>NC_060259.1:74960579-75587039 GCF_921293095.1 Ischnura elegans
CAATGACCCTCATTCCCTCCCATAGTAATCCCACCGTTCCCTACGATACGACATCTACCGATTCGATCGATGGATTTTTCTTCCTCATAGGAAAATCTCCTCGGGATGGTGGAAAATTAATTGCGTATGCTTGGTTTCGCTATTTAGTGGGCCCTTTTCGCTTCTATAGCGTTGAGGTGTTTTTCCCCGTCCCCTCCCTTCCGCTCCTATCCCTTTCCAGAGGCGTCGGCGGGCTCCCATCGCGGCGGCGCCTGTATCCTTTTCCCTTCCTCTCCTCCCCCTCCCCGGGTGACCGGGCGTATAAGCCACGGGCTTGGTTCCCGGCCCCGGTGTATTGTATCCTCGAAGGGCTCCCCTGAGCCCTCATGCATTGTTCCCTACGATATAAGGGATGTAAATGGCCAATTTTTACCATTTCATGTCTCCAATATTTACGGAATAATAAGAAAATTACGCCCATCAGTGGAGTGACTACGGGGGGGATGAGGGGATAGATTCCCCACAAAGCTTCGGAGAGATATTACAAACTATTGTCTACTTTTGGCACATAATAGTTGCATCTGCTAAAAGTTTAATTTTAAGGGGCAAAACTATGTTAAATGTAACTGACGCCCATTATATCAAATTACTTACGGTTAAATATTCAGCACTAAATGTAATTATTCTTTTCATTCTTTACCTCTTGATAATTCATTATATATCGCGAATATCGTTCTGTATTATGAACAAAACTCTTCTCAGCCAACATTTCGTTACATAAGACGGTCATGAGGACTATATGCAAAAAATATTTGTGGGTACAACTACTTTCACATAACATTCAAAACACAAAATATCTAATATGGTAAATATAGCTTCTTGCGTACGAATAGAATGTTTCCTGAAGGTTGTTGTAATTTCATATTTAATTTGTATGTAGCCCTGATGATGGAATATATTACGCTCCGAAACGCTGGCTGAGAAGAGATTTTTCATCATAGCGACCGACGCTAGCGAACATAAATGAATAAAAATGTCTATTTTTCATCCAATTCATAACCTAATCACAAGTTGATGAGAATGGCGTTAACCGAAGCCAAATCTCGCTTCTCTTCCCATTTCGGTCATTTATTATAAAAAGAAACGAGTCGATATGATATAAAACGTCGATATGCAATGAGCTAACTCTCCAAAATCTTTATTTCCGATTTCGCGATTGAGTTATAAAAATGACTATTTTCTTCTTTGACCCAGCTTCCGCCTCTAAAAGTAATCGACAAAAAGGTATGATGCCATTTCAATAATTTTCCGCGTCCGTTTCACGAAAGTGGAAAGTAGCTGACATGGATCTACGGCCTGAATTGAACGATTATTCTTCAAGCGTAAGTTCAGGCGCGGTGGAGGCTTAAGACGGTTCATCACTCCCGCTCAACAGGTTGTACTTGATATTTTTTTTCAAGAGTTATTACATGTTCATAACTTAAGCTATCAATTCAAAAAGTTTAAAGGCATACAGAGATGACATTTTTTAGCATTTGCTTGCCATGATAAAAACTTTCCCTTGACCGGGAATCGAACCAAGAACCTTTGACTTTCCAGACCACTGCCCCCGGTCATGGCAATTCATGTATATTTCACCGCCGTTCACGCGGCAGACTTTGAAATATTATAAATATGAATATGTTTCCTATGCAAATAAGGTTAAGTATTCAACTAAGGATAAGTATTTTCTACGGTGCACAATAAAAGAAGTGGACTCTACGAGGTGTAGTTCCACGAGAAACACAATCCGTTTCACGAATAACGTCGTATTTTTGTGGACACAAATTGAAGACTATAAAGGAATAAGGCCTCCTGCCCCACCTTAGGCCAACTCAGAAGTCAGAACACCCTGTCTCTCTGTCTCCAACCCAAGCTCCTGAACACTAGAAGGACCATTGCCAGACATTTTAATGGAAATATTACTCTAAATATTTCTTCGTTTGTATTAAAATATGTGATAAATTCATTAAATATAACCTTACCTTTTACTTTTTTATCAATACAACTGAGAAATTTTTAACAAATCATTTTGCAATAAAAAGTTCAAACGAACAGCGGTCATATCGCTTTAGTTTCCCCTGCCCTGGACTGCGACACACTGTATGGCAGATATGTTTTCAATTTCCATTCAAAATGTAATAAGATTTTAAATGAAGAAATGTGCTGACTAAAACATCAAAATGGCCAAAAAAATATAACACGCGTTACCGTCACAAATAAAATAGAAACCCTTAGCCCGTCATTTTCACTGGTGTTGGTCTTCTAAGGTAGGCAGGTGGTGCGACTTCATTCCTATGTAAAAAAATCAAATAATATGGTATGGTGGTATGGTTGGCGCCCTGGCGACCACGGCTTAACGTCCCATCCGACGGACGGAGTGTTGCGCTTGAAATGTCCTCCACACAACATTCAAGCAGGGATCGGGCAGTCTCTGAGAATTCTCTGCCGCTGCCGGGATTTGAACCCGGGCCCACCGGGTGGGGAGCCAACAATCTAACAGCCACACCAAACCGATCCCCCTCAAATAATATTTTAACAGAATACGTACCACAAAAAATTAAAAGTGAGAAAAAATTCAGATGACAGAAAAAATTCTAGGCAATATGATTGAGAAAGTGGAGGTTACTCGTCAAAATAGCGGATCTGTTCCTTCTCGAGTTAAAACTTGCCAAAGGTTGGAGGCAGGGCTATTCGTCGCACCCACTACGCCACCCATCGCCAGTGGAGCACACTATAGTCCAAACAGCATTCAATTCTGAGGCTACGCTATACGGCTACGGAGATACAGGCAAAAGCTAATTAGGGCCTACTCTACGTATCCTGAAACTTTCAACATGTTATCGTGAGTTTTCAAAAAGTGGTACGGAACAACAATACATGTATTTTAAAATACGTACTTGAAATACATTTATAATTTCTATTTGATATTTAAAATACACCATCTGAATGTATCTTGTATATGTATTTCAAAAACAGATTTTTGGTTATTTCCCATTTCAAAATAAAAAATACCTTTGTAAAATTCTTTTGAAGAACTCTTATAACACGTCTGTACCATTATGCTTCAAAGATTACTTGTTTTCATTAGAATAGTTTCCTTCATATTACAACAATGCATGAAGTGCCGGGGCAGGTTATTTTTTAAAGACCTCTTAGTTTCCATACAATTGTATTTTGTATTTTAAAAGGTATTTAAAATACTCTTTCGTGGTTTGTTTTACAAATACCCTAGTCAAAGGTATTTTGAATTTTGTATTTCAAATACGTTTGGTGCGGTATTTTGTATTTTTTGTTTCAAATACTCCTCGGTCAGTATTTTGCCCAGCCCTGGTAATGTGTCACGTAAAAATACTGGTTGAGAGGGAGGATACGCCCTCGTTATTGATGGCTCTTGAACGCCATCATTCTTAGGGATAATATGGCAGTGAGAGGGATCCCCTTTTCCATCAAAACGGTATACCACGTGACCCGCCCCTGAAAACGAATTTGTGCGTTTACTGCAAGCGTATGGCGGGAAACACGCATTGCATTGCCAACATAACTAACATATTATGCAAGGTAAACATTATGCAACATAAGCATTCCGGGCATAAGAATTGCAATCACAATTTAATAACCGTACACTACGGAAAATTATGGTTTGAAATATTATCATAGTTATCACAGAAAAGCATTCTCCATAAACTACATGATGACGCCTGGCTCCTAAACGCTAGAAGGACTAAGTTTATATGGCTAACTAGAAGGACCATTACCCATAATTTTAACGGGTGGTAATTATTTTATATATTATGTTATATAATTATTTATATATTTTATATAAATACTTATATATTTCGTCGTTTGTATTACAATAATTGATAAATTCATAAAATATAACTTTTTACTTTTTATCAATACAACTGAGAATTTTTTTACAAATCATTTTGCAATAAAAAATTGAAATGAACAGCAGTCACATTACTTTTGCGATGTTATGCGTCATCATGCATATTGAATTGTCGCAATAGAAAAGTGGACAGTAACTGCACTAGATTTTTCACACCCATTTGCAAGTCATATACTATACAGGATAGACGAAAACGAGATGGTATCGTATTCACTGGGTGTTAAGGAGTGCCTAAGTCTGTTCAAATTCAACTTCCTCATCCTCAATGGGAATGAAACTGATTTAAACTCAAACCTAAATCCCTCTAGACTCGTGCTTATTTTAGGATATCAAAACCAAAGGCTGCGCTAACTCCAGCTTCCCAAAATTATATGACACGACCTTTACAGGCAGAAACTCAAGGAGCATATAAAATAGCAATGCGAAAAAGTCAATGCATGGAAAGACTGCCTATTTCAAGATGTTTATCACTTTAATGACTATAGACAGCAGCTCCCTCATGTTACGTCTATGATAACCTTTTGAGGCCAAGGCTGCTTGCCTTCAATGTCACTAAAAGCTCCTTTTTATACGTCACTCACGATAATTTCATTTCCAACGAATAAGAGCCACCTACAGCCGCTGACAAGAAAGCATTCCGCCATTATCAATTTAGAGAAATTTTTCCTGATAGCCTTTCCACACGCGACCAAAGCATTTTAAAATAATGGACCCCTCTTGAGCCCCATAGTCCTCTGACAGATTACCATTTTCGTCGAACAGGTTTTAAGATTTGGACCGCTACTACGACCCCCTAGATAGTACGATGGAATGAAGTATATCAAAAGTTAGAAGTAAACGGGAGGAGGTAATTTATTTTTAACCTTTTCAAATTTACAGTTCACCATTTTTTTATAAATGAATAAAATTTCCAGCAGCCGGCGACGTTTCATCCATTGCGATTATGTAATTTCTGTCCAAAATATTTGAACAATATTTTAACAATTGACACATTTCGGATTATTTCATTCCCCAGCCGTTTTTGTTGACTTAGCATCGTTCACCCGCTTCGATGGTGTGAATAAAAACTGGCGGTAGTAAGATGGGCATGGTGATTTCCCCTGTAATGTCTGGTCCCTGAACACATCTATTTAGGACGATAATAAAAACGTAAGAGCCGCGAGTGCGTCAACCAAATAAAAGACGAGGTAAGTAACGATAACTGCAAGATACGACGCAAAGTTATTAAACTAATTTCGAGGGAAGAAATCAAGTATTAACCTGTAAAATTGAATCCATATAAACAAAACTTCTTACCCACTTAAGCAATATAGTTAAGCGAAATATTAACACCGAAGGCACACAAAAAAATGCCCCAACACGTCCAAATATGCTATTTTTCTATATTATCACAAGTTTTATGTATTAGATCAGGGGTCTCCAAACTACGGCCCGCGGGCCGGATCCGGCCCGAGGAGGGTTTTCATCCGCACACTCGTTTCAAGTAGCGCGCGATTCTCGCTCGTATAACTCTGTGAGACGCCGCTAGGTGCATTGCAGCGCTGTACTACACGTCAAAGTCGCCTTCAACTGTTCGTAAATAAGAAATACGCCACTGGATACTTCAGTAGACGTTGGAATCGAGTACTTCAGTCATCGGCAAATTTGCTATCCGGCCCGCGGGGCGATTCGAAACTTGGAATGTGGCCCTCGTGGCCTAGTAAATTGGAGACCCCTGTATTAGATGAAGAGCAGAACTAAAGAAAATACACGAGAGAACATATAATCATAACAATCGTCAAATATAACCCACCACTTTCTAGCGGGTGTAAAACAAACTTCATCCTGATAGTTTCAAGGCGAAAAACTGACTGATTATACTGGAATTTATTATTTTCCAACCTAAAAAATTAAGGAGGACAAAAAAAAGAGCAAATGAAATTGCAGAGTCGGGCCATGGAAACATGAATTTTGTAAGGATGAAGGAGTATGAGAAGATGTTCTACATTGTTCCAGTAGATATAAAAATCCGGCTGTATATAGATAGGATATTAAAATCAAAGCGTTAAAAGAAAGGAACGAGAATGGTCCTGGTTTGGCCATGTTAAAATTGCATCATCCCTCCACTTAATTTTAGCCGGTAATAAAGTGGGAATCTATAAAAATCCAGTGCCCTAGATTTGGGCGCGCCAGTTGAGTCCGCCTACACTATTGCAAGAGTTTCTCCCCGCCCGTCGCATTTCCAACAGTCTGGAGAGGAAGAGTTGGCTTCCGACGACAAAACAGACGTGTAATGGATAAACAGAGAAACTCTCACTCAACTCTTGTGTGTATACACAGACTTTCATGCATAAAGTACAGGCATGTCCTCACGCACATAAACAATGGAATATACGACACATCTATTGTTTTACCGGCGAGGTTTTTTTAAATGAGATCTTATTCAATCCTTTATAACCCAATGTTGCTTCTAAGCACCATCAAAACGTTGAAACTTTAAGCTCTACTAAGGAGTTATCTAAACCACCTATTATTTTGCAGTGCAAAATTTAATTACGAGATATTTAGCTGCCAGGATAATTATCATTGAGTGTAAAATTTTCAAGTTTTCAAAATGAAACATCTTGAAATTTGATTCTTCCAGAATCAGCTCTGGGTTGGAAAGGGTTAAGCTAAATTTACTAAACAAATTTCATTTTTCTACAAACTAAGCAATAAGATATAAATTTTATGGAGTTTATCTGTGGTTGTTAATTCCACCACATAAGAGTTATTGCATACATATTTTTGATTCCATGTTTCCAAGTAATTAACATTGATTTTTTATTAATATTTTACGATGGGCCACGGAAGCTTGAATTTTAAAAAGATTAAGGAGATTGAGAAAATGTCCTATATTTTCCAGTAAAAGATGATAGTGAAACAAAAGCATGGAAAGATAAGCATTAGATTGATCCTGGGTTGACTGTGGTTGCAGGTCTGTGTGTGTTGGTTTGACTTGTGGCAGTTCAATCCATGATATAAAATTTATTGCATATATTCTTCTGTTTCTAACTGATTCATAAGCACGATTCTATGTTTATAAGTCATTATTATTGGTAAATAATTCATATTTTAAAATTTTTACGGCAAAAATAATTCATCATACAAAATTAGGGAGATATTAAGTTTACAAATTCAGGCTAACACGCGTGGTACGAAGCTAAATCGAGGGAATCCGTAAGCCCAAGATGGAATGTTTCTTTGAAAAACAAAAAATAAATTTTCCGCGATTTTTTGACAACCCGCGCGTACATACATATCAGGTCTACGGGGTGCTTCCCAAAATTGGCCATTTCGCACCGCCTATTTTACTGTTAACTTACATCAGTTATTCATTAATCTTTCACCATGTGATAGAATGCTGTCTATGATAGCGGAATGAATTAAATGGCATGACGATACACTATTGCATTCATGCCACTGTAATTGAAGAACAAAGGCCTATTGGCTTATAAATTCATTTGGAGAGTGAAACGTAGAAGTTATATTCGCTTTTATCTGGCCTTCCATATCTTAGGTTACATTTGATTTGATTGCAAATTCGATTTGATTCGGAAACAAATGTCCAATTTTGCCAAGAAATGGCGTTAAATTGAACATAATGATATATCTGAAGACGAATATTTCTCGGAGTTTCAGCCAGGTTAATGCTTTTATATAAGCCGACGTTTCGGGGGGCGACTTTTCTCCCATCCTCAAGGCTGTGTTACTTTATGGAAGTCCAATTTCACACTGAACCAGATCGACCGTTAACCGAGGACAACAATAACCTGGCATTAACCTGGCTGAAAACCCGAGAAATATTCGTCAGACGTTTTCACCAGGAAACATTAAAATCGTTTATATATCTGAAATTTTACATGCACAATTAATGGGTACAGACGAATTCTGCCGTATTACTGAAGCATCAATAGACCTTAGGTATTCTAAGCTTCCACGTAACTATCTATTAATTCACTATACTTCGACTGTTAGATTCTAAGACATGTTAAAACAAAAAAGACACCCTTAGTGAAGGATTACTGTTCTGTATTTCACATTTTTCCACGAATGCCCACCTAGTGGCGGCAGGACGAAATAAACCTCCAACAAGTATTTTTTACCGATTCAAGAGTAAGTCACATTGAACATAAATGAATGAGAATTGAAGATATAAACTAGAAGAGAAGGGAAACGTATACATGGAAAGTTTCTTACATTGCTTTTAAAGGAATATTCTTGGATTCACCTTGACTGCTAACTTTGATAATACGAAAGAAGTCAACCGCAGCTATGCTCTGTCGAGCACATAGTAGAAAAAAGAAATCATGCCTTCAAACCAAGACAATGATTTTCATAAAGATAATTTTTATTGCTTTTAGGGATGGCCACCGGCCGAGTATTTCTCTATATACTCGGGATAAATCCAAACGTAGATTATTGTGAAGATTACAGAAGGGAAATCCAGAAAGTAAAATCCATTGGGGAAAGTCTTAAAACATCAGATGCTGTCCATATGTGGGGGAGGAAAAAAGTAGAAATTTTCAAACGATGTGAACAAAATGTCGCCTGCAAAATTCTCCGGATGTCATACCGTGAAGACTTCATCATCCTCTGGAAAGTACGCAATCGCGCAATTTCTAATAAAACAATTATAGCAAGAAATAGCTTCCTGAGTGTAAAAACTTGATGAAAACAAAGAAGTGGCCCCTTGCGATAGCTACAAGCTGCTGACGTATCATGACAAAAAATCTGGCCAGGAACTGATTCACCAAGACCAATATTTGGAGTTGCGTCGCATAGCAACCGTAATACACCCAGACGGCAGATTGGGGATACTAAACTCGGAAAAACCTGGATGTCATTTCCTATTGATCCCCCCTCGAAGCGACGCTATCACTGAGGGGATAAAATTTCTTTCTGGACGTACACCGTCGCCAGAGTCCCAATGCGATGCTCTTGAGAATGGGCTTATGAAATACATAACGCTGGAACTTGACAAAAATTCTTGAGTGAAGAGAGTTGATTCAGGCGTTATCTCGTGGAATTCCATCGTAACGTAAATAAAACCTTACTGGCAATTTTCCAGAAACCATTTCATTCGCACGACCGATTTCGATACATTTTGTATTAATGTGACACGAAGATAAAACAAAATATATTAAAACTGGTTACGTGAATAAACTTATCAGAAAAAAATTGCTACTAAAGTTTAATTTACAAAACTTATGAGGACAAGGAAAATCCTAAAAAACGAATAACCACTCAAAACCGCATAAAAGATAAATATTACATATTATATCCTCTCGCAACATTATGGTTCATACCGAGGCAATGCTTCAATTATTGATGGAAGGAAGGAAGTGACTAAAAACTATTTTCCTCCGTAATTGAGCAGTCAAAATGTGTGAATAAATTGCTTTCTTTTTGGCGTTAAAAGGAGGTTTTGTGAAGTAGTGAGGTGGGAATAGTATAGTTGATTAGCATCATCGTGAAAAACTTAACTGAAAGACATTTTTGTTTGAAAGGCACTCTTAAAAGTCTCTTGCCGCAATGACGACAAATTATAAATTTTTATGGACATAAAAACTTACTTGATGATTCCATCCTCAATGTAAACATCTGTGTCGATCATCTCATCATCGTTGACAACCTTGCCATTTTTTATCAGCAGTCGATTCTGGGCACTCTGAAAATAAAAATAATAGACGTAAATCAAGGGAATTATGGTGGTTTTCTTAAATTAAAAATACACTTCACAGAAAATGGAGAGGAAGAGCTCATAATGAAAGAGATTTTGCAGGCGAAACATTATTCAATACACTACACGATATGTTCCGTTGCTTTCACATATATTTCAAGTGTGAACACAGCAAAATCTCTTTAATTTATAATGGAACCGTTCCACCACATTTCACCTGAAAAATAAAGTTTTATAAGAAGAGCTCTGTTTTAACTCCGTACATTACCGCAATTTTGGTAAGTACAAACCACAGTAATAAACACGTGAACCTCATTTCCTGCAATGGAGTGAAATGCATGACGACTAATTCATGCTCCCAAAACCTAGACGAATCGAATATAATCTCATAATTTATTACGACGTGCATGTTCGTATCAGTTAATAAAGTATCCATCGCTTTTGTTGGGAGATTCTTATTTGGCCGATGGCGTTTCCTTGAAATAAAATCAATTGAAAATTTCGAAGAGTATCCTAGAGGTAAAATTTGTTCTTCAAAATGGGATAATATTTTGAATACCGTCAACTTGGGGTGGCGACGTATTTTCGAACCAATTCGTCAAACCAATCTTCAGATTCATGGCAGTTGATGCTGACGATGAGGACGGGGAATCGATTTCCATCAAAATGCGAACGTTCGTTGCTGAACGTCAGAACCCGTTACGTGCTACATCGGGATTCTGCGTATCTGCACATATGAAACGGCGATAATAAGGGGGGATTGTGCGTCTTGGAATTGCCGAATCGACACAAGCATTCCCACACGTCGCAACTCCATTGTCCCTACCGCAGCGCCGGAAATATCCCGAATATGCCCATCGAGACTGTGGAGAGGTGGATGGATTCGCAAATTGCTGTCCTGGCATCCCCACTCACTAATCCAATCCCCTCCTCAGGCTCCTAGCACTCAGACAAGATAGGAAATATACAAGAACTGCCATGAGAAAAAAATGGTATAATTGCCATGGGAATTAAATAACCTGGATAGCGTAGAGGTCTGCGCATTTCTCCGGAAAGCCAAAGGTCCGTGGTTCGATTCCCGGTCTAGGGAAATTTTTTCTCATGGCAATTCTTGTATATTTCACCGCCGTTCACGCGGCAGGGTTAGAAATATTAGCCATAACACCGTCTAGGTAACTTCAAGGTTTCGATAGTATAGATACCATGTTCGCTGTTAAGAAATCTTCAGCTTGGTATGTACTAAGTGGATTTTACTTCCCTTTACCAAATAAAGTTGAGTGGAATTTACTCAGCTTCGACATATTTATTCAACCAGGTTCACTGCCTTCGTCCGGGAGAACAGATGCAACTGACTGACCTCGCCCTTCACCCCAACCGCCCACACGCTCAAACCGCAGGGAATGCTGCCGTAGAGGTCATTGGTAACGAAGACACCCACGGGACAAAAACAACTCCGCTCGATGCGACCGGCTGGCCAAGTGCTCAGTATACGCCCAGTGAAAAGGCTGACCATGAAATCATCTCCACAGCTAGTGCTAGTTTTCAATAGTATCATCCTCTATTCAAGGAAATCAGTCCGGAATAGCTAGCGGTGTGCCTTTACGCAGTCACACGCAAGTGCGACACCGCCACAGAGAAAAAAATCGTTCGCATTGACCAGGATACGAAGCCGGATCTCCTGATTACGCGCCAGGTGCCAGCAGTACTATGCAGAGGAAGATGCTGCCATTGTAATTCAAGTGGTAGAACACTCAGCGCGAACACTTAGACCCGTGTTCGGATCCCGGTCAAGGCAAATGATTTTTCCCACGTAGAATTGTCGCACTACAGTGGTATCCATCTAACATCACCTCAGAGATGAAGACACTTGCAGACGCGAGTTTGCGCGCCATAACAGATCCCACAGATGAGACCCATGAATTACCTGATTAAATTACGGAATAATACTATAGCAAACCTAAACATGGATAGCAATGAGGGCTGCATGTGCATCGGATACCCTACCAACGGTAACACGTGCCGCTGACATCAATTTTCTTTATCTTCTAACTGAAGACCATGCATCTTCGGATCACTAAAATTAAGAATAATAATCATAGGCGTTAACTTCTACATCAAGTGTTCCACTCAAAGGTTAGTTTGTAATTTGGATAGAGGAGGATAGCGCTCATTGTTCATCATTTTTATTTTACTGTCGTTTGTGATAGAGGTAAAAAAATAAGACACTCATATCCCCCCTTTCACTATCCGTCGCCAACTTCTCGAGCAATTCGCGATGACAAATCGACGGCCCCAACCCTTTCTCGGATAAGTCGTTGACGTCACAAACTAATATCGAGCGTGTCCCCTCCCCGCTACTGCTAAGCCATGCGCATGGTCCTCGCGCGTTGTTCGTCGTTCACACGCTCGTGACTTCAATTTTTTTAAAGCTCGGTCACCGCGAGTGAAGTTCTTCTCCGGAGGTTACATCCCTATTGCATAGTTATAATTCCTGTTATTTTTCATCCCAAGATGACTACATCAATGATTCACGGTTTGAGTTAACAAATCATAGGAAAAAAGCGCATGAAACAAATGACTACGACACAAAAACTAACAAATGACTGCGCGTTCCAAACATTTCACGCAATTTCAAAATGGCCAATCCTCACACTAATTTTAGCATTAATTTAAACTGATTCTGCCCTAAATTTCTTCAAGTAATATCGATAGATAACCTATGGGCACTGGAATCTAAATGCTCCAAGCTTAAATGAAAGCTAATGCTCCATAAGGATAATTTATTGACAATTTTTCTCTAGTCTTAAGACGGCATATTCGACCCAGTAAGTGGGCGGTATCGCAATGTCATAGAGTAAGCGAACACGTGGGCGAAGGTGCAGAGGTAGGGAGTCGAAGGCAGGTGGGATCCATCAGAATGATTAAGCCACTTCGTCCCTTGCGATTCTCCCACCAGCAACGCTGTGTAGTACAGAGGCAGGTGCGGTAGCGGTCACCATTCTAGGACGCACCTGTCGATTAGGGCGCGGCGAATTTATTTTTAACTTTCGCAGACTTTCAATTTCAACCTTCTGAGCCTGCCAAATGGCTTTTGGGGAAACCCGCGTCAAGATTTAATCCACGAACATTACAAAAGAGGATCCTCAAGTCGGCCTCAAAAAGTGTTGTCGCCCACCGTGCATTTAAATGGGTTTACAAAAGTCGCCACTCCCGTCCCTGACGGACAAATTGTTCCGAGTTACACGAGAAAATAAGGTATGATTAGGGGTATTAACCGGAATTTATACACATGATAACGTGATCTATCAAATTTTATTACTTTTCAATAACATTCCTCGATATTACAAACATTATAATGCAAAATGTTGGAAAAAAGGATCGCATTGCACTCATCACCGCGCCGCGGACATTTTTGAAAGCCGTTTCAAATGCGACCGAATTGGCAACAGAAATCAGCCTTCCATGGGATGGAATTGGGCCTCCTCTATGCAGTCCCCTTGATTTAATCAATGGCGAACGTTTCCTCTCCTATCCGGGACGCCTCATCAGGGCTAATGATCGTGTCGCCTTGATTGAGCATCAGTTTATAGATGCCGGGGGCTGGCAGAGAGTTTTCCGGGCGTCTTTCCTTCTTGAAATGGCTGGTCACCATATTTCACTAATCTCCTGTCCATTGACTATATTGAAGTTGCGTCTAATAGATAAAAGACCCTTAAAATATGCAAGATTTTTCATACGGTCCTATTTTCATTGCGTTCGTTTTGTATTACGAAGTATCCTTTTGCCCCCAGAAAAAAATCCTGGATATGGCCTTGCTTGCACCACCCCCCGAAAGAAATCATGAATCCGCCCCTGTAGGTATTTGAAATGAATCTTCTATTCCTCACAGAATTCATCTACCACCACTGTCACGGCAGAATAATATTTAGAACGATTATTGTATCGAATGACAAAATGATAAAGAGGGATTCAATCACCTATATGAAACAAGTGGCCTGCCGGCGCGGGTTAGGATGTTAATACTGCAATGACTGAAAATTTATATGATATTTTATTAATTTTTAATTTAATTTCATATTAATAATGGAGAAGTTGAGCTGTATAAATATTATAAAAAATTGATTTATTGCTTTCACTTTCACCCAGGGTTAAGTTGGTTATGTGAGCGGTGCGGGGGAGATTTACTGTATTCATACTTTCCTCGGCGCCTCGGAGGCATGCAATGCCTCTCAGCGATTATGCACCTGTGGACTGATATGAGCAGAGAAGTGGCTTTTAGTTATTCATCAATTATTTTTAAATATGGTGACTTTAGCTTGAGAAAGAAAACTCTCACGGGAGAGCCACCTTAAATAAAACCATCATTTAATTTCTCGAGAAATTTCGGGGGCGGCCGTGAATTTATTTATTTTTCACTGAATAATTACGAAAAACGCATGGCCTATTCATAAAAAAATATTATTTTTATATGGTCATAATAAAGGAGTTCATAGCGGGCCGGACATATGCAGACAACCGTAATACGTAACGTGTTCCTTCGCCATTTAGTTCAGCTATAATTTTTCCAAGGACTTTAAGGTTTTTCTATAATTCCGCCGTGACAGTAGTGGTCAACCTGCCACTGCTTTCAGCATGAGTTAAACCTTTCTATCATAATCATATCATCATCATCATCATTAGTCAACAATATTACGATTTGTTTGACGCAGCTCTCCATTCCTCTCTCCTATCCGCTATCTTTTCATAGCGACGTATTTCTTCTCTTTTGCATCCTTTACAACCTGTCCTATGTAACTCATCCAAGGCCGTCCCTTACCCTTTTTCCCTTCCTCCTGACCTTCAACGATAGTCTTCATCAGGCTATCATGCCTCAAAATGTGGCCAAATAAGTTGCCCCGTCTTCTGCTTAAGGCTTTTAGAAGGCTTATCTTTTCTCCCACTATTCTTAACCTTCCTTTCTACGTAAAAATATATACTCTTAGGTCTCTGGAGGTTAATATGCAGCTACATGGTTTAGGAGTATTATTTAGACAACTTCTGCCATTCCTGACTCCAGGGGACTCCGGATGAAGGATTTTTTCTGGAGGGGGCGGGGCACATGGATCTGAAGGCAAACGATCTTATATTTGACATCAAATACAAGATACAACAATTACTACTCGAAATATTCTCTTTATTTTAATATGAAGGTTATTAATGTGAAATTAAATTATTGAACCTCCGTAATACACAAAAAACGATCTTAATGATAATTTCTTGAAGAATTTTGTCAAATATGATTAAAGCACAAATGGTAATATCCACACTATTTTAATATCAATTAACCGACTTAAAATAGTGTGGATATTACCATTTGTGCTTTAATCAGGGATATATCATTATTCCACAAAATTAAGCCGGAAACTATTTCATACGAATTTTGTCAATTTTTTAAAGCGTCTGGGGGGGTGCACGTGCCCCCATTTCCCCCCTCAAAGCCGCCCATGCCTGGATCTGTATCCGAGCCCTAGGGATAGGAAGCTGATATATTAATTGGGTTGTTTTCACCCGAATATAAACCTCGCTTGGACATGGTTCCTTTCAACGCTTACAACTCGACCGGCCACCACGCCCCCTTGCGTCACGTCGGTGCGCCTTTAAGGTCGGCTGTTGCTTTAGCCTTGTGCCCGGGGCCCTTGAGCGTGAAGTTGGCGCAGTTTGGGTGTGAGGAGCAGTCTCCGAGGCTGCTGCGGCCCTCTCGGGGGGACCGCTCACCCCTTGCCACCACCCCCTTATTGCGTCTGGCGGCGGCGCGTCTGCGCACCGCCGGCCATGGACCCCAGAAGACGCCGCCGACGCAGTATCGAGCGGTGGCATCGGCACCCGACGCTTTAAGCGGGCCCCTCCCCCGCGGAGAAAGCGGTTCAGGGACCCTCGCATCCAGCGGAAAGTGAGCGCGTGGATGCTTAGGGTGGAGGAGCCAGGGTTTCGAAGACTATTCTGTATTCGAGAGGTACAAATATGACGCTTCGAAGTGTACGTGCAGGCTTCCTGATAGTGGATATAATAAAAAATAATATTATAATACGAAAGATACTTCGAAATGCTCCTCGACGGGGTGAGTAAAATAAAAATATCCCAGGTTGGGCAGAAGCACAGACACAAAAAGATAAAAAGCACTCACAGAACTAAATTTCCGGAGGTATACATCCACCTTCCTCAGAGTTAGGTAGAAGGCTGAATATTCTTTATCAAGAATGTGTATTACAAAGATGAAAATATCGGCCTAAGACCCCTTAAATTATGGAAAATTTCAAATACGACTGACGGGAAAGTGACATTATATTTTAGACGAACATCTCAAATATCAAAAACAAAAAACTTGGTGCCTACCTATGTAAGATTTGATTCGCTTTCACTCAGAGACAAGGACAATATCTATTGACAAGCAGGCATTAATTTTATCATCATGTTTGGCATACGCCATGAAAATGAGACAGTTATTAATTGCAACATCCGATAATGCAAAGGTAGAATGTTTTTTTTTATTACAATTATGAATTGAGAATGAGAAATAAGTGTTTCCAGGAATAAAATTTGCATCAATATGGTACGAGGAACTTGGTGGTGATTTTTTAAAAGGGAATATATGAATGTGGTGGCACCGAAATCGTATTAACAACTGGTATTACAACGATTCCTGACCAACCACGTTTAAAGTGTTGTAGCCCGAAATATCAAGAGCATACAATGCAAGTTTTAACGGTACTATCTGGGCCGAATTTGATATGAAAATGCTACGTAAAAGATCATCACTATACTACCCTGTCCGCACTCCTTCGAGACAGTGCACTTCAACGGAAAATGCTATCATTTTCAACACTGCAAAATTTGATTAAATGGCTGACGAAATGGAAAGTTATAAACCATTCGATTGCTGTAAACTTGAGTTGTAACATGCGCTCCATATCTCTCGTATTTGCTTTCAATGCTCCAGCAATGTCATATGCTACATCATTACTCCAAATAGAGTTGCGATGGAATAAAATTTGACGCATCACCATCTATTAACAATTATATACTTATGACTTCATAAAAAGGTGTTCTTGCTCAAGAATTCTTCTTTAAGTAGAGCTGAGTGAACATTTTGACGATTCGCCCATTTGGAAAGGGCCCATTCCAACAGAATTCTGTTCTCAGATTATTAATATCCTTAACGCGGAAAATATTAACAACTAGGCACGCGATTACCCTCTATGTACATCTCGTGGCCCTAGCACACGTTGAGCTTCTCCTATAACCCTTCCACATGAAGTTAATACTTATAATAGTTTATTGTTTCTAGGGAACATCTTTGGGCAATTTATTTCTTGAAGCTTGCATCCTGTAACGTTAATTATTTATATTTAAAAGGCGACGAGAGAGAAAAAATTATGTACTAACCAATTCACCTGGATATCGCTTTAGGAAAATAGGTTTTAGGCTATTTACTCGGGAGTGTTCACGGTAGCCTGTGTTGCGTAGAAGGCACCCGGGCAGTAAAAAAACGTCGACGATTTCTTAATATGTTTAGGTTGAGATGAAACAAATATCTCTTGAAAGTTTAAAACAGCTGGCGTGGCTTGTGTTGGGTTGAGAGGGTTTATGCATTTTTGACCTCTTTTTCCTTTTCCATCTAAAAATATGAAGAATTGAAACTACGAAAGCCCGTGAGATATAATCTCTCTTCTCGATCACACGAAGAGCGACACGAGAAAAGTGCCTCGTTAAATGCTCTTCATTCTACTTTCACAAATTGCTATCCCCGACCTACGCTCCGCAATCACTATTCTGCTCATTAAAGTTTCTAAGCACGTACCAAAGGCATACACGGACCATTCGGTAGCCGAGGAATAGCAAGCAAAATTGCTCGTACCCCACTAGCGGCAGGCGTGTATCAGAGGGCGTTGGCACCCCAGCCGTGAAAGGAAGGGTACAGGGGAGAGGCCGGGCAAGGGTTTCAGAGCAAAGGGTAAGAGGGGGGTTGAGTTGATCCCACAAAAATTTTATTTCGCAGAGTTGAAACATCTGCTCCCCTACCCTTTTCTCTTTTAAATAAGTCCCACCACAGAGGGTGATAATATCGGAGGGGGAAGGCAAACGTTTCAACTGTTTGGTGTAAAGAACTCTACGGAAAGGGTAAATATCGTAAACATAAGCCAATGCTTTCTCATAAATGTAATTTTATCTCATTGCCAGTATTTGTTTTCAAGATTAGATAGCCGACTCTGTTGCTATTTACTGTTAAAGAGGGTTTCTGAAGACATAAGTTACATCAACGTATCCTTTTCACCAGAGAATTTTCGGACAACGCTTTGAAGTTTCTTTCAACGAATCTATACTTGGAATTACTGAAAGAAAAGCTAACTAACATTATGTGTACATGAATTTTTTTATCGTTAATCACCTAATAGTGAAAATGTGATTGCAAACTTTATTGATCTATCAAATGCACCTGTTCGCGCCAGAAAACGATTCAAAATTCCCACTTGTAGAAAACTATCAATCATCCACTATTAATTCTCATGAAAGGGTCATTATCGTCACTGGTCAACAATCCTCGGATTGGTTTGACGCAGTTCTCCACTCATTCTCCGATCAGCTAATCTTATCACACATTATTTCTTCCCTTTCATATCATTCTTTTCCTGTTCCATACATTTTGTTCGAGGCCTTCCTTTTCCTTTCTTGCCTTCCACTTGTCCCTCAACGATTGTCTTCATCAGGCCATCATATCTCAAAGTATGGCCTATCAGGATATTTCACATTCTTAACAAGGCTTTTCATAAGGCCTCTCTTCTCTCCCACTCTTCTTAGGATTTCTTCGTTACTAACTCAGTCGATCCATTTGATCCTCATCATTCTTCTGTAGCGTCTCCTTCCGAAGGCCTCCAGCCTTGATTTTTCAACTGCTGTCCTTGTCCATGCCTCAATTCCGTAGATTAGCGTACCCCAAGTGTAAGTTATGATAACGATGATTTCTATTACAATCAATTTATCTCAGTATTTGTGTTCAAGGCGAGATAGTCGACTTTGGGTCCAATATTTTGTTGTAGTGGGTTTCTGAAGACATAATTAACATGAACGCACCATTTTGACAGGGGAATGTTTGGAAAACGCTTTCCTTAACAGGCGATTAAAAGGATTTACAAGTCTAAGCTTCGAATCACTCATTAAAAATATAGCACAGAAGGATAATTAACAGTCTATTCGTATGCAAAAAATTTTATCGTAAATCACCAGAATATCGCTATGAAAATGTGATAACAAACGTTACTGATGCAACGATTTAAGCTGTACATTAAATGGGTAGCTATCAAGATGCTCTTAATATGCGAGGGAATATGTCGCCCTTACAGGTTTTCGGAGTGCGGTAGCGAAACTTTCTCAACATATGGTTCGTTTCCTTTCTTAAGATCACCAGTGAACACCCACGAAATTCTGAGAATCAGACTGCGGGAAAATGAAATAAGATTTGAGAACTCCAGACGCTGCGGTTAATTTCTCAACTTCATAACTACAGGTGCACCACTCTCGCCTAGATACAGGTTTATTGGTGGTGTACTTTCAATTTTTTACCACCGAGATCCTTCGCGCCTTACTATATCAGGTAATTTTCTATAAACATACTACTATTACTATAAGTGCTCATTATAAGAGGCATTCTAGTTTTTTGTGCATAATACCATAATACTATATAAATGCACACGAGCATATTATTATTTTTAATTACAAACTTTTTAAATTTTTTTAATAAAAAAAATTTCAACCTAAAGTTTATTGATTATTTTGTGTCGAATTTCGACTAAAGTCGAATGAAAATTAATAACCTGATTAATTCTTGCATCTAGAAATAAAACGTACTATTTGACTAATAAAGTGAGAGTAAGGTCCGCTTAAAAAATTCAAGTGTTGAACCTCAAAAAGATAGCAGGTATATGTGGGAGGGTGACCGACAGCTGTGTAAGACAGCAGACATAAGTGTCACGAGGAACGGTAGGGAGGAAAGGGTGGAGAGAAACCCGGCGTCGTCATTACGGATGAGAAAGTAAAAGAAAGGTGCAATTTCGCACTCGTCCGACCACACCTTGAATATGCAGCGAGCATTTGGGATCCAATGCTGAAAGACATTACCCGTGAAATGAATAAAATACCTAGGAAAGCTCCGCGATTCGTGAAAAACTGCAACGGGCGTACCGACAGCGTTACAAAGATGTTAAGTGAATAGGCTGGGAGCCGGTAGAAACTCAGAGGCTGCGCGATAGGCTTAGATTGCTTGAACAATTGGGAATGGATATCTTTAAGAGCGACATGGAGTACATAATATTAGAGCCGCACTATATTTCCAGGTTCGATAGAAGCGATAAATTAAGACAGATATTTAGCCGAACGGATAGATTTGGGAATTCGTTTTCCCCCGAACGATGAAGGACTTTAATAAATGCTAGTCGTAATTTTTTTTGAGAATTTTCTTTTCGTATGTATATGGCTGGTGTCCTAACACACCCTGCCACACGCCTTTTATGTGGCTAAAGGGGTAGTAGGGATACTACCTCGAAATAAATATCTCCATAAATATAAATCTTTACGCATGAATTTATCCTAAGTTCTCTATTGCAATATTCGTGGTCCTCTTTGCTGTCATCGACAATTCAGTTGAGCAGACAGAGCAAGGCGAAGGGAGTTCGGGTTTGTGGGGTGACTATAGTGTTAGCTTCCCGTCCTGTGGGCCCGGGTTCAAATCCCGGCGGTGGCAGAGAATTTTCAGAGACTCTCCGATCCCTGCTTGAATGCTGTGTGAGGAATGCAACGCATATTTCAAGCGCAACAACAGTGTTTGGAACCCTCATGAAAAAGGCTAAATAGCAGAATTAGAACGGGTGCAAAGAAGAGCTGCCAGTTATGTGAAAGGTCGTTACGATAGTCTTGTTAGTGTAACTGACCTCTTAGATAAACTCGGATGGGAATGTCTGTCGGACCGTAGATTGAAAAATAGTTTAACCTTTGAGATAAATTCAAAAGCAGTGTCTTTTCTGACGAATTTAACCATATCTTACGGACGCCAACATACTTCGGAAGATCAGATCATATAAATAAAATAAGAGAGATAGATTTTAGAACAGACAGGTTCAGATTGTATTTTTTTCCACGATCAATAAGAGATTATAACGGCAGCGATGGAACTCATAAATATATTGCATGACTTGTAGCGTAGCCTACTAACCTATGTAAAACTTAATGCATGTTTCTTAATTTTATTATTATTTCTAACAGCATATGGTAGTATAATTTGTTAGTATGTGTGACGTTTTGGACCGTGTGGTGTGCATGTGGGAGTCCAATTGCATGCTGCATACTGGTGATTGATCACCCCATGCCAAACACCCTAGAGGTGACTCGCAGGGTATTATGTAGATGTAGATGAACACTCCGTGCGTCGGATGGGACGTAAGGCCGTGGTCCCCTTGGCGCCTTTCGTTAGGAGCAGGCTAATGCCGACGCCAGGTTTCTCTCCAGCCTTCCTGCCATAACCTTCCCTCATGGGTCAAAAGACCTCAGCTGTCCGTCGCCACCTCCATCTACCATACCATACCGGCAAGGCAAGGGTGTTGGGAGAGGGATGATCACCCCCGTGAGGACTGCATAGAAGAGGCCCAGTTCCATTCCATTTCAGGCTTTTCAGCGGAGAAAGCAAGGATAGAGGCCTTCGAAATGTGGTGCTACAGAAGAATGATGAAGATCAAATGGATCGACCGAGTTAGTAACGAGGAAGTCCTAAGAAGAGTAGGAGAGAAGAGAAGCCTCATGAAAACCTTAATAAGAAGACGGAACAACCTTATAGGCCACATCTTGAGACATGATGGCCTGATGAAGACAATCGTCGAAGGACAAGTGGAAGGCAAGAATGGAAAAGGAAGACCTCGAACAAAATATATGGAACAAGTAAAGAGAGATGTGAAAGAGAAGAAATACGTAGGTGTGAAAAGATTAGCTGATAGGAGAATAGAGTGGAGAGCTGCGTCAAACCAATCCTAGGATTGTTGACCAGTGATGATGATGACCAGGCTTTTATGTGGTCACTTTGGTCGCATTTTAACCCATTAATCCCCAGCGTTGCGCTAACGCAACATTATTGAATCCTAATTCTCAGAACAAGTTTCTAGTTCAGAATAATTTTTTTTCGATTTACTAACTTTTTTTAAGTATCTCTAGTTCCAATTTTGTCAATTTCACCAACATTTTCATTCACATAATTGTATTTTGATTACTAATGGCGTTCGGCATAAAAATCGGTGCGCACATACGAGACACATACCCCAGCATGTCCATCAAGGCAGAATGGGGCATTTCCTCCAAAGGAATACTGATAACTCCCGGCTAAGATGCCGAGTGTGCGAATCAAGATAAAAAATAAAAGATGTAACCCAAATTTTAAAAAATAACTTTTTTAACATTTATTTACCCGAGTCTTCCCGGCGTTGCGTATACGCAGCATAATGAAAAATCATATTATAAGAAGAACATTGTTTTTTTTTCCAAAAATTCGTCTTAATTATGCCAAAATAAATCGGAAAATGAGAAACAACCGAAGTTAAAAGCCCTACATGCAGTCTGGGGAATAATGGATAAATCGGTTTTCAAAAATGTCCGCAGGACGGCGGTGAGTGCATTGCGATCAATTTTTTTCACAATTTTTTGCATTATTATCTTTGTAATTGCTAGGGACAGCATGGAGGAGTTATGAATTTGACTAATTACATAATAATTAATGTAAAAATTTCGGTCAACAATCCTAATTATACCTTATTTCTTCGAGAAACTCGGATCAATTTGTCTGTCAGTGACGCGATTGGAGACTTTTGTAAACCCAATCAAATACGCGGTGGGTTACAACACACTATGAGGTTTACTCGACGATCCACTTTTGCAATATTCGTTTACACTCTTATCGAAAATCATTATTTCGATCCAAAGCAAAGTCGTCACCATGTGAAATCTACAGATGGTCCACGAAGTCACCATGAACTCACCCCGGCCACTTTCTCTCTCCTATGATAAGATACTGCGACAACTTTAGCTCCACTTTTTCCTACCTAGGATACTTTCCAAGTTCATGCCGAGCCACATTTCTTACTCCAGCAATCCATTGCTGTCTAGCCGCTAGCGACATAAAAAAAACTCACGACGGCTAAGATGAGAAAGAAACAAGTTGCTACTCTCGCTCGTACTCGGGATGCACCGCAACTTTCACGTCACACGTGCCCACAATGCAACGTGGGAGAGGAGGGGTGAGTACTATATAGGGTGGTTTCCTATAATTATTTTATTGCCTATATCGAAAGATTATTACTCCTGGAGTACGTATTTCACGCTTTTAGATTTTTTAATGACGATATCCATTTTTCGCGATTAAATGAAAAGTGAAAAATTTCAAGCGCGCAAAAACGCAACGGCTAAGTATGAATGATGGAAAAACACCGCGTGACGTCGTTCTGGTTCCCGCTTCCGCAAGTGAGGTGACCTTGGGGCGAAGCTTTGAGCGCTGATACGACGCAGGATGCTAGCAGGTAGCAGAGTACCCTGCTAGCTGGTAGCGCTTGGCTCAAATAATGATTATCAATACCTTATCAAACGAAGAAAACTTTCCGACCTTAGCCAGTTTTAATAGGTGATTATTAAGACATGTTTCCCTGAGCTCTGTGCCTCATGCATGCATTGGTAATCTCAGACGATGTAAAACTCGTATAGAAACTAGGTCCCTGTGACGTCACGTGGAGTGGCATCGCATGGCCGCCAATCTGGCCTTTTTCAAATGAGGATAAAATTGACCATTGCCATTCGTCTAAACTGGTATTTCTAAAACCAAATAATTTGTATATTATGAATACACTAATGGTGGGTAACGAATTGCAATCAATGCCTTTCGTTTTCTTTGATGAAGGGAACTACCCTATCCCCTCACCCCAATCCTGAGTGTGTAAAACCATGAATATTGCAAAAGAGGATCCTCAAGTCTGCCTTTAAGTATGTTGTCAAACACCGCGCATTTAAATTAGTTTCCTGAAGTCGTCACTCGCGTCGCTGATAGGCAAATTGATCCGAGTTTCACGGAGAAATGAGGTACAATTGAGGCTATTAACAGAAAATTACATTCATGATGATGTGATTTATCAAAATCATAAACCTTCAATTCTATTTCTAGCATTTGCAAATATCATACTGCAAAATATTAGGAAAAAGGAAATCGCATTGCACTCATCACCGCGCCGCGGACATTTTTGAAAACTGATTAAAAAGCGACCGAAGTTGCAACAAAAATGGGATGGAATTGGGTCTCCTCTATGCAGTCTACTTGGTGTAAAATTTCCATAGCAGTGGCTTGATCCGAGGCGAGCTCTTCCATAACCTATGGTAATCAACCTTCGGGAGAATCAACTGGTGAGTGAGTCGGTACGTGCAAAAATTTAGCAACAAGAAAAAAATCTTCAACATTGGCAACGGAAATTTCTCCCTAGTAATTTCTCAACGGAAATTTCTCCGTTAGTCAATATGAGCGAAATGAGTTTTATTTCTATTCTAATCATACCCGCGTGCATTCAGCGTCGATTTCTCCACATTGCTTGACCGGAGTCCACTGGACACTCCTTTCACAGAGAAACATTTTCCACGGTTAGCATTCCATGAAACAACTCCCATCAAGATACAGCATTGAGGAGCTCTAAAGAAATTTTTCAATGTTAACGGACTGTCACAAAAAAGACAAGAAAAAGTAATTAGCCATGCTTTGCTCTGTTTTCGACTTTCGTTCACGATTCTCGACAACAAATATGATTAACATCAAAAGAATATAAATAGTGAAAGTAATGAAAGAATGATTTTCTGAAGTGGCATGAAAAAATATGGAATGCGCGAAGACCAAACGTGGCGCCGGTTGCTGGAATCGGAAAAAAGTAGACTAATTTTTCAATGAATGGGAGTAACTGAAGCAGGCGAGATGGTCGAAGGACAAACAAGGTGAAAAAGGAGATGGCACTTTTTGCACAAATTCATTGAGCAATGTACGACGCGTTACGACCCTGATTCTCAAGTACCCTGTGAATTTGTCAAATTCTGAGCTGTATTTATACTATTTGGATGAGTTTAACTCAATGAATGGCTTTGGACCGGAGACTATCTGACCATGGATGTTGACCATCAGTGGTGCCGACCCCATGGGGCCTGAGGGGGCCCGAGCCCCCTCAAAAATTCGTTATGGGTGTGAGAAAAAAATGTGTCAGGCTTGTCGATTTTCCCCGGAGTGTCCAGATATCGAGATTCGAGTTATCACGGTTCTATTGTTGATTATATGACTCTCCTTAAATGCTTAAAAAACTTAAAACTCAATACTATAAAATTTCTCGGGGCAAGATCCCTGGTTTGGGCCCCCACAATATTTTTTCTAAGTCGGCACCCCTTTTGACCATTAATGTGTGCATGCGATGCTATGGAAATGTGGATACGTATTGACCAAGTGGATGAGATCAAAACGTCGAAACTTTTTGGCTTTGGGAGCAGTTCATAGTTGGATTATTTTTCCTCATAAATATGTGATCCGCATAATTTCCCTGATTATCAGCATGGTTTGGCATTTGGAGGGGGAAACCGATAGCTAAGGCCATTGCCAACATAAGGAAAGAATGGAGGAGATAACCCCAGCGACGTCATTAGCTTGCTCTTAAATATAGGTGCTCCGGTGGCATTGGATTAACATCCCATCCGACCGACGGAGTATTGTATTTGAAGTATCACACTCAAGCAGGTTTTGGGTATTATCTGAAAAGTCTGTGTTATCGCCGGGATTCAAAGCCAATCCCTCGGGATGGGAAGCCAACACGTAAGCTACCATTTCAAACCCGATTCAAAGAGCCCTAAATTTCAACTCTGGTGATGGTATGCTATACCGAAACCAAGGTCGGATTCATGAAAAGAGTGGCCTATCAACCAAGTTATTTTTATCTCTACTTCATGAAGCAAAAGTAACGCCGCAGACGGTGTCAATATATCCAAAAACACGAAAAATTTTATCACGAAAAAATCATTCAGATTTTTGCAAGCCCATCAACAAGAAAACGCCATGTTGTAAGGTACACACAAATTGAGGGTAGCATGATAAGTTCGTACTGTACGGACCTCAGCATTAAGCTCCCGTGAGGTGGTTATAGTTTTGCCGAAAGGCGAAATCCCTGTTGTCTAGAGACGTTTGGAAACCGTCGGTGGTCGCTACGCAGCAGGGGCTCTGGAAAGGTGAAGGAGGCACGACCTCCCGCTGCGAGGGACTGTTTGCTGGGACCAAAAGTCAGACCCAATGCATTTTTCACGTAAGCTCGGCAGTAATCGGCAACTCAAAACGGGAGAATGGGCGAACGGATGGGAGAGATTCCTTGGCAAGACGAGAGTAGGAATATTTCTTATTCCACCGCCAGCATTTCCCTGCTTTTGAAGTCGCAACTATAGACCTAAGGCTACGGACCCTCGTAGCGGACAGACGTATCCTTAAGCCGCGTTTACACTGAAGTTTAAAAAAAGTGTTTCAAAATTTTGTTTGAAACAATCGTTTGAAACAGTCGTGAATTGCGGGCGGACGGAAGCTTCAAAAACTTTATAAGAATATCCAGTGAGGATTTTGAATACATAATTTTAATGATTGGTCAGAAAATTTCCAAAATGGATAAAAATTACCGAATGGCCATTTCTATAACAGAAAAACTAGCCGTAACCTTGCGCTTTTCAGCTACTGGAGATTCTGGGGTAGCGGGGGAAATGTTCCTGTTTCATGCTTCAATGGCACATAGTTAGCGAAACAGGCGCTTCAAACAAAAATTTGCAACACACTTTGAAACAAAAATTTCTGTTTCAAACACTGAAAAACTGTTTGCAATAGCGAAATGTTTCGTCTACTAATGCACGCTTTTTGAGATATTATCAATTTTTGCTTGAAGCAAACGTTTCAAACTCCGGTGTAAACTTGGCGTTAAGCTCTCATCCAGGAAGCCAAATCCAAAGTGGGACTTCCTCCGAAAAAAAAATATTCGTTCATGATTTAAATCCGGTACAATGACAACATTACCTACTTCAAAAATTTAACCGTATGTATATCGGAGTGGATTGACCGAGTAAGGAATGAGGAAGAAGAGGTGCTAAGATGAGTGAGAAAAAAATAGTCTCAGAAGAGAAGTCTTCTAAAAACCGTAAGGAGAAGACGGGACAGCTTACAATTAGTTGAGCACATTAAGAGGCATAATGACCTGATGAAACAACTGTACACGGACAGTTGAATGGGAATAAGGGTAAGGGACGGCCCCGAATGAGTTACATGGAACACATCATAGAGATTGTGAAAGAGAAGAAACACGTCCCTATGTAAAGGCCAGGGCATAGGAGGGAGGAATGGAGAGCTGCGTGAAACCAATCTTAGAATTGTTGGCTTATGATGATGATGACACGTATTAGGTCAAAATTTTGCCGTTGCATTTTAAATCTACTGGTTAACCTAATAGAAAAACAAATAAATATATCCAAGATAGGTCATAGTGAAATCATCTTCACAGCAATGCTAGTATTTTGGAATACGACACATTCCAACAAAAGGATCAACATGGATGGAAATGGATTGAAGGAAAAATACCCAATACCAACTTAACATCCACTGAAATTCCTGCGTAGGTTTCCGCGGCGATGATCATGGTGAAGAGGGTCCTGGCCAATCAGCGCCCAGGGGCCTGCCTATATAACTCGGCGGAAAATTAAGCTTCTCCACTTCGACCTGAAGACGGGAGCAGGATGGCTCTCGAAACCGTCGTCACCCAAAACCGACGAACGCGGCTGGAGCGCCCGGAAACCCATACGCACCATTAACATCCACTGTTTACCAGTCGCGCAAAATGGAGTGAAAAAATAATCACAACGCCACTCTGTGGAGAAAACGTGAACATATTACCACTGAAAACAGCGGAAAATTTTATTTCAAGACCTACCTTCAATGTTTTCATTTGGGTCTGAACATTAAAAGGAGTTGGAAAATTGTTCGATTAATTTGAAATGGTTCGACGCCGGGAACAAGATGTCTGGAGACAAATATTCATTTCGTGCCTCAATACTATCGAGCGGCAATGTTCCCGATCCATATAATACGTCTTTGATGTATTATGAGAAAAACTGATGGCTACATCAATCAGTCAAAGTGATATGCATGTTGAGGTAGGTTTCCATGAAAAATATTTCACTCCCCACCATTTTTTGGGACTGCGGCCCTCTTGATCTCTCCGGATTTCATTTTTTCAGTTCGTAACACGCCTCCACCCACTTGAACACAAAAAAGTCTTTTCCCACCCCTTCTACCATAGAATCTTTCCCGCTTCAACGGACCACAGCATTTCTCCCGTACACTGTAAGCACCAACTACTTCTATCTTACTCCATCAACGCCCGTTTCTTTTTTCTCCCGCGAGGACTTTTTTTATAAAATGATTAAACATTTCGTGATTAATAGGAATCTCTCGCGTGAACAGCGATGATATTCACACGAGTTGCGGTGAGAAGTGAAATGTACCTGGAGCGATGATAATCGAACCACATTCCCACGGTAATCAATGATCCTGGATATCGTAGTGGCCGTCGAAATGCTGGGAACGCAATACCCGTGGTACATTTTTTTGTTCAGGTGTTTCTCATAATAATATTTGCATGTTCTATCCCCAGTATTTGACGACCTCAGAATTTGAGAACAATTTCATTCATTCGCTTGACATCTTGCAATTGCTATGACAAATAAATTACAAACGATCACAAAAAAATAACAAATTATAATTATGCTCCAAAATTAAATTACACTCAGTTGACAGCCAAAACACATTTGTGAGGGTAATTTTATGATAGAGCCTCATTTCTAACCGAGCGTCAATTTAACCAAAGTTAGTCACTCTAATAACCAACTTTGACCTATGATTACGCAGGTGTTTCTTTATATACTTTTTGTCATAGATATTGGACTAAAACATAAATGCCAAAAGCAACGGTATGCCTTTGATAGGCATAGATAATAATATCTGCTATTATGCTTACAACGAGAGCTCATTACCAAAGTAAATGCTGCTAGGCAAACGGCATTTTAAAAAGGAAATCAATTGACTCTGTTTCAACAAAATAGCAACCCGGTCTCACGATAGAACAGGCTATAAATTACAGGGATAGAGACAACGTGGTTCTTATAGGATGCGATGTTCACTCCACACACATTTTTATCTATTCCCTTTTTTTAATACGCTACGTTTCAACAATTTAGAGCTGTACCAATGCTTCTCACAGTACTAGTAGTTGACTCCAATCAAGGGGCAATTTTATTTAAACAAAAGCAAATACAGATGATTCAATTCGAAGATAGAATATTATCAATTCATGGTAAAACAAAAAATAAAAAAACAAAAAAAATATTATCAATTGCATATGTTACAAAAACCTTTCTTTTCCTAGTTCAGTGTCCGAATTCAAATGTGCCCCGTATATAGTTGATTCGAAAACGGATATTTGAGTTTTCTTTCGATCACTCAGTCACTCAGTAATGAAACTGTCAAGTTGGTTTCGAAAGGTCAGGGTAGAGCTCATCTTGGGTCGAGCCACAGGCTTATGAACTTCACACGTTAAGAGTAGGAAGACCACCCCCTTTTTCCTGGGTTACTTCGTACTTAGAGGATTTTTATCTTTTTCCAATAATATTCACTTGGCGTTTAAGATTGGATCCGCTACGAATAGCAGTTCTAAACCCTGATTATTACAGTACTGCCATAAAAATATCCTCCTCAAGTACCTTGAGATTAACATTGGTTTTCCTGGCTCCCCTGATTACATCGAATCTGATTTAGTTGACCAGGTTGGAAACCTCAATTTCCATCCACCTTCTGACCATTGGTTTCGTTTGGTGAGGATAGAGCTCATCCTGGACAAAGCCGCAGGATTATATTTTTCCCGATAACATTTTATAGCTTAACAAGATTAGAGCCGCTACGACTCTCAATTTAAATCCCTGATTCTCACGGCACTGTCAAAAATATCTCCCCCTCAAGTACTTTGATGTAAACAATGGTCTTTCTGGCTCCCCCGATAACATCGAACCTGATTTGGTTACCCGGATGGGAAACCTCAATTTCCAACCACCCTCCCGACTGATAAATGATTCGTGGGATTATGATACGAGATCCCACGGAGTGTTTTCCCCCCCAACCGGCGCCAAATTCTATTCCCTCCGGCCATAAAAGACCCGAGCCATCTCTATTGAAATCGACTCACTTTGTTGGCGCCGGCCGGCCGACAACCGTGCAATGCGTGCTGGCTTTAACCGGCGTCGGTCGTGACAGGGGCGAGAGCAAGCAAGTTCCGTGGAAATTTGCAGAGAAGCGGGCTGAGCCAGTCGGTTCCAGGCACACGGGCATTGATTTCGGCGTCGGGAAAGGGGGGGTGGCACACGATACAAGGGGTCTGGGAGCTCGCGCAACTCGTGATCGCTTTGCAACCCCCCCCTGCCACAGGTCTCGAGTCGATAGCTCACAACTTTGGCAAGCTCCAGACGGCGCAATCCGTGAGCTTGTTTTAGAAAACCATTTGAGGCGTGTGTCAATTTGCTTCTGAAACAACTTTCCAGAAGACCTAACTCGATCGTTCCGATCATAAAATATAGCCTGTAACGTTTTTTATTTTCTCTTCAATGGTTCACAAATAAGAAGAAAGATCTGAGGTTTTCCCGGCGTATGATGTTGTTGAAGTTATTTCGGGTTTCCCACCGGATAAGGTTCTCCATCTCTGCCGACGTTTCGATGGTCGTGTCGTCCATCGTCATCAGGGCTGGATCAGAGCCCTGATGACGATGGACGACACGACCATCGAAACGTCGGCTGAGATGGAGAACCTTATCCGGTGGGAAACCCGAAATAACTTCAACAAGGTTCACAAATAAGTTTCCTGGTTATAAGACAATTACTTATACCACTTATTTTTTTATCAGAGCGCGACCCGGGTTTCAATGAATTATCATCAACTTCAGGCGCAAATTATGACTATTGATTGATAAACACTTAATATGCAACTGCCATAGGAGCGACTTTAAAATTAATATTTTAAAATTTTGCAATGACCGCCGTGTACTGGACTCTAGGGAGCAGTTAGAAATTTTAAAAATTATTGAAAGTCAGGACAGTACTCTTATAAATGAATTACTCTGCCCATCTTTTTCCCCTATTCTGGCGTCCGTTTTAAAATTCATCAAGTAACTAGGTATCAGTAATAAGATAAACAAATCATAATTTGCGCCTGAAGATGATGATAATTCATTGAAACCCGGGTCGCGCTCTGATAAAAAATAAGTGGTATAAGTAATTGTCTGATATCTTGGAAACTTATAATGGAATACCACAAAGTAAATCAAGAGTTAGTGAATTTTGGTTCACAAATATTTTTATTACACTTTTCAAAGAAGCTCGGGAGCAAAGACACACCCGCACGCCACAACTATTGATATCCAACTCCTCCTCCTACACTCCCTCCCGCGCCGTCAACAACAATTGCCCCACTCCACCTCTGCTGCTCATTATTGCCCGCTTCATTTTCCTCCTCCTATCCATCGTCACGCCAAAATCCAACTCAAAACAACTCAAAACTAGGTGTTACAAGCCTAACTTCTCCAACCCAAGAGTTCAGCGGTTCGGAATTATTTCGTGGAGTTTCTTCGAACATTGTTTCGAACGTTTAGCATTGATCAAGGCCTTGCTCACCGTGCTCTGGCCTTCAACATGTTCTCTCATTTCGAAGGTGAAAAGAAGGCAGCATAGCCTGTCTAAACCAGTGTCGATCATTATAAAACCTGGCCGATGCTACGTTAATTATCTTTTTCTTTTCAAGTGCAATGAAAGTAGAATGAGAGGGCGATGTTGAAACTTGATAATTCTCCTTTTCCGATATTTTATTTCTAATGGAAGCAAAAAAACCAACAAGCAACATGAAAACAAAAAACTATCGCCTTTTTCAGCTAATTAGAGACATCATATGACCTAGAAATTTACCATAACAGCTTCTGAATGTGCCCAAAACGGTATCGATGACGACAGATAAATTGTTATGCATAAAATTCCATGATAAAATATTCAATGGACATAGCCGTCCGATAAAATATCACAATATATTATTTATAAAAATCCCAATATCACGATTAATCAGCCGATATTTCATCGGGATGCGATATTGTTTCGGGCGATATATTCAGTTTCTATATCGTTATTTTAACACCGATATTTATAGGTCTGGATTAGGTGACATTATCCATCGTACCTACTCGCCAATTCCATATTAATCCCATACATAAATATTCTATACATTCGTACTCCAATATTGCAGTTTTAATGTCGCCCACGCCAACTCCTTCGTACACACACGGGACCGGTCACCGTGACAAACAGTCCCACATCACATGTGTCCGACACACACCACTGCGTATTCATTCGAGGCGGCAAGTAGGGACACTCCCATATGACAGAGCCGCGTCGTCGAGTCTGCCTCGTAAATTTTTCGCGTTCGCGGGGAACCGCGGGTGTCCGGCGACTTAATGACCTCGCCTCGGCGGAAGCGGATGCCGTTGGCCCGTAAGGTGCGACGCCACCTCGCGGCGCAGGAAATGAGCGGGGAAGGTGTCGCGGCGGTGAGGCGCTCCCTGCAAACAAAACACGATCGCCAGGCGACACGCCCGCGGACTCGCTGATGGCGACGCGCGCGGACGATTGCGTCACTCCCGCTTCCGGTCACCGAGGCTGCGGATGGCCGCGGGGAGAGACGTCGGGACTTAGGCCGTCAGCCGCGGGCCCCTGTCAGTAAAGTCAACTCCTACATCCACTACGGGGTAATTTAATTATTTTTCATTGTATCGCCCATGAAATTCTTAAATTGACAAATATCTCCGCGAGCCCATCCTCCCTCGCTCACCCGCCCCTAAACCTAAAAGGTCAAACTATCACCCAATTAAGCTTTGAAAAATCGGCTTGAGACAAAGATAATAATAGTAGTTTCCTTCACCAAATAAAACGAAAGGCATTGATTGCGATTCGTTACCCACCAATAGTGTAATAATAAAATACAAAGTATTTGGTTTTAGAAATACCGGTTTAGACGAATGGCAATGGTCAATTTTAACCGCATTTGAAAAAAGGCCGGATTGGCGCCCATGCAATGCCACTCCACGTGACGTCACAGGGACCTAGTTTCTATACGAGTAGATAGGAGTTTAAATCGTCTGAGATTGCCAATACATACATGAGGCACAGAGCTCAGGGAAACGTCTCTTAATAATCACCTATTAAAACTGGCTAAGGTCGGAAAGTTTTCTTCGTTTGATAGGGTATTAATAATCCTTATTTAAGCCAAGCGCTTACCAGCTAGCAGGATACTCTGCTACCTGTTAGCATCCTGCGTCGTATCAGCGCTCAAAACCTCGCCCCAAGGTCACCTCAATTGCGGCAGCGGGAATCAGAACGACGTCACACAGAGTTTTCGCAGTATTTATACTTAGCCGTCGCCTTTCTTGCGCGCTTGAAATTTTTCACTATTCATTTAATCGCAAAAATAGATATCGTCATTTAAAAATATATAAGCGTGAAATACGTACTCCAGGAGTAATAATCTTTCGATTTAGGCAATAAAAAAATAATAGGAAACCACCCTATTATCGTCCTGTAATCACTCATTCCTAAAATTATTAAAATTTGTTGATAAGGACTTCATACTCGTCTGTAGAGCTACTATAGAAGTATACACTTTCCTTAAAATTTATTTCCGGAGAACTTCTGTAAATTGCAAAATTTTAAAGGCTGAACGTAATAAAGCGACAAAAACCAAAAACAGAAACCCTCTCCCATTTCAACTTTTTTCTCCGAGCTACAATTTGTATTAGGTGTCACTATTTGCCCATGTTTATGAAAATTTTCAGATGCTCATAATGATAGGTTTACTTTTGCAATCCCCGTAAATACAGCTCAACGAATTCAATAAAAATTCCAATGTCGCAACTTGTGCCATCAATACTCCCATCATAGTTAACCCTGACGAGAAATTAGTAAGTTATTAGTACGCAAGGCTTTAGTCGGCTAAATATCCATTTTCAAGGTTAGGAGAACTCAACCGGGCGTTACCACTAATAAACATTTTCCTACTCAAGTTTACTACATGTGAGCATTTTCTCCCTATCACCAAAAGGCACACCTTTAAACGTAAAATAAAATCGAGCCTACAACTACTATATTGCCATTTCATGGAAGATGTCAGCAGTTATCACTCGAGTGAGTTCTACGAGGTTGAACAGGCTGCGCTATGAAAAAATAAGGGAAGTAGCTACCTTCGAATAAGGCCAACGCTATGCGGTTTAGTGAAGCATTGCGACCACGGAAAGGGATACTTTACATATGAATAGGCGGTAAAAACTTGAGCAGGAGGAATATTGCAACTGAAGGTAGCAGATTAGACAAAAAAATGGCACAGCAGTTAGGATATCAGGAAGAGAATTTCCTTGATAATGGATGCGCTAATGAAAATGAAAGAGCTGAAGAGGGTACTGGAGTGTAACACTGTAAGAAAGGAAAATTAAGTGTCTGCTCTTGAGTGTTGGATTATATGGCGAGAAAACGTGGAAGCTGAAGAAAAAGGGCAAGAAAATAGATACTCTAAAGCGCTTGATAGGTGGATATGGAGAATTTGAGGACTGAAAAGGAAGGATCGAGGAATTTCTAGGCAGAGAATTACAAAAAGAATATACTTTTAGAGGAACTAAGGTGGAGACTAGGTGTAGACGGAACTAGAAGAAATTAACAGAAATAATTATTTGCTTGAAAAAATATTATTTTCCATAAAGACATTTGCGATTTTTGCTTCTTGGGGGGGGGGAGGGGGAAGTTACCCCCTCCTGCCCATCGCTGGGTACGCCCGTGAACTTCACTATAAGGAAATATCTACAGCACTTCAACTACAAGCAAGACCACATTGTATTGAATCATTTCAAAACACTTCATTCATCATTATCACTCTTACCTTAGCCTTTAACTGATAAATATAAAAACCTTATTCAAAACAAATATTTTATGAAATAATAACAGGAGTAGAAGTTTGGAATAATAATGTGGCAGTTTGCCCTTGCCTTCCAGATCACACTGCTACAAATATTGTAGTAACTGTCCTTCTCATCTTTGAAACAGAAATACTCAATCCCACGTATAACGCACATTCTTCCGCTCATAGAATGTTCTTTCGGTGGCCACTTTTTTCCGTTCCCAGAGGAGAATTCAGTCTTCATTCACAAAACCTAATGTCAACAGATGCCTCAGCAAACACCTCGAGGAGATCGTTCATGTCATCCTCTAAGTCAACACCATCACAATTAACGGGTCCCTGACATCGCTATCGATGAAAACGTGTCCCATCCGTTTAGATCATCCGTCCACGTTTTTTTCCAAGGACGACGCGACTACCAGAGCTGCGCAATATTGAGCCGCACAGCTGCGGAAGGGGGTTTTTTCGCTGCCATCACAGTGAGCGGGAATAGAATCAAATGGGTCATCCGCCCTTCTGGCCAAATGGGGCAGCAGGAGACCAAAGGGTGTCCTTATTAGGTGGATACTCGCGATTCTAGCCCAAAGCCTATAGAACATATCGGTAGCGCATTGTTAATTGGTTAAAAGCGTCCAATAAGGTGGTTTCCTATCGTTTTTTACTGCATAAATCGAAAGATTATTACTACTGGAGTACGTATTTCACACTTTTAGATTTTTTAATGACGATATCTATTTTTGGCGATTAAATTAAAAGTGAAAAATTTCAAGCGCGCGAAAACGCGACGGCTAAGTATGAATGCTGGGAAAAGGCCGTGTGACGTCGTTCTGGTTCCCGCTGTCGCCGTGTGAAGTGACCTTGGGGCAAGAATATGAGCGCCGCGGCGATATAGACTACTAGCAGGTAGCAGAGTACCCTGGTAGCAGGCGGCGCTTGGCATATATAAGGATCAAACAAAGGAAACTTTCCGACCATAGGCAGTTTTAATAGGTGATTATTAAGAGATGTTTCCCTGAAGTCTGTGCCTCATGCATGCATTGGTGATCTCAGACGATGTAAAACTCCTATCTACTCGTATAGAATCTAGGTCCCTGTGACGTCACGTGGAGTGGCATTGCATTGGCGCCAATCTGGCCTTTTTCAAATGCGGTTAAAATTGACCATTTCCATTCGTCTAAACTGGGATTTCTAAAACCAAATAATTTGTATATTATGAATACATTAATGGTGGGTAACGAATCGCAATCAGCGCCTTTCGTTTTCTTTGATGAAGGAAACTACCCTATTCAATTAAAATCTGATAAAAATTGGTACGCAGCTCGAAATCTTCTATTACGCCTGATTGGCACATTCGTAATTGGTGCTTCAGTTCACTAGCGGCTAAGCTTAGAGCCACCAAGAGCGTCCACTGGGTTGCAGATGGTGGGTCTACCTAAAGATATCTAATAGAGGTTATATGGCAATAACCGTTTGCTCGTTGAATATGCAGTCGTGGACCAAAAAACTCGAAAAATGTGGTAGATGAGTATGTGCGAAGATTTGGAGAACAATCTCTCGTAGGTAAAAGTATAAGCTGCCTATAGGATAATGAGGAACCACTTCAAGGAGCAGAGTGCAACACGCAAGGCCTTTACTTAGCAAAAAATCGGAGTATGCCTGATAGCTAACGAAGACAATTTGACGAGATGGGAGGAGTACCTGGAAGAGCTGTACAGCGAAAACAATCCTGCACTGCAAATAATTGAAAATGAATTTGATATCGAAAAGGAGGATATAGGAGTTTCAACCTTACGACCTGATTATAACGCCGCAATAAAAGATCTACGGATGAATAAAGTATCGTGGAAAGACGATATTCCTGCAGAGAAAATTTAGAATGCATAGGAAAAATATATTTACTCAGCTCCACAAAACCATCTTTAAATTGAACACAACAGGAAACATACCAAGGGACTTCGAGAAGAGCATCATCATTCCTATTCCCAAAAAAAGAGAGCGGAGATAAGTGAATATTTTAAGACCATTAGCCTGACAACTCATGCGTCGCAAATATTAACAAGAATCATCTACACGATAATAGAACGAATTGACGAGTTCCTGCATGAAAAAAAATTCAGATTTTGGAAAAACAAGCGTACATGGGAAGCCACATTGGCTTTTCGGCTGCTCCTGGGAAAAAGAATGGAGGAAAAAAACCCTGCATTCATCGAGTTTGTGGACTTCTTTGTCCATTCATTAGGGTAGTTTCCGTCATCAAAGAAAACGAAAGGCATTGATTCGTTACCCAGCATTAGTGTATTCATAATATACAAATTTTTAGTTTTACAATTCCCTGTTTAAACGAATGGCAATGGTCAATTTTAACTACATTTGAAAAAGGCCAGATTGGCGCTCATGCGACGCCACTCCACGTGACGTCACAGGGACCTAGTTTCTATACGAGTAGATAGGAGTTTTATATCATCTGAGATTACCATGCATGAGGCACAGAGCTCAGGGAAACATCTCTCAATATTCACCTATTAAAACTGCCTATGGTCGGAAAGTTTCCTTCGTTTTATAAGGTATTAATAATCCTTATTTAAGCCAAGCGCTACCAGCTAGCAGGGTAATCTGCTACCTGCTAGCAGCCAGCATCGCAGCGGCGCACAATATCCTCGCCCCAAGGTCACCTCAAAAGGCGGAAGCGGGAACCAGAATAACGTCTCACGGAGTTTTCCCAGCATTTTCCAATACTTGGCCGTCGCGTTTTCGCGCGCTTGAAAATTTTCACTATTCATTTAATCGCGAAAAATAGATAACGTCATTTAAGAATCTGAGAGAGTGAAATGCGTACTCCAGGAGTAATAATCTTTCGATTTAGGCAATAGAAAAATAAAAGGAAACCACCCTATTGTTATTTATGTACTTGTTAATGGCTTGATGATCGAAACCGGCTGTTATGTCTTAAATAAATTGTGGCAATCACGAAATGTTATCCTTGCTAATAGGGCGTCAAGCATAGTCTCCGCAAAAAAGTCTCCAGAATAGTTCAATTTGGAATAAAAAAAACCACCAGTCATATGAGTACTAACATAAATACAGTCTACGGAGTAGCATGCATAAACTATTCCTACGAAAAAAGAGAGAAAATACCAAATTCAATGAAATATCGAGCAGTGAACTTAACAGTTCTACATTAAATATTCAGCGAATTGAATTTTCACCAAATAAGTTACAAAAAAACCGATGGGCAATAAATCTTTAATCATTTACTTATAAATAACTAATGGACCGGTCTCCTTTCAGCTTTCACAGACTTATGGGAGTAACTTCGGAGTCAAAAAGATGCGGAAGGCTTTGGAAGTCGAAAGTCAATGGGATAGACCAGACCATAAAACCAGGAGGGAATGTAGGAAGCGTTCCGACGTGCAGACGTGCTGAATAAACATTCCCCCATATGAGCAAAAAAGTCTTCCCCAGTTGACGGCAATGTGACAACACGGCTGAAACATGACCATGCTGGCTAGGGCAATAAACGCAGGGAACAGAACAGGGGGAGCTGAGCGGGCGAGGCTAACCCTAAAATTGAGGATCACAGACAATCCTATCTGAAGGGAGGGTCACGGGAAAGAGTGCGACCTAAGCAAGCCTCAGAGGGAGACCTCGGGCTCCCTTTCACCTCATATGGAGGCAGGCGAAGTGAGGAGCATTTTTCATTCAAAGTTTTTCACTGATCCAAAACATCATTTTAAATCATCAATCCGTGCCTTGCAGGACCTTTTTCTCTCTTCTAGTTTCTTGCCTGACGGCGTTTCGTTGTCCTGTGTGCAGTGGCGCCGACTCCATGGGGCCTAAGGGGGCCCGAGCTCCCTCAAAAATTCGTTATGGGTGTGAGGAAAAATGTGTCAGGCTTGTCGATTTTCCCCAGTGTCCATATATTGAGATTCGAGTTATCAGGGTTCTAATGTTGATCATAAGACTCTTCTAAAATGCTTAAAAACTTAAAACTCACTACTTATAAAATTTCCCGGGGCAAGATACCCGATTTGAGCCCCCCCAATATTTTTTGTGAGTCGGCATCCCTGCCTATGTGGTTGGGCCAATGTCCGCGAACGAGCGCGTTTCTGATTAAGGCTAGGATGAGAGCTGATTGCCTGTTGTGGAATCACCCCATGCCACACACCCTGAAGGTGGATTGCACGATACCTCATAGATGCAGCTCTCCATTCTGTTCTCGTATCTGCTAACCTATTCATGGTAACGTATTTCTCATCCAAGTGCTATTCGTTTCACCTCACGTATGGACACCTCACACGGCGACAGAGGGAACCAGAATGACGTCACGCGGGCTTTTCCCATCACTCATACTTAGCCGTCGCGTTTTCGCGCGCTTGAAAATTTTCACTTTTCAATTAATCGCGAAAAATAGATATCGCCATTTAAAATTCTAGAAGCGTGAAATACGTACTCCAGGAGTAGTAATCTTTAAATTTAGGCAATTAAAAAATAATAGGAAACCACCCTATTAGGGGAGGAAGTTAACAACTTTTACCTGCTTTGCTCCCTGAGGATTTTCGTTTGGGGTGACCAAAGACTTCACCCAGGATTCGAACCAGGAAAATACAGAATTCATGAAAATTTCGACGACAAAATTAACCGTGGGAAACCTGTTGAGCCGTTAACAAGGAACACCCAAATTCTTTCTTTTGGGGTCTAAAAAAACTATAACCCGATGAATAACGTGAAAGTGAAGATCTTTCGGGAGGAAATTTCGTATGGTACGGTATTTGGAGGAGGCGACGGACAGCTGAGGTCATTTGCGCAATGAGGGAAGGGTAGGTTAGGATGGGTGGAGAGAAACCCGGCGTCGGCATTAGCCTGCTTTTAACGAAAGGCGCCAAGGGGACCACGGCTAACGTCCCATCAGACGGACGGAGTGTTGCGCTTGAAATGTCCTCCACACAACATTCAAGCGGGGATCGGGCAGTCTGAAAATTCTCTGCCGCTGCCGGGATTTGAACCCTGGCCCACCGGGTGGGAAGCCAACACTCTAGCCACCACACCAACCCCCGGAAATTTCGTTTGTTTTGAGGAAACTCTACGCATTTTTGAGGCATAGTCCCCCGCTATCAGACTCACCCCGTTATCGCTATGTAAAACCAAAAGCCTACAACCAAGATGTCACGAATGAGTCACATGTACAATATAACTTACCCTTAACAGTTCTCGCCTAATAAGTCATTCTCGAAGTTGTTCATCACGCCTCTGAAGTGTACGCCCTTCCTCAAGTGTGTGAGCCATTAAAGGTAGCAGTTTGCTAACCACTAGCAAGGAAATGAGCAGTACCTTTCATGCACAAGTACCCAATGACTGATCATTGAACTCCGCGACAAACCAGACGAGGAAGCCTGCAAATTCGCAATAAAATAAATGCGGCTCTTTCACTTTCAAGAAAAAAGTATTTTCCATTGGCCGAACTATATTTGTATAATCCTCATCAATTTCATACGTACGGCTCCCATAATTACGCTGTTAGACATTCGCCTCTCTGAACTACCGCAGTTATTCACATCCATCCACCTCTATTATCGAACTTCTTATTTTTTTTTAAATTTTCACATTAAATTTAAATTTAAAATATCATTAGGAGACCGCATTTAACATTACCAAACCTAACCCTACAACTATCTTCAATCCCTTCACTTGTAAGCGAAATCTATGAACGCCGATGATATATGAAAACTTTGATACAGCACACGAATGGAAACAAGTATCCGAGGAATAGAATGAATGGAACGGATATATTTTCGCTTACCTCAAAGCCCTTAGGCGATAATGCTCTGTATCAGAGTGTAGTGTGTGTGCAAAACCCTTTCTCGAAAACATGATCCATAGATAAAAGAGAAAAATAAAGCAATTTCCAAAAGTGAATGATTCAAGGAACATTCCCCTCAATTCCCCATGTTATTAGAATAATATTTTCTCTGGCCATCTTCACGTCAATTCCATACACCGAAGCCGATGCCGATATATGATTTCATGATTAGGGGAAAATTATATATAATTTTTACTTTACCTCCGGGTTGAATAACCTTCGAGTCGGAGCCAACCATCGGGTTGAATTACTGAGTGAGTGAGAGACAGTAAGTAACACTCACTTTGAAGATATCGTTAAATAAAAGTTATCACCATAATAACAAGCAAACTGGGAATTATCCGCAGTGATTTCTTAATGCCGCTTCATAGGAAATAGTAGCAAAAATCAATCTGAACAATCAACGAAAAATCAGAATTATGTCTATAGGGCGTTTATAAAAAAATAATGCGTGCCGCACGCCATAAATCGTTCTTCCAAAAACTAACCGCAAACGCGCATCACGTATCAAAACGCGATTTTTTCCTTTGATTGTCTTGATGCCATTTCCGAAGCCTCGTTGCCCATTCCATATTGTTTTCATCCCAAAATCTCATACTCGATTATTTAGTGTCAGTTTTCAAAATACGGAAGGCTACCGAACAAAGCAAATAACTACGGCACTGGGCCCAAAAAATGTCATTGTAATTCGCAACCGACCATAACCCATGCTAATTTTCCAACTCCCTTAGCCAGTTTACACGCTAATTTTTCCACGAACGCCGTCACAGATATAAGAGTGCAAGGATCAAAACCAAGCGCTCTATAGAGCTAATTCATGACTATTTATTATCCACAACCGGGCATTTCCTCGAACTATGCTTTTCCAGAACTGACCAGCAAGCTACGATGAAATAAAAAGAGAATAACCATTAATGAATACAGTTTTCCTCCAGGAAATCCGTAGCAAAAGATGTAATTACTCGACACAAAAGCGTGAAATGCTTACGGAATAGTTAATATCTAAAGGAAAACCGTTACGGATTCTACGAGAATGGGAAACAAAAAGTTCTCCCACAAATAAGCTTAAGTAACGCGTCCACGGAGCAGGTTTTGAATCACCAATGTTATGCTCGAAACTAGAGCGACCAACTCGTCCGCCGCTCAGCCTAGAAAAAGGAAATGGTAACCTGAGATGTGAAAATCAAAACAATAAAAAAAAACCATCAACAACAGACGATTTTTACTCGTTTGACCGGATTTGAAATTGCGTACTAGCGGATGGATAGGAATAAATGTAATTATGATACGGGCTGAAAGAGTAATAATAGCGGAAAGGTGAAATAACTACTCATCCCCACCGAGGAAATAAAACAAGGTTGAACGACATCTGGACATCTCTACGAAGCAGTAACGGTAAGCAAAGAATTAGAGAACGATAATATTAGAATAAAAGTTAAAATTAGGCGATGACAAAAAATTTTAGTATCTACAACGTGACATTAGACATGACGTAATAAGCACCCGCACATATTAGTAAATAAGTAAAAGGGGAATAAGTTCTAATTAGGGCTCTTAACCGAAATTTACATTCGCGATGGAGACGCTACTTATGGAGCGTGTTTCTCTGCGGGAGCGAGGCTTGGACGTAGACAGCACCGGAGAAGTCAAGAGTATAAGAACTCGAAATGTGGTGCCACCGAAGAATGATGAATATAAAATAGATCGGCCGAGTAAAAAGTTATGAGGACGACCTACGAAGAGCAGGAGAAAACTTCTCTTAAAAAAAGGCTCCTGAAAACCTTAAAGAGAAAACGTGACAACTTAGCTGGACACATAATTAAGGCCGTTTCACACGGTACACGGAATTGCGCAATCTGACTTACGAGCGAAGGCGCAATCAAAATTGCGTCGTGTAAATCGGTGAATTGCTAGAACACATGCGAGAATGCGTGGATGCGAGACGGCAAAATAGCCCGTTCTAATTTCGTTCATGCATTCGCGCAATTCCACGCCATTTTAGAAATTAATGCAGCTCTAACCTACGCAATTCCGTGACCCGTGTAAAACGGCCTTTAAAAGCGATAAATTAAGAGAGATGTTATGCCGAACGGATAGATATGTGAATTCATTTTTCCCCCGAACCATAAAGGACTTTAATAAACGCTAGTTCCAACTTCGTTAGAGCATTTCATTTTTAAGCTGTAAACGGCTAGTGTCCTAACACCCCCTGCCACACGCCTTTTAGGCGGCTTGCGGGGTATTATGTAGATGTAGATCATGAGGCATTATGGCTTGATGAAAACAATCGTAGAAGGACAAGTGGAAGGGAAGAGGAGCAAGGGGCGGCCCCGAATCAGTTACATAGGACAGGTTAAAAAGGATATAAAATAGAAGAAATACTAAAATATGAAAAGGCTAGCGGATAGGATAGCGCGGAATAGAGAGAGCTTTGTCAAAAGCAATCTTGTTCTTGTTGACTTGTTACGATGATGAGATAACCTATCAAATCCAAAGTTTTAATGCAACATTCCCCGAAAGAAGATGCAAATTATCTATGGAAAATATTGAGAAGAGATGAATGCGTCACTATGAAAAGGCTAGAGGTTAAGAGTGTGAGGAATGGATATCTGCCTCAAAACAATCTTGTGATTGCTGACTTTTAATGATGATGATGATATAACAAATTCAAATTTTTTCAGAAAAACTCTTGGAAAGTAGATAAAAAATCTAAGGTACATATTGCGAATAAATTAATTAATCTGCAGTCATCAACGCGCTGGGGACATTTTTGAAACCATATTAAAAGGCACCCATTTAAAAGGCGCGCGAAAATTAAAAGTGCAAAGATAAATCCAACTTCAACGACCAACAACGACAAAAAACAACGACCTCCCTGCAGTCCCATCGGAGGCGGCCTTCGGGGTCAGTGGCGCAGCGAGAGGGGGGTTTTGAGGGATAAACCCTCCCCCCCAGAACTCAGAGAATTTTTAAAGTTCAATTCATTTTACTTAATTGGACTAATATTACTTATAGAATAATGTAAGGATTATAAAAATATCCCTCAAAAGACCGTAAAACTTACCATTTTGAACGATTTATCTTAAAATTTTCTGGGGGAGGGCCCCCGCACCTCTCGCTTCCCCTGGTGGGCATTCCATACCCCCTAATTCCCCAGCATTATTTGTGCCTGAAACCCCCCCCTAGCCTCAATTCTTAGCTGCGCCCCTGTTCGGGGTAGATAGTAGATACAGATGACCCCTAAGCCAATACTACGGAGGGGAGACCGTCTCCTTCCATTCCACCAAATTCATCCCGATAATGAATGCGCCCCGTCGTGAAGTTGGCCACCCGGCCCGCATAAGACTCCTTGATCCTTCGAAGAGCGACCACGCTTTTCCACGCCGTCCCGTCTGCACAAGGCGGCGGGCGGAAGAGGCGGCAGGAACCGGCCGCCGCGGCTCCCTCGCCCCCACCCGGAAGCTGCTCATTGTCAGGGGAGCCGCGGTGAGGTCACTGCCCCCACCGCCCAGCCCCCAGCAGTGGTAGCTCACGGGAAAGCCGCCTCCGCGTGTGAGCTCAAGGGAGCGTCCCTCCGACAGTTTGGTGTATTGGCCTTTTGGGGGAGGCTGACGACATCTTAGATAATGGGCTGGTCCATTAATTTTCATTCATTTTTGGTTTCCATCGAGCTTTTAAAGTGAAGAGATCGGTTTAGTTCCGTTTTACGATTTGTCGCCTAATTATAGAGTTCAGCATCATCACTGGTCAACATCATCATCATCACTGGTCAACAATCTTAATGGCCGTTTTACACGGTGTACATGTTTGCACAATATGACGTGTGTACGAAGGTGCAGTGGAAACTGCAACCTGTTAAAGGACCAAAGGTTTTTAATTTGTTACCCCAGTCATGCTTTATTTCAAAGTCTTTGAAAAAGTTTTTGCAAAAAGCACATTCTTGGCTTCTCACTAAAGAAAGTGTAGAACAAAAATTGTTTTAAAATATTGATGTAAATGAATTATAAATACTACTTTAGTTGTTTTTGTTCATGTACGCACTTAAGCTTTGTTAGTATAGATTATCAAGGTAACACAAAATGAGCTACACTATATGTAAAGCATAATGTATTATTATTTTGGATGGTATCCTCAAACAGGTTATCCTTCGCGGCTACCTAAAACTACTCAACTTTGCTGTTGTCATGTAATTTGTGTGTGGAGTAATAAAATTATTATTATGAAGCGGTGAATTGCTTGAACGCAAGCGAGAAAGCATGGACGTGAGGTGGCAAAATAGCCCCTGTTCTAATTTCGTTCGTGCATTCGCAAATTCCACGCTACATTGAGAAAGAAATGCAGTTGTAGGCTGCGAAATTACGTGTATGTAAAGCGGCCTAAAGATTGGTTTGAAGCAGCTCTCCACTCAATTATCCGATCGGCTAAACTTTTCACGCCCACGTCTTTCTTCTCCTTCACATATTTCTCTACCTGTTTCATATATTTTGTCCGGGGTCTTCCTTTTCCGTTCTTTCCATCCACTTGTCCCCCGACTATTGTCTTCATCAGGCCATCATGTCTCAAGATATGGCTTTAAAGGTTGTTCCGTCTTCTTATCAAGGATTTCATTAGTCTTTTCATCTCTCCTCCTCTTCTAAGTAATGACGTCACAAACTCATGAAACGTAGGGGGCAGCTTTAGCGTTCCACACACACGCCAAGGTCTGAGCTGTGTGATAGCTCTATGGATTCAACCGTTGGTAGCTCAACTTAGTGGAATTTATTCATGATGATATGAGCTATAACGACTAAGGATTATTTTCACACAACTTGTCAGGAAGTATAGATATCTACACGGGTATGAAATTTCTCGTTAATTAGTTCTCCGGACCCCTTCGACCGTTACACGACCCCACGGCTTATATGACCGTGAACTTGACGTAACAAACTTAAAGCATACCCAGCTCGGAAGCTCAGAATCAAGTCCTACTAGGTCCCGACTGTAACTATTCCTCAGCTAAATATTCATTTCAGCGGCTGATTACATGAATCTAAATTTTAAATTCAACAAGTTTTTCTCAGTCCATAAGGGCAAGAACAGGAAAACCAATATTCCTAGAAAAAAGCTGATTATGCAGAGCCGGATGTAGCAGGCTGAACTATAAAAAATTCACAATGGAAATGACTTATTTTCCACCCAACCTTTAATGAGACAGCGCAAACATTAATTTGCATAATATACCAATCGATGTGGCGAGAATGGCTACGGAAATATTCATAATAATTGTAGTAAGTCGAATCACGAGATTTGTGTGTTTACTTGTTGCGACAAGTTATGTAGTTGGTGAGGTAGTGCATTTTTATTGGCGACAAATTGCAGAAACAGTGGCGTAACAATGGGGAGGGATGAGAGGATAGATCCCCGCCCCCAAAGCATCAGAGAAATTAAAAAGTTACTTTAAAATATTGCCTAGTTTTGAAATATAATAACTGCATCTGTTTAAATTTAAATTTTTAGTGCCAAAATGATGTAAAATGTATATTCAGGCATGCCATTTTTCAAAAATTTTCCAGCCCTAAGCCATCTCATCTCCCCCCATAGCATATTCCTAGTTACGCCACTGTGCAGGAAATATTTTACAACTAGAAGAATAAAATTCACCCCACCCAACATCCTAGAGTGGGGTCGTTCACTACGAAGGGGAAAAGCAGTTTATTCAAATAATTATTTGGATGGAATGGACAAAGAAGTAACACCAAAAAATATTCCCCTTTCATCAAACCTCTCCAAGGAATAATTTTTTTAAATCTCAAGCTACCGCCCTCCTCTCGTGAGTTGATGACGTCGTAATTTGAGTCTTGTTTCATTCGATCGTTCAGGAAGTCTTCAATTTAAGGATGAAATTGCATGCAATATCGTAAGCAAAAACAAACCGCGCGAGGATCATGCGAAAGGACGAGGAGTAACAGTGGAGCGGCGACACGCTCGGCGTGAGTGCGTGACGTCACCACCTTAGAAGCGAAAGGGTTAAGCCAACGATTTTTCGTCGCGAATTTGCCTTACCAGGATTCGAACCCATTCGTGCCTTGGTAGTTCAAGTGGTGGAGCACTTGGTACGAATTGAGGAGATCGTGGTCCAATCAGGGTTCAGGATTACCGGTCAATGGAAATTATTTTTCCAACGTGGAATTTTCCCACACAAATGAAGAAATACAGGATACTTCGCAAGGTACACCGCAGCCTAGTCCGTGGTTATTTATCTGAATAAATTCCTACAATGCCTGACGACCCGACGCATAACTTGGATTTTTTCCATAACCAGGGAATATGAGCCTGCGGAGGAAACGAGATAGAAGAGGATGTTGGACGGTCAGGCGTCCGGCAGCTTAGATGGACGTCCCGCCGGCGCCAAAATGGGATGCGGCGAGGGATGCGGGGGAAAACGACCGAGTGATGACAAAGGAAAAGATAGAAATAGACGCAGTCGAGCGAGGAAGGTGAAATACGAAATATCTAACGCGGTCAAACTATTCATACTTATCCTATTATGAAGAAAAGAAATCCTGAACAAATTGTATGATCTATCGCTCCAAAAACCTTAAAAGAAAAGATTTCTCGGTAAATGCCCAAATAAAGGTGAAAGAAATAAGCTACCTGACTCTACTGAGGTCTCACTTAGAATATGCTGCAAGCGAATGGGACCCTTACCAAATAGGAATAATAGCTGAAATCAATCGAGTACAGCGCAGGGCGGCCAGATTTGTGATGAGTTGTTACGACAAAAAGTGCAGCGTTTCCAGCATGTTACACGTGTTAGGATGGGAATCTTTACAGGAACGTAGATCGAAGTATAGACTTAACTTACTTTGGAAATTCGAAGAAGACGTTTCCTCAGACGACGTGAATCATATCTTTCGTTTACCATCGTACTGTGGTAAACGTGATCATGAGAAGAAAATAAAAGAAATAGACAGCAAAACAGAGAGATTTAAAATGTCATTCTTCCCTCGTACTATTAAGGATAGCAACGTTGTCTCAATTGATAGGATTAATGGCGTCACTCGCTAGGATGACTCATCGCATGTTTTTTCCATAGTTATAACCTTGCATGTATTTTATAAAGGAATTACTGACCATTAGCAAGTTTTTTAAATGACTAAGCATGTATATTTTGCTAGTATGCGTAATATTTCAATGACCGTGCGGTGTGCATGTGGCGGTCCTCTTGCATGCTTCATGTTGGTGATTGGTCACCCCCTGCCAAACACCCTAGAGGTGGCTCGCAGGGTACACACGAAAACACAGACACGCAGGCTAAAATGCCAGGAGAATGAGGTCGAGAAGAGCAGGTCAAGATGTATAATAAGTGGGATGTGTGCGATATAAATTTCCTACCGCTTGGAAACGGTACTTACACATTTAGCTAATTTGTGTAAAAAAATTGTGTATCATGGAAGCTTCGAACCCGTAAACTTTTCCAAAAGCGGATCAACCATACTCCTAGAGACGCCTAAATTCGATTTTTCGTGAAAATCAACAACTTCAAAGACACATCTCTCCAAACAATGACCGAAACAAAAAAAATGCATCCCGCAGAATAAAAATTATTTCCTATTAAATTCCTATACATGCCATAATAATCATTGACCATCACGTTTTTATGCTTAAAAATGGCTCTCCTTATGGTTCTTATGAATAAAAAAGGCTTCGCGTAATGCAAATCGAGCAGTATCAAATCTGCCATGAGCCTAACGCCAAGCACCCCTCTCTGCTCAAACTACAATTGCTGATGATGTGTGGTAAAGACTGAGTGTAAACTTGTTCACATAATAACGCTTAAGAAACACATTGGGTCAGGTCCTCGTATTTGTAAAAATTGTACTCCTCAGTTTGGCCCCATTTCAGTCAACTGGAGCAACGCAGCTGTGCTGGCCAGACGCTCGCAACTGAACTTAATCTACGGGAGGCACATGCAATGCACCGCCTTGACGTACTCAACATGCCTGCTCAGCGAAGTGTACAGCTCATCCTGCGAAGCACTTGTATCGTTTCAATGCGTTTAGCCTTCACAACGTCCGTTATGTATGGTCGATATTATAATTTAATCAGTGTAACGAGAGAACCAGGACAAATAGGAAAGGAAGCGATGACGGCTGAGAACTTTCAAATCTATAATCGATAACTATCGATATTCTCATCCATCGATAATTTGATTAAGAAATATTGAAATTCTACAATAACTAAAATCCTTTATTATTGGGAAACAAGCTCAGGTCGCTATTTTAACTTTAAAAAATATTTCTAAACTAAGTCTCCAAGTGGGAAATTTTCTCCACAAATTGACAAAACAAACCATAAGGCTCACTTTGACTAGAATCATTCAAATAAAGGGTTGTTATCAATTGTTATCAACCCTTTATTTGATTTATTTCAAAAAAACTTAAGAGCTAAAAACAATTCTCTCGCAAACAAGTTTTATGTCGAATACAGTTATCATCAAATTAATAATCTAGGCCCTTGGACATGTCTCATACAGGTATGACGTTGAAAGTTTAATACCTCTATAGCAAGGATTTTCAAAAAAATAAGGCCAAATAAATCTTGTAGCCATAATGCAACGCGGATTCGATCTTTTGCCCAAGTATATTGCAAAATGCACAGAAATCAGAGCAATTTAGTGAATACTAAAAGGTCTATTGCCTACTAGGCTACAAACATTTATAAACTCGGATGTGTCTTTGGCTGAACATGTTAGCGCGTCATCCAAAGGTTACGCTAACGATATCATTTCCATTTATTTTCGGTATTGATTCCAAGTTTTAGGTATTGATGCTTGTCATAATCCAAATTTAAGTATTACTAAAAAGCATGCAATAGCGTTATAACTATACCTCAGCACGAGCATCGCTACGATGAAATAAAAATAATCGATTGAAAAATACTTGAATTACATTAACTTCGAGCTATGAACCATACACTGGGGAATACGGAATGGGAATAAAAAGCAGAGCGAAAGAGTATCAGAGCAGGACAGATGCAAATAACATATGCGGCCAATCTACCGTCGAAGAGCTCGCACAAAACCGGGCCACGGAATGTTTTTTTTTCTGAATTCCAGTGAAGTTGTTTTAAGAGTAGTACGTTGATGCGGCTGTACATGGATGAGTACACACACGCATAATTAAAAACTGGCTACTCAAAAACCGTGCAATGACTTATTTATGGCTGCAATACCTTGAGCAGGTAAGAAACTACCTGAACGAAGATCTATACCGTAAATGTTTCCTATTTTAACGTCACTATCATGATTCATTCGTAGGTTTTAACGGGTTGAATTACCTCGCATTTTCATTACTTATGGGTTTTTGCGTTTTAAAGGTGACCCATCACCATCATCTTAAGACGATCCACAGTCGACAGATTGTAGTGTTTGCCCTTGGGCATCTACTGTAGCCATCATTAAGCTTGAATAGCTGAAAACTCGAAAGGCCATGATCAGAGATTACCGCTTACTCCAATGCGTTATCGACAAACGAACAATTTTTTAGATTCCATTAATGGGTTCATAACGATAAACTGAAGAGCAGGATATAAAAATAAAATAAGATTCCATTTTCCAATCATTATTATAATGCGTAATATGTCAAACTTCCATTATATCACGCCGGAATCGGTTGAATTAAGGCACGCAAAACGAAAAAAAACGCAGTTTTACATTTGGGCCAATAGTTAAAATACTAATGAGCATATTAATACGAATATCCAGAGGATTATTAAATTAACCCTAAGCTACGACATGCGGAGAGAAAATTTAGATATCCTAAAAAGATTTATTGCTACTGAGTTGTAATTGCGATGCATCCATCTGGCAACCAGAAAAGCGCGTTGGAATTGAGTCACTAGGCCATATTATTACAAAAAATCAATGTAATTTGGCATCCGTCAGTAAATGGAAAAATAAACGAGATGTGCTTTATTTTAAATTGGAGTGAACGGCGTATAAAAGAAAAATCTTCAAACTCAAGTGATAGAATTTTCGTGACGGATACGAGGGAATTAAAAAATTACAGGAAATGAATTGTGAAACAAGAACTAGCAATTGCCATGACACCGCGCTATTATCGTGAACCATTATCTACACACCTCTTGACTTTTTTAAAGAAATTTACGTACGTAAAAACAATACTGTATGCATGACCCGATTAAGACTTTCCGTACGCAAAGCAGAAAACGTAACCAGTCAGTAATGTTTTGACTAAATGGGAAGACCGCACAAACCTCATTTCTCACGCTAACGATGCGTCCTCAGACGTTCCGACGCAGCACTCATTCATTTCATTGAGTAGTACACTCTTGGAAAAATTGCTCACTAAAATAGTATTTTGGTGTTTTGACACATGAGAGGAAAAAATGAAATACCAGTGTTATTCACGGGCCTTATGAGGGCTAGAATCTCGCTTCAACAGAAAACTCAGCAGAAATAAGTACCACTCTCCTAATTTATGTACACTGGTATGTAGTAAAACGGGAGAGTACTACAATAGGGTGGTTTCCTATTATTTTTTTATTGCCTAAATCGAAAGATTATTACTCCTGGAGTACGTATTTCACGCATTTATATTTTTAAATGACGATATCTATTTTTCGCGATTAAAGGAAAAGTGAAAATTTTCAAGCGCGCGAAAACGCGACAGCTAAGTAGTAATGCTGGGAATTCTCCGTGTGACGTATTTATGGTTCCAGCTGCCGCCCTGTGAGGTGACCTTGAGGGAGGCTTGAGCGCTGATACGACGCAAGCTGCTAGCGGGTAGCTGAGTACACTGCTGGCTGGTAGCGCTTGGCTTAAATAAGGATTATTAATACCTTATCAAACGAAGAAAACTTTCCGACCTTAGCCAGTTTTAATAAGTGATTATTAAGACATGTTTCCCTGAGCTCTGCGCCTCATGCATGCATTGGTAATCTCAGACGATGTATAACTCCTATCTGCTCGTATAGAAACTAGGTCCCTGTGACGTCACGTGGAGTGGCATCGTATGGGCGCCAATCTGGCCGTTTTCAAATGAGGATAAAAATGGACCATTGTCATTCGTCTAAACCGGTATTTCTAAAACGAAATAATTTGTATATTATGAATACACTAATGGTGGGTAACGAATCGCAATCAATGCCTTTCGTTTTCTTTGATGAAGGAAACTACCCTATTAGTGGACAGTGGTCTTTCACGGAAGGATACTAATGAACAATATTAGCACACTCAAGGGGAATGCACAGTTAATACTATAGGGCACTAGCTTCATTCCAGTGAGAATAACCGTCGAAATGAGAACGTAGGCGGATATATTGTAAACGTTAAAAATAAAAGAGTACTATTATTATCCAAAGATCGAGTTCACAATAAAGTAAAATTTTACAGGATTCCACAAAAAAGAGATTTAAAAAATCTGAGTCCAAACCCAGAAATATTTTCATTAGCTTGTATACATAATGCATAATTACCAATATTGATTGGTTTAATGTCTGGTTTTTTCCCAGCGAACGATATCAGGGAAAATTTCTTTTTTTGTTTGTTTTGCACCGGGGTGGGTCCTCCACATATCCTTACAACGCTACAAGCAACTCGCCCATCATTTCCAGGATTCAGGGCTTTGGAAGGAGATATGGAGGCAGTGGCGTAGCAAGGGGAAGTCCCGGGGGTCAGGACCCCCCCCCCCCCCGAAATATAAAAACACAATTATTGTCCTTCATAAAAGAAAACAAAATATTGAAAAAATCAGGAATTTACAAAATGTTACTTTAAATAATTAAGTATTTTCGATAATGAAAAGTGTTGAAATTAGTTAAAAACCTATTACTTAGTGCCCGGTTTTTCAAAACTTTTCCTCCCTGGTTTTGGACCCCCTAACGAAATTCCTGGCTACGCCACTATGGAGGACCTTATCCGGTGCGAAACCCGAGAAATCTTCACTACCACAATTGATTTATCATCTTTCAAGGCGTGCATTCACACCATAACATGACAAATCAAAGCAGTGGTTTCTCAGTCTTGAACCATAAGAGACCGTATATTCAATTTCCTTAATCTTCTTGGATAAATGACTGTAATGGCGTGTGACTGTCGGGTACGAACCAACTACCGACTCCTATCAACTCCTACGCCCGAGCTGGCGGATAGACTACCGGAATTAAGCCCCCATGGTCACGGCTGGGAGGACAGGCACAGGTGGCAAGCTGCTTCATCACCGCTCCTACTTAAAGAACTTTCCCCACCACCGCTTTGACTTCGTTAAAATGGGCCCACCGCAGTGCGTAACCGCTAACGGCCGCCGAATTATTCCCTTACCCCGCGCCTCAATGCGATGCCATGAATATTTAAACGTAGCCACGATAAGGTCCGACGGAGAAATGGGGAAACTGCTGCTCTTTGTGTCGACGAGAATAGTCGCAGATTCACCTCGTCGTAAGGCGTTCTTCATGGCATGTATTTCAATTGGGTCGTTTCCTATTATTTTTTTACTGCCTATATCGAAAAATTATTACACCTGGAGTATGCCTTTCACGCTCTTAGATTTTCGAATGACGATACCTATTTTTCGCAATTGAACGAAAAGTGAAAAATTTCAAGAGCGCGAAAACGCGACGGCTATGTAGGAATGCTGGGAAAACTCCGTGTGACGTACTTTTGGTTCCAGCTGCTGCCCTGTGAGGTGACCTTGGGGCGAGGCTTTGAGCGCTGATACGACGCAGGCTGCCAGCAGGTAGCAGAGTACCCTGCTAGCAGGTAGCGCTTGGCTTATAAGGATTATTATTACCCTATCAAACGAAGGAAACTAACCGAACTTAGGTAATTTTAATGGGTGATTATTAAGAGACTTTTCCCTGAGCTCTGAGCCTCATGCATGCATTGGTAATCTCAGACAATGTAAAACTCCTATCTACTCGTATAGAAACTAGGTCCCTGTGACGTCACGTGGAGTGACATCAAATGGGCGCCAATCTGGCCTTTTCCAAATGAGGTTAAAATTGACCATTGCAATTCGTCTAAACTGGGAATTCTAAAACTTAATAGTTTGTATATTATGAATACACTAATGGTGGGTAATAAATCGCCACTAATGCATTTCGTTTCCTTTGATGAAGGGAACTACCCTATTAACGATCTTCACCGTCGAATCAAAAATTTGGCCGGCGAAAGCGATGTTACAAAATAAAAAGACGACGAAGATGACTTCGAGAAAGTTGGACATATTTGTTATGAAAATAACTTTGTACGAATCCACACTTTTCTTTCTTATCGAACCGGGTACCAATACGCTTGCTTTATCACCACTAGTTAACCCGAATAGCTTTATTATAAACAAGTGTTGATTTTGGCTAGGTGTTTTCAATTATGAAAGTAATAATGCCATTTTCCACTAGAGTAGTGAAGAATTACGAATTTCTTGACGTATAGCAGAAATACATACCGTTTAATAGCCACAAACTTTACTGGTGTGGTTACGGATATCCATAGTAACCTGTATCGGTAGTTATACGAGTAGTCAGGAGTTTTACATCGTCTAAGATTACCAATGCATGCATGAGGCACAGAGGTCAGGGAAACGTCTCTTAGTAACCGCCTATTAAAAAAGCCTAAGGTCGGGTAATTTCCTTCGTTTGATAGGGTATTAATAATCCTTATTTTAGCCAAGCGCTACCTGCCAGCAGGGTAATCTGCTGCCTGGTAGCATCCTGCATCGTAGTGGCGCTCATAGCCTCGCACCAAGGTGGCCTCATACGGCGGCAGCCGGAACCAGAATGACGTCATACGGGCTTTTCGCAGCATTCATACTTAGCAGTCGCGTTTTCGCGCGCTTGAAAATTTTCACTTTTCATCTAATCGGGAAAAATAGTAATCGTCATTTAAAAATCCAAAAGCGTTATATACGAACTTCAGTAGTAATAATCTTTCGATTTAGGCAATAAAAAAGTAATAGGAAACCATCCTATTAAACGAGTTTATCAGTGCCGACAGCTATCAGAATTTTACGGATAAGTAATGTATAATTAGGTCTCATAACTGAAAATCGTAATCGTGATCAGTCATATCATCAAATTCATAACTTCTCATTGGTAATCCTCGCGATTGTCATTTTATGTATTAGTAAATATTGAGCATAAATAGTTCGTCTCCACTCTTTGCCGCGGCGCGGAAATATTTGAAAACCCATTAAAATTGTGACAAGTGGCACCAAATATCAAGCTTTCACGGGGCGGACTGGGTCTCCTCCACGAAGTACCCTTGATTTTAGCCCTCGCACCCCATTATAGAAATCGCACAAGATCGAAGGTCACCACTACAAAGAGGAGTTTCGAAAATACCCTAACATACGAGAAGAGAGGAAAACTCAGTGAGGCAGTTTGCTTTTAACACGAAACCTTATAAAACGCGAACGGAATAATCGACTGGATCAACCATCAAAGACGGCAACAACAACATAATGCGATCTGGACACGCGACTGAATTGGAAAACGCTGAAAAAAAATCAATGAAATTTTCGGTTGTGAATAAATACCACTTATCTATGAACTAGTTCATTTCCAGGAGGGTATATTCACTGAACTATGGAATTGAGGCTTGGACGTTGACAGCAGCAGAGAAGTCAAGAGTGGAAGCATTCGAAATGTGGTGCTACCGAAGAATGATGAAGATAAAATGGATTGACCGTTTGAGTAACCAGAAAGCGCTAAGGAGAGTGGGAGAAAAGAGAAGTCTCCTAAAAACATTAAGCAGAAGAAGGGACAACTTAGTTGGCCACATTTTGAGGCACGATGGTCTGATGAAGACAATCGTTGAAGGACAAGTGGAAGGGAAAAAGGGCAAGGGACGGCCCCGAATGAGTTATATAGGACAGGTTATAAAGGATGTAAAAGAGAATAAATATGTAGCTATGATGATATTAGCGGATAGGAGAGAGAAATGGAGAGCTGCGTCAAACCAATCTTAGGATTGTTGACTAATGATGATGAATACGATTCGATTAATCAAAACCAAAAAATGGTGACCCAATAATATTTAACCTGCAATCTGCCAAAAATATACTGATTTACTCATCAAATCCAAACAGTATCAATCGTCGGCATGCAACTATCGTCGACGAAAGTAGACAATGGTAGACACCCACGTGGCTGACGGGGAAAGCAATCAGAATATTACGTATAAATAAGGTATAATTAGGTATATATTAGGTTCATTTCCTTCATAGAAGAATTCGAATATGTAGCCAACACGGAGTAATACGAGCGACAGAATCCTCAAGACAATCTGAGGGGATAAAATCATCGTATTTTAGAGTTTCCGAATGTAACTGTAGCCCGAAGTTCCCAAAGGCTTACAGTTCATCCGAACCCGATCGAAATAGTGCCACCTTCCCAAAAGAAATAATTTTAACGACCCGAGATGCTATCAAAGAAAGACAGGAACGTTAAATTCAGCCTTCACCTTAACCCAAAGGAACTAAAATCGCAGGAGACAATTTAGATATAAAGCGGTGACCTCGACGGTCTGATAACAATATCTTCTCAAGTATTCTTAAGGCTAATAGTTTATAGCATTGAATTTTTAAAAACTTAACCCTCCAAATACTTTCAATACCAATGCGGTAAAGCTCAGATATGAGGAGTAACAGAGCCAAGAACGTAATAAAATAACGTAGATTATTCTTCCGAAACTAAAAAAAAATTAGAATAAAAAAATTAGAATGAATTCATTTACAGTATTTTAATAAAAGAAATCAGAAAAAAAAACAGAATTAAACACTTGCCTACTCCACTTTTAAAAGCAGGTTTTTCTCAACGAATGCATTAGCGCTTTCAGATGAAAATTGGCTGCAACTACTTCAAAGAAATCTAACAGTATTCTGAATATACAGAAAGCGTCGGCATACTATTACGCGACATAAATATTTAACTGAAGATTACAGAAAGATTGCCCAGTCAATGAGGAAAATCTAGAAATTGTTTAAAAATCTAGCCTACACAAAATAAAGGACCTTAACCTTACTCGATCCTATGACTACCCATTTTCTATTCCCCTTAATACCGCCAGGGAATACAAAAACTTTCCAGATGTTCATTATAACGCAAAAATAGTGCCAATGAACTTGCAGAAATCAAGGTCTATCAAATTAAAATTAAGTGGAAATTACGAACGGTTTCAACGTTAAAATGAGGATCCTTAATTTCCACAACTTATCGCCTGTTTCTTCCAAATCTTACCTTTCCAACTAAGTTGAAGGCTTTTCATCAGCAAACTTAGGCATTCCAAAATAGAATAAAATCAATGCATCTCTAATTCACAACTTCCACTTGAAAAAACGCAGTAATTCATTTTCCAAAATCCTGAGAGAACTTCGGAGATGCGATTCTTTTGTCCCTGAAATCGCCGGCACCGACACATCCCGAACAAGAAAAGACGTGCCAAATCATTCACACCACAAACCTAAACCATTTGATAATGCGGTAGCTGCGAACAATGCAAACCGCCCGTCACAACCCCGCTCACCGATTTCCGTCAAAAGTGAAAATTCCGACGGGGTGCACCCAAAAAGAGCTCGGAGAAATGGAAGACCCCCCGCGGGCGGGAAACCGGACACAAAAAGATGACGATCGGGAGCGCAACGGTGGCGGGAACAGAGAGCGGGAGGGGAGCGAACAATGGCGGTGCATTTGGTGCGAAGGCGTGCTTTCCCACGGGCAAGGCAGTCGCCGGAGTGATCAGCCGGCACTCAAGGGAAGAAGAAACCGAGGGAGACGCATGCTTCCACAGCTGAGGGCCCCAAACGCGATGCCCCAGCGATCCGCGATGACTAGGCATGTTTCATCAGCTAATGGGGTCTTTCACTCACAATCATATCCGATATCAGAAACCAAGGGGACTGCATAGAGGAGGCCCAACTCCATACCATACAAGACTGATTTCTTTTGCTGCATTCGCATTAAAATCGGTTTTCAAAAATGTCCGCGGCGCAGTGATGAGTACAACGTGATTCACTTTTTTCCCAATGTTTTTCAGTAAAATTTTTGTAATTTCGGGAAACATCATTGAAAAGTTATGAATTGTATAGATGACATAATCATGTATAAAAATTTCGGTTAACACTCCTAATTATGTGTTATTTCCCCGCAGGGGCTGATCCAGGATTTCTTTCAGGGGGATGGGGGGAAGAAGGATACCTCGTAATACAAAACGAACGCAATGATAAAGGGACCGCATTAAAAATCTTGTATATTTTTAAGGGTCTGGGGCACGTGCCCCCATGCCCCCCCTAGATCCGCCTATGTTTCCTCGTGTTTGGGTCACTTTGTCCGTCAGCGACGTGAGTGGTGAATTCTGTAAACCCGTTAAATATGAGGGTGATGACAACACATTTCGAGGATCTTACAACAAATTTTAGTCTTTTGGGTCCTCTTTTGTAAGATTCGTGTCAGAAGCCATTAGCCCTTAACCGGTGACGTGTAATTCTTGTTACACTACCAGTGACGTGCGGTCTGGGAGACCGCAATAAAGCAAAAATTCATAAAACGTTGCCAAGTCCTTTTTATTGCTTATTTTAATGTTTCTTTGACTGCTTGACTATTCCAAAACCTATATTTAATATTGTGCATTCCCAATATGAACCAATTTTTCAATAAAAATTGTTATTTGAAAGAGGATTAAAAAAAACTGATATAAAAACAATTGAGTTACTATTATCGTACTTCTTTAAATTAAGTACTTAATTATCCACGTTATGTAACTAAAAATACTTCATTACAAATAAATAATTATTCTAATTCTTGATAAATCACTAAGAATTGTTTTTATCAACTTTTTGAACTATTTCCACCAGCATTACGTAAATCGGTTTTATCAATTTAGTTCCGTGAGGTCTCACAGACCGCTAATCGAATTCAGTTGCAAATTCTCAGTAATAAATAATAAGAATATCGAATTTTAAGAATGCTGTGTCCTTATCATACAAAATTACGACGCTCACGAGGATTATAGATATTTTGAAATAGCAATAGGGTAGTTTCCTTCACCAAAGAAAACAAAAGGCAATAATTGCGACTCGTTACCCACCATTAGTGTATTCATAATATACAAATTATTTCGTTTTAGAAATGCCGGTTTAAACGAATGGCAATGGTCCATTTTTATCCTCATTTGAAAAGGACCAGATTGGCGCCCATGCGATGCCACTCCACGTGACGTCACAGGGACCTAGTTTCTACACGAGAGGATAGGAGTTATACATCGTCTGAGGTTACCATTGCATGCATGAGGCGCAGAGCTCAGGGAAACATGTCTTAATAATCACTTATTAAAACTGGCTAAGGTCGGAAAGTTTTCCTCGTTTGATAAGGTATGAATAATCCTTATTTAAGCCAAGCGCTACCATCCAGCAGGGTACTAAGCTACCCGCTAGCAGCCTGCGACGTATCAGCGCTAAGCCTCGCCTCAAGGTCACCTCACCGAGCGGGAGGGGGAACCAGAAATATGACGCACTGAGAGATTTCCCGGCATTCATACTTATGCGTCGCGTTTTCGCGCGCTTGAAATTTTTCACTTTTCATTTAATCGCGAAAAATAGATTTTGTCATTTAAAAATCTAAAAGCGTGAAATACGTACTCCAGGAGTAATAATCTTTCGATTTAGGCAATAAAAAAATAATAGGAAACCACCCTATTTTGAAAATAATCATAATTTTAGAAACGCAGCGGTCTCTCAGACCGCACGTCACCGGCTAAGGGTTAAAATCACGAATATTACAGTCTGGTCAAAACTTGGTGGCCCTTGCATGCGCAGAACTCCAGCGAGTGAAGGGGAAAGTGGCCTTGGTGGGGAACTTTGAAAGGGAGGCGAAGCTCCGAGTCAAGCATATATATACCTTGAATGGAGTCAAGTCTCTGGCAAAAAATGAAATTTCAACCTGCACCCCCCTTTGAGACGGTGCTTCTCCGCAATAGAATTGGCCACGCCCATAACCGACGTCCACACAGAGGCCACCAAATTTTAAACGGACTGTAACATAGAGATGGACGAAATTACGCCGTAATCGATAAATCGTATCAAATGATCATCGATTCCCAAGCAGCGATTCACTGTAAAAATCGGGAAGGCATAATCGATTATTTTGAAAATCGGTAGAATCATATGATTTTTTAGTAGGCATCGAATCATATGATTTTACCGATTATGTGCAGACAACGAATCATACGATTTTTTTAGTAGGCATCGAATCATTTGATTCTACCGATTACGTGCTGGAAATAAGTCATACGATTATAACGATTCTATGTTGGATAATCGCGAGGATATCATACGATTTTTCGATACGAATTTTTCCCTATCACTAGCAATTCAAATATACTTCGATATAATTGCTAATCAAAAATGTAGCCACCGGTACCTGATTATCACGCGATTAGAGATACATATATTAAAACAACAACTAGTGCCGCCGATTTTTTCAAGAGAAGATCGAGCTAAAATAATCGATTCAACGATTAAATCGACAACCCATAATCGATCACATAATCGAAAAAATATGAACACAATAACCGATTATCATCGAAAATAGATTATTTTCACCCATCACCAATGTTACATAAAATATTCTCCAGTCGGCACATTTAATGGATTTCCCACAGGGTTCGCTGAAAGAAGAGCTATCCAAATTTCAAGGTAAAATAAGCTATAAATAAGGCTGTTTACCAAAATTTAGACTCGAGATTAAATTATCTATCAAATTTCTAACTTTTCGATGCAATCTCACGATTTTAATAACTTAAATGCAAATATTGAGAATATATGAATCGCTCCATAGACATCGCTGCGCAGCGAACATTTTTTAAAACCGATTAAATTAGGCCCAAAATAGCAGCATAAATAATGCTTCATCGGGCCGTACTAAAATGTATGCAACGCGGCGATGAGTGCCAGCGATCCATTTATTTCCAATATTTGCAATAGTTTATTAACACACGCAAGAAATAGCATTGAAAAGCTGCGGTTTCCACAGAAAATATCATTCTGAATAAAAACATGGTAAACTGTTGCTTATTTCCCTGTGAAATGTGGATTATGTATAATTTTAAGTTTGAAATCCAATTTGGTCATTTTTTAACTCTAGATTCGTTGATAATCCGTGGATAATATCTACTACCTTTCAATATTGCCTGAGCGTGTTGAAATAAATGGCGCAGCATTCTCCTAAGATAGCATGCTCATCCACGGTAGCGTAATACCAATGATCTTTGTAAAAATAATAAATGAACTTCAAGAATCATAGTTAGTTATCCCCTCATTATAAAAAATAAAAACCTACTGTGGAAAAAATCTAATATAACCTTCAATATTCAGATGATAAAATGTAAAGGCATTACGGTACTCTTCATGCGCGCAAGTTTGATGTAATCTTGGAAAACAATTGCTTTAGGATTTAGGAGCCGTACTGAAGTAGAACGACTTGCTAAGCGTACTGCATTTTTTATTTCTATAGTCGTTAGTATTTATAATTGGTGTAAAAATGTATATTCAGTACTCGGTAATGCGTTAATCGATATTACAGCGTGGTATTCGGGGAAAATATAGGCATTCGTATTCGATATTCGAATTCGAGAAAATTGCTACTTCAATGCTACCTGAAAATTTATTTATTTTATTTATTTCCATTACCCCATAAACAGCACATTTACGGCCAATGGGGAATTAACAATTAACAATGAAGGACATTCACACACGCCCATAACCTGGATTAGGGTAACCTACCCATGCGGGACTCGAACCCGCGACCTTCTATTTGGCAGACGAGGACTTTACCCCGCCGCTACCGATGATGTGACACGATTGAAAGGCCTTATGCAGTTCATATAATTATTAAATGGTACCTGGAAAAGCGCTTTCACTCAAAATGAGAATGATATTGGGTCATTCATTCGTTCGGGAGTGCACCTCGTTCGCATGCACCTGGTTGATGACAACTCGCAAGAGGGGAGGTGAGGGATGGGGGGGGGGGCGGAAACGTTCGTTTGAGGGGAATCTGGCTGCCGATTCCGGTTCACCCACCCTCAAACCGAACGAAGGAAGGGGGCTCGCAAACAAGAGCCCCTCAACAGTTGCCTCCGCCTCCCCTATCAGTTGGACTCGGCCCATCTGCGCAGTAGACTACGGAGCAACCGCCAAGTCAACGGGAATGAGCATTGCCACGGCAAAATATCGATTTGAAAAGTGTTCATCAATTAAGGCCGCTATACACGGCGAATGATTTCATTCGCATGATCAGTCAGCATCATCATGCGCATGATCATTCAGCATGATAATGCGCATGATCATTCACCGTGTATGACGGAACAATTCGCGAATGAACCTTCATGCGCATGATCATTCAGTGAAAATTGGAATATGTGCTATTTTGCTCGCATGATCCTGTCAATGATCACGTGATCATTCAGCATGATCATTCGCATGATCATTCACCGTGTATAGTGGCCTTTTACGCAGGAAGAAAACTGCTTGAGATGATTTAGTAGTGATGCTTAAGAGGACGTATCACTCCCTAACTAACAATATTTTTATTCATATTTTTGTTCCGCATTACTTATTAAAAACTTATCTCATCATCTTGAAATTTTCAGGGTATAGAAGCTTTGCAAGCATTTACCTCAATCTCAAGTATAAAAAGATAAATGCCGAGGAAACTTTTCAAATTTGAGAGATAGGGATATTTTTACCAGGATATACTCTACATGGGTTGAAATTTTCAATATAATTAAGTCCTCTAAATGGGATGGGATCAAACCAGCTCGACTAATGTTTTTCGTGGAGTATACATTTTTAAATACTTGAGCTTTCATATTGAAATATTTGGGGTACCATTTAAAAGTATTTATTTATTTATTTTCACACAATTTAAAGCAATTTTCGCTCATGATTACAAATGAGAAGACGCATGGTACTAATTACCACTTTGGAACGTCAAACTGGCTCATAAACACCCAAATGGAAAAAAAAGAGTTCCAAACATTAAAGACCCAGCCGTCCCTGCCATGAGCCACACCAGACCACTATCACTCGCAATAAACCGTCGCTATGCTTTGAAGGATTATTTCGACATGGACCGCATGTTTTGAAACGCACAACAGAGCAGCGGCTGTGCTACAGGCGATAATACCGATAGCGGAGTTTTCCCACCAGGGTGTGGAATACACAGACGCGATAGATAACACAGCAGGCGGGAAGTTTTTATTGCAGTAAAAATGATTTAATGGTACCGTATACGTATTCAAAGAAAGAGCTGCCTACAAGGGCGTACCCAGGATCAAAACTTGGGGGGGGGGGCAATCCATAGTTGTTCAAGGTGTAAGTAAGATTTAAGCATGGAAAAGGTGAATGAAATCAACATTTTAAGGATATTGTAACAGCTCTTCATTAGTTTTTAAATTTATTTGCTTGAAAAAACATTTTCCTTATAGACATTTGGGGGGCAGCTGACCCCTCCTGCCCGTCGCTGGGTACGCTCATGGCTATCTACACTATGGACAAAATGAAGCAGAGAAGCTAAAAAAGCCTCAATTTTTCCAAACCTGACACTGTTTTGCTTAGGAATAAGTCTAAAACAGTGAAAATAGCGAAAGTATTTCTGGTGGTATTCCTACCAAATGTTCGAAAAATTGTGATAAGAGTTCGTTTGAAAGAATAAAATTAAATAACCTCCAAATTGCAAACCGATTAACGGTAAACGCCGATTAGTATCAAGAATTAGGTGCATAGCCAATATAAGTAAAATTAGACATGGCAATATTTCCATTGAGATTTATTATGGCACTACGAGTTTCGTCGTTAAAAACAACATTATCAAGCGTGATACCAACACTTGATAATGTTGTCTGTAACGACGAAACGCGTAGTGTCATAATAAAACTCAGTGTAAATATTGCAACGTCATATTTTACTAATATTAAGAACTTCCACCATATCGTGCTTCACATCATATAAGATAAGCATGGTCAATAGTTAAAAATGACACGCAATAACTGGAACCGGACAATATTTGTCTAAAAATAGTGTGGGAGCCAAAAGGCTTATTTTATTTCATTCGCTAAAACAAGAAAAAGAAATCGGCACGAAATAGAATTATTACATAAGAAAAACAGCGAAATGATATGCGTTACTTGTAGCAAGAAATAAAATCGAAGGAAGAGAAAAGAACCATGCTGAGCCAGTGAATCGGCAAATGCCGTATGCGCTCAGAGGCAGGGAGGAAATTGATATGAATTACTCACGACGATGCAAGGTTGCTGTTTACCAGATGATTCTCATTAATCTTAAAAAAAAATGTTATTTATTATTGCTACCGACCGGATTCATTAGCATTGTTGAGTATACCGAGTCTTTCATCAGTTAATATAGAATTTATTTTCAAAAAATAAATCCATAATCACATATAATCCACATTAAATATTTAAAAAATACTAAAATATAGTTAACAGCAAAAAAAATAGCTTGAGACAATAATAATGAGGCACGGATATAAACTTAACAGATTCTGCGCTCTCCTTATCGAAATTTAAATAGTTAAAATAGAGGTAAATATAAAAAAATGGAATGACGAGAAAATATTGGGTCAACGTAGGTATACAATACGTACTCCTGTGATTCTTTAGTAGTATTTACGTACATTACTCCATGGAAGAATTAAGTCTTCAACTGCCCAACGCTCATCAACATTTTTAAAACTGAAAAGCATAGTTGCAAGCGAAGCCTTTTCTTCGAACCAGGCCTATTTAAAGAGGTCCAAAATAGCTTCCTTATATTTCTAGCACCCTATCAGGAGCATCATTGATTCAAAAAGGGAGGAATTTCAGATCCAAAAAACCAAGGGAGTACATTCAAAAATTGCAAGTTAACTTAAAAACGTCGTTGTCACCCTCTTATTATAGACAGCCGAGGAATGAGCAGATTCAGAACAATAGAATCACCGCAAGAAGCATGTAAGACTTGTTGGCTACCGCTTTGTTAGCGGGATTCCAGCAGACAATGACAAGAGGGCGACTATTATCCCCCATTCATACCGCACTGTTTCGTGAGACTCAAGCACCTGCGACACAAGATGGAAGGACGCAAATCGCGAAGCTAAGCACGAAAGAAAGGCTACACAGGAAAACCTGCTCGACATGAAGTACTCGTGAAGTTTATGTGCGACAATGAGTCGCCCAGCGTCATTAGCTCAGGAAGGGAGTTCAAAAAAGCGGCACAGCGTTGCCACGTCCACCAACTCTGGTTGGCCCCACAGTGCGTAAACAACTGCAGAATACTTGGTGACCTCAGTTGCCTGGGCTGATACGAAGTGTGCATCTTTAGCTACGACCAAAACTGCTCTCTAAATTAATCCAAGAAAAGTATTTTTTTCGTATACCGGGACTACCCAAGGTGATAAGAGTAAGGAGTCACCCGCAATGCAGATATGTGCGAAAATAAAAATTGGGATACGAACACGCATCCCCCAATCCCCGATTACCCCGGTTAAGGCAAATGATTTTTTTTCAGTAAAATTTTCGCATGACATAATATTATTTATATCTTCAGAAACACAATAAAAATAAAATTTAGGCTCACCACCAATTGCAAATGGAATTTTTGCAATTCGGTGATTCCATTTCAAATTTAATCCACAGCCAACATTAATGGGCGCGACGCACGCTCGCTAAGTTGTAGTTGACTGAAACTGAACGCGCCCTGACCAGCCAGCTTACAGTTGCTTAGAGCTCATTTTTTCAATTTGTGAGATTAGTATGCCATTTGTGTAACCAGCGAACTTAAAATTAAAAATAGATCAATTTGAACAGGTCGTCCTTAATGGCTACCTAAAGTTACTCCGTTTTATGTAATTAATTCTATTCTGTACTTTATTTTTTTGGAGTAAAAACAATTTATTTATTTATGTAAATGAGGTCCAGGAAAACTAATGAATACTCATGTATAAAATACCAATGTCTGATTATTTTTATGTACATTCCCATAGTCTATTGGTTTTAATTGTATTCCGAATGCAGTAAACGTTGGTTTACTATAGTAGTTTCAACTCGTAAGCGTCATATTTAGTCCCCAACAAATTATGATGAATCACTGAAACGTGCCGCAAAATAAACTGATAGAGTCCAATCAAACTTTACGTTAAGATAAGTTGCTGTTCTACTTCGTGACATCGAATGCAGCCTAGTACATTCCACACGAATACGCACAAGTTCCTACTTGAATACCTTCATCAAAAAAATTAGGGCTCTTTAAGTAACTTAATAAGTCTTTGAAACGTTTAAGAATATCAAAATATGCCAATAAAGAAAAAAAAACTACCAAGGTAATAGTCGCACACACACAACATTTTTAAGCATAAAAAATGAGAAATAGTATGGAAAATAATTTTTTTAATTGCAGTATTTCACTTGAAAAAGCCACCAAAATATTTAGAGATAACGACTGACGATGACTATAGCATCGAAGAACCTGCACGTTCTAATATATCTGCCTGTCTTTTATGTCAAGTCCTTAAATTCACTTTCATCACCATCAAAAAATATTACGAGAACATGTAAATCCGGCAATCAATAACTCGGTCAAAACATTAAGATAAACTAGCATAGCTGACTTCAATCCTCGGATAATGGTGATGATAATCACTTACCTAATAATACATTCAAATAAAACACACCTCACTTCTCATTTTATAGGCACATTGCATGTAAGGCCTAAGGGAATAATGATATAAACGACAAAGCTAAGGTCACTCGGCTCGTACTAAGATTTTTTGCCTTGCGCATTCACCACTGATCTACTGCTCCCTTATCTCCTTAGGCAAGTCAATATGTGATGATATCTTTCGCTCTCGCGCACATGGTCACCCAAGATGATAAATCCAAGTAATAGCAACACGAACGTAGCCCAATTAGCCAGAGTATGTACTTATGGTGCAGAGTGCATCTCTCCCCGCCGTTTATTTGCTCATACCACAGCCTCAATTTAAATACAGGGATATTTGATGTCAAAATCTTTAGAAATTGAAACTGTACGTGCCCTGTCCAGCCAGTTTACAGTATATTTGGGCGCATTTGTCCATGTTGTGAGATTAGTGTGCCGTTTGTGTTACCAGCGAGCTCAAAATTAAAAATAGTTAAATTTGAATGATTACAATTATTCTCTAATGCATCCAAATATATTATTTTACACATTTCATTTTTCTTTCCATTGTTTGATAATATTTGTTTTTTTTGTAATCCGGCAATCAATGACTCCGTTAAAACTTCACGCTAAGCAAGGATAAAAAGGGAAATCATTCATAAAAGCGCAACAACCTGCGAGCAATGCCCAAGATTTTTGCTAGGCCTGTCGCACGATTTTAGATAACCACGGCCACAAAAAGTAAGGGAATGAAGTGAGCAACCGAGTAGAATGAAAATCAACTTCCCCTTCCATTATTTAGGACTCAGCAAAGTAATAAACGTTGCACAAAAACGAGGTTTATACACGTACATCGTGCATACGCCACAAGGATATGATAAGGATTAATAAAATTGCATGCGAAAACATTTGCGTGGGCCGCAGCATACTATGGTTGAGACCACGGGGCACTAGAAGAGCCGAACAAAACCGGGTGAAAAAAATCTGGAAAAAACCTGTAATTTCTCATTTACAGTCTTTTAGATCAACATTAAGCCCTTACGAAGTCGATTACGCCAACAATAGGTGAAATTTCTTGGTGAATGAAGATACACAAGCTTAGTAAATTTCGAGTACTCGAAAATGATGCCATATCGCCGAAACAAATGGTTCCAAATAAACAGATCTGAGCAAATTTGCAAACGTTTTATGCCTTCATAGAGCCCTTAATTTCACCATCATCGCCAACAAAATCCGGCAGTCATTAACTCCGTTAAAACATCACGATAAACAAGGATAAAGCCACCACCGCCTCCAGAAGCGCCACTGACTCGTGGGACGTAAAGCCCTGCAGGTTGGAACGAATTGTACCGAAGCGTGGGAATCCGAACAGTCGATTGACAGAGATTCATTACGGCGAAGGAGGAAGTCTGTGTCGCTTTAGACGCCCTCTGTGTTGAGGTTGAAGAAAGAGGCACAAAAACGCACAATGACAAATTAGATTCTAAATATAAAGCCCACTGCATGCCATTTGAGAAGACTCGGGTTCCAAGCCTCGAACCAGACTCATTGAATAGCTGTAGACACGACGGCGTGGTGTTTACTTTCCATTTTGTCTAGATAACTCAACTGCATGAATACGTTGAGTAAAAGGCGAAAACCTTAAAGAGCCGAGAAACCTTGAATTTTTTATGCTATATTTAAAATAAGACAATGTCTGGGTAAGGTGTACACGATTAGTGAAGTAACTGCAGCCAAAGAGGTGGTGCGAAAAATAGCTAAGAAGTATTTTGAAGAACTGGAGGAAAAAGAGAACGAAGCTATTCAAGAAATACTAACATATAATTACACCTTGAGAGCTAATTCTCGAAGACTAGCGCAAATTTTAAACATAAAAACTATAAATGAAAACAAATGACGAACGCAAGGGCATTATACTAATACGTCAAGGATGAAAAGAGGTCAGAAGACTTCAGTATCCGTAGAAATGAAGACCACACGCGTTTTTTAGGCTATTACACCCTTGACATTAACGAATACGTCTATGAAATGAGCAGTAACGTGTGTTTAATTAATAATAGCTCATGACTAAAGGAAACTCGTAACATTTTATCCATGCACCACCCGATCTATTTCCTGACCAAGGGGACTGCATAGAGGAGGCCCAATTCCATCCCAAAGAGGGCTGATTTCTGTCGCCAATTTGGTCGTATCAACATCTGTTTCAAATGTATTTAAAATGTCTGAAAATGTTGTGTGGCTAGATACCCAGGTATCCGTATTCGGGATGCAACTGTATGTATATGCTTGTATAGGTTTATATTTTGTGTTTGTTTTTAGATTGTTTTCTCTATTTTTTGCATTTGCTGAGTCTTGATGTAGTGTTTTTTTCTTTGAAACATTGTCAAATGATTTTTAATGAATTGTTGTGCACTTGTAAATTATCTCATGGGCCTAATGGCCCACGATAATAAATTAATCGAATTGAATTGAAAAAATCTGTTTCCTAAAATGTCCGCGGCGCGGTGATGAGTGCAATGCGATCCAATTTTTTCCAATATTTTGCAGTATAGTGTTTTTAATTTCTAGGAAAGCTTTGAAAAGTAATTACCGTATTTACTCGTGTAAGCCGCGCCCTCGTGTATCCCGCGCACTCCAATTTTTGGGCTCAAGGGGAAAAAACTTTCTAGCGCATTGCGGTCTCATTTAGGAACTCGTGATTCGTTGCTTTATCGATAGATTTACGTTACCTTGATTAATAAGGCCACTTAATGTTAGAAATGCGATTTCTACGAAGGTTTCCTAGTTCTAATGCTAAAATTTGAAGAAATAAACGAAAAGAATTTGAGGGAAAATGGTACGCGGCTTAAATTAAAATATTGTGGATCCGTGTAAGCCGCGCACCCCGTTTTTTCACCGGTATTTCCGAAAAAAAGGTGCGCGGCTTCTACGGGTAAATATGTTAATATGATAAATCACACCATCATGTACATAAATTTAGGTTGAAACCGCTAATTATACCTTATTTTCCCGTGAAACTAGGATCAATTTGTCCATCAGCGACGCGAGTGGCGACTTTTGGAAACCCATTTAGATGCGCGGTGATTGGCAACACATTTAGAAACCGACTTGAGGATCCTCTTTTTGTAAAATTCCTGTTCCTGATGTAAGGATATGATTTCAATCCCTTTCGAGGGACAGCTCCAGCTATCGCTCCAACAATGGCGGAAAAATGACAGTTTCACATGAACATTTTCCGCGATGGCTCGACGGATGGAAATCCCTTCCCTTACTCCAACACTCGGCATGTCCCTCTTTCCGTCTCAGGTACTGCCTTCAGCCAATCAGAACGCACGGCTGCTAACAGAGATTTTAATGCCACACTGGGATTTTAATGGAATGACAATAGGGTAGTGTCCTATTATTTTTTTATTGCCTAAATCAAAAGATTATTATTACTCCTGGAGTACGGATTTCACAATCTTAGATTTTTATACGACGATATCTATTTTTCGCGATTAAATGAAAATTGAAAATTTTTAAGCGCGCGAAAGCGCGACGGCTAAGTATGAATGTTGGGAAAACTCCGTGTGACGTCATTCTGGTTCCCGCTGTCGCCGTGTGAGGTGACCTTGGGGCGAGGTTATGTGCTTCCCTGCGATGCAGGCTGCTGGCAGGTAGCAGAGTACCCTGCTAGCAGATAGCGCTTGGCCTAAATAAGGATTATTAATACCTTATGAAAAGAAGAAAACTTTCCGACCTTAGCCAGTTTTAATAGGTGATTATTAAGAGACGTTTCCCTGAGCTCTGTGCCTCATGCATGTATTGGTAGTCTCAGACGATTTAAAACTCCTATCTACTCATATAGAAACTGGGTCCCTGTGACGTCACGTGGAGTGGCATCGCATTGGCGCCAATCTGGCCTTTTTCAAATGAGAATAAAATTGACCATTGCCATTCGTCTAAACTGGGATTTGTAAAACCAAATAATTTGTATATTATGAATACACTAAGGGTGGGTAACGAATCGCAATCGATGCCTTTCGTTTTCTTTGATGAAGGAAACTACCCTATTCAGGGGTTGAGAGGCCAAGGGGTGCAAGTGGTTTTTTCTCAACATAATTTCTTAAATTTAATTGTTAGAATAAATACACAAAAACTTGGTTGCCAAGGGATACGAATTGAGTCTCTGTTCCGTGCTGACATCGAGTGAAAAATCAAATGCACTGCTAAACATCTAATCGATATCGTTTGCTTACTATACTAATTCTGTAACGATGTCTGTGTAGAAAAAAGAAATCACTTGTCAAAGTATAAAATAAATTTACTTTGTTTTATTTCACACTTTATTTTAAATAGCACGACCCGGGTTTCAGCATCTAATGCTTTCATCAGGTGCATTAGATGCTGAAACCCGGGTCGTGCTATTTAAAATAAATCGTGGAATAAAACAAAGTAATTTTATTTTATTTTATTCTATGGTGAAGAAATTCCACAAAGTAACGCCTGAGACCGTGTCTTATAGAGGTCACTTGTACCCCTTGGCTTCCAATTCACTCAATTATAAATAGGGAAAGTGACTAAATAAGCCATGGTTAAAGGGACGATGGGAATGACCACGTGATTCAGAAAATGATTGGTCGAGCGATCACTCTTTTGGCCTACCTACACATAACCTACCACTAGAGCTATCATTCCGAGGGACTATAAAAAATGATCACGTGGTTCAGTATTAACACGACTCTGTGTCTAGTTAGACTAAAAACAAGATATCCTTTAAGTGTATGTCACATCAAGTTTTCCTCACCGCCAACTGCGCAAGGGGTGACATGGTTGCAGGAACCACTGCAATGACGTGTGCGTGTATGTGAATGGTAAGGTATCTTTTCGGGGTACTCGAGCTTAATAGCAGTGAGGTGGGATGACTAGAACACGCAGATATGGGGATTTGAGAGGATTTACGATGTTATGAAGGGATTGATTCCACTCAAGACCGCACCAGACGATAAGGTTTGCCAGCCATCGTGACAGGAATCGTGACAGACATCTGCACCTGCGAATTCTAAAAATTATTGAAGAAAAATCGTCTAGAAACAAAGCAATATCAAAAATGCTTCCAGAAATTAACATGTTATTCATCAGAAACTGGCATTATCATAGTTTATCGACTTCTATCTAGCTCATCGACCACCAAGCAGTTTTACGAGTTCACAACTTACTTTTTTCATGAATCTCCTGTTTTTGAAATTTTCATAACTTATCGTAACTTAAGCTGGTGAATACTAAAAGCACGATGCATATAAAAATTTAGCGAATCTATTACCCCCTCCATTTGCTTATAAAACGAAGGAGTATACTGTTCGAATAGAAAAGGAAAGTAAGGCTCATAATTACTTAGCTAGTACTCGTAGACACCTACAGAGACTAGGTGTGCCCATAGGAGACCTAGATTTACTTCACCCCACCAACAAAACGCCAATATTGAATGCCACTCATGGTAAACTTTGTGAATGGGAAGTAGAGGGATGACGGGGAGAGAGTAAACAAAAAACTGGTGCTCCAAGAATGAATATTTTTAGAGCAGCGTATTGCGCCGAGAAAAAAGCTAAACGGCAGGAGGATACAATAGAGGCCGTTATGATGGTCACCCCGCGCGTAAATGTATTTTTTATTTATTGCGTAAATTTAAAATAACCTGCCGGCATTAGGGTGTGCGACGGATAGTGGAAGATTTTACAGCTATACATGGAGCTGTTCTCGGCCTTAATGAACTGATGAACTTCACGTTGGTAAAATAACATGCTCGTCTAACTATAATGCTTATAATTAAAATACACAGAGATTATATTAACGGATACCATAGAGTAAGTATATTACTCTATGCGGATACTCAACAGTTTATAGTTGGTTTTGAGAGGTTTCGAGGCAAATGTAATAAAAATAATACGTCTTTATTGGGAGAGATTTTGACTAGAAAGTCCGATCTTTCATCGAACCTCAAATTAATGACATAACCGGGACTCGAACCTAGAGCTCCCGAAGTGCAACTGAAACTCCTTGCTCCGTGACCCAATCAAGTACGCCGGTCGGGTAGGCCACGTCTTCCGATAGAATCGGAGTGGAGTCGGATGCTATCAGACGGTGTGGCTTGCATTGCTAACGATACGTCAAAATAAGACGACGCGGCATTGCCCGAAAGGCACAGATAGTATCTAGGGGGAGCACAATGAAGAGGACCAATTTCGTCCCGTAAAAGCTTTATTTAAACTTCCACTGTGCTCGCATTTTAATCTACCTTTAAAAATGCTCCTAGCACAGCGATGGATGCAGAGGGATCCATTAATAGGGTAGTTTCCTTCATTGAAGAAAACGAAAGGCATTGATTGCGATTCATTACCCATCATTAGTGTATTCATAATATACCAATTATTTTGTTTTAGAAATACCAGTTTAGACGAACGTTAACGGTCAATTTTAACCTCATTTGAAAAAGGCCAGATTGGCGCCCATCCAAGGCCACTCCACGTGACGTCACAGGGACCTAGTCTCTATACGAGTAGATAGGAGTTTAACATCATCTGAGATTACCAATGCATGCATGAGGCACAGAGCCTAGGGAAACATATCTAAATAATCACTTATTAAAATTGCCTAAGGTCGGAAAGTTTCCTTCGTTTGAAAGGGTATTAATAATCCTTATTAAAGCCAAGTGCTAACTTCCAGCTGGGTAATCCGCTACCTGCTAGCAGCCTACATCGTAGCGGCGATCATAGCCTCGCACCAAGGTGGCCTCACACGGCGGCAGCTGGGACTAGAATGACATCATACGGGCTTTTCGCAGCATTCATACTTAGCCGTCGCGTTTTCGCGCGCTTGAAAATTTTCACTTTTCATTTAATCGCGAAAATAGATATCATCATATAAAAATCTAAAAGCGTGAATTGCGTACTCCAGGAGTAATAACTTTCTGATTTAGGCAAAAAAAGTAATAGGAAACCACCCTGTTGCCAATTTCTCCAATAAGGTATTTCCACTGTCGAAGAAATAGCATTGAAAACTTTTACGTTCTGTTCATTCTGTTCTGTCCGTTATCAGAGGTTTCACTGTACTTTGCGGCTCTCTTAAAAACTCACGGTGATTTATTTTTACGGATATGCTTTCCGCGGGGCCAGATTGTATGGGAAGGCGGGGGAGGAGTAGCGACGGGCGTCTATTGGGATGATGATTTACACGAGGATTTCACAAGCAGGTGAGGAACACTCCAAAAATAGATGCGCGGTTTTCTTTCGAGGCAACGCCTCGCTCCGTAGCAAACGCATCCACATGGTCTCGGATCGATATCGTTTAGTCTAGATCAGCAAACAACTCGGAATATCGAGCGGAGCGCGAGCGATACTCGAACATGCGCAAAAAACCCAGCTGATAACACAGGGCAACAATAAAAAAACTTTTTTACTGGAAATACCTTATTCTTATGTTTTTAAAGTTGCTGACTCCAATTATGATGGTTTTAAAGTTGTATCACCCACCATTTATTAACATTTTACATTTAAATTTATGAAACCAAGCAATATTTTTAGAATTTAACAGCTTTTTTATAGTTATAATAAAATTGAAAAAGTAGGTCTAATGAACGAAGATTATGGGGGATTACTCTTGGTACTTCACCGAGAGGTTCAGCAAGCGATTCATCGCAGAAAAAGCTACACAAGAAGTTTCCAGGAAAAAAAGGGAAAGAAAATGTACACCTATTCCAGTTGACAAGTGAACCCTGTATTATCACGCTGTAGTAAATACAAACAATTTATCACGATGTATTGAACAGTAAATACAAACAGTTTTATGATGTAACGCAGTGTTTAATTCATTTTCAACTATGGTTGATAGAAAAAAACCAAGGCCAGGTTTGGGTTCAGCACATTAAAATCTATAAAGATCATCTATTAAAATAAAAAAAGTTTTCAAAAAAAATTTTTGTTGGCCTGTGTAATCCATATATTTTAGGTGATCACATCGAAAACATGACTACATCACATATTTCAAGAAACAATGTAACCAGATGTGTTTTATTTAAACAGTTGAGAATAGTGAAAGTCTCCCGGGCCTACCATCGGGTAGGGCACCCCCTTTCTGCCGACGTTTCGATGAAATACTTTTCACCGAAACATTGCCATAAATTGAGTTCCTAACGCGGTGGGAAACCCGATAAACATTCACAGCCACCGTCCACCGGGAAAGAATCAAACCCCTCTTTACTTAAGAAACACGTCATCACGCGAAAGTTTACGTTACGAAAAATATATTCATAGGGTAATGTCCTCGCCTGCCAATACAGAGGTCGCGGGTTCGAGTACCACCTGGGTAGGTCGCCCCTGTTCAAGGCATGGGTGTTTCTGAGCATAGGTTTCCCGTTAGATTCCACGTTGCCAAAGCCATAAATTCACCGTTTTCAGGGCGGAGAAGATATATAAATTACATTGAATTTTTGAAGTCTCGCCCATCAAGTCACAATAAGTGCAACTTTATATTATTCTGAACCAAATCAATGGGTAAATATTTCCACCAATTTGAACTCAGGCTAAATACCGATAATGTGAATGATTTTATAGCATTTAAATCAGGAATGAAATTTAGCATGAAAAATATCATTGAGCTCAGCCGGGATTCGAATCCGAATCTCCAAAATGGCGCCCAGGCATACTGCCAGTTGAACCTTGTAATGGTTTGGTGGCGTAATAGATAATAGATACATGATCGAAAATCGATAATTCCGTGTTCGAATCCCCGCAAAGCCAAGTGATTTTATCATAGCGAATTACATCCTATTGTAAGAGTATGTAACTTTGCTCCCATCCGCGTTACGAAGCTACTCGTGACATTCAGTACTACGGTTTTTTGAGGACTGTCGACAGAAAATGACGGCCTAATCTACGCATTAAATGCACTCTTTCTGCTTTTGGCTATGATTTAGGGAAGCCTGAGCTTTACTCAAAGCTACGCGAAAATGAGTTACGACATGTCGACATGAGGTGTCGCGACACCTCTACGTTTTGTCAAGAGGTAGACGCTCTTTCCAAGGCCGTGGAGCCGAAGTCAAGCCAAGTCGCTGAGAAGAGACGTGATACAGTCCCATGGAATAAAATGAATAATGACATGTGCATCGCTTAATTAACTCTCCAAAACCTCAGAGCCAGTGGTGGATTAAGGCGGCAGTCCTACCACAACTCCCGTAACTTGTGGAACAATTGAACAGACGGTAACATTTACGGTGGCTCTCGAATGAAAGTTATCATTTTTCCAGCTAGACAAACAATTATCGAATATCTAATTTAACTCAAATATTTAATGATCAAATACCTGACATGTACCTAGAAGAGCGGTAAAGAAGCTCTGTAATAGCCAAAAGCTGAGACGAACACCGAAAACACCAAATTCAATATTATTATTAGGAGGCATGGAAAAATTGAACAAATCAAATACTTATGAATGGAATTTTAAAAATCCCGGAATTAAACCGTCGTTGTGAGCATTAAATTTTAAGGAAAAAAATTTCCCAACCGTAAAACAGAACACGAAAACAAAATGCTATCATAATAGACAGCTAATCAGACCCATTAGGGCTATACACAAATCTCGGGTTTTGACATATCAATCTCGATCCATCGATCGCTCGTTTATCATATTCTAAATGAGTAAAATCACATATTGCATAACGAGTCTAAAGCTCACGCATTCCCGCAATTTGTAGAAATTCCACTGCCATAGGACAAAAAACGTCAACCACTTACACCACTCACCAGCAATGAAATCGACAGGATGGCCACCAGACACGAGGGAAAGTAATGAATGTTTAGAACCTCAAGTGAAATACCGCAGATGTAAGACGTGAGGAATACTGAAAATAGAATATGCATTCGATCATGATTTTTTGACTGGCCCTAAGTGGAAAAAACGGCCCAGCGAGATAAACTGAATGAAAAGCTGCAAACGAATATTATAGCGAAAATTATAAAAGGCTTCATTTAACTATTATTATCAACTACTACAATATTATAAATACCCCATAAGTCATGTGCATTGAAGAAATGGATCGCCTCCCGAAACGCTCAAAAAAGCGTGGAATTTACGTTTCATTTACAGGCACTCAGCGTAGGAAAAGAAACAACTTGCAGGAAATCAAAAAAGAAACTGCAGATTTCATCTGAAATAGAATCAGTATCTTCTTTACGTTGTAAAACATATTAATGACTACATAACACTGGATATCAACTCTAAGATTACGTAAAAAAACGCATCATTAAGGTTCAGTAACCTTGCGTAAAAAACGCATCATGTCGTAATGAGGCTCAAAATAACGTGGAATTTAAAGGAAAGCGATAGCGTCGGTTTCCACCATTTAAAGAGGATGTTCGGCTCCAGCAATCGATCCCGTCTCTCGCGTCCTCCCCTCGACTGCGAGGTTTGAAAAACCGCAATGCTCCAGGAGCGTAATTCGGTCCCGCCTCCTGCGCGCACAAGGACAGCCTCCCAACGGCACTCAATTAGAACATCCCAGCGACGGGCGACAATGTGACGCTTAGCCATTTGCGCGTCGCCATCCCCAACACCACACCATCCACTGCGATCACGAATACCTGATCTAGAAATTCACTTTTACCTGCAAGAAAAACGTAAAAAACAACGTTTTTCGTAATATCTGGAGTTTGTTTTGCAATGGTGTAGTCAGAAAATCCATTAAAACGGCAGGAAATGGAAATCCAATAAGACGTACTTCATAGATGAGGGGAAACAGAAGTCCGAACGAATGAATATACCTTCCTTATTCAGTCATTCCAATTTTAAACTAAAAAAAGTAAAACGTGACACCCACTTTTAATGAGCAGGCGGTGTCATTAGATTTTCGGTTCATTAACACAATCATGCAGAAGCGCTCATTGCGTGAAGGAATAGCTCAAATGAATGACATCAACACGGATATTACACTAGGATCCTCAAATAAATCTCTAAACATATAGTTACCCACCGCGCATGTGAATTGATTTACCAAAGCCGCCACTTGCGCCGCTGGCAGGTAAAGCGATCCGAATTTCACCGAGAAATAAGCTAAAATCTGGTCTTTTATAAATATTTATATTCATTATTATGCGATTTAGTAATTTTATATCTATCCAATGCTATTCCTCTCAAATACTACATGGAAAATTTTGGAAAAAAATGTATCGTTCGGGCCGTTTTTTTATTGCCGCGCTGCGGACATACATGAAAACCGACTAAGTAGCGACCGCAGTGGCAACAGAAATAAACCCTGCAATGATGGGATGGAATGGAACCTCCTCTATGCAGTCCCTTTGGTCATCAACAAGGAACCACAAGAGACCGAGGAGTAGCAGACAAGCGTTGACCACCTCGGCAGGAGCTCGTGACATCATCAACATATCTACAAACGGGAGTATTTTGCCGCCGTTAAATTTAAGTTTTTTTCGCAGTGAACAGCTGGAGAGGAAGGCGACGGAAAATACCGGCATTTGGGATGAACAGTTTCTATGGACATTTTGGAGGATACTAGAGATGTTACATAGATTTTTTAAACGAATATATTTTACAAATATTTTGTATTAAACTTGCATTCATGAGGAGAGATTTAAGTGATGGCTTTCGTCAATGTAGAGAGGAAGTGAAGAATTGCAAAACTTTGCGGAACAAAAGTGAGCTCTTTTGGAATTCGAGGTTCATATTCCCAACTCAATACGAGGACATAGGAATAAATGATACTATAAATTAAAAAAATTAAAAACAACGTTTTTCTCGTCAACTAAAAACAAGAAAATAAATTTCTCTCTCCATATCTGAGTCTCGATATGAATTGTTACTCAAATGGTGACATACGTTATGACAATCATTACGAACAAAACGAAAAAGTGAAATAAATAGTAAATATTTTTTTAAAATCTAGCCAGAATCATGACAGAAAGCATATAAATATGCATTGTCATCAAGTAAGCTGGATATAAACTTTCAATGCTCTGGCTAGTCGTTAAGTATGTTAAAATTGAGTTACAAAATTCCACCGTAATAAACAGGCAGACACAAAAGTAAGTTAAGAAAAACGCTGTGAAATAACATCATTTGGGAGCGATGGAACACGATAAAATTCTCATGGACAAATTTAAAATTCAACGATTCCCCAAAAATTACGAACAAAAAAAGTGGATTGGTTCGCCACTTGGTTGGTAAATTCAGACATACGTTACACAATTTGAGAACGAGATGTTGATGAATTCATTCATTTCCACGAACGGTTAAACACACACCAAAATTTAACGCGATTCCGGTTCGAAATTTTATTCCATGAGCAACTGTTTACTGTAGCGGAAATTCGAGACCTTATGGCGATTTTTAGTCGAGAAAAACTACGAGAGTAAAGACGTTCAAAAATTAATTTTTACACCAGCAACATAGGATTGTATAAAAATTGCCGCGACTCTGATTTAACAGGAGTAAGAGGTTGTGAGAGAAGATATTTGAGAATATAGCAAAGAGTATTAGGCTAGTGCAAGTATTTTTCGGGTGGGAAAAACAAAAAATCGGAACATGGAAATGTCCAGAAAATATAAAAAAAGATAGGTTTCCTTGCTTTAACTTTTAAGCTCCATTAACATATCTCTAAAGTACGTATTCTACCAGGTAATTAAGGTTTACATTGAGAACTTTGCCGATATCCTCTGCCTGTCTCCCCACCCAACTTAGACTTCCATCTTCAATTGTAATACGGTATATGCAATAAGGTCGAATCACTTTAATTCAATCCATTAATATTTTCCTCTTCCTTCCTCTCCTCGCATACTTAGCATTCAACCCTCTAACGCTGTATTTTACATCCCCACCTCACTCAGTACTCGCGCGATTGCTTAAACTTATTCTCCTTCATATCTCATCTAGAGGCTCTCTCTCATCTCCCACTATACCCAGCACTTCGTCTTTCCTCCTCCTCCTCAGCTACTTCACCTTCTCTATTCTTCTTCAAACCTATATCTCTAAAGCCCGTATGACACTTCCCAATTTATTGGCCAATTCAATGGATATTGAATTGGCCAATTAATTGGGACTGACTGACACGCACCAATTTCTAGTCCAATATCCTTTTCATAATATTGGACACAATTTATTGCCCAATTTGTAATGTAGAACAGGTTCTATTTTCTCGCGGCCAATCTCCAATCAGGAGTCAGTTATGTTCACTCCAAGAGGTCAAAACAAGAAGCTCTTCGCAAAACACATCAGGTTTGGCTGTAAAACATTGAATTTGTTCCGAACATTCGCTTGAAGTTTCTAAAATTTGGACGAAAGAAGTTGTTTCAATACTGATTAAAGTGTACAAATCACACGAATGCTTATTCAACGTAAAATTATCGAAATAAAATGGCGTTCTCTAGCGGGACATCAGAACACTACTTCGGCCAATATTGGTGTAAATATTGATACGTATCATACTGTACGTAACGCCCAATATTTTAAACAATATTGCACGCCTATTTATTGGCCAATAAAATGGAAAGTGTCGTACGGGCTTAAGGGCTATTCTCATCTTCATTCCTAAGCGTCCGTGTTTCCTCACCGTAAATCGTCACCCTCCCGATTAGATTCAAGATAGAATACATGGAACATTGATGGGGGAATAGTTTGGTGTGGTAGTTGGAGTGATGGCTTTCCACTCTGTGGGTCCGGGTTCAAATCCCAGCGTCGACGAAGACTATTCGCTGAGTGTTGGATTCTTGTCTGATTATTATGTGGATGGTACTTCAAGCGCAATGCTCAGTCCGTCAGATTGGACGTTGAGCTGTGGTCCCCTTGGTACCTTCTCGTTAAGAGCACGATAATTCCGAAGCCCGGTTACTACCCACTTAGCCTTTCCTCGCGGCGAAAATGACCCGGGCTTTCAGCAGCCTCCTCCAAGTACCATGCCATAAAAATACACAAAAACTAATAAATCAATTTCAGCAAATAATATGGAGCAAAACATACATTGTCCGGCGTGATACGGTGGAAATCTTTGACATTCAGCTTAGTAAAACCACTTGTCTGTTTCCACACACTTTTATTTAAACCGACCATGGTTTCGGCAACTGCCGATATCCTCGGCGTGTCTCCCCACCCAACCAGGGGATAATCGCACCAGTTGCCGAAACCATGGTCGGTTTAAATAACTGTGCGTGGAAACAGACAAGTGAAGGATCTAGGGTTTTCCCGGCGAATAGACTGGAGGAAGAGTTCTCGAGTATCCAGCCGGGTCCAGGGGTTTTTCTGCACCGACGTTTCGAAGGCTAAGTCTGCCATCGTCTTCAGGGTGAATGTCTTCCATCATGTGAATGTCTGTCATCGTCTTCGTTCACCCTGAAGACGATGGCAGACGTAGCCTTCGAAACGTCGGCGCAGAAAAAACCCTGGACCCGGCTGGAAACCCGAGAACTCTTCCCCCAACAGACAAGTGGTTCTACTAAGCTGGAGCAAAACATTTGCGTAACGGATGTGGCGAGGAAGGGGGCTAATTCAATGCACCCAGGTGAGGCCACGTACGAAAGCGGTCATGCCTCGCACTTGGAGACGACAGCCATCCGGCCCACACACACACGATGACGCCATGGCGACCAACATTCCAACCCCCAGAACACCCACACACACACCCACCCCGCCCATTATGGACCGAGCATCATGCATCAACGTTGCGGCGAACGCCTCCTCAGCATCCCTCGGCAATCAGGCCTCACCCTGAGATATCATTTTGTATCCTCTAAAGAAAGGTAGTGGTGTTCCTGATCATAGGTTTCCCGTTAGATTCCCCGTTGCAAAAGCCATTAATTCGCCGTTTTCAGGGCGGTGAAGATATATAAATTACATTGAATTTTTGAACCATCATGTCACAATTCGGTGCAACTTTATATTATTCTGAACCAAAGCAATGGGCGAATATTTCGACCAATTTGAACGGAGGCTAAATACCGATAATGTGAATGATTTTGTAGCATTTAAATCAGGAATGAAATTTAGCATGGAAAATATCATTCGGCTCAGCCGGGATTCGAATGCGAATGGTATGGTATTTGGAGGAGGCGACCGACAGCTTAGGTCATTTGCGCCATGAGGGATGGGTAGGTAAGGAAGGGTGGAGAGAAACCCGGCGTCGGCATTAGCCTGCTCTTAACGAAAGGCGCCAAGGGGACCACGGCTTAACGTCCCATCCGACGGACGGAGTGTTGAGCTTGAAATGTCCTCCACACAACACTCAAGCAGGGATCGGACAGTCTCTGAAAATTCTCTGCCACTGCCGGGATTTGAACCCGAGCCCGCCGGGTGGGAAGCCAACACTCTAGCCACCACACCAACCCGATCCCCTCCTCTAAAGAAAATGACCGCATTCGGTGGCCTATTGGATCTCCAAATGAACCGTTCAATGCAAGAATATTACAGAAGAGGATTCTCAAGTCTGCTTCTAAATGTGTTGCCATCCGATGCGCTTTTAAATACGTTTGCAGGAGTCGCCACTTGCGTCGCTGACAGACAAATTGATCTGAGTTTCACGGTATATGTTATATTTAAGTGTTTTGATCTTCATTTGTTCCAAATTTTGTTCCTATTTTCATCCCTCATCCATCTTGCACCATCACTATCGTTCGTATTTTCCCTCTATTCATCACACCACCCGATGAAATTTACTATTCTTTGTTATTTATTTGTAAATACTATTGAATATTTTTTGTTCATTATTAGTAACGTATTATTAAATTGTTTCTCCTGTTATTGTAGTCCTCTGTAATTGGCCTCGTGCTGTTTTTGGACACGATTAAATAAATACATAAATAAATAAATTTACATTGATAATGATGTGGTCTGTCAATTGTATAACTTTTCAATACCATTCCTTGCAATTACAAATATTAAAGTAATTGGAAAATGTGGATCGCATGGCTCTCATTACAGTGCCGCGGACATTTTTGAAAACAGATTTTAATGCGACCGAAGTGGCAGCAGAAATTAGCCTTCTACGGGGTGAAATCGGGCCTCCTCTATGAAGTCCCCTTCATGACGCATGAGATTAAATAATCGGAGAACAGTTACACAGTCACCACCTTAATTGCGATGCAAGAACATTTTCAAGATAAGCGAGTTCCTTCATCGCAAATACGAGCGAAATTTAGGAACTAGGGAATGAGTCGCTCAAGATCCATTCGCGTGGAAACGAGCCGTTACTCGCGCGCCAAATGCGGGAACATATTGACCTCCCAAACACTGACCGTATTTGGTTCAATCGATGACGTCGTCCGATACACTAATTCGAGAAATCGAACACACCCCTGATCTGTTCGTCGCCATACCCCATCCTCAACTGCAAAAGATACGGCGATGGTGGGAGGACTTCTCCACGGAGTCACGAGGTCATATTGCGCCATTGGGAAACGGTGAGGGAAGGAAAGGGTGGAGAGAAACCCGGCGTCGGCATTAGCCTGCCCTCAACGAAAGGCGCCAAGGAGACCACGGCTTAACGTCCCATCCGACGGACGGAGTGTTGCGCTTGAAATGTCCTCCACACAACATTCAAGCAGGGATCGGGCAGTTTCCGAAAATTCTCTGCCACGGCTGGAATTGAACCTTTTGCGGTCCATTTTTTAACAATTCAAATAGTCTGTTCCAAATTAATTTTTAGAAGAAAAATGAGTAGTTGACAGGATTTATTGATGCCTTTCAAATATTTATTTTTTGCTGTTTAAAGTAAACTTCCTCTGACTGTAATATTAGGCTATAGGTTCAATGAAAGACTTAATTATTTAAAAATTATCTATGTGTGACACCTATTTAAACATTTCCCTCATATAATCACCTTACATAACGTTGTGATGCTGAGATCAACTTGACGTTGGACCTGACGCGTACACCAGGTCTGTCAAAATAGCCTCGATGTTGGACTGCTAAGGGTTAAACCCGAGTCCACGGTGTGGGAAGCCAACACAACAGCCACCAAACCAACCCGATCCCCCTGCCTTTATTCCCTCAGCAACTACCACGGGGATTCAGGGGGGAAATGCCCTTCCTGTGAGGCATTTCTTGCAAATTTGGCACCCCCCTCGTCTGAAATTTTAAATGATCCCAAGACATGCGAATGATGTAATCTTGATAGTAAATTATTTCCCGCTTTCTTCAGATTCAAATTTCCATTTCTGAGTTTTCTCTGCAGCAAATTTTAGGCATTGCGAAAATTTTAATATTAGGGAAAAACCTTATTTTAATTATTCGAGGTCGAAGCGACAGATTTTCCATTACTGAATTATCGCGCTAAAATAATAATTTGATCTTGGTTTAAATAAATGGACTCTCGAAAAACGTGTGAAGAATAAGTCCATGGAATGAAAAATTAAGCATAATTTTGAGAAACTTTTAAAACATGTGAAAAGAAATATTGGAATGCATGTAGTTGTTTGTCTAGGAATTCTCTCTTTTTCTTTTCTCTTTTCTAGGACACGTCCTTCCTCTTTCACGATCGTAAATTATCTTAAAGCACCGTCCCTTTATAAGAATAAAAAGTCCTTTGGACACTAAAATCGTCAGATAAAATCATTAGGTAAAAAGTATTGGCTTTCTGAAAAGAGTATTTTAAAATTTAGTCAATTGGGTGGTTTCCTATTATTTTAATTGCCTAAATCAATGGTTTATTTCTGGAGTGTGTATTTCATGCTTTTTAATATTTAAATGACCATATCTATTTTTCGCGATTAAATGAAAGTGAAAAATTTCAAGCGAGCGAAAACGCGACGGCTAAGTACGAATGCTACGAAAAGCCCGTATGACGTCATTCTGGTTCCGGCTGCCGCCGTGTGAGGCCATCTTGGTGCGCGGCTATGAGAGCCGCTACGATGCAGGCTGCTAGCAGGTAGCAGAGTACTCAGCTAGCAGTTAGCGCTTGGCTTTATTAAGGATTATGAATACCCTATCAAACGAAGGAAACTTTCCGACCTTAGGCAATTTTAATAAGTGATTATTAAGAGATGCATCACTGAGGTCTGTGCCTCATGCATGCATTGGTAATTTCAGACGATGTAAAACTCCTGACTACTCGCATATAATCTAGGCACCTGTGACGTCACGTGGAGTGGCATCGCATGGGCGCCAATCTGGCCTTTTTCAATTGAGGTTAAAATTGACCGTTAACGTTCATCTAAACTGGTATTTCTAAAGCAAAATAATTTTTATGCTATGAATTCACTGATGGTGGGTAACACATCACAACCAATGCCTTTCGTTTCCTTTGATGAAGGAAACTTTCCTATTCCGAAAAGTTGCTTTGCAGAATTATACTTCCACTCGAGCAATCACTCGTTTCACTGGTAAATATAGCATAAGGGTAAAAGGTAAGTCAGTCGACACGCACATGGTTGTAGACACTGTGACTTAATTATGTCCCCCTTTCTTAATTACGTTACTACTCATACACTGTATCTAACAAAATAAACACGTCAAATGGGGATTTATATTTTCTATTGTGGCCACTGGGTCAATAAACTAAGCCGATTATATTGGGATATCACAAACAGCGAGAAAGCAGTCTGCTCCAAAACTGCTGCACCATTGTTTAATCCCATTGAAAATTATTTAAGAGGACTATTAATTCCTACTGCCCGCTCGAATTTTATCATTTTTCGCGTCAAATAACTCGTTTGCGTCTTGCGATATCATCTTGAAATTTTCAAGCTAAATAGAATATATCCTAAATCAGCATCTCAGAAAATAACGTGATATTTTTGATATTTATTTTATATGTAGGGAAATGTTGGCAAGAGTTAACTTTAAAGCCTTGAATTTTCAAGATAATATCTTAAGTTTTAAGCAAGAAATACGTTATGAAAAAAGACTGGAGGAGCGGGAGTATTGCGTCGTCTTAATCCTATTCTCTAGCTTTGCAAGGTAGAATACTCCCTGCATGAAGGTAAAGGAGGCATTTATTCTACAGGTAATTTTTTTACGTAGTCCTGAATGTACTACTAAGTTACCCTCAGGAATATGAATGTGTCCTTGAACCATATTGATGTCTAAGTTCTAACAACACGAATCTCAAATTCGGCCGGTTTGAGAAAGGTTCCTTAAACAAAGTGTAATGATATTAAAAAAATAAAATACAAGCAAAAAACAACTCTTTGTTTGCAAATGAATGCTTCTTTCTCAACTTTATGATCTTTTGGTTTTTAATTTCAGTGTGCAAGTAACAAATATTAATCGTTTTTTTGCTCTCCTGAAAATCTGCCATTTTTGAGATACGTGTTGTTAGAACTTAGCCATCGATATGGTATTTATCACTTTCACTATTCATTAAATGGATCATGAAAAAAATCACAGAACATCGTTATATTTCTCTACCTTTTTCTTGGACGTGAGAAATAAAAGTGATTTCTCGCCACAGCTTAACGTACGCTGACCATCAAGGCAATTCCCAAGGTAAGATATGTACAGTTATCATGAAAACTAGACCACGCTTTATACAGTAGATCGGTCGATGACCAGAGAGTTATAAAAATGACCGAGAAAAGTGATTCCGTTACCCCGCAGTTGATAGAAGTAAAAAATACAATTACTGGTTACATATGATACCAGTGACGCAGCGAGGGGGAGTTTTGGGGGATAACCCCCTCGCAGAGCAAAGAGAAACTTTTAAGTTTAATTCATTTTACTTAATTCGATTAATATATTTATATAAGAGTCTAAGGACTAAGAAAATGTCCCACAGATAGTCATAAAACTCACCAATTTAAACCACTTATCTTGAATTTTCTCTTGGGGAGGGTCCCCGCACCACCCGCTTATCCTGGCGGGTATACCACACACCTAAGGTCTATTTGCATCTAAAACCCCCAAAGCCTTAATTCCTAGCTGCGCCCCTGTGTGATGCAGTGCGCGCACACATTCATACTTCCTCTTCATGAATCCTTATTAACATACATGTTGTATGATTAACACGATTCAAATGGGAAGCATAGCAGTACACGTAAAAATATATAATAAATTCGGTTTTGTGGTTCCAAAACGGTAGTGGAGGAATAAAGGGCCCATACTTCGTTTGACAAAGCCTCAATTTTCAGTGCAATGTTTCAATGCAATGAATTTAATATAACGTAAGTCCAAAAGTTGTTTAATGATCCACATCGTGAGGGTTTCGCAAGGGGTTTAGAATACAACGATTCGTACGATGAATTTTATTGTTTTGATTGAAAACGTGGTGGAATGGTTTCAGAGCGTTCTGAGAAGAGGCACATTTGTTTGGTAGTCTCCCACATAATATCCCACAGTTTACCTTAATAAGCGTGTGGGCCAGGGGTTGTAGGACAGACAAAAAATAAGATATGAAACTGTGTGTAGGAGACATTTAATATTGTTAACTCTAACCTAGCATTCATTTGAGTAATTTATTTTCCAGGGGAAAATCGAATTCCTATATCTATCCGTCTCCTATTTTGCCATTTTTCCTGGACCAAGAAAAATAGTGAAGCTCTATGACGATGTTCCCCGTGTCGCTCTGAACGATATTTGTTCTTAATAGTTCAAGCAATCTACGAGTTGCACTAAGCCTCCACGTCTCCAGTCAAAGTGACTCTACTCTTGGGGGGTTTAGCCTCGTGGTCATACATATTCCAGGGAATTCAAATTAATGTACCAGCCAATTCAACGTCTCCTTGATAAATCATCTCTGTCGACGCATTCTACATTCTTGGTTGGGGTTAATGGCACACACTGTGCCATTAAAATTATTTGGAGGTGGGACCATTCCCCGGAAAAAATATCTTGGAGGCTCACAAAAATAAATTAATGTAATAAATTAGCAAAATTACCCGCAAAAATTGAAGCAGCCACTGAAAATAGTAACCTATATAATTATGCAAACTAGTTAATGATGGAGATGAGTGATTGGCTTTATGGAGACGTATTTTTTTAGGTCTAGGAGGTGAGTGGATACCCTCGTAAAATATTATCCCAATCTTTAACAAAGGAATCTAAGTCGAGGTAGTTCTCCTTCTCTTCAATATCACACGCAGTATTGCATATTTTGGGGAGAACTAAACCGCCATACAACACTTTGGAGGTGATCTTTGGGTAATCATCACGGAAATTAATACTCGTGGAGTCAATACTGTGCTCGGAAATTTTTAAGCCTCAACAAAAAGGATATACAACATACATTGATTTACATATCATGCAAGAAGTAGGATAAGAATTGGCACCGAACCCTGAGCCTAGAGTCAAATGCCTCCACAATCCTCATTCGAATAATAGGAAGACAGATGGAAGGCAGAATGTAAGAAATATTGTCCTGTAGTCAAATTAATTCTTATCGGGTTTTCAACCGCGCCAGGTCTTCAGCTGCCCACGTTTCAACGGCCAACTATGCCATCGTCCTCAGGGCGTTGGTGACGGGTTGGATTTTCTCGCTTTTATATACGACTTAAAATGATAATGAAGAATTAAGGAAGGAGGGGGATGGACACCAACCAGCCAATTAGGAGCCATCCGACTAGAAACCGATGATTTGGAATTATACATAAAGGCGAGAAAATAAAACCTGGCATCAATACCCTGAGGGAGATGGCGGAGTTAGCCACCGAAACGTTGACAGCAGAAGACCTGACCCGGTTGGACACCCGGGAAGAATTCATTAGGCTATACAATAATGTTTTGAAAAATTTTTCCTTCGATCCGTCTTCCAATAACTTGAGTGAAGATTTTGAAGGCATTCAACACTGGTCACAGGTTCCGGTGTCAATTCTAACACAATTTTCTCCACGATATGTAAATCTTTCTATATTGTACTCAGTGGCGGAATTGTCCACTGAAATGTCTGCCGCAGAACACCTGACCCGATTGGAAACCCGTGAAGAGTTAATATCATAAGTTTGCCGGGAAAAACTAAATCCTATGCCATATAATTAGTTTGGATTTTGGAAGAACAGAGGAAAAGGGTGGTAGTAATATGACTGCTGGTTGAAAAAATGATTGCAACCAGCTAGGGATGGACGGATCCAGAATTTTTCTCAGATTCGGATCGGATCCTTGATGTTCGGAACCGGATCTTTCGGATCGGATATTTCCGGATCCAAATGCATTTTACAAATTCCTGACGCTGAGATTCCCCCGATGAGTGTTCAATCTCTTGGGAAGAGTCACACTATGTCTCAGTCGTATTTTGCCTTTTTTTATTTTCCACGGCTGAAATTCTCCTACGTTAATCCTCCTCTGCGAGAGCTTTCAAACAAAACGGTTCATGAGTAGGACAAGAATCGCATGCGACGGCGCATTCAAAGATAGAATCGGAACTCTTTCCACCCTTATGTTACATTCACTGAAGCTATTATTTAACATTTCGGATCCCGATCCGATGTCTTCCGCGACTTTGGATCCGATGTATCCGATGAAGGGCAATATTCGCGGATATTTGGATCCAAGGTATCCGATCCGACCATCCCTACAAGCAACCCATGTCACACTTTCCTCTAAGCAATAGGAGCACACAAAAGGCTTACTCGTCAGCTGTGGTGGATTCAGGTGAGGGATAAGGGGGGCAGGGTGGGGTGGCTGGGGGTACCTCCCAGCAGGTATTAGAGGTCCCAACAAAAATACCATTTTATCTAGCGTACATTAGATACCACAGGGGACCTATTGTAAATTGGATAGTCCTCTAACCCTTCTCTGAAACCGCTACTGCCCGTCAGGTAGTGAAATGCTGGTATTTCATAAATTATCATTATTTTTAAAACGCATTATCGAAATAGAAAGAAAATAAATCATTAAGGGAAGTATGAATTGTGAAATATACACTACTTCCATGGAGGAATGATTTCTTCTTGAGATGGAATATAGGGTGTTTAACTCCTGCTCTCCCCACTGCTATAAATGGAATGGTAGGCGAATGTATCCGTGGGATGCGGACATGACGTAAATGAACACGATTGAAATTCAAGCAAACTCATTGAAAATTCGACCTCAGACTTCGAGCCGTGATCAGCAAAAGAATGATAACCGTTGCTACTGAAGCTATTGAAAACATCCTTCAGCCGGCAAAATCGTTCGATTTGGAAATAACTTTTCGTCGAATTTAAAAAAGAATGACTTAAATTCAGTGCTTAATTTCGTCTGGAACGAGCCAGAACGGCATTCCGGTACCTTTCGGGGAAAGTTGGATACTACTATTAAATTGGGTACTATTAGTAATATTCAATTGTGAGTACAGGATGAAAATATTTTTTTTTAATTTCACATTTTTTTATATTTGATAAAATATGATTCCTCATGTTAACTTTTCTTACATTGAAAATCATGACTGCTGATTAAATGCGTGGGTATGCGTTGCGGTGCTAAATTTTCTGAAATTAAGCACTGCTTAAATTAGCCAACTGACCATCGTGAAAAATTGTTAAGGTGGGTGATGGGGAAGGAGTAGAATATTCATGAATAAAATAGTGACATTTAAGGCATTATAATATCTCCATATGGTAATAGAGGCGGTGTGGTGCAATGAAAAACACACATGGGCGTATATAAGAGGATATAGCCATGGGTAGCTCCGCGAAATGAGGAAAATTATTAGCATTTAAACTCTCAACTCTCCGCCACTTCCAGCTATCGTAGTACTCTTATTCATTTACCAGTACGAAAAAAACTCAATAATATTTTTGCTATGGATTTATTTTAAATATAAAATATCATGATGTGTCTATCTATAGATCTATAAAATTATATAACTTTCTACTGAACATGGTTTAACTCAAAGATACAATCCATTAACACAAATGATATAACTAGTGGGTAGCGTTCTCAGTAACACTGCCTTCCATGGAAATTACAGCCACCCATTACAACCAATGCATATCTTGATGAGGTTTCTTACGTACCAGTTTGCTTTTTGAGAAAACCCTAACCTTTGACAAACACTTTTTAAGTTTTTAGCAGGATTAGCAATTAATCAGCCAAGAAATGCGAGAGAAGATTAAGGTTGGGTAAACAGAATAGGCGAAAGAAGAGTGCAGGATTGGTAGATACAGTGAAAAGTAGCCGGTGTTATCCCAATCAGGAGAGAGAAATTCAATGAGGGAATGGGGAAAGCGGGAGTGATAAAAAAACTGGTTCATCGCGTTCCATGCAAGCGTATGGTAACCGGCAGATTACCATTGATAGTAATATGTCATTATCATGAAAGTCTGGCGGTAGAAATTTGACCAGGTGCCATGAAAAATTCGGCAGCTATCGAATTTTTCAGCTTGCTATCAAGAGATAGTCGATAACAGTAACTGGCGCATTGCTTTCCATATATACCTATCTAAGCCACTGCATTACCAGCAATATTAAAATGCAATAATCACGAAAGCATTCCAGAATTAACTAGATCATAATCACAACAGGCGTTTTTTTTAATGCCGGAGTCTGGAGATTAAGTTGAAAAGAGCTTCTATCATAACTATGGCTGCATATCCTCCCAAACACAAGTGAAATGTCAAACAGGGCATATTTTCAGCGTATTCTAAAGATTGTGCGGCTCACTGGGGTGCGAGCAACACGGTCGGCGGGAATGGAGCCGTCCAGCTTGCGGGCGGCGCGAGAGCCCGTGGCGGCGGCCGACGATCGATAAGCGGACAGCGGACAGGAGCCAACCCCCCGGCCGAGGCCGACACACGTCGTGGCCAAGAATACACAGCCCTGGCCGCTCGCCGGCCAAGACGAGTCGCGAGGGCTTTCCGGGCGAACCGGGCCAAATAACCGAGCGTTTGCCGCGACCGTTGCGGTGCAATGCATTGGGCACGGCCACAAAAGCCCAAAAGACACAATGGAAATGGAAACGAGATGCCGAAACGGGCCCGTGAAATGTGAGCCACATAAAAATGTCACGCCTCCAAGAAGCACTACACATGTTCAACATCGTCATCACACATCACGGTTGTAGAAGATTGCGAAATGCCAGGCATCCTCAATCCATAAAGCATCAAAATTTTTTAACTGCTAGCAGGCACGAAAAATTTTACGATACACCTTACGGATTTAAAAAAAAATTAAAACCTTGGGCAAATTGATTAACGCTCAAAGCAGTCCCCACCTCTATGCCTTTTAACTCTGTACAGCGGTGAGTACTGCCGTGAAAGTGATTTCATGTATTATACATCTCATCGGACAAATTTCTAAAAGGTAACTGAAAAGTTGGCCCTAGTAACTTTGAAGGCGCAAGTGAATTACAAAAAAGCACTATTTCTGTCAAATTTTAAACTGGCGCTGGCAACACATCAAATGCTTTCAAGGATATTTGCTTCAAACACCCACGCATACATTGCAAAAGCACATACTGCAAAAAATTTGTTCAAGATGTACGATAATAAGTAATAAAGAGGCCGGTCCTAGTCCTGTAGCCGGTCTTCTATAAAACAAATTTGTCGTGACAAGAGAAGGAAGAATGCACACGAAAAAAAACGTTATTTACGCTATGAAGCACTGGCCCTTGGTTAACACAAATTTCAAAGTAAATATGACAGGAAAAGTGCTAATTACCTGCAGGTGGATGGGCACTTTCTTCACCGGAGTACACATGCCTGTTTCTCGTAAGACGTGCAGTTAGAATTAAAACTGGATTGCAGAGCTCTCCTTAAGGACCAGGTAATATTTCTCGCAGGCCAACTGATTTCATTCAGGTTCCACAGCGCCTTTGTTACAACACGATCCAACCCTGAAGGCTTACAGCAACTAAGCACTACAGAACGCCGATCCACAGACAGACCTGCTAACGCCTACTCGCCTCCGTCCCGTCTCACCACTGGCATGGAATGTCAACTGTGCGGTAGTTTGGTGGGGCGGCTGACCTAGTACGAACACGCGTCAATAGATGGCGGTAGTCGTCGCCGGGAAATTCAAATCGGCCTCACTCTCAACACCGGTCATTCTAGTGGTATTGATGGGATTTTTTTATTCAAGGAGATTTTCATTATAACAGTTAATGATACCTTCAATTTAGCAAATATGTAATAGCGATAATTTGAATTGTTATACACAAAATCTGTGGAAAAAACTTCAAGATGAACTAAATGTTCAACTATAAGTCACAATGTACTTCATCACTTTATGAATCAAAGTAAAACTGCGTTACCTCGCCCTTATGGGATTGGCAAGCTTATCGTTACTGTTGATTTTAGTAGAATTACGTATTTACCAAAATTATAAATGGATAGATTATTAGACAAAATTCTCCACGGTGATTATTGGTGAAATTGCTTTAATGAAGCACAGGTTTCACATCATAGTAATTTCGGAAAAATGCATAATCAACTTAAAATATGTACTGCATTAGAAGTATTTAATTACAACGATAATTAGTAGGTCCATTTTAACACAATTTCAATTAAATATTGTAGGTATCAACAAAATAAAAATGTACATCTAAACACATCAAAAATGCAAGAAAAATGGATATTCCTGGTCATTCTTGACAGAAATGGAATCTATTGTTAATGTTTACCTCAGTGATGATCCACATATTTTACTCAAGCAAAGGAAATCCTCCAATAAATTAAATGGATTCATAAAACAGCATAAAAATGGCAAATTACATTGCATTAGGCATTACATAAGGCATAGTCTAAAATACCTGTTAATATGGATGACAAACTTAAGTCAATGTTATAAAAAACTTGGGTCTCACTGAGTGGTCACTTATTTTAAGAATGATGCTGCACACACGCATGCAGGAGATGAAACCAGCAGAAGTAGCAAAATTTCCCAGTTATTCATGATAATTACATGATAGGAATTAAATAAGTGATTTATTCTTGAGTGCCATGGATTGTAAAATCATGAGAAAAGAAGAGGACCATAAGCTTAAGTATGAGAGGCTAACCTTAACCCTTGAGAGTTCAATGTTAAAATCGTTTCGTCACATTGGGATATTCACGAGTTGATAGAGCATTGAATGAAAAATAGAAAGTTTATAGTAGAAGAAGCAGTGCTGTAGTTGGGCCGGCACGGGCCGGTACTGCGTACCCCATAAAATCCGAACTCGTGATAAGCGCACCGGATAAAATACCTTCGCGGCCGGATGTATAATACATATTCAGCTGTTGGAATTTTTTTTAGTACCGCCTAAATTTGTTTTCCAACTACAGCACTGAGAAGTAGTGAGTCTAAGGCAATTAAATCATCTGAGCAACTTTCTTCTCTAATTCCTGACTAGTCATGTTGCTTTCCAATTGTAATTATCATTCCTTTTCCTCACGGTGAAATAATTATATTAATACATTATTTAAAATTGAAAGGAAAGTATACATCCTGTTTTTGCTGCTAAACCAAAGATATAAAATATAACATGATTTTTAAACATTGTTCATTGATGCTATGCGTAACTCTTCCTCAAAGAAATTACACATTCGTGAGTGATCCACCATTCTTTTCCCCTCTGCCTTACCATTTGACCTAGCTTGCCAATTACCACAATTTATGCCTGTTTAAGATACATAATTGGTTCTTGGCCAGCTATGTTTGTGCCATACACACATTGCTTACCTTTCATCACCGCCTTGTCCACATCTCAAAAATTTTCTTCTCCGCCACCACTGAAACATATAGCAAGCAATTAATCGACTTATACATACCGGTTGGAATTCGATTTGATTTTACCACCCTAGATGGCAGTTGGGAGAATTCCTCACCTGCTCGTCCTAAGAACATAGTTTAAATTCCCACCTGGTTGGGTTTTTCAATACCCTGGGCTGGTTTTCTTTGTATGTCCATCAATTCAAATGTAATATAGGACTTCGTAGTCCTAATTTCTCATGAAAAAACACTCCTTTAGTAATTATCCACACTTTCAATGCAACAGTCGCTGGCTAAGGTTTCAATGAGTGATTGTCACTTACTAGGTGTCGAACATCAAATGCCTTAACCCAGAAACAGATTCTGTGTGTGACACAAACCAAGGAGGCCAGGTACCAATTAGTTAATTTAAATAAACAGGAATAGTGGTAATTGGCCAGCAAGGTCAGAATGGTGAGGAAGAGAGGAAATAAATGGTGGCTCATTCGTGAAGAATTTCTATGAAGAAGAGTGATAGTGAAAATAGCGAACAAAATTAAAAATCATGGTAATTTGACGATATTTTACACATTCGGTTTTGTATAAAAAGGAAGTGGAATAATTTCCATTCCATTTTAAAATTATGGGTACCAATATATTTATTTCACTGTTTAAGTTGAGGATTAGGAATTGTATCAGTTAGATTTGAAGATAATCATAGTTGGAAACCATAATGTTTAGTCAATTTTTAGAAAAGGAACTTGTACGGATGTTGTAAACTTTAACCTTTTGTAACTTCTCCTATAAATTCCCTCCCTGCCTTTCATTCAATGCTCCGTCATCTTCTGAACATTCTAATGTGAAAATATTTTTTTTACATTGAAGCCAAGCATAAGCATTTACCTCCTCCTTATCAACCTTGCCATAGGTAACCTATTCAATGGCATAAAATTGCAATCGGGGTTTAACACATATATTGTGCCAGCGGGTCGATCCATTGGTTCGGGAGGTATTTGCTAAGTGTGCCAAGGGCCGATCTATCAGCCAGTTTTTTTACACTCACACCTTTTATTTTATGCTTCTCGTAGCTTTTATACCTATTTTCAAATATCTATCATGCTTTTACATGTCCGTATGTATTGGGAGCATATTAAAAAAATATTAGTTTCTGAAAATGCATGTTAGCCTTTGTATATATTTTTAAGTTTAAAGATAAAAAATCGCTAAAAAATCTCCGGAATTTTTCAGTATACGAGGCAAAAATAGGCTGGCAATAAAAGGGTTAAGTCACATACTCAATCCTCATTACTTCATCACCTTCTTATGCCTACAGCTGGTTGGGACTGAGGCCGATTTGAATTTTCGGCGGCAACCACCGCCATCTATTGATGCGTATCCAACTTAAGTCAGTCGGCCCACGAATAATATGTTCAGTTGACATTCCACACTGGTTTCTCCCGCTCAACAAGCGTCAAAAGTTTAAGTGGTTTGAGTTTCATTTTCCCGATATGTAAAGGGCCGCAGGAGTAGGTACTTTTAGAAATCACCGCTGTGTCGTGGCGAGCGGAGCACCATTGAGAAGTACCTAAAAGTGTATATAGATGGCAATAATGTCTCACGAGGGTTGTGTGGCGCTTATTTCAAATTCAGATTTTGCTGAACGAGCGCCTTTTGGCGCACCATAGAACACTGAATGGCCAATATTTTTAAACATAAAAACGGAATTTGTCTTCTGAATACGTTAAGTGATGATTATCTCATTTAAACTCCTTAAAAAGGCTCTGATCAATGAATGAAAATATGAATTTGGCTTTACAGTGATCACTTCATATTAATGATAATAAAATACGGCAGCAAACTTAAAGAAGTTATTTCAAAGCAAAATTTAATGTTTTTTTTTGTAAGATTTGCTATTTTTTAATGAAATATTGCAAAATTCGGATGCACGTTAAATTCAAAGAAAGTTTCAAAAAGATACCGACAAACATAAAAAAGAGAAGGAGAACTCGGTAGATAAAAAAGGAGATGCCTTCAATGGAGTATCCATCAAATATTTTTCGCATAATTTTCTCTACATGATTTCTAGAAGGAATAAAAACCGTTTGGATCGCGGATCGTAGGAATTCTTATTACTCTGACAATATTTTTTTACTTTTTAACTCACCAATAGAGGGTACATAGAATCGCGTGTCCAATGCTATATTAGGTTGCAGTGTATTCTATCATTAGCAAAGATTTAACTAGATACACAGCCTGAAAGAAGCGATTGTTTTTCAGATTCAGGATGACTTTAATGACAGCTTAAATGATAGCTATCGTGTCGCACAGTTTTCATGAATACTCTAGCTTATCCATAGCTTATCCATCTATTACATACGACGATGTACCTTTTTTCTGCCACTTGAGGCAGCTGCGTCATGCTTCTTAGAACATATGTGTGAAATTGAGAACCAGAAAATCAGTGCACAGCATTAATTATCAAACGAGTTTCCACCAGTTTCTGGAAACGCAAGACAATCCCAATAAATTATTGAGATATGAGGAAACCAAATAAGACAAAAATAACCGCGTATTCGAGACTATTGTAACCAACTAGTTTCGTAAAAAATTGAATTATTTTAATTACTTTTAATTAAACCATAACACTTATCTATTCTGTAAGATAAGCCAGTGCTTACAAGTCTAAAAAGTGCCAGATTTTTTTTTTTTCTAAAAGTTTTTGAAGACGAAACTCGATCTCGAACATTTACAGCAGACATTGATAACAAATTTCACTTTTAGGGAAGTGAGTATTTAATAACAATACCCTACGTTCACCATTAACTTATCAGACGAATGAAATTCATTATGATCATAATTTTATGTATTAATTTCCCCGTAAACAGCACATAGCGGTCTTTACAACGGGGGATCCCACGTTCGCGATGTACCACAAAAACATGTATTTGTTACCTGCCTGGTAAATGCTCATAGAATGTGAAGATATACCTTCGTTTCCGTTTGCTCTAGAACCGAACACCAAATATGAATACCCATCCGTATTGACGCTTAACCCATATTGTACACTAATAGCCATCAAATGTGAGTTATTTGTAGTCATTATATTACTAAATGAATACAAACACCGTATTTCAACGAACTGTTTATAGTATTCATGAGGCGCAGATGCGTGAAATGTTGCCTCAAATGAGAGGAAAAGGAACTTCCCCACCCACTATTGGCCCTCCCCAAATTTTTCGCATCTCAGGACGACGCCACATGGTGTCGCTAGTAGCCAACGCCTAACGCAAGGTCGAACGAGCACCAAGAGGGATACCCCCTATGGTTTTGCCGGTTCCTTTCAGTTGAAGAGTTTCTCCAGCTGATTTACCGCCTGTAGCTGCCTCTAACTTGCAAATAGTAGCCAGGTCGTCCACACGATAGCAGGCGATGTTCCGATCTCTTCCAGGAAAAGTCATAGAATTTCGCCGAAAGGATTCAAAATGTCGGCGCTCCTGTTTCTTAACATAAAACTTTCGTTCTACTGAACTAGCGTGATGCTCCAACACGTGTATATTTATATTACAAAGTTATCACGATAATGCTTTCAAACTACGATTATGAGATGACGCAAAAGCCTGTACAAAGTAATGGAGAAAGAAATAATTACAATAATACATGTTCTTTGCGCAGCTGGCTAAGACCATGAGTGACACGCCAACTTAGGCACTAATATTACCAACTACACCGACTTACGAGCAATTTCGGAAGGTGTTCAAGAAATTTTTCCCGAAATGCACCGTGACGGCCCATATTTTCCCTAAAAATTCTGAAAAAAGTGACTCCGAAATTAAAAGTTCTATTATTGGTTTCCCCCTAAGTACTTAACATTCACAATCAGTCTCAACCATAGTATTAACCTATCATACGATCACCAATCAGCTTCCAATAATGGATTCTGAAGAATTACGGTATACTTTTGCACAGAACTAAAAGCACTGCCAGTGAAAATCACTAGTACTCATCGGAAGAGGAAACGAGTAGTGGAGTTTGAAAGCCGACTTCTAAATTAGACCCTTACCTGTAAACCAAATTATAAAATTTCACCTCAGGATTTTCTCCGATAGAAAAGTATCATATTAAAAGTATATACATATACCTACTCTTGTCGTGTTAACCCTGAAAACATCAAAATGATATCTTCAGTGAAAAAGGAAATAGTTGAGAAAAATGGCTAAATAGGACCGTATAACGGGAGTAATGCGTCTTCTCAAGAAAAGTCTTTCTGCAAGACATATAAAAATGGCGGAAAAGATGGAAAAAAATGGACGGAACATTTTCACCGAAGGACGACTCATTCTCTAAAAAAGAATATTTACCATGGGCTTATTCAATCCACGTTGCTTTAAGATGACCTCTTCGCCATCAGCAAGGTTGATTTCTTGAAGGTCAAGCTCACTGCAAAGTAGCATCAGGTGGTCGTGGAATCGAAGCATTTTCAGAGAATAAGAGGTTGGAGGTATTGGGAAATGAAGTTTCAATAAACGGGGAACCCAGAAAATTTCAAGTTGATGTTACGTGAGGCGTTTAGTGGGGAGGGGTTCAAGCCAATTCCCACCCAATCTCACATGGGGGGGGGGGGGGGGGAATGATCCTGGAAAATATCACGTAATTTTTTTCCGCAAGAAACAGCATAAAATGCAATTCTAGAATAAGATCTTAATAATCTTAAATACTAGTCTGAACTAATCTCAAATAAAAATAATTTTTAAACTTGTTTTTTAATGAATCCAACGCAATGGAATATATATTAACGTATTTACACTAAAATATGCATTTTGAACAATCTCACGTGAGATTAGAGGGAGGGGGTCGAGCCAAATCTCACGATGTATTTACATAATAAATATATCGTGAGATTTGGATCGAAAAATATACCTAAGGGAGAGAAGGGGGTCGAAAAATCACCACACGCAATTAATGGACGCCCCCTAAGTTTCAAAGGAATTTGTTGATGGCGGAAAAAGACAAAATACAATCGTTCACAAGGGAAGTGCGCGTCTCCACAACTCCCATTTCATAGCGGCTCGTAATATGATATGGGAAGGCAGGACGTGAATTGATCAAAGGGGTGAGAGCATGTTTAGTCGTTCAATCAGACCAGAAATCGCAATTCATTAAAAGTATTTTGTAGATGGCAGGGAATGATAAACTCGATACTCATCACCGGTATTCCAAACTTAAATTTTTCCCAAGCAGAAATTGTGTACACTAAAACCCAAGTACTCGTATAGCTACTTTTACAAAATTTCTCAATACTCATGCTCGATTAATGTGTGCAAAAACTTCCCACGGCTGTGAAAATGACAACAATTATTTTTAGGAAATATTAACAGCCAAGCAAAGCAGCCAGACCATATCAAAACAACGCTAAACGCTCTTCCACTGCTACCGAAGAATAATTGATGATGCATTGGAACTTACACAGGGCCCAAATGAGGTCAACAGTGATGGGAGGTGAACACCCTCTAATGCATGAGGACAAATACCTATTTGTGGGTCCCCACGAAGATGACTGACGTTAGAATGAAACCAATAATTCGTTAAATTTGAATGCTGCGTCATCGCCAGATGACTGGAATGGGAAGCAAAAAGGAGCGCATGAATAGACTAAGGTTTTTCTAGGGTTGTAACAATCAAGACCGATCATGGAAATAGCCCGTCACGTTGGGCTACCCGTCTAGTTGGGCTACCTGGAGCAGAATCGGGATGAAGTAGGGAATGGGAAGTTGCAGAATAGGGCAGACGCTCCCTTCGGAGACCCTGAGGATAGACTCGAGGATAAAGGTTAAATATCAGTGGGAGTTTTAAATGCTTTTTCCAACCTCAAGTTTTGGCATAGTTGGTATGAATAGGGAAAGCTGCCTGTCAGGAAACATAGGGAATGTAGAGAAAAGATGAGTTATTTCATAGCAAATCTCACGGGGGAGAAATAATTTTTGGCGTAGCGTTTCGTTCCGCCCGACTCAAAAGACGAGAAAATTTGAGGGGATAAATTGTTTCCTTGCATTTTTCGGGGCACCGGTAGATGTTAATCTCACGAACCCTCAATCGTTTCCACCTTTTTTGCTCGAGCTCTTTACTGACCCTTTGAGAAATGGATGGTTGAGAAATGCATTATGTTCATATGTACAAAAATTCTATGAATATTTATGTTACTGTCTACTAGTAAGGTTTCCAGCCACTTTTAGACAAATTTGATTCGTGAATTTAGATCATTTATGAGAATTATCCACGACAAAAGTTATAATAAAAATTTTGGAGGCTTGAGTTTTGAATTATGGCTGTATCCTATACAGTGAAATTTGTAATAGATAAAATCAATTTCCTATAGCATTAAAAAAACCAGTACCGATTCTTATAGACAATAGTTTTTAATCTAAGCACCTAAATATCGAGGATACAAAGAACTTATGGTTACATATTAAATTTTTCTATTTCGCAGAAATGCTTAGGTAACTTATTTCTGTTTTAAGTTTGAACTTACTACTGAACATTCATTGATATGCAACGTGACGCGGCAGCAACGTTACATAGAAAAATAAACAACAGCTAATTCCCTCAAGTTTCAATGCGTACACATATTCTCAATCGAAGTGCGAAACTGTATGAAAATCGCCTCGCTGTTTCAATACCACGCGGAAAATTGGATAACAGTTTGCGGTGGGTAATGTTAGTCCTTAATCGCTTCTCCGTATAATATCAACAATTATTTTGAACTATGTGAACTTCCTCCCATTAAATATTTGTTGCTCACGATGATTTATGAAAACAGTATAAAAATGATCTTCTTAAAAAGAATAATCGTGCTATATTCCTCGCATCGTTCGACGTTCTTATGAACAATATCAAGTATAAGTGTACTTAATACCGAGTACTTCCAGCCAGGGGCGCAGCCAGGAATTGAGGCTGGGGGGGGGTTTAGATGCAACTAATACCGGGGTGTGTGGGGGTATGGAATACCCACCAGGATAAGCAATAGGTGCGAAATTAATAAATTGCGGAATTTTAAGGTAAATGGTTCAAAATGGTGAGTTTTACGGCTTTCTGAGGGATAATTTATTAATCCTTACGCTATTTTATTAGTAATATTAATCCAAGTAAGTAAAATGGATTAAACTTTAAAAATTTTCTGGGCTCTGGGGGGTTTTATCCCCAAAAACCCCCCCTCACTGCGCCACTGCTTCCAGCAGGTGAAGCCGAAGAACATGTCGTTCAAAAGAAATTAATGTTCAACCACTTCAAAACTACCATAGAAAGGCCCGACACCACGAGCGAGGCTGTATCCTCAATTCCCTCGTCGGGAAGCGGCAGCCGAGGTGAGTCATCGACCATGTGGAAATAGCAGCGGGTGCGGGAGGGAGCGGCAAGATCGTCATCCAGCCAAGGTCAGGCCCTCTCCCACGCTACGCGCCTCCGAGCAACCATTTTTTGCCTCCAATTTTTGCCGCCCTAAGCTTTGGCTGTTGATGAGGCGACGCAAACGCGAGGGACACATGAGTTTCTCGCGTTGAATGCGGCCGATGTCATTCACTTCGTCCCGGTGCAAAAACAAAAAAAACAGCCATGCGTTTCAGACACCCCAAATCAGTTTCGAGTTCACATTCGTTGTTAGATTGCGACTGCGTGATTCATAACATATACTTTTCATTATTTTTCGTTCGATCTCTGGGTTATAAATCCAATTTAAAAAATCGTTTATTTTTAGTGGCCTACGCAAAATCCTGTGTTATTAAAATAATGATACAGTCATTGAATGGTCCACATTCTCTATGTCCTTTTCTTTTTACCCTCGAAGGGATGCTGTGCATTGTTTAAAGCTTCTTTATTTACAAGGCGAAAGTTACATGTGAAATTTAAAATGTCGAGTAAGAAAAGGTAAATGTAAGTTAATGAAAAACTATCCTTCGCCAAAGTTTCGGAATTAAATACACTGAGTCATCTGGACTTTTACATTTTTACTTAAAGGTGCTTAATCATCAGTAATATATATATTGCCATAAAACCCGCAATAGTCATAGAACTTTCTAAAAATGTAATAATCAAATTTAAGACGCAGCATCATGGTGAACATAGTAAAAAATCTGGTTTTCACTCTTTCATAACTCTGCTCAGCATGTAACAAATTCTAAGTCTAGATCCAGGACATATGTTGTTTTGGAATTCATGGCTTCAATTTTTGATTCATTAAATTTGTGATGAACAGTGCATAGGGATCGCTTACTCTGACCCGAAATCGTAACGAAATTGAGCTCTTTAGAAGGTTGATGGTTAACCATCTTAGCCAAATACCACAAATCAATCCAGCCAAATTTGAAAAATCACAATTGTGGCCGATTGATAGGAAATTTCGTGATTGTAAGTAAAACGGTTCTTTACCCCAATAAATCGCTCGGAAGCGAATGAAACGAATGGTGCATAGAGCCCTACAGTGAAGCAAATCACATAACTATTAACGATGGGGTCATGTTTTTTTGGGTTGTGGACGAGTGGCAATTGAGCCCATTTAAAGTGGTTGCCTAGGCCAGGGAATTCACCACCAATGCCAAGATCTTCTATTGTTTACTAAAGGAAGCGAAAAAAGATCTTCGGTTGAATAATAACGTTCCTCGATCTTTAGACAGCTAAGTTGACAACGCATGGCTGGATAAAACCAGGTCCAACTCAGGAACACGATGATCGTAGAGTGTCGGTTTAGAGATGCGGAAAATGAACGCAGGATAGAGGGAAAGTGAATACCTCAGTTGGAGGTTACTCCAAATTATTCTCTCTCCAGGAGCAGAAATTATAATAGTTCTGGGTAATTTATACGCCCACAGTTTTCACACGATAACAGGTTGAAATTTGCGTAAAAACTTCTCCTTGTCATCAAATATAAAAACCAGAATACATTTTCACACGAAATTCGAATCGAAATGCAATATAGACCAGCAGAAACTATATGAACAATATTTTATCGAAGAAAATAAATCCTTGCACTGGGGAAGAACCGCTGTACGGGAGCACTATGGGAAGAGCGCCTGGCTGATGGGTGTAGGTTTCAAGTCCCGGGTAAAACCTTGGGATACCCCAATTCAAAAATATAACAATTTAAAAAGAACCGCGCTTTTTCCAAAATTAAAAGAATATAAATGCAAAAAAAATTAAAAAATATGCTTTTCATCACTCGGAGATTAAAGCTTGAGTGCTGATTAGGCTTATAACAAATGAGTGTAGAAGAGCGTGATAAGTGAGGAAGGTATGGCTCGTATTCTTTATATCTTAGCCTAATCATCACACTTTATTCTCTGAGTGATGAAAAGCTTACTTTTTTTGCTTTTTAGTGTATTTTTTACTGTTTTTGTCTAATGAAATCAATCGATTCGGGTTAAACTTGGTGAAAATCCATGTAGAAATGAAAAATAAACAACCTTTGTAACTTTTCACTAGAAATTTTGTTGGTACGACGCGTTTCAACGCCGAGGCGTCATTTTCAAGTATTTGTACCAAAAAGTTGGAAAAGTTAACAAGATTATTTATTTTTCATTTCAAAGGCGTGTATTTCAATTACCTTTTTTACATTTATTTTGATTGTCTACTTTTTAGCGGTGAATCATGTAATCGATTGAACCAGAGCTGTTAAAGAAACTTCTACCAAACAAGTTGAAACTAACACCATCTATTGAATGAAACGTTTGGAATTCACACGTCTCCGGTTTAGTCCGGAATCAGATCTACCCTCACCTATCCAAAGCAACTCACTTGTTGAACCACTCGAAGAGTGCTGGCAAATTTGATGCAAAATGAACAATTAGCGGGTAAAAATTTCAGCCCTCCATCAAGCCACAGTGTCGTTCAGCTTAGAATATCCCTCCCACACACCAGGTGGGCGGTACGTTTTTAGCCCAAAACGTAACTGCTTTCCGCGACGAATTTTCTACCGTGTCGCCCGAGTCAGACGAGGGAGTGAGTAATCGGGACGCAAATACACTTCCGCGCGAATACACGAGCAAGAGGAGTGCACCAGAAAAGCGCACTCCAGGAAAAGACACCTGCCAGGGTAAGAACAGCGAACAAGTCGTTGGCCGGAGAGTGGAAATGGCGATGGATCGGTCCACGAACATTACAGCGGAGGATTCTCCAGGCAGCCTCAAGACGTTCATTACCCCGCATATAAATGGGTTTAAAAAAGTCACCGCTTTCGTCGCTGATGGGCAGAGCCAGTGGCGCATCGAGGGGGAGGGTTTTGGGGGATAAAAGCCCCCCAAGAGCCCAGAAAAAGTTTAAAGTTTAATCCATTTTTCTTAATTGGATTGATATTACTAATAAAATAGTGTAAGGATTAATAAATTATCCCTCAGAAAGCCGTAAAACTCACCATTATGAACCATTTATCTAAAAATTCCGCAATTTATTAATCTCGCACCTATTGCTTATCCTGGTGAGTATTCCATACCCCACACACACCGGTATAAGTTGCATTTAAACCCCCCCCCAGCCTCAATACATGGCTGCGCCCCTGGGCAGAGCGATCCTAATGTAAGGGAGAAATGAGATAGACTTGTTTCTGCTGATATGAATGATATAAAACACGAAGTGCTCCGATCATAAGTAACGAAATGGTCGAAAGTTCAAACAAAAGATTCAGTATTGCGGCTAAAAAATAACTTTCGACCGTTTCGTTATTTATGATCGGAGCACTTCGTGTTTTATATCATTCTTCTTAGCTTTTTTAGTATTTCACAAATATGCTATTTAGATTGAGATATTACGAGGAAGTAAAAAAGTTAATAATTTTATTAGAGGTGCTTGTTGCCTTCGTCGTGGGGAGGAAAGGGACGGGCGAACGGACCCCCCAGCTACCTGTGTCGGTCCCATACAGTTTTTTTGTCGGTCCTTTCCTTTCCTCCTTCGCTCGCGACTCTGGTACTTCGAGGGCCCGTGCGCCAACTTACGGTACACACACTATAAATTCGTAACTTATCAGTGCTTTCTATCGTGATTTATAATGCAGTATTGCAAATATTGGCAACAAATGGATCGCTTGATACTCATCGCCATTCCGCGGTTATTTTTCAAAAACGACCCAAGGGGCAGCAAAAATTAAGCCTCTACGAGATATGCTGGAGCTTCCTCTTTGAAGTACTTTTGTATTCGGCGCGGGAATATGGAGGGAAGAGAATGGAAGGAGATCAATGCATCTGAAGAACCATTCATAATGCAGCGAAGAAATTTGATGTGGGATATTTATCGGTGGCGAGTGTGGTGTAATATGTCCTTAGCGTGTAATTTGAGAGGAGATACCTGTGTACGTTATACGTAAATTTCTGATACTACGATTACTCATAAATTACTTTGAACTGATCTTAATATGTTTTTTTTTCGCAATATTGACTTAAGTAACCTTAAACTTAACGAAGTTCACTTGTTCAAAGCGTTTGCTTATTAGTTGATAAATTTTAAGGGCATATTGAATAAATTTTGGTAAACAAATTGTCCATACCTCAAAGAAACAAACTGTACCATTGGGAAAGGATTGGGGCAAAATTTTCCAAGCTAATTAATGAATATATGCTAACAAGGGTCTAATTCAAAAAATAAGTTGACAGGGTAAGTTTCAAAAAAGTATTGTATCACGCCGCGAAAGGTGGAGTGACGCTATCCCAAAATTATTAATACCCCCGTAATTTCTGGAGGAGGTGAAAATTAAGTAATACTTAACGTCATTTTACTTAATAATACCGTATTCAATAAAATATTTAATACATAAAGCATTATTGATTCCAGAAGCCCTGAAGAAAACTGTTTAAATTAGTTGATGAATACCTATAAAGCGACTTGTCTACGCATATTTAACTTCAGGTGTATTATCAGTGAAGTATTAAATCTACATCTACATAATACTCCACCAGCCCCCTAAAAGGCGCGTGGCAGGGGTTGTTAGGACACCAGCCGTTTACAAATAAAAAGGAAGTGCTCTAAGGAAATTACGACAAACATATATTGATATCCCGTATGGTTCGGGGGAAAAACGACTATCCGTTCGGCAAAACATCGCTCATAATTTATCGCTTCTGTCGGACCTTGAAATATAGTGCGGCTCTAATATTATGTTCTCCGTGTCGCTCTTAAAGATATCCATTCTCAATTGTTCAAGCAATCTAAGCCTAGCGCGCAGCCTCCGAGTCTCCTGCGGCTCCCAGCCTAATTCGCTTAACATCTGGGTAACGCTGTCTGTGCGCCCATAGCGGTTTTGGACGAACCGCGCAGCCTTCCTTCGTATTTTGTTCAGTTCGCGGATTAAGTCTTTCTGCACCGTATCTCATACGCTCGCTGCATATTCAAGGTGCGGTCGGACGAGTGCGAAATAGCCTTTCTTTTACATTCTTATCCGGAAGTCTTCCCACAATTACTCATGAATATAATAACACATATTGCATACCAATAAGGCGCAGAGGAAACTAATGAACCGCCCCTGTAAAAACTACTAATTACGTTACTACGAGTACATTAGGATATAACCCGTATACCTTTACAAAGCCATTTATTTGATTTTTCGCACTTTCTTGAAAGTATTTTTTTGTATGAATATCACCCTCATGTTTTCAACGTAGGAAGTTTATTTTCTTGCACTCTTTTATTTCTTAAATAATCACCATTCACATCACGCAGCCTTTAGCCAACTGCTATCTATTGTGGCAGAAGATTTCTCCATACGTTCGGCCGCTACTCTGTTAGCAAGAAGGGGAGGTAAATGCCACCAGCAGCGAATGTGACAGCCGCATCTTTTTGCTCGTGTCAAAGGCACGACGCTTCCCAGACCATCTGGCGGCTTTTTTTCCACGTCCTCCAAGAGTAAATACACAAGATGAATATATATCGCCTTGTTTCTGGAAGGAAATCCACGTCCAACAGTATTTGATGGCATATCGGACAATTCTGATTATCTGGGATGTAAACGCCGCTTACATTGCGGTAAAAGTCGTGGTAAGCTGGAATACGCGAAACATATTTAGGGTTTCATGAGGTAATCAAGGGCTAAGAAATTAGCGGATGTAAGTAGTTACGAAATGTATTATCATAATATGTACATTCACTGTTCAATCACCAATACAACAATTGTGCTGTAGTATTAGCCTGTTTGACGAGGTTCGGTCGAATGATAGCTGACATTATTATACCGACCCTTTTCCATCATACGAGAAATGATATTTTTTAGTGTGATGGAAAGGCATGGAAGGCCATTATTTAGTGTTAGAATACGCATACACGGAAAAAGCATACGCCCTTAGAAGAACTGCCTAGCACTTACTAAAGTCCTTTATTACTCGGGAAAAAAAAGAAATCCCATATCTATCCGTTCAGCAAAATATCTCTCTTAATTTATCGTTTCTGTCGGACCTGGAAATATAGTTGGGTTTTAATATAACGCTCTCCGATTCACACTGAAAGTTATTGCAACGCAAGAAGTAACGAGATGAACATAAAATAAAATAAAAACGCTCAGCATTGAACGTTAACTTTAATCTTTTTGAAAATTTTGATATGCAACACCACGAATTTAATATAAATCAAGTGCATTTGATCGTTTAAGTATCCTCATCATTTCCATGGCCGATCACATATTCGCAATCTCATCGTAATAATCCCGCGCCAGCCGTAACGACGTCATTCATGGGTCAGTGCTGCCCTTTGGTGATCATGCCATTAACTGTGACCTCTTCCAATCTGTGTGATGCACGGGGCTCATTGCGTTTGACATGATCGAGCGAGCAATTGGACAAGAAAAGCCTAACGCACTGGAAACAGAAATCGACATTGACTACCACAGACTCTTATCCAACTAGTTTAAAAAAATGTCCCACTTGTTAATACAAAAGGCAGGAGACGGATTTGAATTCTCATATTTCCAATCTCACTCAACCTAAACAACTGGTCGAGTTTAATCTGAAAACTGATTGGTTAGAGAAGAGTGCAAGCCATTGCAGTATGGATGTCTTAATCTGTGTGGGGAATAATTTCATCCTTGGTCTAACACAGTATCCTTCCAAATCTTGATAAATCACGGATGAAATGTATGCATTAATATTTTGCGAGAACCGACAGTATTTTTTTCTCTGCATAGTTGCTCTTCTGCCAGCGGCGGATGCGGGGTCCACCCCTTTACGGGGCCGCCCGCATTGCCGAAAATTGCACAGATCGACAATTGTAACGTTTTTATATTATAATGGCCATTAAATAAATAAATAAAATATATATATATATATATTTATATATATAGTTCAAGTCACTATCACTAAACATACACACACAAAAAGAAACACTCACACAGGATGATAAAACTGGGAACTTTCGAAGTAGTGACTTCTTCACCAGTCTGAGTCAGATACATATATTTCATAAAAGTAAAGGTAGATCAAGGTATATTTTGCGCCCCACTCTTGAGTTTTTTCTGTATCTGCCTCTGTTTTCTAGTCAACATGCGTGCAATATAATTAAAAAAGATTGCTGTGGCAGTTCTTATACACTTCATTATCGTCTACGTCACTGTTTCTAGTTTCAGTTTGCAGCCCGAGCAAAACGTAGCATTTAAATTATATGAGTGACACTCAATTCTACTCGTGACACTTATTCCCACGATCTGCTTCGAATCAGAAGCCGAATACGAAACGCCTTTTCCTCAAGCTTGAACGACAACTTCTTCCTTCAAACGGAATCGACCGTGAATTCCTAGAGAATTCCAGGGAACGCGATGCGCTCTGAATGTAAGTACCAAGGAATCGCTTGAAAGACAGAGGATATGGAGGTCAACACTATATACGTAGGGCATGCATTCACAAACGTCATACGGTGGCTGATGCTATTTTTAGGGAACGAACCGACAAATTTTTAACTTCGCACGCGAGGTTCATTCAGTGATAGATTCTCAGGATAAGACCGAAAAAAATACCACCCACTAATGCTCAATGCAGTTTTAACATATAGTAATGAACTTCGATAAAAATAAATTTAAAATTCAGTAGAAAAATAATATTTCCCTTTTATCATTAAATAAATTCACCAGAAAGATTGAAAGTATTGAAAATGATATTTTTAATACATCCTTGGATAGACGCTACATTTGCTACAAACTTTCGAATTCTCAATGAGTAGGCTTTTCGGTGAATGTCGTTTTACCGTCGTTCAGAACTATATTTTAAATTAGGCACGGCGTAAACGAGAACATAAGTGGATAATGTAAGTAAGAAAATGTTTAAGTATCAAAAATTCAAAAAGTTAGATGAGTAGAGTAAACAAAGGTGAGATGAAAACAGTATGAAAGATCCAATTCGGTATTGCGGTATTGCCGCGCTTTGAGGGCACTTATTGGCGACACCGTATAGGCTCACTCGCTAGCTTCTCCGCGGTTGTATCCTAAACACTCCACTGCATTGAGTAATTCGCCTCCCCGCCAGATCCATAAGTAAGGAAGTAATAGGGATGAGATGCTCGACCCCAGCCGATATCCTCCCCGCCGGCAAGTGAAAGGATTGATCTGTCGGAAGAGCGGAGGCGAACAGCCACGTGGTGACGGGCATAGAGAGACGCCCAAGGGCGTATTGATTCCCTTTCGCTGGCCACGCCTCCGGCGAGCACGTGGCCCACACCGCCGTCTCATCAGCCTCCCATCCTAATGTCCATGCCGAGACGTGTTCCAACTATATAAAAGCGGAAAGGGGTATTCATGATGCCTTTCGATTTTCACATCACACGATTTATTTATATCTGCACGAATGTCCAACGAATCGGTGGCATTGCATCAACTACGGTCAGTGGCGCAGCGAGGGGGGGGGGGGGGTTTGGGGATAAACCCCCCCCCCCCCAGAGCCCAGAAAAATTTTAAAGTTTAATCCATTTTACTTAATTGGATTGATATTACTAATAAAATAGAGTGAGCATTAATAAATTATCCCTCGGAAAGCCGTAAAACACACCATTTTGAACCATTTATCATTCCGCAATTTATTAATCTCGCACCTATTGCTTATCCTGGTGAGTATTCCATACCCCCAAACACCCCGGTATTAGTTGCATCTAAACCCCCCCAGCCTCAATTCCTGGCTGCGCCCCTGACTACGGTATAGTGGTTTCTCCAAAACTTTCTCTACATTGCTTTAATAACTAGATGCAAAATTCTAAAAACTTTAAATAAGAAGGATGGAAAAGGGATCGTTAATGGTCCTTTCCTTTTGAGCAATAAAGCATTAATGACACATTAAAATATTGCTCTTTTTGCTTCCTTACCCGTTTTTACTGCCACTCGGGAGATCGGGTTGATGTGGTGATCAGTGAATTGGCTTCCGACCCCTTGGGCTCGGGTTCAATTCTTAGCTCTGTCGGAGATTTTTCGGAGACCCGGTCCATACCAGAGCTTGTGTCCTATACCACGGCTGGTCCATACCTCGGCTGGTGTCCTAACACCCTCTGCCACACGCCTAGCTTAAAAATATGCTTGGCTTAATTTGAATGTGCAGCGATCATATGGGATCTGGGAAAAAGATACTAAATCCGTGAAATTAATAAAATAAATGGAAAGCGATTCGTCAAAAATGCTACGAGCGTATACAGAAAACGTTACACAGATGAAAAAAAAAATTAGGCTGGGAGCTGCTAGAAACTGGAAGGCTGCGCGCTAGGCTTGGCTTGCCTCAGCATTTGAGAATAGATATCTTTTACGGTAACATGGAGGATATCACGTTAGAACCCCACTATATTTCCAGGTACGAGAGAAACGATAAATTACGAGTGATATTTTGTCGAACGGATAGGTATGAGAAGTCGTTTTTCCCACGAGCAATGAAGGACTTTATCATACGCTAGGCGTAATTTCTTTAGAGCATTTCCTTATTATTTGCTAACGACTGGGCTCCGTGTACCCTAGCCACACGCCTTTGAGGTGCCTTGTGGGGTAATATATATGTAGTTTCAGTGTTGGTAAAAGTATCGAGAAAAAGTAACAGGGCTCAATTACTGTTACCTCTTACAAAATGTAATCAATTGCGAGTAAAAATTACATATTTTAAAAAGTAATCAGTAAATTTACCGTCACAATTACTTCTTGTAAGATTGTTCACTCTAAAAACCACCTGGAAACTGTCGAATATATCAGTAAAAAATACGGAATAATTGAGTCATAGAAATTGGCAATTGCAATTTCACCATTGATAGGTACATATACAGCTATAACTGGTTTGGATTCGGCATATAAAAATCTATAAAGATCAGTTATTAAAATAAAAAAAGTTTTCAAACAAAATCTTTTTGCTGGCCTGTGTAATCGTTACAATTGAAAAAAATAAATTCGAAAGTAATCCTAACCAGTAATATGATTTATTTTACTCGATTGCTTACCAACTCTGTGTAGATGTACTCCATTATTTCTTAATATTATAGCGTTCTCCGATGACTCATCGTGTCACTGTCGAATTCCCCCAAATTCCTCTTCCCCCAATTCACTCCCTGTTGTTCCCCCTAAGCTCATCGTTCTTTCCCAACGTCTGCCCGTCACCCTTATTCCCATATCACTATCGACCGCTGCCCCACAGCTTTCCTTCGTCCCAATAAAAAATTAAACGGGCACCCTACCCTAAAAATCACCCGAGAAAGCGTGCGGCGAAAACCTGGCAATCATTCTCCCTTCCCGAGCCTCAGAATTAACGCACTCTCACGCACCGGATCACGCGCTAACCTGCTTTAACGCTCTTTCCATACCCAATCGCTTGAATTCCTGAGAGAGGGTGAGCCGCGGTCAATACGCCGCGCTGTTCATTGAGCGTCCGATTAGGATTTTATCCGGCGTACACAATGGACATTTTTTCACAATAACGGTAGGATACATGCTTGTAAGAACAGGTGGAAATAAAATACATAGATGGCAGAATTGGAAGCATAAATATCTATGAAAATATTTGACACAGCAAAATAAATAGTGCGCAAACGCCCACGGAGAGATATTTTGAAATATTAAAAGTATATTACACCATAAACTCAACCAAAAATTATACCGAAGTGCACGGCAATAATCAGACGGCTACTCACAAAGTCAACTAGTATTTATCTGGATATTGTCAATAAATAATGGTGATCCTTTGAGCTAATATGACTTTCTGTGTACACCAAGGAATTCGCCATGAAAAACATTATTCGACTTAAACAGGATTCGAACCCGGATCTCCCCATTATACTCACTGTACAGTATGCTACCAGTTACACTTTTTTAAATACAGGTTCGAATCCAGACTAAGCCAAGTTATATTTTCATGGCGAATCCATCTTTGGTATATAACTTTGCACCTGTGCACGGGGCGGCGTAATGAGTCACTTGTTCTATGCAGTGCTTTGGATGACTTATTGTGACTAATAGGGTAGTTTCCTTCATCAAAGAAAACGAAAAGCATTGATTGCGATTCGATACCCACCATTAGTGTATTCATAATATAATACAAACTATTTGGTTTTAGAAATACCGGTTTAGACGAATGGCAATGGTCAATTTTATCCTCATTTGAAAAAGCCAAGATTGGCGCCCATGCGATGCCACTCAAAGTGACGTCACAGGGACCTAGTTTCTTTACGAGTAGATAGGAGTTTTACATCGTCTGAGGTTACCAATGCATGCATGTTGCACAGAGCTCAGGGAAACATCTCTTAATAATCACCTATTAAAATTGCCTAAGGTCGGAAAGTTTCCTACGTTTGATAAGGTATTAATAATCCATATTTAAGCCAAGCGCAACCAGCTAGCAGGGTACTCTGCTACCTGCTAGCATACTGCGTCGTATCAGCGCTCAAAGCCTCGCCACAAGGTCACCCCACTTGCGGCAGCGGGACCCAGATGACGTCACGTGGGGTTTTCCCAGTATTCATAGTTTACCTTCACATTTTCGCGCGCTTGAAAATTTTCACTTTTCATTTAATCGCGAAAAATAGAAATCGTCATTTAAAAATCTAAAAGCGTGAGATACGTAGTCCAGGAGTAGTAATATTTCGATTTAGGCAATAAAAAACAATAGGAAACCACCCTATTTCCCGTTATCGCGCGAAAACTCAACTTTTTTACGAATGATTCTCGCTGCTTTTTTCGGGAAAGGATAGGTAGTATCTCTACATCGATTTTAGAGCTACGGCCCAGTGAAGGACGACACTCAAAAATTTACAAGTGGACCTCTCTCTGCGGATGAAAACCTGTTTCAGGAAGAGCTATTCCTGGCACGTCCGATTTCTTCGAAAGATGGTAGCCGACAAAGGCGTACAAGCTCTCTCCTTATGATACCACACTGTCTTTTATTGAGGCCCTCAGCACCTCAGCAACTAAATAAATATCTCTCTCACCGGCTTTCTCCATCAGTTTTCTCCAATGACGCCGGTTCTATAAGTAAACCATAAAAGGCTGCCTGCCGAACTCTAATTACACAGGCCAACAAAAAAATTTTGTTTGAAAACTTTTTTAATTTCAATAGCTGATCTCTATAGATTTTTTTGTGCCGAATCCAAACCTGGCCTTAGTTTTTTTTTGTATTACCCATAGTTTCCAAGCAATATGCATTTTATTATATAGTCTGATACCCCTATACGGTATATAGGGAAATCAATTAAACACTGTGTTACATCACTGTGTTACAAAAAACAGGTGAATGACGTTATCGTCGTTTACTACAGATATAACTTGTATTTAATCGTTAATAATAAAGGAACTTCCAATTTTACTCCAAAAATACACTTGACATATTTTCTCAGAAATTATATCGTTTGATTAAATTACTGATGACAGTATCTGCTTAATTATTTCTACGTTTTTTTAGCACAAAGTGTTTAAAAATTTGAAATTTGGTGCCATTTTCCCTATTTTTTTCCAAAAACCAACCTATGTTGTAAATTAATAATCAGCTCAACAAAAATCCAAAACTCTATCGGAAGCGGGGAAAACAGGTGAATGACGTTATCGTCGTTTACCACAGACGTAACTTGTATTTAATCGTTAATAATGAAGGAACTATTCCAATTTTACTCCAAAAATACTTCGTTATCAGACATAGTGGGCTCAGCAACAGTGGGGAGAACTTTGTTCAAAAGTATTCCCTAGATCTTTGCCAAAGCCCTTATAATACACTTGTCTAGCAAGAATGAGTTAACGATGGTTTCTCTATAATGTGTAGCAAATGGTAAAATTTCTTAAAGAATTGACACATTTCAGGTCATCTTCAATCTGAGAGACAGCTTTAGAGCGAGAGGATAAGTGAATTCACACATCTGCGAACTGCGTTATCTTTAAGAGAATGCTAGAACATGCAACGACCCCGCACAATCTCCTGACCTTCAATTACTCAACAAGTGCTACGATCCATTAAATCACCAGACAAGATATCCGAGAGCTCCTTCTCTCTAATAAAACTTCGACAAACGCGTGGGCAAAATGACGACAGTTGTGACCTGTTGTGAAGTTGTAACTTCGGTAAATCCCAGTGTATACACACAAATAAATATAAAAAAAACTCTGATATTTGCAACCCAACGACAATCGTAACCTGCAATTAACAAACCCCGAGCCACGAGAGGTTTTAGGGAGGATTTTATATATATAATGATTTTAAGTGATGCGCATGACATTTATAAATATTTTTTTAAATTAAAAGTAAGAGGAAAGTCCTTCTGAATGCAATTTATCTTATAATGGTCTTTTTGTTATCAATATACTATTAAATCAATAAATAATACTGCTCGAATGAATGGAATTATCTCATTTTTATGGATTTTACTCTGCATACTGCATTTTTTAAACTCTATAGCTTTACCTCAAAATTGTATGAACAAAATGTTATAGCACGGTCTTCAATCTTCCCACCGCTGATGTTATTTTCTGGCTTAGGTATTTTTATAAGTAAGCCGGACTAAAACCTCTCGTTTGGATACCAAATGATTCCATGGTGCCCAGAGAATTCCAAGCTTCGTTCAACTCATCATTGCTGATCCTTCTTCATTGTCTACATGTTGCGGGGGTAATTTAACGGCCATTAATAGATATTTAGCACCATATTTAGATAAAATTTCAATCCATTATGAAGTGGATCTCGGGGCATTATTTTCAGTGGACCACATGCGATGACGTCACTTTTCGCAGCAAAGGCCTTCGCCAAGATTCCGCAGCTGGCCACAAAATGTGTTATCAACAGCGCATTTAAGAGCCTTACAAAATCTCCAATCGCGGCGCTGGGGGTACAGGAATACGACTCGGACAAATAAGCTATAATTAGGGCTGTGAACCGATATTTATGTTGTGATGATATGACCTATCAAATTAATAACTTATTTTTTACATGTTAATAACTTTTACTTGCAATAAATCGTGATTGCAGGTTATTACTATTACAGCAGTCTACCGGTTAAGGTAGGTTTCCATGGAGTGCTAAAGAAGTGATCTGGAAGCCTCCCTTTCCTTCCAGCACTGCCTTAGTCAGTTCACTGTAAGGCCTACTCCCTTTCAATCTATCTAAAAATCCCATTCTTTTCCTTCCCTCCGTCGTTTTCCTAACATTCTACCCTCCAACACCATTTTCAACATTCCCTCCCCGCTAAGTACTCTTCCCATCTATACCGTCTGTATCCTCCGTATCTCATCTAAAACCTGCCCCTCCTCGCCAACCATATCCATTGATTGCAGATACTCAGGAGCAAATATTGAGAATAAATGATCGCTTTGCACTCATAACCGCACTGCGGACATTCCTGAAAACAGTTTTAAGCGTCATCTAACTGAATGGCAATTTAAATAAAGCTTCTACGGGACTGACAGTGATTCCCTCAATGAAATCCCCTTGGTTTTATATCCCTATGGCTATAGTCAGATTTATAAAACCAGGCAATAAGGCTCAAATAAGAACCTGAAGGTTAGTCTCAGCGCAGACATAATAAGATGAAATTTAAATCGTCGGGATGCGCTGAAGTTGGTCCGTTCACATGCTGGTGCATTCGTTACCTCTGAGTCAATCGGAAGTGCTTGATCCTCGGACGCCGACAGCGCCTCAATCGGCTCCTCCTGCACCTCCGTTCTGGGCTCCGCGGCAGCCATCTGCGGGAGAGAAAAAAAGCAGGGAAAGTGAAGGCGTGTGAAAGGCAGCGAAAATTCCTGCGACCCTGGGAGGGTTCAAGGTTTCAGAATCGATCCTGACTCAAGGTCACCAACCTCCAGAAACCTTGCGTCAACGAGAGCATGGCTGGAGGGAATAGACTTCACATTTCTCATTTGGAACGAATTCATACATTAATAAGAAATAGGAATTTGAAAAAATAATGTTTGAATTACATATATTTAAGTAAAGCTTGTTCAATAATGCATATAATTTAGAATAATGACACAATTCTAAATATATAAAAGCCGTGGCCAAAGAAATTACGTAAACTTATTTAATGTATAGTAATAAGCATATTTGGAGAAAATAATGACAGAAGTCGGGCGAAGTCACGATAATGCAACAAAATCCTGCCATGGAACGCCAACATCATTCATAATCATTTATAGCATCAGCCATTGCTGGTAAGTTATTTTTTTCGTCACCGGTATTTTTGGAGGAATATTTTAACGTGATTTATATTTACTTGCATTGATATGTTACCTTTTTGAACTATAACATTAAAACTTCTTTAATTGGAAATGAAAATATAAGAATTTGGCTCAGAAATCGGGACGTAAGGAAGGATAGTAGGGAAGTTAAATGAAAAATTAAAAGTGGAATTTCATTCAGAAGTATCAATTTCACTTTTGTGTTTAGCGTTATTATAAAAAAAGCACCTTGCTAGAAAATATTTATTTCTAGCGCTGGAGAATTGATAAATTTTGTAAACTTCTACCTCTGTCAAGTTATTCTACATCTACGTTTCAGTTACTTCTTCTGCAGCAAAAAAGACACAGAAATGGTAGTCTCCGCATTTTAAGAATCTGGTATAACAGAACAAACCTAAAGCAACAAAACCTTGGCCTAAAAATAATTTTTATATGGAAATGAACGGAACGATGTCATGAGCATTCCGAGAAATTATCAGAAGGATTATAAAAATCGGAGATAAAAGTGACCCATCAAAACCAGATTCAAGTTCATATTGGAGGTCAATGGTATAGTCTTGTTCTCGGACTCAAGCTATTAGGAATGACCTTCAAGCAATGGTGCACCATTCGAAATGGCACGTCTCCGCTCAATATTCATCAAATAACCTCAACTCAATAGATATGAGCTGGGAAATAATCGTGGAATTGTCAACCTTTATTCATTAATGTCTTACTCTCCTTTAATTGAAAATTTAAAAAACGTGTGCATACTTTGGCAAAAATGTTTTGGCAAATAAAATAAAGTTAGAAGCGATCACGTATTCGGAAAATTATTTTTTAATCCATTAAAATGATCTAATAATCACTAGGGAATGATTAAATATTATCATCATTACAGTAATCAATAGATTCATAAAAGATTAAGAAGACTATTGCACTAAATGCACTACTTAAATGATCTATTATCTTGCTCTGCTCCATATTAAAATAGCATGGTTAAGTTAAGAGCCTAATACGATATGGCCTCACTATTTAGAAGAATATAAACGGTTTGTCTTCACCAATCAGCCATTCTCTCATTAGTGTAAAATAGAGATACGAAACATTTGCTTCCCTCGTTCAATGATTTTGTTAGAGTTCTGCTTCATTTATTCGTTCAGGGAAAACCGCCCGACGACAAAAGGAATCACAGGATATCGAACCACGCGAAGTGGAGGAGGAGCGGAGACGGGCTTACACTATCGGCACACATTTTTGACGTCATTAACTTACCTGTGAAATGGTTAAGGCCATCTATATTTCGTCACGAATAGCTAAAGAAGTAGGTTTCAAATCGCGAAACGGAAAGATACGTGTCTCTTTGCAGAAAAGTTTCTCGGGTTTTCCACCGGTTGATGTCGTCCATGTCTCCCGACGTTTCGATCCGCGACTTGCTGATCATCCTCAGGGGATCTTCCGAATGCCAAATATTTCATTCGGAAGATCCCCTGAGGATGATCAGCAAGTCGCGGATCGAAACGTCGGGAGACATGGACGACATCAACCGGTGGAAAACCCGAGAAACTTTTCTGCAACTGATACGCCGGGAAAACCTAAGATCATACATACGTATCTCTTTATTTTTTAAACACTATCATGTTCGTCAATTTACAAAAATTGATTAACCTGCTGGTATATATTCCAAGTCTGGGTCCATGAAGCAAGGAGTATTGGAATAAGAAAAAGGAGGCATAAATGGATCTGCAGACATATAAATGCAGTTGAAAGCTGCCTCAAACCCGTTTTCTAGGATACATGACCTGCGATGGCGCTTCATAAAATATTAAACCTTGAAGTGAAAATCCCCTATGTGAGCTTCATTAGATCTCATGGATTGAATTCCTTCGGAGTAATTGGCAACTTGGGGATTGGGCGCAGCAGGGTGTTCACCCGGCAATACCCAACACGGCCTCAAAGAAAGTATCAGAAAACTTTGGACTAACCTTTGGGTATTAGCAATGAAAAACACTCAGTACGTATTTATACAGTTACTTGGTAATGGCGTAACAGCCGAAACCGGTATTTAAATGAATGAGCCCTTTAACCACGCACAAGCTTCAAGTTTCAATTTAACTTGTGGGTACTCATAGCTATTTCCGATTATAGTGGAACATTGGAATTTGATGAGTTTACTAAGTGGATCGATATGTACTTCCTATTCTAGCTAAATGATAATCGTCGCTGAAAAAACCTCATCATGGGTTTAACGCAGCTCTCCACTACATTCTCCTGCCAGCAAACTGTTTCACACCTACGTATTTCTTCACTTCAACATCCCTCATTACCCCTGTTCCATATATTTTATCAGAGGTCTTGATTTTCCGTTCTTGCCATCCAGTTGTCCATCGACGATTGCCTTTAGGAGGCTTACATTTCTCTAGACTTATTATCGAAAGACCATTTTGACGTAAGGAAGGATTGGCCAAGTAGGAAAGTTAAATGAAAAATTTAAAGTGGAATTTCATTCAGAAGTATCAATTTCACTGGTGTGTTTAGGGTTATTATAAAAAAGCACCTTGCCAGAAAATATTTATTTCTAGCGCTGGAGAATTGATAAATTTTGTAAACTTCTACCTCAGTCAAGTTCTTCTATATCTACATTTCAGTTACTTCTTCTGCAGCAAAAAAGGCACAGAAATGGTAGTCTCCGTAGTAGACAGTGTTTCAAATACAAGTATTTTAAAATACGTATTTAAAATACATTTGTAACTTGTATTTGGTATTTCAAATACAGATATTTGATATTTTCCCATTTTAAAATAAAAAGTACATTTGTAAAATACTTTTGAAGTAGCTCTGATAACACATCAGTAAAATTGTTTCAGAGATTACTTCAATTCCGTTATAATCGTTTTCTTCGTGCTTGCAAATATCCATGACGTGCCAAGGCTGGTTATATTTTTTAATACCTCTTAGTTTCCATAAAAATGTATTTTGTTTTTTAAAAGGCTTTTAAATACTATTTTGTGGTTTGGTTTCCAAATATCCAAGTCAAAGGTATTTTGAAATTTAAAATGCATTTGGAGCAGTATTTATTATTTCAAATACATTTTCAGCGGTAGTTTGCATTTCAAATACTCCTCGGCATGTATTTTGCCCAGACCTGTCACGCCTGTGGCTAAGTTTGGGGCGAGCTCTACCCTCACCTCGAAAAATTATCAAAATGGCTCTGAGGCATTTATAAAAAAAGTAACGCGTACTCGAAGACATTTACCATTCTTCTTCATTACTGACAGAAAATCTTTCAAACATATTGTCTTGAAATTCATTTGCTTCTTAGCTGCCTCCATGTCGTTTCAGGGTTATACTTATCCATTTTCTATTATATCTAAGTTATTTTTCACCCCAAAATATCATTTTACCCGGTTCACTGTTTTTGGTTTATAAAGCACGGAATAAAAGTGCATAAACAAATGACTGCGACACGTCGTGTTTCTAAAATTTCACACAAAGTTTCCCTTTAATTTATCGCGGACCAAACCCAACGCTAATTTTCCCGTTTAATTAGCCAGGTTGAGCGCTAATTTTTTTACGAACGCTGCATCGACGCAAGAATACTGGGATCTCACACTACGTACTTCCTACGGTTAATTTATGGCTAATTATGTTCAAGGAGGAAGTGGAGTGTTTACTCAAAAGGTAACATAGAATGTTTTTATTTTAAGGTATTTTGTGTGTATTTATTTGCTGCGTGTTTCTGAAAGAAAGTAAGTCATCATGTGTGTTAGTTTTCCATGTATGTAAAATAACTGGATTCTTAAAATTGAATGCACAAACGATAAAAATAAAATATCTCTTGAAAAAGTTAACTTGTTTCATGTTTGAGTGTGATAACACCAGTTCTGTTTGAACAATATGTGATGGTAGCCCTAAAACAGGTTTATATTGAAGTACGTATATGTTCCATTGCTTTAGTAAAGGTAAAGTAAATGCTGTAATTGTGTATGAGTGGAATAAAGGTATATTATTATTATTTATTTTTTTATTAAAATTTCCTCAGTTTTAAAAGAGCTTTTTTCTCAGTTTTAAAAGAGTACAGGTTTTCTCCAAAGTAACTCTTTACTGTTATGTTGAGAAATTTTCTCGTGGTGTGGCAAGTTGAAATTATTACGGCCTTTCGCCGTTTCATGTAGTATGTATTTGCATTAAGATTATTATTATTATTACTACAAATTGCTGCAAGTAGAATATTGCCTGGTGGCAGCATTAGATGTATAAACATGAATAACAAGTTCTAATACAAAGTTTATAAACAGAAAAGCATTGTAAAACAATTTTGAAATTGTTCTGGGATGATGATAATAATAATAGTAATAATAATAATAAAATATGCAAAATCATCCACCTGAAATTAGCTCTAAAGTCATAGAAAATGGAGTTCCTTATTTTAAGTACACACCTAGTACAACCATCCTTGAAAACGATCACTGTAAGATTTATTATGACCGTTCAATTATTACCGATAAAACAGTCCATAGCAATAGACCTGATCTAGTAGTACAAGATAAAACTCACAATGAAACGTACTTGATAGACATTGCCGTACCTAATTCGCATACTATCACTACAGCCTACACCAACAAAATGGAAAAGTATGAAGAACTTAAAAATGAAATTAAGAGATTGTGGAAATCAGATAAAGTACACATAATACCTATCATTATCTCTGCCACAGGAGTAGTGCCTCATTCAATCCATCAAGGTCTTCAAACTATTGGACTGCCGAAAAACTTGTTAATTACAATACAAAAGGCAGTAATTTTAAATACTTGCCGGATTTTCAGAAAAAATTTCAACACAGAGTAAAAAGACGAGAGTGCTTGGTGATACCCGTACCCCGCCTAAAACCAGCAAAAATGCTGTGAAATTATATTAAAATAATAATAATAATTTTTATTATTATTAAGTATTACACATTGCTGCAAGTAGACTATTGCCTGGTGGCAGCATTAAATGTATGCACCTGAATAAAAAGTTCTTATACAAAGTTTAGAAACAGAAGAGCATTGTAAAACAGTTTTGCAATTGTTTTGGTATGATACCGGTATCAGAGATGACAATTATTATTGTTATTGCAATTTAATAATTTTTCTACAAACCGGAGGGCGTTAACTATTAGAAGGGCACACTCTTCTTCCGAAGGTGTCCTGTCGCCGTAGGATGTCGCATTGCAGACTCTCCTCCGCGCCCTACGTCCCTTTGAGGCTAGCCGCCGAAATTGATCGCTCCTTGACACCACGGGATTTTACGCGCGCACATTCTCAGCATCCTTTCGATTTCCTTCGGGAGAAATAAGTTTTGCTCCATTCCATCTCGGAGGATTCGGCCAAGACAAATGTGGTTCAAAGCTAATACAATCAATTCTGGTCGCCCCAAAGTCACAAGTAAAACGAGAACCCATCCAAGGCGCGCAGTAGAACGTTAGCCTGAGAGCCCCACATCTCCAAAATTTCAAGTATAACGCGCAGTCATAAAATACACGTCGAAATCGGTCGCAAAATATTAAAATTGTGTGGAAAGTACGACGTGATTTTATTTTATTTATAACACATTAAGGGCCGAATATTTTTTTCGAACTTACCCCAATGGCCGGGTATCTTTCAAGGCAGGCGTTTTTTTTTTTTCATGCAACTGTAATTTGGTTTACAACTGAATAAATTTTTACAATATCTCTTTCAAAATTTTTGTGTTTTAAGATAAAACCAAATGTTATAATATGAGTTAATATTTTTTAATGCGTACTTAAAATTAATAATTTTTATGAAATATAACCTCTAAAATTTATAAACTTTATGAAGGCATCGTGTAGAAATGACGAGTTACCTCGTGATCCGTCCGTAACAGATGGCTCGAGAAACTCGAGTATACTCGTGATCCGTCCGCAATGTGTTAACACGTAGGTCACCCTTAGAAACTTGGCCAATGAAATTCATATTTAGCTTCGGCCTTCGGCCAGCCTCTCAGTCGGAAAGATATTTGGAATGAACGCTAGTTGGGAAGTGGTTAAATGCAGAATTTGGGAACACCCTGTATCGTAGGTACCTGCGCTTGCTTCCGTGCCCGCTCCGACGGCATCTCGAGGCCTTTCTCTTCGAAGGCGTCGGGAGTGTGCGCGAAGAGGGCTTTGCCCAGCTGCCGCGGCTTCGGCTGTCGCTCTCCTAGTCCCGGGATCCATCCGTCCTCCTCAGCGGCCCTCCGCTGGCTCCCTTGGTCGGAAGACATTGTGCCGCCTGAAAAACTGAACGACAATATTAAGGAGACTTACTCAAGATATACACAGGTCATTTATATGAAAATTTCAGAATGTGCTCCTGAAATGAGGTCATTTACCCAGATCCAAAATCGTGGCTCAATCAAAGAATTTGGTAAATGGAAAAGAAATATAATTGTACCCAATTATCTTCCGCTTTCATTTACCTTAAATCTTTCCCTTCCATTTATAAATATCTTCCTATTCTCTCATAAGTTTTGAAATAAAAAACATAAGGCAAAATTAATAAGTTGGTGACGTCATTTGATATTTGGTTCATTTATTCCATCAGGAGAGACATTTCATTGAGGGAAAGAGTTTCTGGCAAACACGTAAACAACAGCGAACCACACGCGGGAAATGCACAAGAGCGAGGATTAGCGGAGACACGGTGAAACTCTAGGCACGATGTTGTGACGTCATCAACTTATCCGCGAAAGGGTTAAGGCTGTCGATTTTTCGCCACGTACAGCTCGAGGAGCTGGCAACGGATCGAAATACGGAAAAATTTGATACCTTTTCAAACTTTCAAATTTTGCTCCTTAACTCAGTTAGTGATCTAGTCCTTTTCACGACGCACAAGAAGATTCACTTAGTGATCCAACCCAAAGTGTGGTTTGGATAGGTGAGAGTAGAGCTCACCCCAAACTTAGCCACAGGCTTGACAGGGCAGGGCAAAATACAGGCCGACGAGTATTTTAAGTACTAAATGTGCTCCAAATGTATTTGAAATACAAAATACCGTTTCAAATGTATTTGAAACGCCAAAAACATAATACATTTGACCTGGATATTTGAAAGACCAACATCAAAATAGAATTTTACATGCCTTTTAAAATACAAAATACATTTGTATTGGAACTAAGAAATCTTTAAAAAATATAACCTTCCTTGGCACGTTATGGATTGTTGCAAACATGAAAAAAACGATTCCAACGAAAACCAAGAAGAAGTCTCTGAAGTATAATATTACAGAAGTGTTATCAGAGCTTTTTAAAAGTATTACAAATTTATTTTTTTATTTTAAAATGGGGAAATACCAAAAATCTGTAAACCAAATACAAATGACAAATATATTTCAAATACTTATTCCAAAATAATTGCGTTTGAAATACTGCCCAGCCCTGAGGCATGGGATAATATCACATCCAGGGTAAGGGTTCATTTCATTTCCCTGGTCCTACCCACACTACGAGAAGTTCATTTTGGGGTTGTCCGCAGGCTTCGCCTGGGCTTTGGACCCAGGATTTTACGATCTCTAGCTAAGTGCTGCACCAAAAAGGCTAACTCCCTCCACTTAAAAAATCGGCAATAAAAGGGAATAGGGTAGTTTCCTTCATCAAAGAAAACGAAAGGCATTGATTGCGATTCGTTACCCACCATTAGTGTATTCATAATATACAAATCATTTGTTTTTAGAAATTCCAGTTTAGACGAATGGCAATGGTCAATTTTAACCTCATTTGAAAAGGCCAGATTGGCGCCCATGCGATGCCACTCCACGTGACGTCACAGGGACCTAGTTTCTATACGAGTGGATAGGAGTTTTACATCGCCTGAGATTACCATTGCATGCATGTGGCACAGAGCTCAGGGAAACATGTCTTAATAACCACTTCTTAAAATTGTCTAAGGTCGGAAAGTTTTCTTCGTTTGATAAGGTATTAATAATCCGTATTTAAGCCAAGCGCTACCAGCTAGCATGGTACTCTGCTACCTGCTAGCATCCTGCGTCGTATCTGCGCTCGAAGCCTCGCCCCAAGGTCACCTCAGTTGCGGCAGTGGGAACCAGAACGACGTCACACGGAGTTTTCCCAGCATTCATTCTTAGCCGTCGCGTTTTCGCGCGCTTGAAAATTTTCACTTTTCATTTAATCGCGAGAAATAGATATCGTCATTTAAAAATCTAAAAGTGTGAAATACGTACTCCAGGAGTAATAATCTTTCAATTTAGGAAATACAAAAAATAATAGGAAACCACCCTATTGATAAACATTGTGGATAGTAAAAAGATACGGAAATAGTCGTGCCGCGCTAGATTTACCAGAAATTATATTTGAAAATCCAAAGCCTACAGACGATATTGAACGAACTATTCGAAGAATGTTTATGCTAGAATAATTGACAAACGCTCAATAATATTTCTTATATCTTAATAATCAGGATAAAAATTGTTAGGAACGTCAATGGAATATTTTTCAGCTATGATGAAATTATTTTACAGTAAGTCATAGCAAGTTATATGCAAGAATTATGATCTGTATGACAGCAGGGCTAGACCGGAAAGATTTAACATAGATTGTGCAGTGGAGGAGGATAATTCTATAATAATAATATCGGAAATAAAAATTTCAGCAGATTCATAGAATGCATTCTTAGGTATAATATCTTTTCCAAACCTGTATAAAGTAACGTTTCATTTATATAACACCATTTATAACCTACAGTTCCAGTGCCATACAGATTCTACAGATGCGGATAGCAGGAACAGGGTGGAAAGATTGAAGTTAGAGGAGGAAAGAGCAGTGGGGGAGGATAATCTTGGGATGGGGATCTTAGATGTGGAAATCATGAGAGCCCTTCTTGATATGAAGGATGGGAAAGCCGTGGGTGGGGAAAATATCCCTGAGTGAGCTTTAGCATAATCTAGGGAGGTAGGAGTGGTAAGTAAGGTTTTCCGAACTAATACACGGTATCTATGAGGAAGGATGTTTGCTGGAGGATGTCGTGAACACTGTGCGGATTCCGCTACCAAAAAAGAAGAAAACCGCATATTGCGGAGATTATGGAACTATTTGCCTCATATCGCACACACCGGGAGTGGCACTGAGAATACCAAACAGACGAATGAAGGCGAGGTCAAACGTGTATTTGCGCAACGATCAGTTTGGTTTCAGAAAAGGTAAGCCAACTCCAGATACAACAGTGGTAATGAGGTACCGAGTGGAGAGAATCATAGAATATAACCAGGACGTATGTGCCTGCTTCTAGAATTTTCAAAAAGCATTTGATAGGGTGTACTGGTTAACGTTAATGGGCATTATTTAGAAAATAGGTATAAATTGGAGGGATAGGTGACTCAATCGTAATCTGTTTATGGCTCAGACTGCGCAAGTGAGGGTAGCAGACGGAGAATCTAGATGTTGTCTCGGAGTCCTCCGTGGCGTACAGAATTTGTGGATTCTCCATTATCCGGGTTATCGCCGCGTTTCGTGGTCAGAGGTGACGACAGTTTCGCCAGGATTCCACCAGGCGTCTTCAGGTCGAAGTGGTGCTTTCGGTGTTTTTTTCCGCGTATATATGGCTCTCCCTCCTCGCGGCCGCGGTGTTGTTGGCCGGTTACCCTTGCTGCTGCGCCGTGATTGGTTGGATTTCTAAACACTCTCTTGGATGTGCAAACATTGGCCGAGGAGTGAGGCAAGGCTATCCACTGTCGCCATTGCTTTTTAACGTGTTCGCTGAGGAGATGTTAAGAGAGGCGTGAGATGATTTGGAAGCTGTTCCTGGCTGTAAACACCAGCCGCCGTTTTCCTTTCTTTCCATAAGTAACCATACTTGGTCTTCCCTGTGAAGGATTTTCCCATAGAGTTATTAAAGGACTATACACTCTAATATTTTTCCCTTCTTCTCTTATCCAGCTTTTTTCTACGTTGAAATTGGGTTTTTTGTATGGTGAAAATAGAGGTGAAAAATATATGATTCACGATTTCTGTTCACAAAAAAGTTAAGTAAATCCTGAATAGCCTTTCAAGTAATTTGTAGCCTATTTTTCTTCTGGCATATTCTCTTCTCTTCAACTGAATGCAGATGTTCACATAATCGAAGTTTTGGCGGGACGTTGGGTCGTTCTTCTTTTTTGTGCCCAAAGCTGATCTCGAGACATGAGTGCTTCGCTTATTTCCGCAAGTGTTCCTGTTTTAGACATCCAACATATCTTAAAGGGTGCATTAGCGATGATGCTTGATAGTATTTTTTACTTTATAGATTAAGCCTGAATCACTGGATCATTTTTTCCATCCCTGTCGAGGGACAGTCCCAGCGATCGCTCCAATGATGTCGGGAAAATGATCGTTTCACGCGATCGCTTTTCACAATAGGGTGGTTCCCTATTATTTCTTATTGCCTAAATCGAAAGATTATTACTCCTGGAGTACGAATTTCACGCTTTTAGATTTGACGATATCTATTTTTTGCGATTAAATGAAAAGTGAAAAATTTCAAGCGCGCGAAAACGCGACGGCTAAGTATGAATCCTGGGAAAACCCCGTGTGACGTCATTCTGGTTCCCGCTGCCACCGTGTGAGGTGACCTTGGGGCGAGGCTTTGAGCGCTGATACGATGGAGGCTGCTAGCAGGTAGTAGAGTACCCTGCCAGCGGGAGGCGCTTGGCTTAAATAAGGATTATTAATACCTTATGTACGAAGGAAACTTTCCGACCATAGGCAGTTTTAATAGGTTAAGACATGTTTCCCTGAGGTATGTGCCTCATGCACGCATTGGTAATCTCAGGCGATGTAAAACTCCTATACACTCGTGTAGAAACTAGGTCCCTGTGACGTCACGTGGAGTGGCATCGCATGGGCGCCAATCTGGCCTTTTTCAAATGCGGTTAAAATTGACCATTGCCATTCGTGTAAACTGGGATTTGTAAAACCAAATGATTTGTATATTATGGATACACTAATGGTGGGTAACGAATCGCAATCAATACCTTTCGTTTTCTTTGATGAAAGACACTACCCTAATGTTTGAGGGATGGAAATCCCATCCATTTTTCCTTCATTCGGCACGTCCCTTTTACCGTCGCCGAAACCATCGCTGGCACCGTCCTTCAGCCAATCAGAACGCGCGGCCACCAACAGCGATTGTAACGCCACGCTTGGCTTTTAATTGAAAGAAAGCTGTTAATACGGAAAAAGACGGAAAAAGGGAAGATGGAAGTGACCGTGTGATTCAGAAAATTATAGCTATAGCTATCATTTCACTAGTCCCTAAAAATTTATCCCTGGAGGAATAATTCAGAGAGACGGAAGGCTGAAGAAACATGGCTTAAGAGAAGTATCGATAAGTAGTATACTTCATTCATTCACACGACGCCTTAAGCGCAAGCATTCAAATAAATTCAGAGGTAAGGATAGAGAGGGATAGGAATTTATAATAGAAAAAGGACGAGGACAACGGTGCTGTGGTAGATGGAAAAAAGCCGGAAATCAGAGAATAAATATACCATATAATCTAATCATATACTATGTTACCAATCACGCTTCACGGAGCCTCTTCTCTCTCATTGAGGTCACGGCAGTACCTCCTATTACAGGTTGTTTTAAGTATTAAAAAATGAAATGTCAGTGAATTAGTGAACATTGCAATGAATTTATGGGTGAAACATGGGCTCCTAACGGGTATAAAATAAGGATGAGCGGATCCAGGATATTTTTCGGATCCGGATTCGGATCGGATCCTTGATTTTCGGAGCCGGATCTTTCGGATCGGATATTTTCGGATCCAAATGCATTTTCAAATTCCTGACGTTTAGATTCCCCCGATGATTGTTCAATCTCTTGGGAAGAGTTACACTATGTGCCAGTCGTATTTTGCCTTATTTATTCTCCACGGCTGAAATTCTCCTACGTAACCTCTGCGAGAGCTTTCCAACAAAACGGTTCATGAGTAGGACAAGAATCGCATGCGACGGCGCGTTGCATTCACAGAAGCTATTATTAAATATTTCGGATCCCGATCCGATGTCTTCCGCGACTTTGGATACGATGTATCCGTTGAAGGGCAATATCCGCGGATATTTGGATCCGAGGTATCCGATCTGACCATCCCTAGTATAAAAGTTATAGCCACGACAAAAAATATTCAAAACGTAAAAAGGTGGCAAAATATAAAATGGAATTTTGATGATCTTTTTGTTCCGTATTCTAACCTTAAGAAAATAAATAGTGTGTTAATTAGTGAAGTTTATGGAGCGGTGCGGTAATGTAGTGGCATATCCAGAAAATACCAGAACCCTTGAAAACACAGCGCTGACAGCGGTGGGCGGAATACGAAAAAAGCTGACCAAAACCATATTTTTGCCATTTTCATTTCAATAAAAAAATGGTTCAGCCAGAAATTAAAATGATCATGAATGTATTTAAAAATTAGAGTAATTTTACCTTTTGTTGCTTCCAAAAAAACAAGAAAAATTCGTTAAAATAGAAAAAGTTATAAACAAATTTAAATCGGATATTCCCTAAAAATGGGGTCTTTAATTTCGCTCGTGAAGCACTCATCCATTTTTCCGAAGGCTTTAAATCATGATTTTTAAAAACCACGTTCTATGCAAAAAGTTGTTAAAAATGTATTTTGTCAATTTATTATTATTTTGCATGTAATTGTTGCATATTAAAATTCGCCATTTTTTGGCAATTTGTGCATGATGTTCGGAAAAAATCATATCATTTTGATACGTGGCTTTCCGGTCTACTGCACAGACCACCAGGTTCCTCTCGGTCTGATATGAGTCGACTTGTGGCTGTTAGAAAGTTAGCAACTATAAATGATGGGTAAATAAATAAAATAATGAATTAAAATAAAATGGAAGAATGAGGGGAATCAAGTAATATGATAGTAATTCTTCGTTAAAACTTTCGCGGGTGCTCGTCAACACGAATAAAAACTTTTGGACTATGTCGCCGCGTCAATTCTTGGGTGGCCCCAACGTTTCCCGACCGATGCTGGTCGCTTTCTCAAGGGATTCTGAAGGACACAGATACCTATATAAAAGAATTTAAATTCTCAACTCTTCAGAATCCCTTGAGAAAGCGACCAGCATCGGTCGGGAAACGTTGGGGCCACCCAAGAATTGGCGCGGCGAAATAGCCCAAAAGTTTTTATTCATTATATAATAGTAGATAATAAATGTTTTATTTTCAATTGAATATGCGCGGAATAGCCGGTAGCGTACATTACGAGTTAGGGGTAAGCAAATTATTTACCCGATATGGAATTTTCACACTGAAAAAAGTTTATATCCAAAAGTGTCCGTACGTAATACATTTTTACCTCATATATTGTTTCAAATTTCAGGATGATAGTATTTCGTGTCGGTGTCGGCGGGTGCACATATTTTTCAAATACGTCGGTTGTTTGCTGAGGTAGGGGAAAAACAAATGAGGGGGATTGAGTACTATAAAATTAGATAATAAATAGTTTATAATTATACGAAAATACTGCGGAATAACCTATAGCGTACATCACGCAGCCACCTTAAATAGCTTGGGGTAGGTAAATGATGTATCCTATTGAAATTTTCGTCTTGAAAATGTCCAAATGCGTCCGAAATTAATACATATCTATCTTATACATTGTTTCACATTATAGGATTTAATTCATAGGAACCTCTACGTTTGTGCACCCTACCCTCGATCTCTAATGAGTCATGGTTTCGACTCCCGTCTATTAAGAAATTATACGTCAATATAATTCAGATATTCCCTAGACGTTCCACAATTAGACACTATTTTTTATTGCTATTGGAATAAAAACCTTCATTGGAGGGCCGCCTTGTCAAGATTGCCAAGAAACCTGAATAGCGCAACGGTCTTCGCAGAAGCCCGGAAAGCCAAAGGTCAGTGGTTAGATACCTGATTAATGTGCAATTAATGTGAATTTCAGCAGGCAGGATCGAAATATTCCACTTTTGGAACATTGATTACGAGGGTGTTAATGAACGCCTACAAATAATTTAGACTTGCATCTATTGATATAACTATTCCATCGTGAGTAATCATCAAAATTGACAATGGAAGGAAAGTAAAAGAATCGACAGACTTGATTTATTGAAAGAAGAAATAACGTACTACAAAGTGAATGACATCGTAAGACATATCTATTAAATAGGCTGTTACTTTACGATTGTTTCACTTTGTAACCAATTAATGAATCGATCTGCATACTGACCAGTTTTAGAGTAATGATATTTTCCTTGTAAATAAAAAGGTAAAGAAATTTGAAAACCTCATAAATACCATTGAAAAGTAATTTTATTTTCAGGAAAAATTGAAATCGCTAGTGCAACCCTTTCAAAGTAGCACCCTTATTTCATTTTTATTAACTTTCTATATTCCTTAAGCGGAATTTCAATTTCAATTACACATGTATGCGTGAAGTGAAAGGATTATTGAACGAACCAATTAGGATTTACGCGTACATTTTGCAGAAAATTATTTTTGAAGTGGTTTTTCTTTCTTTCGCTGATCACCGCTTTCGCGTTTGTCCGTAGAGTTCATGGCATTCTTTGTGATTTCAACCAAGAGTTAACGGCCAAATTGCGTGCTTCACCCTCATTCCCCGAGACCCTACCGACTACACCCCACATTTATGGGTTCAAAACATCTCAGCCATTCAGGATTTAAGGGTAAAGGACTCGTGACTTTTAGGAGACCAATATACATGAGACGGATTTCATTTGCACTTCACCTGACGTTGCGCAAACCTCCTTTTTCTTCCTCTGTGCTATCTAGTGCGGTCGCCATTTTTAAAAGTAAACTCTTCGGGTTGTTCGGCAAACTTCCGCCATGAGGACCCGATTTTAGTAACCAATGCTGACATGGGCGTACCCAGCGAGGGGCAGGGGGGCAGCTGCCCCCCCAGAAGCAAAAACTGCAAAAGTCTTTGAGAAAAATCAGAACTGAATCGATACGAATGTAATAAAAAATGTTCTTTAAACCCACGAAAAATGATATGTATTAGTATAAGATATGTAACTAAAATAAAACCATTTTTTCAAGGAAATAATCTCATAAACTAATGTACAACTTGGCTTGCCCCCCCTTAGACTATGGCTTGTCCCCCCCCCCCCCCTATTTATGATCCTAGATACGCCCTTGAATGCTGGTCAAAATATTCCAAATGTGTGGTATTTCGTGTCGGTGTGGGTAGGAACTTATATCTCTCAGATACGTCGGTTATGTTTGTTGAAGTAGGAGAAAATTTGAAGTAATGAGTAATATAATGGTAGATAGTAAATGGTTTATAATTCAAGGAAATAATCGCAGAATAGCCAGTTGTGTGCATGGTTAGGGGTAGGCAAATGATTTACCTTACGTGGAATTTTCGCTATTAAAATAGTTTATATCCAAATGCGTCTGTACTCAATACACCTCTACTTCATAAACTGTTCCACATTTGAAGATTTACTTCACAGGAACTTATTAGTATCTGCATTCAACCTTCCATATGTAATTACTCATGGTTTCGACTTCAGTCTATCATGAAATTATAAGTCAGAATAATTCAGGCAATCCCTAGACTTTCAAATTCCCTCATAGCACACAATATCTAATGAGTAAAACGGCAAGATTGAATTTTTTAACAGGTCTCTTTAGTTACATGACTTTACTGATTTCTTCTCATGTATTTGCGGTATGCTGGTCACAAGGGATTTTTCAGAATGCCGGAATGGAATGACACCTATATTAACTTTCATTATTCATACGAAGAATACAAAAATATCATCATCATTGAAGAATTTAGTAAATTTAATTTTTAGTAGCTCTGGCCTGTATTTAGGAAGGTTATAAATACGTCGTAAGAAGAGAAGAAGAGATAGGAGAGAAGAGAAGCCTCATGAAAACCTTAACAAGAAGACAGAACAACCTTATAGGCCACATCTTGAGACATGATGGCCTGATGAAGACAATCGTCGAGGGACAAGTGGAAGGTAAGAACGGAAAAGGAAGACCCCGAACAAAATATATGGAACGAACAAAGAAGGATGTGAAAGAGAAGAAATAAGTAGGTTTGAAAAGATAAGCTGATAGGAGAACTGAGTGGAGAGCTGCGGCAATGCAATCCTAGGATTGTTGACCAGTGATGATGATGATGATAAATACTTCATTGTATTCAGTGACCAGAAAAAGACACAAATAAGAGAAAATCATAAAAAATTAAAATTCGTACTGTAGAAACCCAAGTTGGGGATTCTTACAACCCAAAAAGTTGAAAACAAAATATTTCGACCACTAGAACTAGCATGAATCCAAATATTATAATTGTACCTCAGTTGAAATTTAATAGCAACCTTCGAGAACCATAACAGTCTCTATCATCATTCAGCAGAATTAAAATAGAATAACTAGTCTTAGATCGATGAAATACCCCCATGGGTAACTTCGGGTTGATTATGTTGTATGTTACCTCAGTTACTTCTTTGATATGTACGAGAAATATTGGCACATAAATTTATTTTTATTTTTTTTGTACCTGTATTTATTGGTTTATGATCACCTGTTTACATCCAGTGTTTAAGTTCATGAGTATTTTTGTATAGTGTGTGAGCAATTTCAACTGTTTTTTTTACTAAAAAGGGATCGCGTATCACTTTATTTTTTTTGATCTGTGAACGTTCCCAGAGACAGGCTGTCTCAAAAATTAATAAAATATTAAATGGTGAAGACGATAATTATACCCTAACCTTTAATCCACACTACCGACCCAGCTGTAAATTATACATAACTCATGATCTGCACGGACATACAGCTCGAATCCTTTAAAAAAATTGTGACCAGCGGGGACCATGTTGTATGTTCCCAAGCCAAACCAAGCGGAGTTTTCTTAAGTAGTGTTGATTCGATCTTCCACCAATCAGCTGTCTTCTAGGGTTTTCTGCAATTGGGTGGTTTCTTATACTATGGTTGACTTCTCTCTTGATGTTTCAGACCGAGCATTGCGGGGGTTAGGTGGCTAAGGGAAGGGTTTAGGGCATATTTGGGTGTTTTATGTTTAGGTTTGGTTGGAATGACATAATCCCATAAATTCTTCAGTAGTTCATCATTAGTTTTGCTAAAAGAATATTGAAATTTTTCGACTGCAGCCTTGAGGAAAGTTAAAATGGGAGTGATTTTTAAATCATTTCTAATTTGGACCATGTAACTCCAATCTACCTGAGAATGCCCGCGGATTCACCCGAAAAATGGCTTCTACCCTAACGCTTCATCTTGAGCGGAATATAACGGTCTCGTATGCGTACCTTCGGTAAAGACCAATAAGATACCATAGGCATAATCTTGGTATGTCCGGCATACATACAGGGATAATCCATACGAATATTAGTGTAGATGCAAATGGTGAGTTTGTGGTAGGATTCAAGCACTTACGATACAGTACAAATGAACAAATACGCGTAAAGAGTTACTGAAAAGCCAAGACGGCCGTGGAATAGCCCTGCAGATGACAACTAAATGTGTCGTTTCCCACCAGGTGGCTCTGTTATGAGTTCAACTTGTGTGAATGCATGAACGAAATTAGAACAGGTTCTATTTTCCGTTCACGCGTTCATGCATTTGTACATTTTGGGGTGGTTACACGGTGAATTTTTCCGTTAATTCTCGCGTTCATACATTTAGACATTAACCCGTACGGGTTAATGCACCGTGTAACCAGGCCTTAAGAGATGCTTCATATTTGGTCTACCCCTTTATTATGCCCCTGATCCTCGGCGAAATCAGCACCAAAAACATGATTGCAAGTGTTATGTTGGTAGTAACATAAGGACTTTAACATTTAGCGTAGTGTTAAATTGATAAAAAATCTCACCCCTTATATACCCTAAGGACCCTAACGATGGCACACAGGAAACCATTTACATGAAGATGAATTACACAAGCGTACATAGAACCAATTACTCCTACAACAAAAACAAATTTACCAAGAAAACGTATGCAATATTTTGGGATTTATATAGCAACCCAGACGTTATTCGAACCGAGGAGCTCCAAGCATGCAAACTAGTAATTACCCCTGATTATGTAATTCCAAATCCTGTTATTAAATTGTGTACAAGCTGAGTAGATGCGATCAGTGATCAGATTTAAGTTTCCTGTTCACGCAAATATCACACTATACCGACAACGCAAAAAAGTGACATTTAACGTTAAATGGCTGGTTAATGCGAGTCAGGGATCATTGGAATAACTTATAACGCGCCCGCGGCGCTATTTTCGGGTAACGTCCTGCCCGCTTTCCGATTCTACCCGACCACCTGTTCTCACATCAATACTTGATACTTTCTCCTTTAACTCATACCTTACCGACCTTCCGACTAAACTGTCTGCGGCCGCGAAACGCATAATAGTTTCCGGGAGTACGCAAACACAATGGGGTCGTTCACTCAGAACCAAAATCTTAATTCCTTGAAATAATTCGTCGAGTAGAAGGGAAGGATAAGGCACTATGAACAAAAAAATGCCCCCATATAGCCATACTCTCATATTTTAATAATTACGAAAGGGAAATGTGCTGCCATTTTTTCGTAAGTTGGTGACGTCATTAGAGAAATGGTTCAATTACCAGTTCAGGGAGAGCCTTTGATTTTTGGAGAAAATCGGTCTCACACGTAGAAACGACAAAGAACCACGCGAGACCCTTGCACAAGGCTGAGGAGAAGCTGAGAAGCGGCAAACAGCTCGGAACTAGATCGTGACGTCATTAACTTATCTGCGAAAGGATTACTTTCCCCGCCAATGTCTGGAGAATTACGCGGATCATCTAAAAACGAAATACTAAAGTGCCCCTTTATTTTTGAATATCAATCGCAATTGACAGTAAAACAGTTAGTGAATGAGCACATTCCCTTAGAGCTCTGGAAGTGTTCGTATACCATTCCCCAGTATGATCAGGGCTTACATTTTTAAAGATGGTAATTCCTGTCAGAAAATTATTTAAGTTCACAGACAGCTGCTTCCTGAAGAGGCTTGTCCCTGTAACCATTTCCAGACGCTCAAAACTCTAAGAGTTAAACTTTGGTTGCCATAGTCGATGGTTTCATGGGAAACTGGTCGATGTCCTTGTTGAAGGCCAGCAGGCCCCCATCTCTAACCTCCTTTGATCCAATGAAAGATGAGTCCAGGTGGCTATTACGAGTCAGCACAACAGAAGGATATTCCCATAGCAGATGGATAGTTGTTTCAACTCCATATTCGCACCATCTGCGACTGGCTGAGTCTGAGATGCCCAGAAGTTGCAGCTGCCTCATTACGTGGTAGTGGCTCATGGGAAAGCCCTCAACCGTTTGAACTTGAATTCTTTTTATGCATAGATGTCTCTTCGTAAGTCCTGGAATAGGCACCTCAAATAGGAGTCCAGCCTGTCGTATGCTAGGCATTTCCTTCCAGATCCATAAGTGTTGAGGAAGGTCCCAAGCTCTGATCATGGTCATCGTTATTAGAGGTACAACTGACAGAAGACACAACAAAGCTCAGGACCAGTTGGGGTTATGGTGGCACCAGCCTTGGACAGTTCATCTGCTATATAATTTCCAGGAGTGCCAATATTCCTGGCACCCAGAAAAGGTCTAGTTTCCATCGGCTATCCAAAATATGCCTTGAGACATTAGTTTTGAGTCTAGATTTGTACCAAGATGACATCAGCACTTTATGGACAGCCTGAATATCGGTGAATATGTGGATGGGTCTGTCATACCGCCCAAGCCTTAACACTAAATGCACAGTTTAGCACAACGAAAGCTACCGCCTGGAAAACTGTGATGATTTCTGATATTGGTTTCTAGGGTCTTCTTCCACAAAACCGTTGAGGAGCTGAGCAAATTAGGTTTCGCTTTTGCACCGTATATCCAGTTAATAGCTCAAGGTTTTAGGTCCAAAGTCTTACCCAAGGGCTTTCCACACAACCACGGAGAGGCAAATTCTTTATTCAGTTTTTTACTGACGTACTCTCCACAGTTAAGCTTGCAGTCTAAAATGACCCCGAGATATTTGACTGCTGGTGAGGGTTGTAGCATCTTTCCCATAATGGAGGAACTTATGTTGCCCTCTCATGCTTTTCCTGGTAAAAAGGAGAAGCTTAGTTTTGTGTGGATTACCGAGAGCATTGTTTTAGCATAGCATGCTGATGTTCTATCCAAGGCCTCCCACACGCGTCCATGAACAGTATCCATAAATCTAACAAAGATCAGGATCACTGTTTTACCTGTATTCCCCAGCGTAAAGGCGCCGGTTTTGTCAAGGTCTGAAAGCAAACTATTGACCACCATATTCCACAGCCGTTGAGAGGGTAGGAAATCCATGAGTAATCATAACCGTCGCTCAGCTATCCCCTTGGATTGCTTCAACGGTTCTTCGCTCGATCATATATCTAATCTAGCTCACGACATGTGTGCGGACGTCTGACCACAACGAAGAATATCTGATCGAAAGCTGTATTGTGGTAAGCCCCTCGAGCATCTAGAAAGGCCTTCAACCAGCAAAAAACACGGTCAAAGATGTTCATCAGCCCACAGACAAGGCTCTGTAGTCTGGTTTCCACTGACCGGATTTTTAGGTAAGCGTGTTGATAGGGATGCAGAGGATGATCCCAGGGGGGACCATCTCTGAAGCAGTGGCGCAGCGAGGGGGGTTTAGGGGGATAACCCCCCCCCTCACAGCTCACAGAATTTTTTAAGTTAAATCTATTTTACTTAACTGGTTTAATATTAATTAGGAAATAGTGTGAGGATAAATAAAATACCCCTCAGAAGGCCGTAAAATTCACCATTTTGAACCATTTATCTCAATTGTTTTCTGGAGAAGGGCCTCCGCGCTTCCCGCTTACCCTGGTGAATATTCCATACCCCCAGGCCCCCCAGTATTATTGGCGCCTGAAACCCCCCTAGCCTTAATTCCTAGCTCCGCCTCTGCTCGGAAGTGCCTATCTTTTATCATCTCTAGGGTTTTCAGCAGAAAAGACATAGCTAATGGCCCTGAAGGAGCCAAACTGCTGTTTAGTTTCGAAAATTTGAGGAGTGTAATCTGTCTTCTCTGGTTCGAGGATGAAGACGACTTTAGTAATGCTCCGCATTATGGGAATATACCCGTACGCAAGACGGAAACGAAATATCATGACCAGCGGAAATAATAAAAGTTCCTGTCCCCCTTGTGGAAGTGCTAGGAATACTTCACCTTCTCCTGGCGATTCATAGGGGCAAAAACTCATTTTAGCTTATTCCGTACTTCGAACGTGATGATGCTGGGGGCCAGTCTGCAGCCCGTCTGAGCTGGATGGGAGGAAACACCCCCTTTGCTGCATCCCCTCCGACTCTTTGAAGTCGGGGAAGTGCGTCTCCAGCGGATGAATAAATGCTTCCTAGTTAGAGGATGCGAAGTCTTCCTAGGGAAGCAAAAGAGACCCCACCCCAGCCTCAGGGTCCGTAACTAATATTTTATGTACTCTTGAGAGCTGTGAAACTGATTCCACGTTTCCGCAGAAACTTTACCAAGATTCCTTTTTGGACCGTTCGATCGCCGCTTTGCATCTCCATTGGTAGTCTTTGAATCTCTCACAATCATGAGATAATATAGTCCTTTTTACTTTGTGAAGGAGCTTCCTAGTCTCCTGGCGGAGACCCTATGATAATTTTCCTCACAAGGGCAGGTTGCAATTATCCCTACAAGTTTTTATGGGCAGCTCGCTTAAAAGAAGTAGATAATGCTCTCCTGGACCGTGTACATACGATTTTTTCAAAAATCATAGCAAGCAGAAATAAAGCAAAAGCATATTTAATGCATGAACCGGCGCACTTACTCGACAAATTTCGCAGTCCGGTGTAGAACAATGGCCCTGGATCACACAATTACTTTATGCTTTCAAAGTTCTGGGTTAGCGACCTTGACAACTCAAATAATTGCCTTCGATGAACATTACTTTGAGGAATATCAGTAATGGTAGGGATCACCGGCCCTTTGCCTTTATTTGTGAAGTACGCCGAAGCTAGTGTGTATTGCGTTAATGTCAATCATGGAAAAGCGAAAACTTTGATCCGCAAAATAAGAAATCAAATACTTCACTAATGACCGTGCAATATGGAAAATGTCTCAGATAATCAAATCCCCTTTCATCGAAAAACGTCGCAAAAATTATCCCTCAACTAATGCGTGAAAAATAACCATTTCATCAGACCGTATCACGGTGATAAATGTTTTTTTCCCCTACCCCTATGCTGAAAAAGGAAAACCTTGTCCCGGCTTTTCCCAACCTACACTGACGCAGTCGTAATGAATGCTATTTCAAGTTCAAAAATATATTCCTATTTTACCTACCGTCTACCGCGAAATGCGTTATCAACATTGTCGCTTTTAAACTCGAGAGAAAGTTGATTATACAGGAAATCTTTTGATCCAAATATTTTACACCGATTAAAAATTAAAATGTTAGGGAAAGAGAAACCCCCGAGTGCCCTCTCTCGCGTTTAACTCCGTGATTTTGAAAACACGACGTTGACGAGTCCTATCTATATACAGCCCTTGTGGTGACTGACTCACTCATGGATACAAATTCCCGACCACTTCGAGAAGTGCTGGAGAGCTGAAATTTGGCACGCGTGCGGGGAACCCGAAATGATCCGGAGGAAAAATCCGAAAACCGGAAGTTTCCGCCACGTGTCGTCGCTAGGACGACAAAATGGCCGAAATCGGGCTTTTTTCGGGGACAGTCGTTCGGTTTTTATTTTACTGCGCGCGAATGGTGTGTGCCACACGGATCACTAATGCATTTCCTGAAAGCTGACGAACGTGGGCACGTAATTACGTAATGTTGTTAATTTCTTTTTAAGAAAATTGCAGCCAAAATGGCGTCCAAAAATTCGTTTTTCGAATAAAATTCCATAACTTCCGCTCCCTTCGACTTAATTTAAGGTATAGGATAACGAAAATGATTATTATATATGCTAATAACATCGTCTACGAAATGAAGGTAACAATTTTCTTTCGTCGTCCTTGGTTACTCAGAAAAAAATTAAATATTTCGAAAATCACCGAAAATTACGATTTTTAAAAGATTAACACAAGATTTTGTCAACTTTAACCTGACCGATTTCTTTCAAACTTTGTAGTTACATACAGCTTTGCATTGTCTTTCAGAGAACATGAACTTTTTTTAAAGGATTCAACGCATTTAACCGCGAAAAAATAAAAATGGCGGGCGCTACTCACTTTTTTCGGGGAATGGTTTGCTTTTTATTGTATAACTCTCAAAATATGGATGTCATAGGGCTCACTTCTGTTAGATATGAATGTAAATGAATGTTACCATATAGTATCGTCATCTTTAAACCCCCCGAAACCCCCTAAAAAATTAAAATTAGCACATAAGTAGCCTTTTCGGGTACTTTACGTCACGATTCCGCCGCTTTTCCAAGCCTTACCACTCATCGCTACGGAATTAATGCGGACGATTGATGACCCCTGGCAGTACAAAGCTATAAATCCCCGGTAAACCCACATACACCCCCAAAAAAATAAAATATTTCATAAAAGTCTCCTATTTGGGAACTTCTCGCAAACAATACGCCGCACTACCCGTACCCTCTGAGCTCTAGATCCGGAATATTTGATGAGGGCGGGCCACCGCAAACCATACGGGAAAATATACCAGAAAACCTCCGGAGGAAAAATACAAAAACCAGAAGTTTCCGCCACGTGTCGTGGCTAGGACGACAAAATGGCCGAAATCGCGCCTTTTCCGGGGACGGTATTTCGGTTTTCATTTTACTGCGCGTGAAAGGTGTGTGCCACGCGGATAGTTTATGTACGTTTTGAAAGCTGATGAATGTAGTCACGTAATTATGTAATGGATTCAGATAATTTTAAAGTAAATTGCTGCACAAATGGCGTCCGAAAATGCTTTTTCGAAACAAATTTCATAACTCCCTCTCCCCTCGTCGTTAACCCTAAAAAATTAAACTTTGAATATAGGTAGCCTTTTTGGGTACTTTTCATCACAATTCCTCCGCTTTTCTAGCCTTACCACTCATCGCTACGGAATTGATGTGGACAATTGATGACGCCTGGTAGTAAAAACCTATAAATCCCCGGTAAACCCACATACACCCCCCAAAAAATAAAGTTTTGTATATAAGTCTACTTTTTCGGTACTTTTCGTGACTTTCCACCGCTGGTTCTTACCCCAACGACTCATCCCTACGGAATTCAAGTGAACGGATGTTTACCGCCAGGAGTACACACATATAAACCCCCGGTATCTCCCTGAAATCCCCCCAAATGTAAAATGTGCCATTAAGTCTCCTATTTGGGAACTTCTCGCAAACATTACGCCGCACTACCCGTCCCCTCTGAGCTCTAGATCCGGAATATTTGATGAGGGCGGGCCACCGTAAATAAAACGGGAAAATATACCAGAAAACCCCCAATCACCTCCTGGAAACTCGCCGAAAAAAAAAATGTTTAATGCGCTTTTCCGAGTAGTTTTCGTCACAATTTACTCTACTACTGTCTGGTGCCTCTACTACTTACTAAAACCCCCGATAACCCCGTGAAACCTCCCTGAAAATTTTTCTAATAAATCGCCTATCCGGGTAAAACAATCGTCAGAATTCTGCCACTGTTCCAGACCCCTAGGACTTATCCGCACGGAATTTATGAGAACGATTTGTGACCACTGGTTTTCACACGTATAAAACCCCCGGTATTCCGTTGGAACCCCCCGCAAAAAATGAAAACTTGCCATTAAGTCTTCTTTTATGGGTAATTGTCGCCACTATTACGCCGCATTGCACTACCCTTTAAAATCATCGCCACATGATCACTGTGGACGATTGATGACCGCATGTATAACTCATGAAAACCCCCTAATCCCCCTGGGCACCCTCTCGGTGGAGAGGACCATTTATGAGGACTACGTGGAGCAGCCGCGGGGGGCTCATTATCCCCAAGGCGGCGAAGCCGCCCCACAACGAGGAACGGTGAAGTCGTTCCGAGGAGTAACTGGCGTAGGCGAGGGGGAGCTTCAGTAACCCTTGGGCGGCGAAGCCGCCCCTTAAACGAATGACGGTGAAACAGTTCCAAAATGCCCTTGCCCTCTGGGCGGCTTTGCCGACCCCTAACGAGTATAAAGCGGGGTAGCCCCGGGGGGGCACACTCAACCCCTGGGCGGCGAAGCCGCCTCTCAGCGAGCAACGGCGTAGCCGTTCCGAGGAATGAGTGGGGCGCTTCCTTACCCCCTGGCCGGCGAAGCCGGCCACTAGCTTAGGTGAGATTATTCGAACTAAAATTCTTCGAAGAATCACACACGTAGACGGCGAAGCCGGACCCGGGGTTTTTAAGGGGCGGAGCCCCTTAACGAGCGCGCGCAGCGCAGCGAGTCCTATCTATATACAGCCCTTGTGGTGACTGACTCACTCATGGATACAAATTCCCGACCACTTCGAGAAGTGCTGGAGAGCTGAAATTTGGCACGCGTGCGGGGAACCCGAAATGATCCGGAGGAAAAATCCGAAAACCGGAAGTTTCCGCCACGTGTCGTCGCTAGGACGACAAAATGGCCGAAATCGGGCTTTTTTCGGGGACAGTCGTTCGGTTTTTATTTTACTGCGCGCGAATGGTGTGTGCCACACGGATCACTAATGCATTTCCTGAAAGCTGACGAACGTGGGCACGTAATTACGTAATGTTGTTAATTTCTTTTTAAGAAAATTGCAGCCAAAATGGCGTCCAAAAATTCGTTTTTCGAATAAAATTCCATAACTTCCGCTCCCTTCGACTTAATTTAAGGTATAGGATAACGAAAATGATTATTATATATGCTAATAACATCGTCTACGAAATGAAGGTAACAATTTTCTTTCGTCGTCCTTGGTTACTCAGAAAAAAATTAAATATTTCGAAAATCACCGAAAATTACGATTTTTAAAAGATTAACACAAGATTTTGTCAACTTTAACCTGACCGATTTCTTTCAAACTTTGTAGTTACATACAGCTTTGCATTGTCTTTCAGAGAACATGAACTTTTTTTAAAGGATTCAACGCATTTAACCGCGAAAAAATAAAAATGGCGGGCGCTACTCACTTTTTTCGGGGAATGGTTTGCTTTTTATTGTATAACTCTCAAAATATGGATGTCATAGGGCTCACTTCTGTTAGATATGAATGTAAATGAATGTTACCATATAGTATCGTCATCTTTAAACCCCCCGAAACCCCCTAAAAAATTAAAATTAGCACATAAGTAGCCTTTTCGGGTACTTTACGTCACGATTCCGCCGCTTTTCCAAGCCTTACCACTCATCGCTACGGAATTAATGCGGACGATTGATGACCCCTGGCAGTACAAAGCTATAAATCCCCGGTAAACCCACATACACCCCCAAAAAAATAAAATATTTCATAAAAGTCTCCTATTTGGGAACTTCTCGCAAACAATACGCCGCACTACCCGTACCCTCTGAGCTCTAGATCCGGAATATTTGATGAGGGCGGGCCACCGCAAACCATACGGGAAAATATACCAGAAAACCTCCGGAGGAAAAATACAAAAACCAGAAGTTTCCGCCACGTGTCGTGGCTAGGACGACAAAATGGCCGAAATCGCGCCTTTTCCGGGGACGGTATTTCGGTTTTCATTTTACTGCGCGTGAAAGGTGTGTGCCACGCGGATAGTTTATGTACGTTTTGAAAGCTGATGAATGTAGTCACGTAATTATGTAATGGATTCAGATAATTTTAAAGTAAATTGCTGCACAAATGGCGTCCGAAAATGCTTTTTCGAAACAAATTTCATAACTCCCTCTCCCCTCGTCGTTAACCCTAAAAAATTAAACTTTGAATATAGGTAGCCTTTTTGGGTACTTTTCATCACAATTCCTCCGCTTTTCTAGCCTTACCACTCATCGCTACGGAATTGATGTGGACAATTGATGACGCCTGGTAGTAAAAACCTATAAATCCCCGGTAAACCCACATACACCCCCCAAAAAATAAAGTTTTGTATATAAGTCTACTTTTTCGGTACTTTTCGTGACTTTCCACCGCTGGTTCTTACCCCAACGACTCATCCCTACGGAATTCAAGTGAACGGATGTTTACCGCCAGGAGTACACACATATAAACCCCCGGTATCTCCCTGAAATCCCCCCAAATGTAAAATGTGCCATTAAGTCTCCTATTTGGGAACTTCTCGCAAACATTACGCCGCACTACCCGTCCCCTCTGAGCTCTAGATCCGGAATATTTGATGAGGGCGGGCCACCGTAAATAAAACGGGAAAATATACCAGAAAACCCCCAATCACCTCCTGGAAACTCGCCGAAAAAAAAAATGTTTAATGCGCTTTTCCGAGTAGTTTTCGTCACAATTTACTCTACTACTGTCTGGTGCCTCTACTACTTACTAAAACCCCCGATAACCCCGTGAAACCTCCCTGAAAATTTTTCTAATAAATCGCCTATCCGGGTAAAACAATCGTCAGAATTCTGCCACTGTTCCAGACCCCTAGGACTTATCCGCACGGAATTTATGAGAACGATTTGTGACCACTGGTTTTCACACGTATAAAACCCCCGGTATTCCGTTGGAACCCCCCGCAAAAAATGAAAACTTGCCATTAAGTCTTCTTTTATGGGTAATTGTCGCCACTATTACGCCGCATTGCACTACCCTTTAAAATCATCGCCACATGATCACTGTGGACGATTGATGACCGCATGTATAACTCATGAAAACCCCCTAATCCCCCTGGGCACCCTCTCGGTGGAGAGGACCATTTATGAGGACTACGTGGAGCAGCCGCGGGGGGCTCATTATCCCCAAGGCGGCGAAGCCGCCCCACAACGAGGAACGGTGAAGTCGTTCCGAGGAGTAACTGGCGTAGGCGAGGGGGAGCTTCAGTAACCCTTGGGCGGCGAAGCCGCCCCTTAAACGAATGACGGTGAAACAGTTCCAAAATGCCCTTGCCCTCTGGGCGGCTTTGCCGACCCCTAACGAGTATAAAGCGGGGTAGCCCCGGGGGGGCACACTCAACCCCTGGGCGGCGAAGCCGCCTCTCAGCGAGCAACGGCGTAGCCGTTCCGAGGAATGAGTGGGGCGCTTCCTTACCCCCTGGCCGGCGAAGCCGGCCACTAGCTTAGGTGAGATTATTCGAACTAAAATTCTTCGAAGAATCACACACGTAGACGGCGAAGCCGGACCCGGGGTTTTTAAGGGGCGGAGCCCCTTAACGAGCGCGCGCAGCGCAGCGAGTCCTATCTATATACAGCCCTTGTGGTGACTGACTCACTCATGGATACAAATTCCCGACCACTTCGAGAAGTGCTGGAGAGCTGAAATTTGGCACGCGTGCGGGGAACCCGAAATGATCCGGAGGAAAAATCCGAAAACCGGAAGTTTCCGCCACGTGTCGTCGCTAGGACGACAAAATGGCCGAAATCGGGCTTTTTTCGGGGACAGTCGTTCGGTTTTTATTTTACTGCGCGCGAATGGTGTGTGCCACACGGATCACTAATGCATTTCCTGAAAGCTGACGAACGTGGGCACGTAATTACGTAATGTTGTTAATTTCTTTTTAAGAAAATTGCAGCCAAAATGGCGTCCAAAAATTCGTTTTTCGAATAAAATTCCATAACTTCCGCTCCCTTCGACTTAATTTAAGGTATAGGATAACGAAAATGATTATTATATATGCTAATAACATCGTCTACGAAATGAAGGTAACAATTTTCTTTCGTCGTCCTTGGTTACTCAGAAAAAAATTAAATATTTCGAAAATCACCGAAAATTACGATTTTTAAAAGATTAACACAAGATTTTGTCAACTTTAACCTGACCGATTTCTTTCAAACTTTGTAGTTACATACAGCTTTGCATTGTCTTTCAGAGAACATGAACTTTTTTTAAAGGATTCAACGCATTTAACCGCGAAAAAATAAAAATGGCGGGCGCTACTCACTTTTTTCGGGGAATGGTTTGCTTTTTATTGTATAACTCTCAAAATATGGATGTCATAGGGCTCACTTCTGTTAGATATGAATGTAAATGAATGTTACCATATAGTATCGTCATCTTTAAACCCCCCGAAACCCCCTAAAAAATTAAAATTAGCACATAAGTAGCCTTTTCGGGTACTTTACGTCACGATTCCGCCGCTTTTCCAAGCCTTACCACTCATCGCTACGGAATTAATGCGGACGATTGATGACCCCTGGCAGTACAAAGCTATAAATCCCCGGTAAACCCACATACACCCCCAAAAAAATAAAATATTTCATAAAAGTCTCCTATTTGGGAACTTCTCGCAAACAATACGCCGCACTACCCGTACCCTCTGAGCTCTAGATCCGGAATATTTGATGAGGGCGGGCCACCGCAAACCATACGGGAAAATATACCAGAAAACCTCCGGAGGAAAAATACAAAAACCAGAAGTTTCCGCCACGTGTCGTGGCTAGGACGACAAAATGGCCGAAATCGCGCCTTTTCCGGGGACGGTATTTCGGTTTTCATTTTACTGCGCGTGAAAGGTGTGTGCCACGCGGATAGTTTATGTACGTTTTGAAAGCTGATGAATGTAGTCACGTAATTATGTAATGGATTCAGATAATTTTAAAGTAAATTGCTGCACAAATGGCGTCCGAAAATGCTTTTTCGAAACAAATTTCATAACTCCCTCTCCCCTCGTCGTTAACCCTAAAAAATTAAACTTTGAATATAGGTAGCCTTTTTGGGTACTTTTCATCACAATTCCTCCGCTTTTCTAGCCTTACCACTCATCGCTACGGAATTGATGTGGACAATTGATGACGCCTGGTAGTAAAAACCTATAAATCCCCGGTAAACCCACATACACCCCCCAAAAAATAAAGTTTTGTATATAAGTCTACTTTTTCGGTACTTTTCGTGACTTTCCACCGCTGGTTCTTACCCCAACGACTCATCCCTACGGAATTCAAGTGAACGGATGTTTACCGCCAGGAGTACACACATATAAACCCCCGGTATCTCCCTGAAATCCCCCCAAATGTAAAATGTGCCATTAAGTCTCCTATTTGGGAACTTCTCGCAAACATTACGCCGCACTACCCGTCCCCTCTGAGCTCTAGATCCGGAATATTTGATGAGGGCGGGCCACCGTAAATAAAACGGGAAAATATACCAGAAAACCCCCAATCACCTCCTGGAAACTCGCCGAAAAAAAAAATGTTTAATGCGCTTTTCCGAGTAGTTTTCGTCACAATTTACTCTACTACTGTCTGGTGCCTCTACTACTTACTAAAACCCCCGATAACCCCGTGAAACCTCCCTGAAAATTTTTCTAATAAATCGCCTATCCGGGTAAAACAATCGTCAGAATTCTGCCACTGTTCCAGACCCCTAGGACTTATCCGCACGGAATTTATGAGAACGATTTGTGACCACTGGTTTTCACACGTATAAAACCCCCGGTATTCCGTTGGAACCCCCCGCAAAAAATGAAAACTTGCCATTAAGTCTTCTTTTATGGGTAATTGTCGCCACTATTACGCCGCATTGCACTACCCTTTAAAATCATCGCCACATGATCACTGTGGACGATTGATGACCGCATGTATAACTCATGAAAACCCCCTAATCCCCCTGGGCACCCTCTCGGTGGAGAGGACCATTTATGAGGACTACGTGGAGCAGCCGCGGGGGGCTCATTATCCCCAAGGCGGCGAAGCCGCCCCACAACGAGGAACGGTGAAGTCGTTCCGAGGAGTAACTGGCGTAGGCGAGGGGGAGCTTCAGTAACCCTTGGGCGGCGAAGCCGCCCCTTAAACGAATGACGGTGAAACAGTTCCAAAATGCCCTTGCCCTCTGGGCGGCTTTGCCGACCCCTAACGAGTATAAAGCGGGGTAGCCCCGGGGGGGCACACTCAACCCCTGGGCGGCGAAGCCGCCTCTCAGCGAGCAACGGCGTAGCCGTTCCGAGGAATGAGTGGGGCGCTTCCTTACCCCCTGGCCGGCGAAGCCGGCCACTAGCTTAGGTGAGATTATTCGAACTAAAATTCTTCGAAGAATCACACACGTAGACGGCGAAGCCGGACCCGGGGTTTTTAAGGGGCGGAGCCCCTTAACGAGCGCGCGCAGCGCAGCGAGTCCTATCTATATACAGCCCTTGTGGTGACTGACTGACTGATGGATACAAATTCCCGACCACTTCTAGAAGTGCTGGAGAGCTGAAATTTGGCACGCGATCGGGAAACCGGAAATGATCCGGAGGAAAAATCCGAAAACCGGAAGTTTCCGCCACGTGTCGTCACTAGGACGACAAAATGGCCGAAATCGGGCTTTTTTCGGGGACCATCTTTCGGTTTTTATTTTACTGCGCGCTAATTATGCGTGTCACACGGGTCGCTAATGCTTTTTTTGAAAGCTGATGAACGTGGGCATGTAATAAAGTAAATTTATTAGTTTCCAATTGAGAAAATCGCAGCCAAAATGGCGTCCAAAAATTTATTTTTCGAATAAAATTTCATAACTTCCGCTGCATTCGAGTTAATTTAAGGTGTAGGGTAACGAAAATGATTATTATATATGTTCGTAACATCATCTACGAAATGTAGGTAACAATTTTCTTTCGTCGTCCTTGGTTACTCAGAAAAAAAATAAAATATTTCGAAAATCACCTAAAATTACGATTTCCAAAAGATTAACACAAGATTTTGTCATTTTTAACCTTACCGATTTCTTTCAAACTTTGAGTTACATACAACTTTGCATTGTCTTTCAGAAAACATGAATTTTTAATAAATGATTCAACGCATTTAACCACGAAAAAATAAAAATGGCGGGCGCTACTCACTTTTTTCGGGGACTGGTTTGCTTTTTATTGTATTACTCTCGAAATATGGATGTCATAGGGCTCACTCCTGTTAGATATGAAAGTAAATGAATGTGACCATATAGTTTCGTCATCTTTAAACCCCCCGAAACCCCCTAAAAAATTAAAATTTGCACATAAGTAGCCTTTTCGGGTACTTTACGTCACGATTCCGCCGCTTTCCCAAGAATTACCACTCATCGCTACGGAATTAATGTGGACGATTGATGACCCCTGGCAGTACAAAGCTATAAATCCCCGGTAAACCCACATACACCCCCCAAAAAATAAAAAAATTCATAAAAGTTTCCTATTTGGGAACTTCTCGCAAACAATACGCCGCACTACCCGTACCCTCTGAGCTCTAGATCCGGAATATTTGATGAGGGCGGGCCACCGTAAACCATACGGGAAAATATACCAGAAAACCTCAGGAGGAAAAATCCGAAAACCAGAAGTTTCCGCCACGTGTCATGGCTAGGACGACAAAATGGCCGAAATCGCGCCTTTTCCGGGGACGGTATTTCGGTTTTTATTTTACTGCGCGTGAACGGTGTGTGCCACGCGGATAGTTTATGTACGTTTTGAAAGCTGATGAATGTAGTCACGTAATTATGTAATGGATTTAGATAATTTTAAAGTAAATTGCTGCACAAATGGCGTCCGAAAAGCTTTTTCGAAACAAATTTCATAACTCCCTCTCCCCTCGTCGTAATTGCAGGTGTAGGATACTGAAAATGATTATTATATATGCTCATAACATCGTCTACGATATGAAGGTAACAATTTTCTTTTTTTCGTCCATGGTTTTCCAGAAAAAAATAAAAACGTTCCCAAAATCACCGAAAATTACGATTTTCAAAAGATTGACACAAGATTTCTTCAATGTTTTCCCGACCGATGTCTTTTAAACTCTACATTTACATACATCTATTCATATGGTTTCCGAAAATATAAGAATTTAATAAATGTTGCAGTCGATATAACTGCGGAAAAATAAAAATGGCGGACAGTACTAATTTTTTCCGGGGAGATGTTTACTTTTTATTGTACTACTATCGAAATATGGATGTCATAGGGGCAACTTCTCTTAGTTATGATAGTAAATGCATGTGACCATATAACAAGGCCATATTTAAACCCCCTGAAAACCCTAAAAAATTAAAATTTGAATATAAGTAGCCTTTTTGGGTACTTTTCATCACAATTCCACCGCTTTTCTAGCCTTACCACTCATCGCTACGGAATTGATGTGGACAATTGATGACCCCTGGTAGTAAAAACCTATAGACCCACGGTAAACCCACATACACCCCCCAAAAAATAAAGCTTTGCATATAAGTCTACTTTTTCGGTACTTTTCGAGACTTTCCACCGCTGGTTCTTACCCCAACGACTCATCCCTACGGAATTCAAGTGAACGGATGGTGACCGCCAGGGGTACACACATATAAACCCCCGGTATCCCCCTGAAATCCCCCCAAATGTAAAATGTGCCATTAAGTCTCCTATTTGGGAACTTCTCGCAAACATTACGCCGCACTACCCGTCCCCTCTGAGCTCTAGATCCGGAATATTTGATGAGGGCGGGCCACCGTAAATAAAACGGGAAAAAATACCAGAAAACCCCCGATCACCTCCTGGAACCTCGCCGAAAAAAAAATAAAAAAATGTTTAAGGCGCTTTTCCGAGTAGTTTTCGTCACAATTTACTCTACTACTGTCTGGTGCCTCTACTACTTATTAAAACGCCCGATAACCCCGTGAAACCTCCCAGAAAATTTTTCTAATAAATCGCCTATCCAGGTAAAACAATCGTCAGAATTCTGCCACTGTTCCAGACCCCTAGGACTTATCCGCAGGGAATTTATGAGAACGATTTGTGACCACTGGTTTTCACACGCATAAAACCCCCGGTATTCCGTTGGAACCCCCCGCAAAAAATGAAAACTTGCCATCAAGTCTTCTTTTATGGGTACTTGTGGCCACTATTACGCCGCATTGCACTACCCTTTAAAATCATCGCCACATGATCACTGTGGACGATTGATGACCGCATGTATAACACATGAAAACCCCCTTATCCCCCTGGGCACCCTCTCGGTGGAGAGGACCATTTATGAGGCCTACGTGGAGCAGCCGCGGGGGGCTCATTATCCCCAAGGCGGCGAAGCCGCCCCACAACGAGGAACGGTGAAACCGTTCCGAGGAGTAAGTGGCGTAGGCGAGGGGGAGCTTCAGTAACCCTTGGGCGGCGAAGCCGCCCCGACGTTAAAGCGGCGCAGCCGCTGTGGGCTCCCTTCGCCTCTGGGCGGCAAAGCCGCCCCTTAAACGAATGACGGTGAAACAGTTCCAAAATGCCCTTGCCCTCTGGGCGGCTTTGCCGACCCCTGACGAGGAACGGCCAAGCCGTTCCGAGTATAAAGCGGGTTAGCCCCGGGGGGGCACACTCAACCCCTGGGCGGTGAAGCCGCCTTTTAACGAGGAACGGCGTAGCGTTCCGAGGAATGAGTGGGGCGCTTCCCTATCCCCTGGCCGGCGAAGCCGGCCACTAGCTGAGGTGAGATTATTCGAACTAAAATTCTTCGAAGAATCACAAATGTAGACGGCGAAGCCGGACCCGGGGTTTTTAAGGGGCGGAGCCCCTTAACGAGCGCGCGGAGCGCAGCGAGTAAGATGTATACAGACACACTGCATTTAATTCTGTACCGCACAAATCGTTAATTAAGCTTGAATCCCTTCCATGTAATACCTTCCGAAAGTTTGTAAAAATATTAGGGTGTAAGGATCATGTACCACTTTCTTGCGATTAACAATGAAACATTGTAAACGCAATGTTAGTCAGCGAAGAGGAAACAGACACAATGAAGCAGTTATTTTAAAGCACGCATGGAGTCACTTTAAATTACTCCCCGTAAGTTTGTATGCAACCCTCGTTTAACCTCGGGCTGAAAATGTAGTGAACGCACAACCCTTGTCTGAACCCCGTTGTCCCTGCCAACCCTCAATTAACCGACGCAAGGGCACGTCAGGGTTCGGTGCAGGCGTCGCTTTGAGCGGCTGCTTACCGTGTCACGGGCGCCGAGAACTGGATCTAGCGTGGTCGTGGGCAGGAACTCCGTTATGCCAACGTCCTGAGCGGGGCGGAGCGGTGAAGCGCGGGCGGGAAGCGGAGTGCCGTGGATCCTTCAACACTGGCGGTGAGCGCCTCCGCGGAGAACACCGGTCGGCCACAGGGCAGCGCCACCGTCGCCTTCAATCGATCAAGGAAAGCGGTCGATGCGTGGAGCTGCGCCCGCGTCAACTGCCACCTGTCGACCAAAAGGGAAACTTTCTTGTGATGGTGTTCGTGGGCACCGCCCTATTTAAATGTGACTTTACCGTCGGCATACGAGAGGAAAATGTGTAAAGGCCATTTTTTCAGAAAATATTAGCAATACATTAAACATAGGCAACAATAATTGTGATATTCCAGTAGCCATAGGTCACAAGCTTGCAAAAAATCATAGAATCAACTCTAATTAACGAGTAAATTAGAGTGGAATTTGGTCGACTTTGAATAAAAATTATGTTTGAGTAAAAAAGATAATGTTTAGCGGTGCGTAAATAGAACTAAACCCTGAATTTATAAATAATTTGCCTATCAAAATGACTTGCAGAAATAGATGACGTATTCGAAGTTAGATGGTGTGTAAAATCTTCTTCCTAATAAATCGTATAATCTAGTAAAAGACTGGTCATATTAAAAGCATTCCAATCAACCGCATCATCTAACTCGTTATTTAAGTTTCCTGTGTCAGTGAAAATGAACGATAGCGCAGTAATACGTGCGTCAAAGTTGACCTCGTATAATAAATTACAGTTTTTTGAAAATCCTCGATCCGAATCCGAGTTTTCCATTCTGAGTTTTTGCCCTTAATCCATTAGAGAAATCTCGCGTGAATTTTCAATTGGCATTTGAAATATGAAGTTTTTAAAAACCATCACTGAAGGAAATTAATCTCAATAATATGATACCCGTTCCCTTGATTTTGACATACTATTTCCTTTTCTCCACACAGAATAACCCCATTTGCAATCGTGATATATTTGATATAATTTGAGGACATTCGTACAATATTATATGCTCTCACGATGCGTACGGATGACGAGAATTCTCGTAATTATTTTCCCGAACGTTCCGGACGGATGACGAAGATTCTCGTCATTTAGGCGCGTCAACCTGAACAATTTTAAAGCGTACAATACGTATTCGCATGCGATACGCTTTAAAATTGTTTAGGTTGATGCGCCTAAGTGACGAGAATCTTCGTCACCCGTCCAGAACTTTAGGGAAAAAAATGACGAGAATTCTAGCCATCCGTACGCAACGTGTTAAACATGAGAGAAAAATCTCACAATTTTGCATTATAATCCATTAAACAGATATTGTTCAGTAGATCAGTTAGGAGGCTTTACCCATACCAATTTTTTTAACAGCAAAAGCTACCTGAATACAAAGATTCACTGTTTAAAGCTTAATATTTGGACAGGATGGATTCATCTTCCGGTTTTCGGATATTCCACCTCGTTTCTCTTATCCTTCAAGCGATAACTGACTAAATGAACCGTCTGCGGGTGATTGTCAATTGGATTAGAAGAGGTCTGCTGGAGAGACGGACAATATATTGTCAATAAAGTAGAAACCGCCTCCGATAAACCCGAATCTTGGAAGATAATCTGCTGACTGCATCAACCAACTCCGCGCTGGCCTATATCTCGACAGTAATCGAGAAATAAAATGCCTAGTGCTTCCACCGCCTACAACTTTGGAGACGACCTTTCAGGTATCACACCGGATTGGGTTCTCCAATTATTCTTTCAGCGCTTTGACACTTAGATTTCAGGATCCCTGATTATGATGAGACAATGGTTCGCCGAAGCGCTGGCACCCGATTCGGGTTCCAACGTTTCGACGTCGATAGGGGCTATAAATCACAAAAATTGATCTTTTATTGACAATGGTAATCAATACCATAGTTAGAATATATATTCAAAGAGCGTAAGGTGATTAACGTAAAAACGTTTGCAGGTAAATCAAGCAAAATTGCGTGCAAATATTATTAGTCCTATTGGCGACATCCAAGAGACTTTCACCCATATTAATCGACGAAACTAAGTTCAAGTAACAGTAACGTATACGCACAGGAGGTGCGGCTATAGTATTGCCACGGAATTAGATCATTTGGTTGTAAAAAAGACATTTGATGTCGGTTGGATAAAATGGGGTGAGGTAATGGAGGAAACCCGCACGAAACAATACATTGTCACCTGTGGTAAACGACAATTTTATTTACATTAGGTGATTGGGTCAACATCGATTAGTTTTCATTGATTTATTGAAGGTATGAGAAGATGTCGTCAATATTGTGTGGATAAATTCATCTAATTACAGAGGAAATAAACTTCTCATATTCTGGTAGGCACCTTTACGTGATTGCTTTTACAGTACAATTAAAATCTACTGCAGACACCGGCCCGGAATAATATTTTTATTCGGTTTTATGCTTATGATATATAAGTTTTCCATTTTTTTCCTCAGGTTGCTCTATTATTAATATCTGAATTCCTACGTATAGCGTGATTATCATTTCCACTTGGATTATCTTCTTTATGTTTTCGTAAATAAAAATGCACTCATTTCCGAAATTGGAATGGATATATTCATAAGTGCTCTACTCAATTAATATTGCATATTCTATGGTTTTTGTGAACATTATACAATTTGGAATGCACTTAATTAATATTTTTTTATGCCTACTTAGCGTCATTGTGCAACCATTGTGACAAAGTATACGAAAGGTATTAGAAGAAAACGGAAATTGTGCTTCGTAGAGACGAATTATGTTGAAATAAAAACATGAGTTTCATGGATAATGGATTCTTCATCTCCCAGAGAATTTGAGTCAAGTTTTAGTGGTAATTAAAAGTAAATTTCATTTTATAAAGGATGAGTAATCATACATTACTCGTCAAAATTAATAAGTTTCGAAAGCAGCGTACGCCACAGACAATTGTCATTAATCGGGAATGATAACTGGATACGTCCCGTCTGAAAATTATGTATGTATCTATGTTAACTACGTTATAATACGGATAAATTATTTTGTTGGTTTTACTTTCGTTTGCAGTTATTTTTGTCCCTAAACGACAACAGGGTTGGGTAATTGGGGCAGTAAATCACAAAATTTGAGCGTTTACTGACAATGGTAATCAATATCATAATTAAATTATACATTCAAAGAGCGTAAAGTGATTACTGTAAAAATAATTGCACGTAATTTATGCAAACATGTGGACTAGTAGTTTCAGCCCTCTGAATGAATATGTTATCTTGTCAATCTCGATGACGATGATAGCGAAGAATGATTTAACTGTGTTATTGATGAATTTCAGAAATACGTGACGACAAATGCACTTTTTCAATAAGAGTATAATTTTTGGGCAGAATTCAGATTCGTTATTTAATAATTATTTTGCATTATTTACTTGTGCGTGACCAGAGCGCTCACATGAACTTCATCTATAATCGTATATCGTGCATCTTTTTTCAATACGGTGCAGAGAGCAATTTTTCGGTTCCTCAGCTGAAAAAAGAAACATTAAAACATATTATTGTTCCAATAGAACACAGGTGTTCATAAAAATATGAAAAGCAGTGGATTATATAAAAAGTAAATCTTTTTTTGAAGCAACTCATTCCCCTCAGCCTCAACCGAAGGGGTTCATGAACCAGCGCATCCCAATGGTCGTAGTTTAAAATGCACAGATGATCTACGGCGATGGCCAAGGTATAATAACAATTTTTGATGCACCATAGATGGTACTCGCAGATTTGCCGATGAAATTTTCAGCGGGTAACCGCGAAATACTATTCATTGAACATTCAGCACTCCCAGAATCCCATTCAAGGCGGATGAATTTTTTCTCTGTGGATCTTTCGCACGATTGTGCATAGCGGGTGACTCCCGTAGAAGTTATCACCGTGGCTAGTCCCGGTATATTTGAAAAAATTTCATAGGGTTTCAGATGATTTTAGAGAGGATCCTTTCAATAAATTTTTCGTATCTCGTCTCGTTCACCCCAAACATTTGAATAAATCAGCCAGTCAGTAGTCGGAAGTAGGTTCAATATTATATAGATTTGAATTTATAACGTAGATTATTATTGATCATCTCCTTCCGTTGAAAACACTTGAAAATGTCAAAAAAGCAAGGGTCGATATAGGGTACAAGGTAAACGCACCTGAACCCTGTTAGTGAGTTTTTCATGGAACGACTCGAGCTGCCCCGGTGGCTCAAAGCCTCTTACTCCTTGACGAGAAGGGGATCCCATTAGCAAACCATACCACGCAACCTTAATCACCAACCATAGGCCGCCATCAATGATCGCCGCTTTGCCACTGTAAACACGAAAGCAGGGAAACTGATTAGTCACGCATGTTTCCTTAGCAAGAAGCCTCTTATCTACGGACTGCTTGATGGATGAATAGTGGAAAAAACCATATGGTGAGCGTACTAGTAATAAAATTTCATTCATTTCCACGAATAGCTACTGTAAAAAAAGCGTGATTTTTGCCGAGTAAGCGCGGAACATTTATGGATCCGTCGTAGCTTACACGCACAGGGAGGGGGTGTAGTGCAATGAACCGGGGCCGAAAAGAATTATAAAAAAAACAGTTGAAGCACGACACAAAGGTTTAATCATTCTCCGCCTCGCCTTGGACTGTGAAGGGCGCTCCAAATTCGAGCGAAGCCGAAGCAGGCGAGATTTATAGACTGAATTCCAAGCCTTGAGTATTCGTATCTGGAGACGCGTGAAATTTCACTCTATCCGAATGACAAGGATACAATTCGCTTGAATTGCGGGGTTGTAAAAGAATGGAGTGGGCCGGAAATAGAACCAGGGACTTTGGGATTTCCGGCCCAGCGGTCACGCGGTAAACGTTAACGGGTTAAACGTTAAACGTCATTCGTAGCAATATTTCTAAACAAAATTCACTAGATCTCGGTTAACCTTGTGGTATTCCATTATAAGTGTTTCCTGGGCATACACAATTACTTATACCACTTACCAGTGGCGCCGACTCCATAGGGCCTGAGGGGGCCCGAGCCCCCTCAAAGATTCGTTAAGGGGGGCGGAGCCCCCTCAATAATTTAAGAAAATAATTAAGTTATATTATGCTTTGGGAAATCACAAAAAAATAAATTGGTACTTTCCCATGTTTGACGATAGATATACCTTTTAAAATACATTCAATAATGTGTTAAAACAAATAATTTTGAGGTACTAAGCAGGTTAACTGAAAACAAGTGGTGTGAATTATGATAGTGTTACGGTGCTGAGACACATTTTGAATTTAACCTCTTCCCGGGGTAAAACCCCCGATATGGGCCCCCCCAATATTTTTTACAAGTCACTTACTTTTTATCAGAGCGCGACCCGGGTTTCAATGAATTACCATCATCTTCAGGCGCAAATTATGATTTGTTTATCTTATTGTTACCTAGTTACTTGATAAATTTTAAAACGAACGCCAGGATAGGGGAAAAGGATGGGTAGAGATAAGAGTATTGTCTTGACTTCCAATAATTTTTAAAATTTCTAACTGTTCCCTAGAATCCAGTTCACGGCGGTCATTGCAAAAATTTAAAATATTGATTTTAAAATCGCTTCTATGGCAGTTACATATTAAGTGTTTAGCAAAATTACTTTTTTCATCTTTGTTATGTTTGTAAGCACTTAAATGTTCTTTCTTCCTGATTTCAAAACTTTTTCCTGTCTGTCCCACGTATAATACACCATTGCATAATAAAATTAATAAAATAATTAGCGCCTGATGATGATGATTATTCAAAAAGTGGTATAAGTAATAGGGTGGTTTCCTATTATTTTTTTATTGCCTAAATCGAAAGATTATTACTCCTGGAGTACGTATTTCGCGCTTTTAGATTTTTAAATGACGATATCTATTTTTCGCGATTAAATGAAAAGAGAAAAATTTCAAGCGCGAAAAAACGCGACGCGTAAGTAGGAAAGTCCGTGCGACGCATTTCTGGTTCCCCCTCTCTCCTTGTGAAGTGACCTTGATCGAGGCTCTGAGCGCTGATAGGACGCAGGATGCTAGCGGATAGCTGAGTACCTTGCTGAATGGTAGCGCTTGGCTTAAAAAAGGTTTATTAATACCTTATCAAACGAAGAAAACTTCCCGACCTTAGCCAGTTTTAATAGGTGATTATTAAGACATGTTTCCCTGAGCTCTGTGCCTCATGCATGCATTGGTAACCTCAGACGATGTATAACTCCTATCCTCTCGTGTAGAAACTAGGTCCCTGTGACGTCACGCGGAGTGGAATCGCATGGGCGCCAATCTGGCCTTTTTCAAATGAGGATAAAATTTGACCCCTGCCATTCGTCTAAACCGGTATTTCAAAAACCAAATAATTTGTGTATTATGAATACACTAATGGTGGGTAACGAATCGCAATCAATGCCTATCGTTTTCTTTGATGAAGGAAACTACCCTATTGTGTACATCCAAGAAAAACCCTTAATATTTATAAATTAAAATTTCTGGTGATTATTTTCTATCACTTTTATATCTATTATCCAGATATAAAAGTGAATGTGGCCATACCGCATCCACACGCGTGCCGTGCCGCCGTACTCTCAGCCGCCGCCGGCCAGAACCGGGGTGGACTGCACGCTCGAAAAAACTATGTAAAATTCGGGGTTGCCAGCTAGTGCAGGATTTCACTTTAGATTCACAATTTAAAAGCTTCATAGAACGACGTGGTATAAGTCACTTGGCGGAAGGCGGCGTAAGTGTCTACTTTTTTTACACGTTTATGTAAAAAAATTGGCTGAAAACAGGCTCCGCTAATTTGTTATGTATCCATTGTTAATGTTAAAAAAATCTTTGAAAACCCTAATAATGAAAGAATAAGAAGTGTTTATTAAGATGGTAAAACAGATTTGTCAATTTAACTATTCATGAAACCACCGCACAAGGATAAAGTTAGCATTTGTCATAAAAAATTGAGGGTGGTCAATGTTCGCTAAATTTGTTCAACTTTGACCTCAAATATGTTGTGAACATGAGAACATGGGAAATAAATAACCACGCAAGTTATGTACACTGCGTTTGAGAATATGTATGCGGAATATGTTAACGGCGGTTTGCAACGAGTGAATCTTTTGTATTTCTTTTCATTTTTTCTTTTCTTTTATGAATGTAATGTCACGCTGAACTTGTACAAGTTGTACAATAATCTTCTCAAACATATTCTTGGCTCAAACATATTGTTGCAGAAATTTGAGTTTAAAATTGTGTTAAATTAGAGTGTTATACCAATCTGTCATTTATTTTTTTTTTAAATATTGTTCGTGTGACACTATTGTCATAATAAATTGTAACCTTAATTTCTTGTAATAATTAGTCAGTTATATCGCAGTATGATATTTTTCCTTTCGTAAATATTGTTTTTCCGAATTGTCTGTAAGTTAACGGCGGTCTGCAACGAGTGAATCTTTTGTATTTCTTTTCATTTTTTCTTTTCTTTTATGATTGTAATGTCATGCTGAACTTGTAAAAGTTGTACAATAATTTTCTCATGGGCCACAAGGCCCACGAAATAAACAAATTTAATATTATTATAATATTATTATTATTATGTATGCGAAGTTTCAACTTCCTAGCTCAAAAAAATCGTTTTTGAGGTTTAGACCAGCTTTTTTCGATTCTAGCCCACTGTGCGCTGGAACAAATGACTGCGACACTGCGCACCCAGGTAATTCCACGCAAATTCAAAGTCAGCCAGACTTTAGGCAAATATTTTAATTAACTTACCCAGGCTTTTTAGTATTGTATTTCTATGAACGCTGAAATTGGCTGTAGGGGACTGAAATCTCACGCGAAGAAGTTCCTAAATGTTATCTTGCACGATTTTTTCCTAAATGTTCTAAGTCACACCCTTGCTCAATGTTTACGAACACATCACTTCCGCTGGATACTGTTTCTTGCAACCTGATATAAATTACTGTATTGAGGCATATTTTTAATGCTTAGCACACAGGCAAATGTTGGAAAATTGTTATTGGTATAGTACCTGAAAATTTTATGTCGATGACTTGAGATTTAGTTGATTGATTCGTAGCGAAAAAATACTCATTTCACATGAGAGATAAAACTGATAGTTTTGTTTTAAATCTTCATTTCCTTTAAACGAAAGCTGTGCATATCCATCGAGTTTTATTCCAAGCATAAAAAATATGACGTAGGATTGTAACCAATTTTTTCACTTTCTGCGTTGCAGACAGTTGAAACTTCGACTGGCCAAAATAGATGACATTGATTTCGGGATCCATTTTTCAAATATCATTTCTTAGAAAAAGATATTCATTTTTTCCATGAGCTCCTCCTATACGCTTTGCTCTATATAACAACCGCCGGCCGTACCACTTAATTTCAGAAGGTCATAATGGTGGAGCATACAACTGTCAAGAGACCATGCTGGCCTACATTTCTGGTATTGGCATTCATTTGTCGACAGATCTTCGTCATTCGCTGGCAATGCTATTATTCCTTGCGAGGAAGGACACTCAAAAATGCATTAAATGCAACCCTATTCAAGCTTCCGTATCGTCAATGAAATATCATGGCTATTTGCCTCAGTTTTCATTACATTTCTTTCGCAGTTTACTGCTGAATACAACATGAAGTTTCCAATTATATGAAGCAAAATACACGTTTCCCAAGTGCTGTATTAAGTTTTTTTACGATCTATTCACTTGGAGTTAGGAAAAGAATAGTGTTTCCCCATTTCTAAACCCGTCTCTTAGCATTAGTACGAACTAGGAAAAAATGACCGACGACGAAGGTGATTTGCGCAATTGTGGAAAGGGTAAGAAGCGTAGGGAGAAACCCTGTGTCGGCGATATTCTGCTCTTAACAAAAGGCATCGAGGTTTTAAGGCTATGTTTTTAAATCTCATCTGAAGGACGGACTGAAACAAAAAATTGTAGGAAGGGAATGGGATTCCTCACAAAAATGCTCACCTTCGTGACTTGAACTCTGACTCTCAGGATGCGAAGTGCGCATTGTACTTCCACTAGAGCCTTAGGACACTCCCGACATTAAAATCCTCTCAATTGCCGGCCTCGGTGGCGGAGGGGTAAAGTCCTCCCCTGCCAACCCAAAGGTCGCGGGTTCGAAGTTAACCTTATCCAGGGCATGGATGTTTGTGCACGTTTAATTGTTATATGCTACCAAAAGCCCCGACATAAAGGCCTAATAGTGCTGTTTTCGGAGGTGTTGAAATAAATTTTTTTAAATAAAAAATTAGGTTTTATGCGTCTAGAACTTTATGCTAAACTGCAAATGGACAAGGAAAAGGACGTGTGCCACTAACTTTAATCTGAACGAAAACGACTTTGTTTGGGCTGAGCTCTGGCCTCAAATATCAAAACTAACAATAGAATTGAAACAACGAGCGACAACAGCTTATAGTAAAATAGGTGTGGGTACAACGAAGGGCATCTACATAATACCCTGCGAGCCACCTCTAGGGTGTTTGGCAGGGAGTGGCATTACGATTCAAAACAAATAATTTTGGCACTTATGATACAATTTTTTTCGACCACAGACAACATCCACCGAGTTTAAAAATAAAAATTCTTTATAGATAATGTGGATATATCAATCCCTTTTTCCAGCCATTTCTGCAAACCATAGCGCCATTTTCATGATAGGAACGTGATTTGATTTGAAGTAATGTTACTTTGCACTTTTCCACATAAATAGGTATTAAAAATATTCAAGGAGATAACATGTTTCACTGCATTGCAGCGTCATCAGGACTCACATTGAAGTTAACCATGCCAGAATAGGTAGCCACGTAAGGTGGAGAAGGGAGTGAAACATGTTGACTCCTTTCAAATAAAATTAATGTGGAAAAGTTTTAGTCTTACAATGGATTTCCACGATGCATCCGCTTGCACCTTTCAATTCAACGTTATTTTACTTCAACCGCAGCATTCATTAGCAAATTTATCAAACCGTGGTTCAGTGAAAATTTTAATTTATTTTTAATAGGATTCCTATGCTATTCACATCATTGTATCAGTGGTTTTTTAAAACGATATCCATATTACAGCATGAATCAACATTTTCTTTGTGATTAGACAAATACCGCTTAGAGAACCTGTGCAAATTCTCTGAATCCTCAAAGGTAATATCCACAAAATTTTGCGCAGAAACCCTATTCTAAGGCCGTCTATTGACGATTTACAAATTGAAGAGGATACTTTAAATTTACAGAATAATAAAATGAAGAAGGATTTGGTGGTTTCCCGGCGAATGCTGTTGATGAAATCTTCACGGGAAATCAGCCGGGTAATGATAGTCATTGCTGCCAACGTTTCGATGGCTTTCTCTGCCATCGTCTTCAGGGCGAATGATGGACCTGGTTATTGCCGGGCTTGGTTGCGGGGGGTAAAGTCCTCCCCTGCCAACCCAAAGGTCGCGGGTGCACTAAAGCCGGACCTGGTTATTGCCGGGCTCGGTGGCGGGGGGTAAAGTCCTCCCCTGCCAACCCAAAGGTCGCGGGTTCGCTTATCTGGGTGATAGATGTTTGTGCACTTTTGATTGTTAAATTTTTTGTTTTGGGTGCAATTTGTTTGTGGTGCAATAAAATGCACTAAGTTTCTCCAGCCAGTCTCCTTGAAAGCCTAAGGTGACGCTGAAACCTCCTAGACAATTCCTTAACGTCGGACCAACACGTAACAAAAACAGTTTGATCCCTAAGGATTTCACAAAAGACCAGTAAACAATTTCCATCTCGCGAAGAATATGGTGTGAATGGGGTGTCATTGAGCGCAGCTCGGTCAATTTTGAAATCGGCGATCCCATTTGAAACTAGAAAGCACGGCCGATACAGTGGCCCAATAGTTTTTTTGCGAGCGAAGTATATCCTTGGGTCGACTCCGCATGCGAACCAACTAGGCTACAAAAACAGTGCGTCGGGGTGAATGGCACGGCGAAGTGGCAATGATTTCGGCCCAGTCAAATGGCGCACGCGAACTGAGGGGGGAGGCTTACCGCCAATTGGGAAATCGCGAGGGTTTCGCGCGGGAGGTGAAGAATCCAAGTGCTCCAAGGACATGGACGATGACCCTCACCACAGGCTCCGTGGAGCGAGACGGAGCGATCAGCGGCTAGCAGGACGGCATTTGGCTTGCAGAAAGTAGTAGTCGGAGGGTGGGTGCAGTTGCAACACGGAGGCCATGCCACTGGAGTAGCCACGTAGGCTCTGAGAGCTTAGCCCCCCTACAATTTATCCCTTGTGGCGACCAACTACGGTGTATCTATCACAGGGACACCCCCTTCTTTGACATTGAATTGTTCGTTGTCGTTACATTTCATAATGTCGGCATATAGCCAACGAAGAATGTAACTTTCAGGTGGAGGCTCAAAGGCATACCCAGGATGAAAACTGGGGGAGGGCGAGCAATGGTTGTTCAAGTGGTAGGTAAGATTTAAGCATGGAAAAGGTGAATGAAATCAACATTTTAAGGAAACTGTAACAGCTCTTTATTAGTTTTAAAAATTACTTGCTTGAAAAAATATTATTTTCCTTAAAGACATTTGCGATTTTTGCTTCTAGGGGGGGGGGCAGCTTCCCCCTACTGCCCCTCGCTGGGTACATCCATGTGGAGGCTGATGCATTATGGAAATCCAAGTATTAGAAATTGAATTGTGCCATTGAAAGTTATAAAGTAATGATGCTTTTCTGATGTTGCAGTGCAGTGAAGCGTGCTGAATCCTTTGACATAAAGATTTATGTGGAAAAGTGCAAAGTATCATTACTTCGTAACTTTTAGCATTATGCTTACGAAAGATATAGCTCATATAATGAAATGCACGGTTTTATAATGAGCGAATTGAAAAACTAATATCAGTATAGGTAACCCATATACGATGCAATCACTCCCTGGAGCAAGTTTTTTTTGGCTACGTGCCTGCACCGGAGACGGGATGGTTCAGAGATTTTTCTCTAGGCTGTCCTTAAAGACAAACACAAGTCACTGGTGAGAAGTGATACCGCTTTCTGTTCTTTGCTGCTCCTATGCTGTCTTTCATTCATGGAAAATACTAAAGCCGAAAAATTTATACTAAATGGGATAGACTATTAAAAAGTTTTTTCAATTACGAGTCATTGATTTTGAGGATATGCTAACATTCTATGGCAGAATATATTGTGATTTCTGATACTTTTTTAATACAAGCACTTTTACTTAGTTCTCAAGGTCGTGCGAGCCAGGGTTTACGATTTTCTCCAGGTAAATGCAATTCGGATATATCGCTCCGCCTTCATGTCCCAATCCGCATCGATCTCCCGCCAAAGTGGTCAGGAGTACCTCTCAACTCTTCTCATTTTATAGTAGACCTAAGCAAGAACGTTTATAGGCTTCTGCGGATTCGACCAAGATTGATTTTCAAAATACAAAATGAGGTGATGATCTGATAGGCTGACATCGGCGACTGAGTTTGGTAATATGTGGTTTAAATCGATTCGAAATTTTACTTGTAATAAAGAAGGAGAGGTACTAGAATTTCAATAAAACATGTTTATAAGTTTTTCATTCGCTTTTTCCATTTCGCACAAGTCGTGAAGTCGGCTGAATTTCGTTGGGTAATGAGGGCTGGGTAATAAGTAGATAAATCCCTGATAACGGGAAAACGGAAAAGGAAGAGAAAGGATTATGGTGAAAGGATTGGTACACCAGATGATGGCTCAGTGAGCCGAAACGCGTTGTACGCAGTAAAATATCTTGTGGAAATGTGCTATGATCTTTTATTTATTTAAATAGGTCACTCAGTAGCTTGAAGTGGGTTTTATAGTATCTAAATTCCCCTAACCGTCCGGTAATATGAATCCATACGACTAGACTCATTACCTTGAAAATTTCTGTCGACAGTCGAAACTATGTTCAGTCAAATAATTAATATTCACGAGATACCCCACAAATTTTAATTTTCTCTGCTTGGCAAAAGGAGAAATAAGAATGATCGCGCAAGAAATAACGGAAAGGCGGCAATGGATATGCTGCGGAGCTTCATTGTGCAAAGTGCATCGTCAAGGGAAGTGTTAGAGGGGGTGGGGCTCATACAGAGATTCTCAACCCGCTTCCCTTCGGCTCCTCCGTTCCACGCTTGATCCGATTTCATCCACATCACTGTCATCTAGACTCGTGAACTCCGCTGCAATGTCATACACAGGCCGTTTGATTATATTCTGATGAATGCCTCCCAATAAGTAGATACTGCCATATAAAAACATATCTCCCATTCAGGGGCGCAGCTAGGAATTAAGGCTGGGGGGGTTAAGGTGCAACTAATGTCGGGGTGTGTGTGGGTATGGGATACCCACGAGGATAAGCGGTAGATTAGTAAATTGCGGAATTTTAAGATAAATGGTTCAAAATGGTGAGATTTACGGCTTTCTGAAGAATATCTTATTAATCATTACACTATTCTATTAGTAATATCAATCCAATTAAGTAAAATGGATTAAACTTAAAAATTTCTCTGGGGGGGTTTATCCCCAAAAACCCCCCCGCTGCGCCACTGCTCCGATGTAAGTTCGGATGAATCGTTTCTTTACTTCTATGTCTTAGTTTTCTACTGAAAATGAATCCTTATTTTTTCCAAATGCTCTCTTCATCTGGGCTATCCTACCGATAATTTCTTTCTTGCTTCTCCCATCGCAGATAATTCTGCTTCTCAAATAATCGAATTTATTCATCTCTTTTAAGCTAGTTATTCCCTATTTTAAAGTTTATCTTGGCTTCTTCTCTTCTGCTGCATGCCTAAAATTTCTTGCGGGGCCATAAAACTAAGAAATGACCGAATCTATATTTTAAATTTAATATTGTGCCTGTTCCTTGCTACATAACCTTTTAATAAGCAAGTACTTTTGTCCTGCCACCTTAAGAAAATTACTGGCTTCAGGTTCTCTATTTCTTCATCATTCACATGAAAATATGTTCGCTCTCACTTGAGTTGATAAATAATTCTCAGACGCAAAGCATTTTGGGAGTCATCTAAAAGGTTTTTGGACATCGAATGCAGTTTTTCTAACGCTTTATTACAGATACACTCAAAATACCGACAATACTAGTCATGGGCAAGTGCATTTTTGAGAGTGAGAGTTCTGTCAATTCTATTTTACTATTTTCTGATAATAGCTGAAGCGACCGTTGTCAGTTGACGTCAGGAAAGGAAAATTTTGACAAATTAACAAGACGCATATCTATCCTGGAGGAACTTCCTCAAAAGATTAATTCAAAATTTCAAACGTCATTCAAAATATAAATAGTGTCACTATTAGTTGTTCCAGATGGCTGATAGCACTAATGAAGTAAACCTAACGACCTTTAAGGTAGCTGGCCGCAATCCAAATCTCCCGCTCTTTCATGTGATTACCCTGACAGTGAATTAGTGTAACAATGTATAATGAGGCCTATCGGCTCACTAACACCTGATTTTCACATTGCGTTCCTGCGGATCTAAGGTATTTATTTACCACAAAATTAGAACAAGATGCATCCAGCTATAAATATTAAAATGGATGTTTGCGTGAGGTTTAAGCTGAAAATTGTCGTATCTTCTATAAATTTCATTCGAGCATATTTCGTTGATGACTAGTTGTAACGTTGATAATATACCATTGCCATTCAAACTGCGTTGGATGGTGAACGTTCATGCTAAATAGAAATTAATTTGCCTCTTCCGATAAAAGCGTTTTACGTATGTACTCAGGTAAATAAATTTACTCGGATAGGATGACGCCAGTCAGGTTTTGCTAGTTTTAAACAGATTACATCATTTGATAAAGCTCCGACTTGATGTTCCTCAGAGTAGTCGCTAAAATACCCCAACACGGCATTACACATAAGATTTTTTATTTACCTCAATTACCCCCGAAAACAGCACAATGAGGCCTTTACATCGGGAGTTTAAACAATCACCCACAGACGATCAAAAGACGATCTTTACAAGGTATCGTAAATATTTATAAATGGACTGTGGACACAATGAATAGTTCCATGCAGTAATATTTACATTACGTAAGGGCCTGTTACTTGTTAAGTACCTGGTTTTGCATTAGGTTTCGTATATAATACCACTGATTTATAGGTGAATTGCGAGTGGCATAATTAAAGGGACAGTGGGTGAAATATTTCTTTTTTCATTTTTGCCATCCTCACGATTTTTTTCCAGACCATTTGATGATTTTTCCAGTCGGGGACATACTCCACACGACGATTACGTAAAGTTGGCGGCATTGCAATATGCTCATCTTCTATTTGTGATAATGGGTGTTTATATTTGAATATTTATACAAATATAACTTTGGAAAGACTTCATGGCTGCTATTTTGGATAAGGGGTCGGAATAAATAGTGGTTGCTATTCCGCGGGTTATAACACCGGACCCGTATTCTGAATGAAGGGGTGTAATAATTTTCTTCGGAATAGCACCGTGCTATTTCTTGCTCAAGCTATTTGGAAGCTCTTCTCGTATGACAAAATTTCTCAGCAATTTTCGCAACCAATGAGGGAGAGGAGATTTTATATATTTTTTCTGTATTCTACAGAATATTGACTTACAAATATAAGTAATGGTTTTTGTTACATTTAAACATTTTACTAAAACCTTGGATACATATGGTAGGCTTTGAAAATCTCATTCAGGAAATCAGCTGTTTGTTGTTGCTGTTGGTTAGAATAGATTTCACAATAGCTACGTACAGGTGGGTTTGGTAATTATTTAATCGTAATAATAATGATTTATTGCCAATAAGCAATGAACATATTTTCTATATCTGTTCGTTTGTCCTATACAAGGTGTATGCTATGCGAAGTAGTCATTGAAAACTAAATGTATTGGAAATTCTTCGTAATTATGTTATGCTTCGAAGTTTGTTTATTTTTTGCAAGTCAAAATAAATATGTATCAACTTTTCTGGTTTTGCTCGTGAGGATACAGCTTGAATGAATAAAATCGAAGCTTTCGTTTCTAATGAAAGCTTTCAATTATATGGCCCCCTTAATTTCAGTATTTATTCTTTTTTGTTTAGGAAAATGTATTAGTAGGTTACGAAGTTACAGCTGTGCTTTCATTTATTACGATGGAATAATCTCAATGTTACAGCCGCAGATGTGGGAAAAGCAGAGGGAGGTGAATTGGTGAATTTAAGGATGTAAGGAACAGCGGTGAACAAGTGAATCTAGCGTTAGGGATTCGTGTGGAAAGTGCTGCTGTGTCACCTGTTATTATTATTTAAATCCATTTTAATATTATTTTCATAATTTTATTAAAAGTCATTTTTAAAAAGTTATTTTAACAAAAAGTAATTTAAGTTTTATATTATTATTACTTCATAATTTTAATAAGAGTAAGGCCTATAAGGCTACAAAAAACTACCTCATATAAAATATCAAAATAGTACGAAATATCGAAGCATAAAACGATGGAAGACGCGTAAAGTCTACTTGTAAACAGTACATGGAAATTTAAGGAAAACAATTGCATATTACCCAGTATTCGTAACCTGTAATTTTCTCTTCGCTTGGCAGACGCGCTCACCGTTGCGCAAGTTATCGCTGGCTGAATAGTAGAAGAATGAAATCAATATTACTTAATCTGAAGCTGAGCGATCACTTCAAATGTTAACTATCAAAATTGTGACTCATACTCACCTGAAGACAAAGGAGGAGGGTAAGAATGCTTAGCAATCTTGTTCTGCTCTGAAAATTTCAAGCCGATTCGAAAAATTAATTCAAGATTCCATCGATGAAAGAGACAAACAGACGAAGCAAGTTAATAGTCAGCTTGTAAAAAGGTTACATTCATGTTCGTTTGGTTCTATCGGCTACATATTGTCATATCGAACTTTGAATTTCCAAATAAGTAATTTCATAACTACCCCCAATTCATACTATACAATTCAGTGTATTCGAGGCTACCAGATTCAAGTCCTGGTCTGGGTGAAGTATATATGTTGGCAAAATTTCTCTCATTGGTGGGATGTTGACATGACGACTCCGTTATAGCAACTTGGTACAAGCTCACAGTTCATGTCTGGAACTAATTGTGAGTTCAGGTACAAGACATCTCGATAATCAGGGCTTGCTAATAACCCCCCATCACGTATTCTGAAAGTGTGGACCTTGTGAAATGTAATTAGCACTCCTAAGCGAACAGAGTATTGATTTCAGATGAATATCACGCTCCGATTGACGCAATGTTGCTTGATCTAAAAAAGAAATCGAATCGATCGTCCGATTGCGAGTTACTTTTTCAATAGAAACCTTAAGCGTTAAAACTGATGACATCTAAAGTGTATATGATTGATTTTATAGAACAAGCGATCGGTCACAAGGACCATTAAGCCCTGGTTTCAGCTGAATACCGCCCTATTCACTAATTTTAAGTGACTTCGATCAGTTTGGATAATGCATGGCATCTTTATTTTTAAATATTGATTTTCCTACCTTCTCCGTGATTTTCCTGTCAGAAGTAATGTACCATAACCAACACTGGTAAAGTGTCAATCACTCGCACAAACCTACAGCCATAACATCTCTTATTTACTCAGGTGTACAAAAAGTATTAGAACAAAGTTTGTAGCACCACTTCTTCTTCTCGAGAAATTTTATTCCCTTACTCTTTTTTTCCCTTGGTCATTCATTGAAAGTATTTCGTTTTACCACGAAGATAAATTCACTCAGAGGGAGCAGTTACTTGCAAAGTGTTCTTTCTGTTTCGATTTATGTCGGATTTAATAATAATTTCGTGTGCATTTACTGCGTACTTACCACGGTTTTCACTGTTGGTTTGTATTGTCCGTATTACAATACTCCTGCAAGCAGTAGCGGTGAATTCGTGGAGTAAACGCGCGACTGAGTTGATGACATCGAATACCCGGCGTGGAAAAATTTAGCCATTTTTTTCAAGTCATTCAATCGTTTTGTGCTACTTTATAGATTTTAAATGGTTTTAAGTTCGTTGCAACAGCCACTATATATTTTTAAAAGCTGTAATGAGTCACATAAAAGTTAAGAATAGGTTAAGAGTGGTAAAAAGTGTCCTTTTTAAGAATGGCTACATTTTAAAGGCAAGATATGCAGAAATGAGCCGGTGGTAATGGTTAAAATCCGGCGAATGTGTTATTTAACAGTTCAAAGACTGGTGCTACGAGTCGTGTTTTTAATAGAAACTTACTATTCTTTCTAGATTAATATCGGTTCTAATTTTTTGCCTGAATTCACTGATTTCGCAGTGTCCTCTGTTTTCTCGGTTGTGCTGTCAGATTTGAAAACTTATTTGCACCTTTAGGGAGTGTTCGCATTGTGTGATCATTGATATTGGTTAATTTACCTTTTTTGCATCATTATATGATGTCTTGGGTTATATAGCGTAAATAGCCTTCGTAATCAACACATACTGCTTCACTAGGGTTTCGCGTTGAATGCGTTCTCTGGTTCTAAATTAATACAACGACCCAACTTATCTCTCAGAACGGATTCGTCCAATTAATCGGTGGGCTGAAAAAGAGAACTTGTTGATGTTATATCCTATTGTGGACGAAAAAACTAGAGGGCCTAAAAATCTCACCACTCATTGTAGTGACACACTTTTATGTCGTCATTGCATCAGGTCGAGCGCATTTTTAAGTATTTCAATCCAATAGGAGTCCTATATTGCTTTTAGTCATAGCTGCTAGCATAAATTTTGTAAAAATATCTTAATTCTTCTTTTCAATAAGTATATTATTTAGCACAATTCCGATTATTCTTTTAAGTAATCTAAATATTTCTCTCGCTTGAGAAAATGTTTCTTGAAAAAGTATGTGCACCTTGGAATTAGAACCCGGGTCCAGGTAGAGAATCAACGCGCATATCATGTCACCTCCTTAATCCAATTGAATTATAATGCATGATTACATAATAATTTTCAAGTGGCGAGCAGAGGTGACGCCACAAACTTTGTCCTAAAAATACTGAAATAGACTCTAAATTGATGCAATGCACTCTTATTATTCCCTATTACTACTGATGATGGAAACTAAGCACTTTTTATCGGAAAATTACGAGCTCTAACTTTTTTAAACACCAAAAGTATGAAGTTCGCCATGAAAAAATATTTTTAGCCGGGAAAAAATATTTTTATCTCAAAATTGCCGCTCATATGCGTTAGCCAGTTACACCACCAAGCCATTTTATCAGAGCGAACTTCGGGATGAGTTTTACCGAACAAGATGTTGACGTCGCAAGTCCACACTGTGGCGAGGGTCGCGCTAACTAAGCCACTGTCATAGTGAAAAACCCCCATTTTCTCGCTGGTCGGCGACGACGAATTTCAAAGCACTGCAGAAACAAGTTAGTTTGTTCGTAGTCACGCACACGGGTGCAAAATTGGTGCATTTAAGTTTGCACCCGAGCGCGTGACTGCGTACAAAGTCACTCGTTTCTGCAGTGCTTTTTCATACCCCTAGAATATTAAATCATTCTTCTACTTACAAAAATTTATTCTTATTACATTACTGAGCGACCGTTAAATGCCCAAAAATTAACGTAATTTTTTAAGAAAATCGATTATGTTCCCCATAACATAATACAAGAGGTTAAAATCGAAAATCCGATAAAAATTTAAAAAATACGCCACATCTTAGAGTGCAAGTGCGATTGTGAACTTTTGCGCATGAAACCAAGATTTAAATGTGGAAACCCGAGATCACGTGATTTCTTTCCTTTCTGGCTTCTTCCAAGTACGACTGTCTCACCGTCGGTGAGCCAAAGATATCCCCACATTGGCCTCCACTCTCGCAAAAACCCATAAGAACTAGTCGATTCACGCCACCTGCGACGAAAGCTCTAACATTCGTCCGCAAAGCGCTCAAGATAAATTAAGAGATCATAAATCACGACAATTGCAAATGAGAAGTGTGTTCCCACACACTATTTCCGGAACCGATTCGCGAAACACGATAAGAGTCTACAAAATGAAAGTAACCAGTTTCGTCGTGATCGCAGGACATCATTTCCAGTTTTAAATCCTTCAAAACACAGTGCAAATCCGTGCCGATCCGGGTATAAACCAGATATGACTGACGAACTCAATTTAGGTCAACGTAAGAATCTGCCAGCGGAATTGAGTGGACGAAGAAAAGACTTATCGGAGAGATTATATCATAAAAATTACCACTGATAAATACCGTTCATGAATTGGGAACCCAACAATGATATCGCAATCATTTAAAGCTTCTTCATTGAAATTGAAATGGTCAGGGACTTCATAAATAGTTATTTTAGAGGAAAGTAAAGGCAACATTACGTTCCTGCTCAATTGATTCGTGACACTTCGTTATACCTAGTTTTTTAAGCTATCATCTGTTCGCCAGAATCAACACTCTATAGATTTATCATCAACTGCGTTTTTTTGGCACAATATTGTTAATAAGTGGATAGATAAATGTTGACTACGCCCTTTATCAATGCAACAATTGTACACGCCTAGGTGTAGTAGCTTACACCATACGTTAGTACTACCTACGAAGCCAACCATGAGGTTTAGTACGAAAATAAATATTTCCTTTATTTTTACTATATTTCGTACTCTTAACTATCAAATGATAGAATTTAAAAGATTGAGAGAGAATATAAGAAATAAATTTTCTATGAATCAAATCATATATTTTATTTGTAGATCTTATTGAAATAATAAAACGCTAAATTTATAAATATGTTACTAACATGAAAGAAGTCATTTTGTTAAATTAAATCCATCCTAAAGATTAGACCCACATAATTAGATTATGAGCCACTTTTATAGTATTTAACATAGGAAGAAACTCTTTTTCACGACCAGGAATTGATGCTAAAGGACACCGAATACCAGTCACTGCATTGCTGAGAAATGTAAATAGCCTCAAATTGATGATGATGAGAAAAATTAATTTGACGGTATATAGGTACTTGAGGGGATTTTAACCTATACGTGCAAACTAGTCTAGTAAAAGTTCAGTACATGGTAACAAAGGAAATCCCCGGCCACTCTGAAGAACACTTCCTATTTCCATAATGATATTCACGTAAGAGATGAATACAGTATCAAGGGAATCTCTCAATTCGCTTGCCCTCACGGCGACCAGGAACACCGAAAAATTACTGTGAACTTTGAATTGAGGCCAATGTCGTAATGCAAGATCTAGCTCAACCACAATGTACACATGCTAAGTGTATCACTGAAATGCGCGTTGGTAATTCACGGCGTGAAATACGATACCTTCGTGCGTGAAAATTGTCACACAACGCAACTGACATAGTAGCCAACCATATTCGTGAAAACCTTAATTCACAATTGGATTTAATGTAATTATTAAAATGAGCCATCTATTCGTACGCAGGTTTCCGCGGTGATTACTTGAGTTCAGCATTCTTTCGGGCTGCATCCGCGTCCGTTGTCGAAGAACCACAACAGTTTCGCCAGCTCTCCTGCCACCGTCCTCAGGTGAAGGATGAAGTGAAGCTTTTAGTCCTCTCTTATATAGTCAATTTTTGGCGCCAATTCGGTGGATTTCTTTCGACCAATCAGGGAACGTCCTCGTATTTGCGTCGAATATACCTTTTCCACGCGCTGTGCAAAGGATAGCCATCCTCCCTGTTAAAGTTCGCTGGTCTTTTGACTATCTCAATGGCCTCTCTTAAGTATTATTCTCGGGAAGTACTTGTCTTCTCTCGCAATTATTTTGGCGTCGTCAAATAAAATTGAATGTCCGGATTCACTCCAGGCGTGCTCCGCGATGGCAGAGACTTTGAACTGATGAATGAGCCATCTATGTTATGGTTAATGCGATTTTAAATGGAGGCTTATATTTTATCAATGAATCTGTTACTCTTCGTAATAATTTAATTATATTCAAAAGGTAGAAGGATTATTGTCATAATCATTCTTTTTCACTTCTGTATCAATTGTTGAATTATTTCATTCTATAGCTTCATATGAAGTTAGTACGAGCAAATGTATGATGCTAACATCGATGGGTTGCTTACCTTCCTGCAGAATTAGGTACCTATGTAATTATGGAAAACGTTCGTAGATAACCTAAGGAGTGGATGTTATATATAAAGTATTGGCGATCATGCAAAATAAAAGGCAGAACGCGTTACAACGCCTCGACAAATAATGGCCACAAAACATTCTTGGTTACATTAAACTCCTTCATACCTTGCAATCTCCCAGCTTTCTACTCACTTATTACGGTAAACCATATCCTATTACTCGAATTTGGGAGACGATAAAAAAAATTAAAAAGCGGATTAATTGAAAAATTAGGACAGCTAAATACATTTCTTACATGCAAATTAAAAGGCACAACGCGTCACAAAACCTCAACAAATAATGGCCACCAAACATACTTGGTTATATCGAATTCCTTCATACCTTGCAATCTCCCAGCTTTCTACTCACTTATTACGGTAAACCATATCCGATTACTCGAATTTGGGAGACAATTAAAAAAATTAAAAAAGCTCAATAATTGAAATATTTGAACAGCTTAAAACTTTGCTTTCTACCAGTGCAGTCTGCTTACAAAATCAGGTAGCCGAAGATCCCCTCAAAACGTAAAAATGTAATTCATGGGAGGAACTTCAATTTCAAATAACAGAGGTCATTTATTTAAGTATACCGGGACTAGCCACGGTGATAACTTTTTACGGCGTCACCCGCAATGCACAACTTGTGCGAAAAATCCAAAGAAGAAAAATCATTCGCCTTGACAGGGATTCGAACCCGGATCCCTCGATTTCCGTCCGAGAGCTTTAGCCATTTAAGGTACCTTAAGATAAAGTATCTTAACTGGCTGGAGTACTTGGCAGGAAACTGAGGGATCCGGGTTCGAATCCGGTCAAGGCGAATGATTTTTCCTCTGTGCATTTTTCGCACCAGAGGTGATCATTGCGAACGTTTTTAGAACTGCCAAATCAATTAGTCAGCCTCAAGGCACCCGCGGAGGTGACACGGTTTAGGTTCGTGTTTGGGGAGAATTCGTGACTCCAGTGAAATAGAGTGGCGAGGGAGCGCATTAGAATGAGATTTGGTGATAACAGCAACGGGATTAGCGTTATACAATGGGGTAGCACCTCTGCAAAATCTAATGGTGGACTTCCCAGGGATGCTTAATGACACCTCGGTCCCCTCAAGAGCTGGAATTCCCAGAATTGTGTCACTGTGAACGCAATTATGCTCGCCTTCAACCCTTCACCCAAAATTCCATGCTAATATCAGAACTTAACCCTCCTCCTCCACAAACACGTCCCACTATACCGCATACCTCTTCCCCTCCTATTCCCACCCACCCCTCTTCCCCACCACCACTTTCCCTACTTGCAATTTCGCACGAACACAAAGCCTCCCTTTCGTTCATTATACAGGATGGAGAAAATTTTGTCACAAAATTTTATCCCTGGATCCACGCGAAGGTAAAAATAGAGTGAGACGCTGACACGACCATACCATAGTATATCAATGGCGGATTAGCCTCCCCTCAGTTTCTGGAAAAATGTAAAGATGATAATTTTTTTAAGTGGCTCCCCAATGAAAGTTTTTCATTATCTTTACGAACAATTTTTATTAATAATCGATGGATATCTGAAAGCCAAAAAAGCCAATCGATCGATTCGACCTTCACTTGGTGAAAATTCATGCTGAATGAATATCTACCACCTTCGTAAATTTTCACAGATTTTGTTTGTGGTACAATGCATTCTAATGCGCTGGTTAGAAGTGCCGAATCCAGAGAGGAGCAAGGAGGGGCTATAGAACCCCTGTCTCTATCCTGGATATGTGACTGAAATTAACTGATGCCAGTAGGAGCCAAATTTACTCATGATTTTTAGGTCAAAAACGCACTATTTTTAAACTACGGAAACTATGAGACAAGCGCTCCGATTGGCCGCGAGTTTGCCTTCTTGGCGAATGCTCTGGGCAAAGGCAAAGGGAAATGCAGGCAAATTATTCGATGTCATGAGTTGTTTAGAGCATCCGACAACAGGGCAACCCCGAGGCTAATCGGAGCGCTTGGCTCAAAGTTTCTAGAGTTTAAAAATTGTGTATTTTCGGCCTAAATATTAGTAATTTTGGTTCCTAAGTACATGCATCAACTATCCAGGATTAAAATTTGGGACACAATATTTTCCCACCCTGTGTAGAGCGTTATCATAAATAAATGGTGTGGTTTTGAACATTATTTCAATGAAAACAGAATCACTTGCAGTTTATGTTTTTACTATTTTTCGAATTTGTCGCCTCAAACAGTTTTTTTACGTGATTAAAAAACCTAAATATGTTTGCCCATAGTCGCTTGACAAATATCCAAATGATACTCAACTTCTGTCTAAATATTAGTTGACATTACTTCGTTAATGATTGTCATTGTTTCATTATTCCTGCTTATTAAGTGGATAATGTCGCGATTTTTTTCTATAAACAATGCTTTTGATGTACCCCCATTAGAAAAAAATCACAAGGTGTGATATCTTATTCCTACCGTCACATTCACGCTTTAAGAGAATATTATGTCAATGGTTACATTTTCGAGAGTTGGAAATCTGGTGGAGTAATTAGGTATTGAATAATAAGAAATTTGGTCCATATTTTAGGGAAGGAAACGCAGAAGAGAGGAGGTATGACGTAGTTCCTTAACATGAAACTACTGTGAAAAATATCACTAATTATACGCCAAAGATTTTGTACGACAATTTTGAAGCCACTCCGGTTCTGGTTCTCCCTATTGTAGCTGCTGCAAGTAATCATCACGCGGCTTCCACTTTCACTCAGGGTGCTAGAGTTTTAAATAACATATCGACCAGGGTCAGATGGGCTTCTTCATGAAAACATTCGGGGTGAATCCCCGTCTCCACAAAATAGCCTAGCTGCTGACTTTCATCTACATCTATATCCAAGAAGTACCGTGCAAGCCAGTTCCAGGGTGTGTGGCACGGGGTGATTCATCACCAAGAATGCAGCACTCATTGTAGCCTCAATTAGAGACGCCCTCGCTTGCCGGACACAGGCCAAGTACACAGGACAGCGAGATGCAGTCAGACCAGAAAGTAGGAGAGTGCTTAGGACACGAAAATGCTCATCATCATCATCATCATTGGTCAACAATCCTAGGATTGGTTTGACGCAGCTCTCCACTCTATTCTCCTATCAGCTAATCTTTTCACACCTACGTATTTCTTCTCTTTCACATCTCTCTTTACTCGTTCCATATATTTTGTTCGAGGTCTTCCTTTTCCATTCTTACCTTCCACTTGCCCTTCGACGATTGTCTTCATCAGGCCATCATGTCTCAAGATGTGGCCTATAAGGTTGCTCCGTCTTCTTATTAAGGTTTTCATGAGGCTTCTCTTCTCTCCTACCCTTCTTAGGACTTCCTCGTTACTAACTCGGTCGATCCATTTGATTTTCATCATTTTTCTGTAGCACCACATTTCAAAGGCCTCTATCCTTGCTTTCTCCGCTGCGGTCATTGTCCATGCCTCACTTCCGTATAGGAGCATACTCCAGATGTAGGTTCTTATAAATTGTTTCTTTACTTCCATATTTAAGTTTTCAACTGTAAGCAGGTCTCTCTTTTGGTGGAATGCTCTCTTCGCCTGGGCTATTCTGCTGATAATTTCTTTCTTACTTCTCCCGTCATTAGTTATCTTGCTTCCCAAATAACAGAATTCATCCACCTCTATCAGTTTTTGCTTCCGTATTTTAATGTTAGTCTTGACTTCTTCTCTTCTGCTGCATACTGAGATATTGGTTTTCTTCGTGCTTATTTTCAGTTGATATCTACCCATTACCTTACCCATATTAACCGGAATATTTTTCAAATCCGTCTCTGTTTCTGCTATAACGGCTATGTCATCGGAAAATCTTAGAATGCTAATTTTTTCTCCATGGATATTCACTCCCAATGCCTTTTCTTGGATTTCATTAATGGCTTTCTCAATGTAAACGTTGAAAATTACGGGTGACTATGTACAGCCTTGTCGCACTCCTTTCCTAATTCTTGCTTCTTCACAGCTGGGCCCTGATTTTATCACGGCTACTTGGTTTTTGTATAAACTGTGGATGATTCTTCTGTCATTATAAAGAACCCCAATTTCCTTTAGGATTCCAAGCATTGTGCTCCAATCCACGTTGTCAAATGCCTTCTCTAATTCCACAAACGCAACAAACGTTGGCTTGTTCTTTTCCATTCTCTTCTCTATGAGCAGTGCTCATAGAGAAGAGAAATTGAGCAGTCTAAGAGCCAATATTGCTTCCCTTGTGCCTTTGTTTTTTCTGAATCAAAATTGGTCCTCATCCAAGTGCTCTTCTGCTTTTCGTTCTATTCTTCTATAGATGATCCTTGTCAGTATCTTCGACGCATGTGTAGTAAGGTTAATGGTCCTAAAATCTTCGCAGTTCTCCGCTCTTTTCTTCTTAGGAATAGGGATTATAATGTTCCTCTCGAAGTCGTTTGGTATCTCACCTGTCGTATACATTTCACTAATGATTTTGTATAGCTGGTTCAACGTCTTCTCTCCTGAATTTTTAATTAGTTCTGCAGGAATGTCATCAATGCCAGACGCTTTATTTATCCTGAGGACTCTTACAGCCGCATCAAATTTCGATCTTAAAATTGGGGCTCCCATGTCATCGGCATCCACTTCCCTCTCGTTTTCGATAGCATTCGTTCTGAGGCTGCTTCCTTTGTACAAATCTTCCAGGTATTCCTTCCATCTTTTCCCTTTTTCTTCGTTTTCAATCATTAGTTCTCCGTTTTTGTCCCTAATGGTATTACATCTGACCCTTTCCATAAAGTGTTTCCTCACTATCCTATAGGTGGCCTCTACTTTTCCATGCTTAAGATTGTTTTGCACGTCTTCACAAATACTTTTCATCCACGTTTCTCTAGCCTTCCGCGCTTTACGACAAATTTCGATCCTTATTCTCTTGTAACGATTCTGTCCTTCCTCTGTTTTCAAAGCCTTGTATTTTCTTCTTTCTTCAATGAGATCTAATACTTCCTGCGTGATCCATGGTTTTTTCATAACGACTCTTCTTTTACCAAGAACTTCCTCAGCTGCTGCCTGCAGACCACTTCTAATGGTTTTCCAACTCTCTTCCATTGGTTTTTTGGTCGTATCCTCCCCTATTTTATTTTCTACAGCCTCTTAAAAAGCCAGTTGATGCTGAACCTCCCTCAATTTTTCAACCAGCCATATGTTTTTCACGGCTTTCTTCAACTTTTTAAATTTAAGGTGGCATTTCATCATTTATACCCTAAATCAGGAGACAAATCCAGAATAACTGATTTAAAAAATTGTTCGTATACCATTGCACGGTCTCTAGGGGCTCTAAAGTAGTTCTTTTTAGCAGAATTAAAACAATTTGATAGAAATCGATTCTCACAATTGTAGTGGCTCAACTACTTTCCTTTCCTACGGTTCTCCATCTTTCGCCAATGGTTCCTTGAGGCTTCTGGAATTGCAGAGATCTTAGGCATTAATTTCTTCATCGCTTTGGCAATTATCTCACCCGACCCAGGGGAATTGTCGCCTCCATTTAATTAGAGCTCTTTCGTGACATACATTGCGCGACGCTCGACTCCGTTGCTTCAAGGCTCTCCTCGCTCGCTAATTTGATATCTCCCAATGAAGGATGAACTCCCATATTAGTTCATTATTTTGCATAAATGGACTACAGATGACTTTATCATCGGAAATCATCTGCATCTACATATTACAATGCGAGCCACCTCTAGGGTGTATGCCAGGGGGTAATCAATCACCAGCATTCAGCATGCAAGAGGAATCCTACATGCACACCACACGGTCATAAAAATGTTACGAATACAAACGACTTATACTTCCACATTGAAGCGAATGCAAAACTTCTTAAGGCAATATTTGATGTATTTATTAACTGTAGTAGTGATGTATTTATTATTTGATGCATTTATTATTTGTAGTATGAATTTATTAACTAACAAGGCGTTGCAAGACCGGTGTATTATTGGAAGAGATTGAGGGCTGGTTAACGTCGTCCAATTAGCGAATTTGGCTATCGTTTTCAGTTGGATACAAGAAACGATGTGCTAAATTTCCACGGTGGCCATCAAACTATGATCGCCAATTGTTTTTTGACCTTCGAAGGTCATTATAGTCCTCTTTTGACCGAAAATCAATATTCAATCAAAATCAGTTGACCAGCGACAATCAGCAGGGCACTGATTACCCTTGACATGAATCAGATGCCTGATTTATGGTATACATTTATCATAAATTATTGAATTTTATAAAATCGACGGTACTTATCGGTTATCACCGAACATTTTTAAAATCATCAAAACAATTAAAAATATGAGCAATTAATTCATACGTCAAATTCAAACTCAAAGATTCTTAACTGATGGCCACATGTAGGCCATCACTTACAGCAACGAATCGATGGGATCGTCGCACTTCCATTATTTGCGCACCATAAAATTCACTAATAGGGTAGTTTCCTTCATCAAAGAAAACGAAAGGCATTGATTGCGATTCGTTACCCGCAATTAGTGTATTCATAATATAAAAATTATTTGGTTTCAGAAATCCCAGTTTAGACGAATGGCAAGGGTCACTTTTAACCGCATTTGAAAAAGGCCAGATTGGCGCCCATGCGATTCCACTCCACGTGACGTCACAGGGATCTAGTTTCTATACGAGTAGATTGGAGTTTTACATCGTCTGAAATTACCAATGCATGCATGAGTCACAGAGCTCAGGGAAACATCTCTTAACAATCACCTATTAAAATTGCCTATGGTCGGAAAGTTTCCTTCGTTTGATAAGGTATTAATAATCCTTATGTAAGCCAAGCGCTATCTGCTAGCAGGATACTCTGCTACCTGATAGCATCCTGCGCCGTATTAGCGCTCAGAGCCTCGCCCCAAGGTCACCTCACTTGCGGCAGCGGGAACCAGAACGACGTCACACGGAGATTTCCCGGCATTCATACTTACCCGTCGCGTTTTCGCGTGCTTAAAAATTTTCACTATTCATTTTATCATAAAAATTAATATCGTCATTTAAAAATCTAAAAGCGTGAAATACGTAATCCCGGAGTAATAATCTTTCGATTTAGGCAATAGAAAATAATAGGAAACCACCCTATTGTAAGTATGTGTCCGCACTCCGTTCCGCGCTGTCAAAGAGGTACATACTTCCCCGTCGAATTGGGCAACAAGCGGGATTTATTTTTAATGGCAAATAATGAATTCCCATGGAGACTAAATAATTATCCTTAATAATTTTTTCTCCACAATTTTCAACTAAATTATCTTTTAAAAATGTTCGGCGATAACCGATAATAACCAAATCGACAACTCAATGTTAAAAAATTAAAATTTCTTAATAAGATATGGGTTAAAAAATGCTCTTCGGCTATAAGCGTCGTTTATTTTGAATGGAAAATCCCCATCGAGACTAAATAATTACGCTTAGAAACAGGTTTCTTTGATACAAATTTCACGAAAAAATTTACCGTGGGACACCCGCTTTCATCACCGCTGGCAGGAAAAATTTACAATCGATCACAATCGATAGTAAAACAGAATAAATCGGTGAAAGACCCATTTAAAACGATGTTTAAACATTATTACAAGTTATTTTTTTCTGAGTAGCAGGTGCAATCGGAGTCATAACCTCCGCACGGTCCGACATCCACTGAGGCCCAAGCGTCGCCGCCAAGGTAGAACGTCATAATAGTCATGCGGCCTTTTTTTCTCCAATTAACGCCCAATTAGCGCGCAGAGACGCAAAACATCCCCGTACCAGTCCATGCCAGGATGAGCAGTGGGCGGTGATGATGTTGGGACACTCGCACGCTCTCAGACTGTCACCTGTCTTTACCTCCGCCTCCAGTGACGCCACGGGTCCTTCACACACATTATTCTCTGGGGCCGACGACAATACTGACAACCTCCGCGAGCGAATGAGTCGATTTCTCAGCGTCTAAATATGATGAGGATATTTTGCATAGATTCACTTATCACCTAAAGCGAATTCTTATATCATAGAAAAATACAACTAAAAAGTTACAGCAATTACAATCCGAAGACGTTATTAAGTACGTCGATCAGTTAACGTTGAAACTCCAGTAAATAACAAACCACAAAATTATGGAATAATTCCAAATAGACTTGTTTCAAGAGGGGAGAAATTACTATGGGTTCATCTCCTTTTTCATTGTGCATGCAGCAATTCCCGACTGATACAATGACATAATTGAGTCATTGCATGATACAGACCAGTAGAGCGTCAGACTCAGTCTCTTTTCAATGCATACAGCATGTAAAATAAATTTTTTCAGGCATGGGCGTACCCAGGGGGGCAGGAAGGGACAGCCTAGAAATCCCCTAGAAACAAAATAAATTCAGTTCATCACGAAAAGTTTTGAACAAATTTTCTTTTGAAGAAAAATTGTATTAGTAAAAGATATGGAACTAAAATAAAAATATTTTTCAAGGAAATAATTTTAAAAACTCGTAAATCGCTGTCATAATTAGAATTTCTGAATAAGATATGGATTAAAAAATGCTCTTGGGCTACAGGCGTGTTTTATTTTGGATGGCAAATCCCCATCGAGGCTAAATAATTTGATATTTTGGTTTTATTAACCTTTTCCATGCTAAAATACGACCACGTCTTGCCCTCCCCCCTTATTTTGACCCTGAGTACGCCCTTGCTTTCAGGGTACGTAATGTAAAAGATTTGGTCAGAACCCACAGTGGCTCAAAGCCGATTCTCACGTAAAAACACATCATGCTATGAATTCAGCCGTGATATAGTGCAAGTTGGGCATATAAAAATAAAACGTAGTGTAGCGCCGGTTCGCTGGAGAAGGATATTCAAAGGCCGTTTTCCAATCCACGTAGTATGCACTCATTCCCTCGTCCCCTTTCTCCCTTGCACCCTGCTCCCTTACAAATGCTCTACTGGCGCCATATAGTGTGAACGGAAATAATGTGAACTATTGGCAGTAACGAAATGTGAAGCGCAGGGTCGGGTTAGGACATCTTGTGGTTGATTTAATAATTAATTTCACCCTACTACTCGGTTTGTTTACGTTTGTAATTTAGATTGCTTAGTATTTTGACTTTTCTGGCACCGATTGGACCCTCTCTCTTCACATAATAAACAAAAAATTACTTACAACTCCAGTTCAAGATTTCCGAGTTTTCCATTGCCGCCATTTTGACGTCCACTTCCTACGAGGGGAAGGTAGTGAGGGAGTATCCGCGCTCCCTTGCTCACTTACCCTTCGTTCCCTTGCGCCCTCGCCGATTGGATCCACCCTTGCTGTCGTCACATCCGTAAGTTGACGATCGAAAAGTGCACGGAGGGTGAATAATTGCGAATTGGAAAACGGCCAAAATAACGTTCGCTCACTTCGAGGTTCAAAACACAACTCTTTCTTCTCTCTCTTTTACAACGGGCCCAAAAGCCCTTCTCCCGTTGAGGGCTTCACGCCCCCACCTCCTGGGTTTCCCCCAAGAGTCCATGTCCTGAGCAGCCGACCGTACTCTGCTACAGTAGTTACACTTTTCCACGTATGACGCGTTAAAATAACTTAGAAAAAAGTCAGCTACGTTTTATTACAATACATTAAGCTATGCAGTGCCAGACTTTATCTTTCATTCGATAGATCCAACTATGAACGCTTTTCTCTATCAACGAAATCTTCACAGCTAAAAGCATTCCCATGCTAAAACAATTTTGATTTTTTCAAATGAAATAGCAATACTATCACCAAGTCACTATTAATATAGAATTTTACAAGATCAGATGCTACACATGTAGTATGTTTCTCTATGAAAGCGAGGCTTGGACGTTGGCAGCAGCAGAGAAGTCGAGAGTGGAAGCATTCGAAATGTGGTACTACCGAAGAATGATGAAGATAAAATGTATCGATCGTGTAATTAACGAGGACGTGCTAAGAAGAGTGGGAGAAAAGAGAAGACTCCTAAAAACCTTAAGCAGAAGACGCGACAACTTAGTTGGCCATATTTTGAAGCCTGATGGCCTGATGAAGACAATCGTTGAAGGACAAGTGGAAGGGAGAGGGGATCGGGTTGGTGTGGTGGCTAGAGTGTTGGCTTCCCACCCCGTGGGCTTGGGTTCAAATCCCGGCGGAGGCAGAGAATTTTCAGAGGCTGCCGGATCCCTGCTTGAATATTGTGTGGAGGACATTTCAAGTGCAACACTCCGTCCGTCGGTAAAGCCGTGGTCCCCTTGGCGCCTTTCGCTGAGAGCAGGCTAATGCCGACGCCGGGTTTCTCTCCACCCTTCCTCATCTACCCTTCCCTCATGGCGCAAATAGCCTAAGCTGTCGGTCGCCTCCTCCAAGTACCATACCTGGAAGGGAGGAAGGGCGAGGTACGGCCCCGAATGAGTAACAGTAAAGGATTTTAAGAGAAGAAATTCGTCGCCATGAAAAGGTTAGCGGACAGGAGAGAGGAATAGAGAGCTGCGTCAAACCAATCTTAGAATTATTGACTAAAAATAATGATGAATGCACCATATGGAACCAGTATTCCAAGTTTTTACTCCTCAAAGAAAACTCTGGGAAAAAGCTGTGCGAGATATATTTGTCGTCCTCTCTCTGTCCGTGTATTGGTGAAGGCAGATTCGTTTGTTCCTTTAATTATACCTTAAGGAACTAATACTTCCTGTTTACATATTACCTACCTTCCTTTCTTGTTTTCCTGACCATGATGGCAGGTTCCATTATGCGCCTATCCTTTCTTACCATATTTCCTGAGTAAATCACTTTTTGTCTGCGTATTTTCTACCTAATTATACGTTGCGTTAAATTTTATACCAGACGCTCGACAACGAAGGGCAGTAAAATTCAAATTGATTGCCAGGATGGAAAAGATCCCTGAGTAGGAAATCGAGCCTCGAGCCATTCGCTTACCTTGAAGCAGATACGATAGAGTCAAGGTGTTTAAAGATTTTTGGCAAATTTACGGAAATGTGTTGTTCTATTTATGCGCACTCATGAGTTTATCACAGATCAACCACTACATAGCAACATCTTTTTCATTCTAATATAATGTTTTTTTATGCATGCATGCTTTACCACCCGCGAAGGACTTAGTAGTTTAACAAATTAGTGAATAAAAATAGAATTAAAAATAACTTTCCAGCTGCCTTTCATTTATCAGTTGCCTATACATAATTCATCTTCCAGAAGGGATACACAAGTACACATTGGCGGATTTAGGGGGAGTGCACGTGCCCCTCCCCAATACGTTCGTTTTGTTTTGTGCATTATGGAGCCTCAATGATTCAATTTCATATTAATAATTTTCATATTAAAACAAAGAGAATATTTCGTATTGAATTGTTGCATGCTGTTTTTAATCTCAAAAATGGGAGGACCGTTAGCCTGTGAAGACCTTGTGCCCCCCCCAGAAAAAAATCCTGAATCCGGCCTTTCAAGTATACACTATGGTCCAACTTATTTTCACACCTCGTTTCTGTAATTATCTTCATTCTTCAATTACGCAACAACAATTAGCCGTTTATTTTGACATAGCGATTGCATTAGCAATGCAATAAACCCTTTTAGGCCAGGTGTGCTGAATTCGGCACATGCCTCCAGAATCATTTTGCCTCAGTAGTCAAGTAAGTAATTGCACAATTGCCCATTGTGACGTTTTCGGCACGTTCGTATCTGCCGGCAGTAATAAGTGTTAACACCAAGCGAGGAAAGGTAGAATCCCGACTTCGATAGTCAAAAGTTGAATGTTACTGACGTTAACGGCGCACAAACTGATACATTTGTTCATTTGCAACAATATCTCGCATTCTTTAAATAACTTTTATCAAAATGCGGCTGATTCCACATTCAAATCTCCTGTTGATACGTAAGTATGAGTCATCGTGTGCGTTTAACAGAGGATAGTGTAATTACGTCCAATGATGTGTTTAAAGAGGTCCTCTGACCTCAATTTGTACATGAACATTCCAATTAAATTTGTACATAAGACCCTGGCTTTTTTTCGACATTTTAAAATTAGAAACGCGCCTATCCCTCTGTGGACCTGCATTAAAAGAGCGGGGGAAGCCCGCAGGGAGCGGGCGCATCACGCACGTACTTCATAAATATACTCCATTATGTCGTCGTATTTATGTAATTGAGGGTAAAGAGTAGTTATATGGCTTATTTCTAACATTTATACATGGCATTATTAGATATTGTTTATTCCGTTTTTATTTTAAAAAATGAATCATGTAACTTTTTATGAGAAAAAGAAGAGGGATGTTGTTCCAAATGTGATTGTGCCAAAAGAGGATACCGATGATCATTGTGCTGTTGAAAGCTCGAGCAATTAAGATTTCGAATCAGAGACACCTGATGACTCCGAGAGTGCTTCAGAAAGTTTTTCAAAACTGTACAAAATTTAACGTACAGTTGTGTTTGAATAAGAATTTCAGCTGGTTAATTAAAGTTCATGAAAAATACCTCGTTTTCTTGTTATTTAAACCAATCATCAACGGCAATTCTTCATATACATCCCCATTCATTTTTATGTTTGGCTGAAATGATGACAACACATAGTGCAGAGTGTTTGATTATGATATGCAACTCTCTCTAAATTTATTTCGCTAAGCAACCTAATTTTATCAGACACGTTATACATTGGATATATTGTTGTTTGCTTTTTTGGGAAAAATAACTTTATTTCCTATCATATTCTTTTTGTGCTGTCAGCTGATGTTTGATTGTAATAGAGCTATTAATGATTTCCACATCGGGCATTAAAATATATTACGGAAGGTAAACTTTGAACAGGGATGTTCCAATGTTTTTTATTAAAGCTGACTATTCTAAATGGGCAGTTAATAATGATTTACTTGTTTTTAATCTGAAAATTGTGTGGCGGGTTACCTACCTTCTGGTAAAGCCTACCTAAGATGGGAATGCCCAATGTACCGAATTCGGCACATTCCTTAATTTTAATCTATTTTGAGAAAAAAAGTTATAAAAATGGGTTGGTGTGCTTCCTATGAACTCCTTTGATTAAAAGTTGAAAGGAAAACACTTTTTCCACAAGTAATAAAATTGTTGTCGAGAAAGGGTTAACCACTATTGATTGGGAAAATCGTCAAGGAAAGGATAATAGATTGATAAATAAAAAATATCAAGGATAACACTAAGCAACTCGTTCCCCTATCAGGCTGTAAAATATAACTCAAAAACAGCCCAAATATTTTCTGTGCATTATTAAAGCTATGTAGACGCAAGAGATTACACTACAGAAGAAAGTTGCTCGCACTGTACGTCCATTTTTTTTCTTGAGATAAGCAAGACGTTTAAGGGCAGACAAAAATGTATGGAGACAATCAAATGGAATAAGCTAAAGTAGAATCGATGAATCATCACAAGTGGGTCCACAGGACTGGTTGAAGCAGACATCAAACAGCAACTTGATAAAAGACTTGACTTTTTGCCAAAATCTCAACTTGAAAGAAGTAGGTCATCCTATTGACTCTTCCGAATCTTTGTACGTACTATCATCAAGTCCCACACGGCCTGTATAAGATTGCGCCCGAAGTGGAGCTGTAAGCACCAATGAAAGCCACTTCAGAGATTTAGGACAAAAATGTTTTCATCAGATACCACATCTGAAGTGGATATTCAGCGATTCATGCACATCAAAAATATGAGAGATAAATCGTAGTCAAAAGTGATAAGGTGAAGTGCGAATTTTTCCAAATTATTGCCACCTGGAAATTGGCCTGAAATGTAATTTCCGCCCAAGTGCTTCAAAAGAGGATTGATAACAGAAAAATTGGAGTTGTATAGCATTCAAACCAAATAATGGAGATAATTAGCAATAATTTAAGGCACAACCAAAAGTTTATTAAAATTATAAGAATAGAATATAGAACTATCGCAGAATTGAGTTGTTGGAGTCAAATGAATTCATTATCAATACTCATACACCAGAGCAGTATAACATTTATGAAATTATTAGTCTATTTTTTGGCATAGAGTATGCATGTAATTGTACCTTCGCCAATCATATCAAAATACGCCTATTATGTTTGAAAGATATCTATTCATATAAACTTTCGGGCGTAAAAATGACACATTGAATATAGACAAATTGTGGTGTTTTCTTTTTCTTCAGTAAAATTCTGAGGACTGCAATATAGCTATTTTATTTAGTTATTAAAGTTGATCCCTTATAAGCCATCTGGAATGAAGAATAAAATTCATTTTGCCATAGTTTACATGTTTTCGGTGGAAATATGAGCACTCTTAGACGAAATTCACTACAGCAAAAATGCTGGTCAACTATATGATCGTTCTTGTCCTCTTACACGACACAAAGAATATGTGTAGAAAAACTGATAAAAAACAATTTACCGAGTTGAAATTTTGAAAATTACTACGACGGAAAGTATAATCCGTGAAATATGAAAGTAATAGTAGAAAGGAATGATTAGGTTTATCTTTTACGATTATGCTAAGACTTTTTGCAAACGGTAGTTATTTATCATTTAATCGTCTAGGAGTGTACTTTAATTAGTAATGTCTCCCCCTAGTAGCCCTGTCGATTAAAAGTCTGAGGGGAAGTTTCACTCAGGTGAAAAACTTATCGATCCTAATCCATTCTCGGAATGGGTGGCCGAAATATGTTGATGCCACTTGCTACCACCGTACAAAAACCATGGGCGCTGCATACTACACTTACGTAACCACCTTGAATAGTTGTTTTAGATTCGTCACTCTTTCGTCGATGGAGATCAAAAATAAGAATCGAAGATGGTTCCAGTGCGCCAAAGTTTTGTTATATGATAAGAGGCCTAAGGTTATGTTCCTGCTCAAAGTTCATTTCCTAATCTCCATAATAAATTCAATATATGATTTAAGCATTTCGGCTTAGTGAACGATAAAATCCTTAATGACTGCGAAAATATTTTGATTTGGTAGTTTACACGATATTTAAGCCTGATAAACGCACTTATTAGTGCAATTAATACAGGAGAGTATAAAAAGGTATAAGGTGAATATTAGCATGCGTGGCAAAGAAATACGGTGGAGAGTCATTAATTTCGGACATCAGAAATCTGGACGGTCGATAATCCGGACTAACATTCCGCGAATGATACGTGCATGCAAAATCTTACACTTCATTGAAATACCTTACGATAGATTAATTGTGCGTTAATGGTTTTATATACGGAATTAAATTGTTTGACTACAGTACCAAACTGAATTACTGTTTTCACAGTTTAGAGCAAATTTTCTATAGGTTCAAGGCATCAATAGGCTATTCCTTGGTTCTGTTCGAAAATTCAGGCGGTTTCATAGTCCCGACTGTGTCCAATTACAACCGATCTGATTTACTGAGGCTCCACTGAACAAGGGAGAGACTTAACTATTTTTGCTTCGCAAAACCAACTTCTAAATCCGCGAAAATCCACAGCGAAGACCAACACAATGATTTTCCTAACATAATCGCCTTCTAAACTAATCTAGTGAAAATAGGCTAATATCTGTCGATTTATTTTTTCCTAAAACAGAAAAAATCAAAGGAAAACACTATCTCAAGCACTTGCGAGATGTACTCATCTTCGCCTTTTAGAATCCCTTATCGGAACCTTCGAGTTGAAAAGATAATTCCGCAAAGGATTTTTGGAACAACAGCCATCAACGTCGGAGGTCATTTACCCCCGTGATCAGAGTGGTAAAGTCCTTCATAAAAAAACGAAAGGCATTGATTTCGATTCCTTACCCACCATTAGCGTATTCATAATATGCAAATTATTTGGTTTTAGAAATCCCAGTTTAGACGAATGTTAATAGCCAATTTTAACCCCATTTGAAAAAAGGCCAGATTGGCTCCCATACGATGTCACTCCACGTGACGTCACATGCTATACAAGTAGTCAGGAACTTTACCTCGTCTGAGATTACCAATACATGCATGAGGCACAGAGCTCAGGGAAACATTGTAATCACGTATTAAAATTGCCTCTTGTCGGAAAGTTTCCTTCGTTTAAAAGGGTATTAATAACCCTTATTTAAGCAAAGCAATACCTGCTAGCATGATACTCTGCTACCCGCTAGCAGCCTGCATCGTAGGGGCGCTCGTAGCATCGCACCGAGGTGGCCTCACACGGCGGCAGCCGGAAGCAGAATGGCGTCACACGGGCTTTTCCCAGCATTCATACTTAGCAGTCGCGTTTTCGCGCGCTTGACAATTTTCACTTTTCATTTAACCGTGAAAAATAGATATCGTCATTTAAAAATCTAAAAGTGTGAAATACGTACACCAGGAGTAATAATCTTTCGATTTAGGCAAATAAAAAAATAGAAAACCACCCTATTAAGAAAACCCTTTTGAAACATGCAATAATTTTTCCTCCCTCCTTTTGTTCCCTTCTTCCTTGCACCCTCCTTTCGTTTTTCATTTGTTTTCCCAGTCATTCCTCTTCCTCTCCTCCCTTGAGAAAGATGGACAGATAAGCTCCACCATTTCATTTTTGCTTATTTTTTATTATCAACCCGAGTGTTCTTTTTTTCCTACCCTAACGAAAGAAGAAGTTTTACATAGCAAAAAATTCCTTGCGAAAAAATACTGCCTGAGCGAGTGATATTTGTACTTCATTGTATCGAAACTAGAAGCTTCTATTAGGTGGAAGGGCTCCATATTATCAATAACAAACACTTCGTTACTTCCACATTATATTTTTTAATTTTATTTTTGACCAGTTTCGGCTGTTATACCATTATCAGGTACAGAAAATATATATAAATATATATTAATATATTTTCTGTACTCTAAAAATATATTGTAAAAGTAACAAATTGTCTATTTTAGATAGTATGCTCTTAACCATATTAATTTTCTTATATTCTTTCAACTCTCATTATTCTTTCGCCAAAAGTGCTGGATATTCCAACGCGGCTTTGAAAAGCGAAGGAGAAACATTCTGTCAAATTGCCTTGTCCTTTCAGCGGATGCTAATGTTTTCCTAAAGCACTCTCCTTGTCTCGTTACATGATATTCACTGTAATGACTAGCTTTTATTCTAATTTTCCCACTTATGACATGCTGAGCTCTCATCACTGGCTATTCTTGCGGATCACATACCCAAAAGAAAGCATGGAAATGACTCCAAATGACTAAATGTCCTCAAAAACAATTTAAGGAAAATTAAACAACAAATTTATGCAATTGGCATTGACCTACTAATACTCACTGATTTGCATTGATTATTCGCACGAATTTACTTGACGCAATAACGCCCAAATTAACGTCCAAGTTTTGTCGGGACGATCACGCAAGGCCACGGGTCGGAAATGAATGGAGAAAACGGAGCATAAAACTTGTTGGAAGTTGGATGCTGTGAGAAAACGTTCTCATGGGAAAAGAGAACTACTTTTTTTAAGATCTTTGCCTCACGGCCAGCGGTGCGCAAGACTTGGGACCTTGAAATACATCGAGTTTTGCATCCCTGGAGTTCAGTCAACCCACAACACACATTTGCACATGTGACACGGAGGATATTTTGAAGTTTGCCTGAGAGTTTTTTGTGTAGGCCGTTGGAAAATGGGATAAACGATACAGCCTTCGCGGTCTTAAATGCGTGAGGTAGAATGAGGCGAAAACTAAAATCTTACGGAGAGGTTTGGACCTGCCAAAGTGAAAGTTACGGAGATGTTTGGCTCCCTTTTACCTCTAACTACCTTAAAAAAAATAGCAATACTGTTACGCAAAATCATTTTAATGTATCGCTTTCAAATTTTTTCGTACGTGATACGGAATGCATCTTTATCCATCACAACTAGAACGTAATCATTTGATATCTGATACAGCCGCAAGTGCCTAAGGTCATTTTATACTTTATAATTTTTTGCTCCTAATGTTTTAATTTTATTTCCACAGGGAATCAAGGTAAATCGGCATAACCATCAAAGTTAAAATATTAAAATTTTTGAACAATCACTATTCAAAGGTAAATGTATACTAAAATATTATCAAATCATTGGCCGAAGAATTTATTCAGACGCTAAGATGCTTTAAAAGCTTGCTAACATAACGGTTATCTATGCAGTCGATTTTAAATTGAAGGCTTTCATTTACTAAACCAGTATATATCAATCATTACATGCATAAAATAAATTAACTATTAGTTGTAAATGGTAAACTTTTGCCGTAAATGGCTTCAAACGTGAGCAGTGATGTCGCAGGAAATGATACAAGTAGGCAAGTGGCTTTTAGATATTCATAAATTATTGTCAAACATTGTTTGTTAAGCTGGTGAAATAAAAAACTTTCACGGGAGACTCATCTTAAAGATAACCATAATTTCAATATTTCTTGAAATTACGTCGGGACGATCGCAACCGACGATGACCTCAGTGTAAATATTAGCGGAACAATATGGATGGCCAAGCAGGTGGCATATGCTGCCGACCACCCTATCTTCAAAATTATCCTGAATATTAAAAGAGCGAATTTATTGCTTAATAACAGATTTCTTGAAAATCCTCATACCTCTCATTATATCTGGTAGTTAAATTTCATGGAAATAAGGTTTTGTCGAAATTGACCTCAACCAAACAGACGTCATCGTCAGAATAAGCCTACTTCTACTAAAGACTAAAGAACAACTAAAGGTATATATTAAAAAAACTATAAGAAATATTTATTATATGTGGTTTCACATTTTTAATGCATTATTTGAAAAAATTTTGGTAACATGAGTTAATTTTTTATAAGAAAATAGTTAATGATAAAATAAAATGAATGCTGACAATTGAATTATTAGTGAACTATCAGCATCTAAGAGAAACATAGCAGGAGGAGCACTTTTCGCGAGAGATAGGAGGAACGCGATAGCGCTCCCCGGCACTCTAAGGGTTAAAAATTAATCCGCTGCTGCTCTGGAAATAAACGACATTTCGTGGATTTGAATCCCAGCTCAAAGCGGCGGTGGATCGCTCAAACAGGATCACCGCCAATCATGTATTTCCACCTTCTGGGTCAGGTGTGAGTCAGATGGATTGGCGCTGTGGCGAGGGAAGGCATCCGCTTCAAACCGGCTTCCTGGGGATTGCCCTCGAGGCCGGTTCCATCCGGAGGTCCCCCGCGGCCCCCACGTGGCCGCCGAGTGGGTGACTCGCGGCTGAGGACGGCGGAGGAGAACCAGTGGCGCCTCGTGAGTCAAATGTTCGGGGGGGCACACTTCACCGGGAGGTTAAATTTAAAAAAAATATTTTGTGCATTTTAGTGAGTTCTTAAGTCTATCTAGATGTCAAATTTGTTTAAATTTTTTATAATGATAATAATAATTGCCTTCATTTGCATATACAAACTTGGTCCTTCTAAGCCATATGGCTTGTCAGAAGGTTCCAGTTATCTAATACAACAGGTGGCACATTGAGAGCATAGCATTTATATTAGAAGAAAATTAATTAATTTAAAATAATATAACTTAAATATTTATAATATTAAAATTTAAACCAAAACAAGGTATTCTGGAACATTGCAGCACCAAGTAGACGCCAGATTATAATGCCACCAGCTGTAGCGGCGATGTCATCTCACTAGATACGTCGCTCTGCACATGCTCGGGCGGCGTCCCAAGACTTCCATAAGGCACAAGCTTAGACGTGTCATAGCACCAGAAGCCCCCACCACTACCAGTCTTCATATAACTACATGCTAATGGATTGGGACGTTCTGGCCAGCGCCCCGCGGCTTCAAGTGCGAACTTTTCGCGCTACTGTTGCGTGTTTTCCTACATTTTCGATGTATGTGTACGATTGAGAAAAACACTTTGATTAATTAGATGTATAATTATAATTGAATGGGTATTTATTTTTTTTTCTTTTTCAAATCTTTGGGAGGGGCGGCGTCCGAGAGTCCTTATGGGCAAGCCGCCATTGCTGCCAGCACCTCTCAGAGCTTGCGGAAGGGACGGGTCGCGAGGCGCCGCACCGGACAGCAGCCTTATTTTATTTTTAAAGAAAGAGAACCACATACAGCATATACTTGCCATTTTATAGTGGCCAGGTAACAATACATAAATTAGAGGATGAAGACGCAATATAACAAGTAGAAAACAATAATTACATTTACAAAAACAAAAGTACAACAAGAAACTGCAGGTACAGACTACTTCGGTGACAGATAGGATAGGGAAAGGCTTATGAAGAATTTCAATGTAAGTGCAAAGGGGTCGATGTGTGGAGGGAGTGAGTTCAACACAGAATAATGCGGTAGAAAAACGAACGTTTAGTAAGTGAAAGTCTAGGAATGGGCATGTGGATTAGGGGATGAGAACGGGTAGGGCGGGGTGGAACTTTAAAATTGATTAAAGAGCGCAATGCAGGGCAGTCGATGGTGGAATTGAGAATCTTATAAATAAGTTTTAAATTAGCTGTGAGCCTATGGGTAGTGAGATTAGGGATAAAGAGGGAGGAGAGAATGGCATTAATGGACAAGTTGCGTGAATGCGGTATTCTATTTTTTACTACATTGGCAAAGAAATTGCTGACACAGTCCAGGGATAAGAGGTTGGTTTGTGAAGAGAGAGATTGGTCTCGATTAAGCGAAGGAAAGCGATCGAACCAGTTAGGATGCTGAGTGATTAGTCGGGTGACGCCGATCACAGATTGTATTGTTTTGTCGAAAGTGACAGAGTTTGGAAAATTAAGGGACTCATTTTTTTTCGATCCGCCGCCAACCTCTCTAGGCATTCGTAGCGAAAAATCGACGGATTCAGCCCTTTCGGGAATGAGTCGCTGACGTCACGAACTCATGACAAGGGAGTCGCTTAATCTCCACGGGCTTGCGTATAGGGCGCATGGGATGCTAATTTTGCGATACATTAGACGTATATGAATTATATAAGCGTTAATGTCAATCAGTGTAAGGTTCGCCCTGAACGAGTAGGTATATGAACCAAAAATCTAATTTCTACCAAATCATAAAAAGCGGGTGACAACATTTGCTATGCCTTTCTGCTCTTCATTACACGCTTCTCATTGGCTTACTTCTTCTGTTTGTCTCTTTCATCGATGGAATGGAATATTATAATAAGGTGGTTTCCTATTATTTTTTTATTGCCTAAATCGAAGGATTAGTACTCCAGGAGTAGCATTTCATGGTTTTAGACTTTTAAATGACGATATCTATTTTTCGCGATTAAATGAAAAGTGAACATTTTCAAGCGCGCGAAAACGCGACGGCTAAATATGAATGCTGGGAAAAGCTCGTGTGACGTCAGTCTGGTTCCCGCTGCCGCATTGAGAGGTGACCCCGGGGCGAGGATGTGTGCGCCGCGGCGATGCAGGATGCTAGCAGGTAGCAGAGTACCCTGCTAGCAGGTAGCGCTAGGCTTAAATAAGGATAATACCTTATTAGAATAAAAATATACCTTATCAAACGAAGGAAACTTTCCGACCATAGGCAAGTAGGTGATTATTAAGGTGATTAATAGGTCATTATTAAGAGATGTTTCCCTGAGCTCTGTGCCTCATACATGCATTGGTAATCTCAGACGATGTAAAACTCCTATCGAATCGTATAGAAACTAGGTCCCTGTGACATCACGGGGAGTGGCATCGCATGGGCGCCAATCTGGCCTTTTTCAAATGCAGTTAAAATTGACCATTGCCATTCGTCTAAACTGGGATTTCTAAAAACCAAATAATTTGTATATTATGATTAAACTAATGGTGGGTAACGAATCGCAATCAATTCCTTTCGTTTTATTTGATGAAGGAAACTACCCTATTGATTTACATCTCACTTCATATAGTCGGATGGCTTGAAAATTTAGCACACTTGATTGCTTCTTATAACGATAAAATATTCAATAATTAGACTCTTGAAATTTTGTTCTATTGTGTTACCATTAATTAGGTTAATTTCCTTTCTTAAATTTTCTTAATAGATTGTGTTAGTTTCTTCGTGATATTCTGTTGCTGAAAATTGTCAGTGGAAACGAGTGCAAATCCAACCTTTCCGAAATGTTTTCATCATTTTTTTATTTTAACCAATCTGTTATCAGAAAAATATAATGAAATATTTAAAAGAGTATATTTTCTAAAAACAGTATAAATTACAGCTGAAAGAAAAAAATTAGCTCGGAGAATAAAGTGTGGGAGCCAATTTTTACTCACCTATCAGGCCCCACTATTCTCAATTCTAATAATTATTAGCATACCGGGACTAGCCACGGCGATAACTTGACGGGAGTCACCCGGTCAAGGTGAATGAATTTTTCTCTGTGGATCTTTTACATCATTGAAAATAAACCTAGTCAGCTTAATTCTCCGAGCGATGAAAATCTTATTTTTAAATTTTAGCACATTTTATCCCCTTTTTGGAAAATTCGTGTTTTCTTTATCTTTTTAGCATATTTTCTTTTGAGTTTGGAAAAATAAAGAGACCCGTATATTTCCGGTTTACGATCCGTAGCCAACTTCTAGTGCTATTCGCGGCGAAAAATCGATGGCCTAGACCTGGGGTCTCCAAAATACGGCCCGCGGAGGGCTTTCATCCGGCCCGCGCACTCGTTTCAAGTAGCAAGCGATTCTCGCTCGTGTAACTCTGTGAGACGCCGCTAGGAGCATTGCAGCGCTGTACTGCACGTCATAGTCGCCTTCCACCGTTCGTAAAATAAGATATACGCCTACGGATTCTTCAGTAGACATCGGTATCGAATTTGTTGTGGTTGTTGAAGTTGGCCCTCGAGGCCAAGTAAATTGGAGACCCCTGGACTAGACCCTACCGCAAATATGCCGATGGGGTCATGAAACAGTGGCGCAGCGAGTTTTGGGGGTTAAAACCCCCCCAGAGCTTGGAGAAATATTTAAATTTAATCCATTTTACTTGATTGGATTGATATTACTAATAAAATAGTATAAGTATTAATAAAATATCCCTCAGAAAGCCGTAAAACTCACCATTTTGAACCGTTTATGTTAAAATTCTGCAATTTATTAATCTTGCATCTACCGCTTATCCTGGTGGGTATTCCATACCCCCACACACCCCGGTATTAGTTGCACCTAAATCCCCCCCCAGCCTTAATTCCTAGCTGCGCCCCTGTCATGAACTCACGCAAGCCATGCCGCCGCACCTCATCGGCCGTGTGGAGGGGCCGCATGTAGTTCGCTCTCTTGTGAGCCATTCCTTCCCTCAATGAAAGCATCTCCCAAAACTAGGAAATTAGCCAGGTAATCTAATGACTCCAACTCATTAAAAGTGCAAGTATTAAAGTAAAATAGAGATGGTACTTTTCCACAAGTTTAAAGCACGACGCGTTTCAACCGTTAGGTCATTATCAAGTACAATGATAGGTCAAGAATGTTAGTTCACGATCAAGTACAATAAACCTGTGGAAAAGTGCCATCTCTATTTTCTTTTAACACTTACAGGATGTCATTCCACTACATTTGGCCTGCTTCTGTTACTTTTATTCATTAAAAGTGGGCGGCAAGTTTTGTTTTCTCTTATTTTACATAAGTTTCGGACCTATGAGCCTGGCCTCAAGAGTTAATCACCGCGAATACCTCCGTAGGGTTATCGTTCCATTGACACAGTACGGTCAATCCAGAGAAAATTTTCTTGATCGTCCTCTTCGTAGGATGATCTACCATTTCTCTAGTAATGGTGAATACACTCGCCATAGGTTATTTGTTTCTTTGCCTCAATATAGCCAGTCTTGAGAAAAATCCCTGGGTCTTCCTCTTCCTCCTGGGATAACCTACCATTTCAAGTGGGGGATACAGATGGGGGGCGCCCCCCCCCCCTTGCGGGTCCGCTCGTATCACCGAACATTGCAAAACCACAATTGTAACTTTTTTATACTATAAGATGGCATTGTCTTTTAGACGCATCTACCGATTCGATCGATAGATTTTTCTTCCTCATAGGCAAATCTACTAGGATTGGTAGAATATTAATTGCGTATGCTTTGTTTCGCTAATAGTAGGGCCCGCCCGCCTTTGTGACGGTGCGGGACTCCTCGTCCCCTCCCTTCCTCCCCCGTCCTTTCCCTGGAGGTATCGTCGGGCTCTCATCGCGGCGATGCCTCCAATCCTTTTTCCTTTCTGTCCTTCCCCTCTCGAAGTGGCACGGGCGTATAAGTCTCTGACTTGGTTCCCGGTCCTCGAGAGCGTAACCTTTGCGGGGCCCGCCCTGGGACCCCCGAATCCACTGTCTTTTAGACGTATCTAACGATTTGATCGTTGGATTATTCTTCCTCATAGAATAATCCTCCAAGGTCGTTAGAACATTAATTGCTTATGCTTGGTTTCGCTAATAATAGGACCCGCCCGCCTTGGTGACGGTGCGGGATTCCTCGTCCCTTCCCTTCCTTCCCTATCCCCTCCCAGGAGGTGTCGTCGGGCTCCTATCGCGGCGGCGCCTCCTTCCTTGTTCCTTCCCGTCCTTCCCCTTCTGTGGTGCCGAGGTGATAAGCTTATAGCTTCAGACCTCGGCCCAGGAGTGTAACCCTGCGAGCCCGCCCTAGGGTCTCGTATCCATTGTCTTTTAGACGTATATAATCACTTTAAATAAAATTTTCTTATACTCTGCCAGTTATTTGATCGTTTTTTATTACGACAGAAGTGAAGACAACTCAAGATATATTTTGCGCCCACCCCCTTGAGTTTTTCCGTATCTGCTACTGACCATTTCTCTAATAGTAGCAAATCTGGAGTCGCTAGTGGTGGTGGTAATGGCGTCGCCGGCGCGATGTTCTTCCACTCTGTCCCCTCTTGCCCTATTCCTCGCCCTGGAGGCGTCGGCGGGCTCCTTTAATCTTGGCGCCTCCTTTTCCTTCTCCCTACCCCTCATTCCTTCTCCTCTTGAGGTCCGGGCGAAAAAAGGCGCATTCTTAGGGGAGGTGAGCGCTCAGGCGCTGCACACGTTCCGACCAAACCACCCAACTGTAGGCCAAAATCGATTTTTTTCAAATCCATGTGGCCCAATGAAAAAAGTTGTGGGACCGATCAAAAATAAGACCTGAAAAATTTGAAACCTCTAGGTGAACCCCTGACCCTCGCTCAAATACAATTTAGGGGGGGAGGGTCGAAATTCGATTTCGAGCGGATCGGAAAAATCGATTTTTTTCAAATCCATCTGGCCCAATGAAAAAAGTTGTGGGACCGATCAAAAATAAGGCCTGAAAAATTTGAGACCTCTAGGTGAACCCCTGAACCTCGCTCCAATACAATTTAGGGGGGGAGGGTCGAAATTCGATTTCGACCCTCCCCCCCTAAATTGCATTTGAGCCCCCCCTCGAAACGAAACTTGTATATTTCTGCGCCGTTCACGCGGCAGGGTTAGAAATATTACACATCTTAAGGATAAGTGCATAATTAACGGGCATTGGCAAAAACCTCAGCAACCAACCAACGATTATTACAGTATATTACTTTCAACGAAAACCGTTTCAGTTTGGCTGAGAATTTTTTTCTCAACAAACGTATCGCTAAAACTTCTCACGTTTTTACACTACATTTTAAACACTATATTTTTAATACTTAATCCTTTCTATATAATGGCTGTGAGCCTTGGCAAATCTTTTAAAGTGCTTCGTTGAACTAATGAGCCAATGTTTCAGTACAAGTAAATCAAACGCCTATTTTAAGTCTTTCTCTTGTATAATTCAATGCTGTCCACTGAAACGCTGGTAAACCATTAAAAGTGCTTCGTCGTACTTACGAGGCAATGTCTCAGTGCAAATAAATCAAACGCCTATCAATCTGTCGTATAATCTGGGATTCACCCTCGGTCCCCTGCGCAGAAGCTGAGCGTGGACATTTAGTCTGATCACTGCCATTCGTGACGTTGGCTTTGATGGAACGCTCTGAAATCGCCTTGCATTTTGGCCGCAGAGAAGTGGTCCCACCCTCTAAAGGCCGTTTTACACGGGGCACGGAATTGCGCAGGTTAGAGCTGCATTTATTTATAAAATGGCGCGAAATTGCGCGAATGCATGAACGAGATTAGAACAGGGGCTATTTTGCCGTCTCGCATCCACGCATTCTCGCATGTGTTCTAGCAATTCACCGCTTTACACGACGCAATTTTGACTGCGCCTTCGCACGTACGTCAGATTGCGCAATTCCGTGTACCGTGTAAAACGGCCTTTAGGCTTCCCTTAGGGCCATTCTCTCGCCAAAAGACCATAATGACATCGACGGCGTGCACAGGTGACTAAATGGGGGTTTACTCAATCTCTCGTGCGTAGTCATTGGCACTCATAATTCCTCGACAATAATTAGATCACTACACGACTGAAGTGATACTCATGCTCAATACATGCATCACTTTTCATTCATTTAAAGACAAACTATGAAACAAAACTTTCTCCACTTACGTATTCATTAACTTCTACCGGTTTCGACAAACATGCGTAAAAGTTGTCGCTTTCAAAAGGATTTTGCATAATATGTGCCATGGGAAACACCGTGAAAACGATGGAGATAGAGTGAAACGTGTAACAAATATCAAATACGAAGAGTATAAAATTACCTCTTGAATATAGCTTCGAAGTTCCGCAAATCGCATACCATGCATGTATTTGAAGAGCGTTGGGATTGTAAAATCCACAATAGAGGAAATTTTGCGTTTTCAAAAAAGTAATATGATATGAATGGGTTGATGAATGGAATATGCATGATCGAAAGTGGTATGTGGAGAGGGAAAAATATTACTCATCGGAATATCTAACAACCTTGATAATACCAATGTCATGATGAATAGAGTAAAATGATGCAAAGGTCAGTTTGTTTTTATTATGGTACGAGTAAGTGGTCCAAAAAGGTTGCGAAAAATCTCATGATCCCCGAGGAAAAGGTACATCGAAACCTAAGGAGTGAAGAATAAAGGAGACGTATAGGCACCAGTGAAGGAGAAATATGATAAAGCACAAACAACAAATCTGAAAAAACAATAAAAAGATAAACCAATATAAATAGCCAGATGTCATAAGCAAGATAAAAAGCGGAAGAGGGCGGTGGGTGATATCCTGAGTAATGAGGTGCGAAGTTGGCTAAAGGAGACATTGCCGGCGAATCCTACGCGTAGTTGGCTGAGGGGAAGACCACGTATAAGGTGTAGAGGCCGAGTACACAAGGATATAATGAGGCCAAATATCAACTAGGCTGCAGATCGTACTAGGATAAACTAAGTCATTGGGAAGAAGAATGGCCATTTGGAACAACGATAAATATTTAGCATGGTTTTGTTATTTTCAGATATAGCTCTAGTAGTCACATAATAAGCGAGATTATTGGTCATTTGATATTTTTATTCACTTCTATAACATGGGATAAATAATTCATATTTTGGGGCTGTTATGCTTTAAATAAGGATTTTTCCGTAGTTCTAGAGAGAAACAATGAAAGGAGCAAGTTAGTTACAAAGGATTTTGCAATCTCGCAAAGGTTTTGCGGCAGGGTTTGTTTTCGGGGATCGTGGTGCCATACAGACGCAGTTAAAGCCGTTTAATATGGGGCACGGAATTGCGCAGGTTAGAGCTGCATTTATTTCTAAAATGGCGTGGAATTGCGCGAATGCATGAACGAAATTAGAACAGGGGCTATTTTGCCGTCTCGCATCCACGCATTCTCGCATGTGTTCTAGCAATTCACCGCTTTATACGACGCAATTTTGATTGCGCCTTCACACGTACGTCAGATTGCGCAATTCCGTGTACCGTGTAAAACGGCCCTTAGAAAGCGCGTTCCATTCTCTCCGGTGCGAACTCACCACCGGCCGATACACCGCCGGGATCCGGCCCGATCCGAACCTAACAATCGCAGTTTGCAAACCGGGTTTTCACGCGGAACTCGGGTCGCGCCGGACCGGCTACTTGTCTCGTCCCGGTCGGTGACGTCAAGACCGGCGGCCTCCGCGCGCGGCGCATAGACCGCGCGAAAAGGCAAGGGCGTCGTGAGGCTCGTGTTTCCCGCCGAAGGGAAAGCTGGGCGGGAATCAATGTCGCAACGCCATGGGAGGAAAAAGCGTGATCTTGGGGGCTAATGAGCGAAATTTTTTTCTCTCCTTGGCAACGCTGGCGATTTTTGGACCGAAAACCTGACACTTCATTTAAAGCGTGTTGACAAAGAGTGCAAATGGATACTGAGTTCAAGGGGACTATATTGAGGGAATCCCTTTCCATGGAAGCATAACTGATGTTTTCTCTAAGAGAGCACTTATAATCGATTTAAAATGGAGTCCGCAACACGGCGACGAGTACAGAGCGATCCATTTACATCTACATCAACATATTACCCCGCAAGCCATCTAAAAAGGCGTGTTGCAGGGGGTGTTAGGACACCAGCCGTTTACGTATGAAAAATGTTACTCCCAATATTTGTAATGCGTCACGGAGCAAAGAAGGTCAACGATATCATCGATTTACTGATTATGCAAAAGGGGAGAAAGCTAAGCGTATTAACTGTTGCCAAAAAGAGAATTGAGTGACATAGAACGAAGTGGGGAGATGAATGACAGTGTAATGGATCTCAATTGTGAATGATTGTAATTGAATGATAGGGAAGTGATTGCCAACTAGAAGGTGGTGCTAACAACTTTTCTCGGTGAAAAGATTTGATAATAGGGTAAAAAATATCTCGTATTTCAGTGTACTGAAATAAATTTTGACACGATCAATTTGATACAATGAAGTGCCCATTTCAACGAGGGAGAACTGTGGTGAGACAGATTTTCCCCAAGTGAAAGGCTTGCTTTGTTTTACCTTGGCTATGAGTGGACGCACCACTTCTCTTCGACTGTTCTTATTTTGTAATTTATCACGTCGAATCTATTGTTTAAAAATTACATTATTTCCTTGAAATTTTCAGAATGCAATTGCGTGCACCATCTATGCATCTATCACACATCCTTTGTTTTCCTCTCCGTGTACTATTATAGTCATTCCGTGATTGGTGTTTATTTTTGTGACGCAGATTTCTCACCTCAAGCGTGAGAGTTCATAATTCACCTCTTCCGAATTTCACAATTTTTTCAATCTTAAATTGTGAAATAAAGCAGTTCGATTTCAGCGCTGTTCCTAAGTTATCGAAGACCACTATAATATTAAGAAGGAATGGAGTGAATCTCCATCTACATACTACCCTGCGAGCCGCCTCAAGTGGTTTATAAACTCTCACGCTTATAGTGAGAAATAAATAAAATCTCCGTCACAAAATAATACATCAATCAGGGAATAAATAAAATAGTTGACGGAGAGGAAAAAAATGAATGTGTAATATATGCAAAGATAGTAGACGAAATTGAACCCTGAAATGTTCAAGGAAATAATGAAATTTTCAAACAAAAGATTCGACGCGAAAAGTAACACAATAAGATCTGTTGAACAGTAGTGATGCGTCCACTCAAAGCCCTAATAAAACAAAACAATCCTTTCAATTGAGGTAAATCTGTCTCACCACAGGTTTCCTACGTACGAAGTTGCACTTAACTGTTTCAAAATAACCATGTCCAAATTTATTTCGATACCCTTGTAAATAAGAGATATTGTTTACCCCGCTTTCCATTCTATCCTCAGAAAATAAGTTCTTACCACCACCACCTTCTAGTTGGCTAACACATCCCCATCATTCAAGGACAATCACTCACAATTTGGATCCATTATACTATCATTCACCACCCCACTTTGTTCCATGTGACTCGATTCTCTTTTTTGCTGCAGTTAATACGCTTAACTTTCTCCCCTTTTGCATAACCAGTACATCAGTAACCCTCTTAGCTCCGCAAAGCACTGTAACGGCCGCAGATTCCACGGAAAAATTACCATTGGCCATACCGCAAGATGCTATGAAGTATCTCGCGTTTATACATGCCCTGATGGACGAATAGCAGACCCTGAAACCTGGAAAGCTGAACTTTTATTATTAATATTCCTGAAGTTTCAGATTAAGACTGAAAATCACCACTCAGAGGTTGAAAAAGAGGTGGATAACCAAGTGGTGTCCCACTCAATCATGCTCCCATGTAAATTGCTCCAGTTAATTGCAATTCTACTGCTTCTAGAAATGGCATTAAATGGCTCAACCACTGTTGCTGTCAACTGCGAATTTTATGTAGTGCAATCCACTGTTTTCAACCATTCATTTCTTCTAAATTCAGCATAAGGTGCGGGAAGGATAATGCTGATACTTGCTCATTTCCTTTAGCAATAACAAAGCAAAAATAATTAGCTAAAATTCAAAATGCTAAATAATTGACCACCATCAAATTGAACAGAAATGTAAACGAAAAAAAGAAAAATTAAAGAATGACTTAAAGAGGTTTTGTGGACCTTTATGCGGAATTTCCAGGAAATGTAGCGGGGTAACAACCATTGTGATGTTTGAAGTAAATATTTGAAATTTCACAAATAAATATACATATGGATTAAAATTTCTATGTGCGACCAGTTTGCTCGCTGTGCCTCAGTTTCAGGGTTATATTAAATTTCAACTTAACTCAAATATACGCACTAAAAATATTTATTTTATACAATATACCAAATTTTTACTTCAAGCATTATGACGCTTTTCAACAAAGTCACACTGCAACCCATCATATTTCCATGTCAAACAGAAACAATTTGATAAGATAGATATTTTTTTCCGAAAGCAGAGGTATAGCAATTCATTTTTCCCTAGAACAATGAATTCTAAGATTAATGTTAGGATATTTTAAATCACCCTACCAACGCACACCTTAATTTTTTGGTATATAATATTATTACTGGTCAGACACATGGTCAGAAATTTGCTCGGGGAAACTTTGGTAGCATAGGAGTAGCTTGCACTGATATTTTCTTCAATTCGCACGAAAATCGGAAAATCAGAAATTCCATTGAAGCAACTGTATTTCGTTCGTACAATTTAAATACATCGTTTGTTAACGGCAGGAATTATGAAATGTAGCAATATCGAAAAATGGAATGTCAGAGGATAAGTGTCTCTGGGCCAGTGGTCTCCTCACCAGATTATTGTGGGAAGTCGCAAAAAGGGAAAAAATTGGGGGGATGAATTCCCTATCCCCCTGGCTATATGCCTTCATGTGGGATGTGTGTCATTTCCTTAACTTTAGTCGGGATGTTGTGGTGCAATATTTCGGGGAGGGGGGGCTGGGTTGTATGAGAGTTACATGTTCATACATATTCGGATACATCGGAAAACAATTGCAGGGATAGGGTGGTTTCCTATTATTTTTTATTGCCTAAATTGAAAGATTATTACTCCTGGAGTACGCATTTCACGCTTTTAGATTTTTAAATGACAATATCTATTTTTCGTGATTAAACGAAAAGAGAAAACTTTCAAGCGCGCGAAAACGCAACGGCTAAGAAGGAATGATGGGAAAAGCCCGTGTGACGCATTTCTGGTTCCAGCTATCGCCGTGTGAGGTGACCTTGGGGCGAGGCTTTGACCGCTGATACGACGCAGGCTGTTAGCAGGTAGTGCTTGGCTTAAATAAGAATTATTATTACCCTATCAAACGAAGGAAACTTTCCGAACCTAGGCAATTTTAATGGGTGATTATTAAAAAATGTTTCTCTGAGCTCTGTGCCTTATGCATGCATTGGTAATCTCAGACGATGTAAAACTCCTATCTAATCGTATAGAAACTACGTCCCTGTGAAGTCACGTGGAGTGGAATCGCATAGGCGCCAATCTGGCCTTTTTCAAATGAGGTTAAAATTGACCATTAACATTCGTCTAAACTGGGATTGCTAAAACAAAATAATTTGTATATTATGAATACACTAATTGCGGGTATGGAATCGCAATCAATGCCTTTCGTTTTATTTGATGAAGGAAACTACCCTATTGAGCTTAAAACGCAGTGCTGACCAGAATTCCAACTCCCAAACCCCCTCTCGTACCTCATCTCCTTTACCATAATCTTTCCTCATATAGAGTATTGTACGTTACCCTTTGGAGATCTGACAAGCGAACAGAAATTTAAAGTTTCAACGATTACGGAACTCAAGTTCAGATTCATCCTTGACCTTCGCTGGAATGAACACATTTCCCTGAACAGAGAAAAATGAAACTGGCTGAATGTTTTCTCCTGGAGGAAATACCTCCCGTGTATCTTTTTATTCTCTCTGTTCAAAGACAAAACACCAAAATATTTACTCGACCTCTTTCAGTACGCTCCTACAACCAGATCAACCACACCCAGAGCGAATCGTCTTTACCTACCGTCACATAGAACTACAGTTTACCATAAACCTTTCACCGTCAGATCTACCATTGTATGGAATAAAATTCCCAGCCATATAAGAAATTGTGCGAATGTGGAATCTTTTGAGAAAAAATTAGTACAAATATTTGCCACGCTATTAATCAAATTATTTTTTACCTTATTTCACAATTATTTCAAGAGTATGAAGTTATGCATTTTCTTCATTATATATATTATATTATGTTCAGGGATGCCGACTTACAAAAAATATAGGGGGGGCCCAAACCGGGGATCTTGCCCCAGGAAATTTTATAAGTAAAGAGTTTTAAGTTTTTTAAGCATTTTAGAAGAGTCATATGATCAACATTGGAACCCTGATAACCCGAATCTCGATATCTGGACACTCCGGGGAAAATCGACAAGCCTGAAGCATTATTTCCTCACACCCATAACGAATTTTTCAGGGGGCTCGGGCCCCCTCAAGCCCCATGGAGTCGGCGCCACTGATTATGTTATTCAGTGTTGCTTTTTCCTGATACTAACTCAAAATTTCATGTTACTCCATGTATTTGTTGTTCCTAAGGGTATGTACCCACAACTATGAATAAATTTCAATTCATTTTTTTCCCCTGTCTACCTAAATGGGCTGATGGACTTACACATACCGCCACACGCTCATTGAGGCAGGTTTCGGGTTAGAATTTAGATAAAGATAATCACAATGTATACGGCACAGGCGGTCACCGGCAGGGGCGCAGCTAGAAGTTAAGGCTAGGCTAGGGGGGTTTCAAGCGCAACTAATACTGGGGTGCCTGGAGGTGTGGTATACCCTCCAGGGTAAGCGGTAGGTGCGGGGGCCCTCCGCAAGAAAAAAAGTTAAGATAAATGGTTCAAAATGTTGAGTTTTACGGCCTTCTGAGGGATATTTTGTTAATACTCAGACTATTCTATAAGCAATATTAATCCAATTAAGTAAAATAGATTTTACTGAAAATATTTCTGAGCTCTGGGGGGGGGGTTTATCCCCCAAACCCCCCCCCCCCCCCCTCGCTGCGCCACTGGTCACCGGAGCCATTCGAGAAGGTATGCCCAACTGATCCCGCACAGGTGAGGCCCCTCCGATATCCTATTGGGGAAGGCATGCACTCAACATCCGAATAAGGAACTCCATCAGATAGGTTGGCGCCTAGGCGAAGGGACAGCAAGTCTGTGTGGCCTTTGTGACAGCGATCGCCACTCAACACTATCAATGGGCACTCTCCGACGATAAGGTTGACTAGGCCGTTTTGCACTCAACGTTTTCGGTCTGTAACAAGGGAAGGTATGTTTTTATATTTGAAAGATGGACCTCATCATGACGAAATATAGGTAATAACGTATATACGTTCTCAGATAAGGTAAATACTTACTGTCGCGGTATAACATTACCAACATTCAACAATACTCTAATTTTCTTCATTGCTAATATTCTAGCATGGATAACTTTTTCGGTTTCCTGTAGTCACTATCTAAGTAAATTACCATTTTCAAGTTTTATCTTCACACCCCTTTTGGGAGTAATGAATTTCCGATACTGGCGAAGTCCTCTCGGGGTTTCCACCGGGTGAGTTGATGTTAGGCCGACGTTTCATGCCCTGAAGACGATGGCAGACGCAGCCATCGAACAACATCGGCCAACAATCAACAATCAACCCGGTGGAAAACCCCAGAAGACTTCACTGGCGTCATAGCCGGGAAAGAACAAGATCCAATTTGTGATTCTTCCATCATGACTTTTAGCATGGGAAAATATAAACATGATATCCCAATGCTATTAAGGAAATATAATTTTGATGCTGGCAAAAAATAATGTGTAAAACTCAAATTTTGGGGACTCATACTGCAAATTTTGGGGACTCATGCCTCAAATAGTGGGAAGTTGGGCGAGGGCTAAACTTGCGAGAACCCAAATCCCGCAATCTTTTCTCTAACACGCAGCAGCGAAATCTATATACTATCTAAAAGAGGATATCTGTGTGTCTGTCCGCTATGTGTTTCCATACAGCTTCACGGATTTCAGCCAAAGTTGTGTCGTAGATGCATCTCATACGCACAAAGCCCGTGGTGCTACTTTTAGTTGTTTCCGATGCGTCGTGTTCTCGTAATTGTTAGTTACGTCACATCATGCAACTTGTGTAGTTGGTCATTCTGACGGGAATGCTCAAAGGGAAAACATAACTCAAAGGATTCTACATTTAACTATTAATCCTCTCTGTGAAAACCTTTTTGCTTGGTCATTAAGTTCACTCGACATAACTGTGGTGGTTTTTTTTTGGTATGCGCAAGTATGGACACATAAATTTCAATGATGTCGAGTGAAGTATAAGCTGATCCCGTTTGCAGTATATGGAATCATTTTTCGCATTGTTTTCTATTACACATGTATTCAATCATTATACCCGCTTTGTTTTTTACCAAAAAATCCGGTCATGTGACCATGAATTCCAAGTTTTTTCTTGGTAATATCCTGCCCGATCAAGGCCGGGTGGCCTGCTAATACACAAGAAATGTCATGGGAAAAGGATTCCTCTTGACCGGGAATCAATCCTCTGATCAATCGATTTTCGGGTCACTGCACACACCACTGCGCTATCCAGGGTCGTTAATTACCATGCCAATTTCCCAGATTTATTGTGTAATTATAATAATAACATAATATTTATTCGTTGGCTTAATCCATTTTACAATATTACTATAGAAATGTATTGTATATACTAAAATAAGCTAATAAATACCACATCAACAGAGATTACATACTAAGATGTATGATACAAATAGGAATAGTTATTTGAAACATTCATTCATTGCACCGTGGTTCGATTCCTCGTAATTTTTCCTCATTTTTATTATTTCATTTAGTGTGAAAATGTTACTTGAAGCGTTAGCATTATTGTTTCCTATTATATCACTTTTACTAATTTCCACGCCACCAAAAAACAGCATTATTTCGCCTTCACAACGGAGTTTTCACAACACTCAAAAATCAAACGTACATGAACATCCTTTCCCTGGATAGGAAAAAACCTACCCAGGTGGGACTTGAACGAGGAGTATGACAGGTGCATTTATTTACCTCTAAGTATTGGAATTAGTAGAGTAAAAAATGTACTAAGACAGGTCATATCGGTAGGGGAAATTCATGCTATAACGGCCATCTCCCGAGGACCCGGATTATCTCTGGGAGCCCGAAGAAGGGTTCGGAAAAGGGTTTTAAACAAAATTACGAGTAAAATTCTTTAAAGTCATTTATGGTTTGGGGGAAAAACGAATTCCCATACCTATCCTTTCGGCAAAACATCTCTCTTAATTTATCGCTTCTGTCGGATATGGAAATATAGCGGGGCTCTAAGATGGTGTTCTACGTGTCGCTCTTAAAGATATCTAGTCTCAATTGTTCAAGGAATTTAAGCCTTACGCGCAGCTTCCGAGTCTCTAGCGGCTCCCAGCCTAATTCGTTTAACGTATGTGTAAAGCTGTCTGTACGCCCGTAGCAGTTATTGACGAATCGCGCAGCCTTCCTTTGTATTTAATTCAGTTCTCGGATTATATCTTTCTGTACCGGATCCCATATGCTTGCCACTATTCAAGGTGTGGTCGGAAGAGTGCGAAACAGCACCTTTGTTTTCCTTTCTCATTCGAAAATCTTCCCACAATACGCTTGACGAATCCTAAATTTTTCAGGGCTCTGCCACGTATTCCTTGTATTTATTCCTACGGGGTAAATGTCTGAACCAAAGTTTATGGAATCCCGGGGAATAGGAAGCAACTTATTCCAACCTTTTATATTCCGATAATACTTGTTGAATATTGTGTAATTGCGTAGGTACGTCGTTGTTTCAGCACGATGGAATGAACATCCAAACATCCCACGCAGACTAACTTGCCTTCGTTGGCAAAATCCCAGCTTTCTTTCTCGCTCTCGCCTTCATCCCATATTTATTATTTGCATAAATTCTTTCACATGGCGCGCCGTCTCCGCGTGATTCACAACGGCGTTGAGTCAATGAAACGCACTGAGCCAATGAAATATTTCATTTCCCAGCACTAAGTTCAAACATGCGTCTTAGTATCCACCACACCCGTTTATTATTCCCAAGATAATAGCCAACACGCATTTGAATGGCAACCGCGAGGGTTTGAGAATTAAACCTAATGCAGAACATACAATAACAAGGCTACTGTAATGACCGGAAGAAAATATTGATTTTACCATAAAATAAATAATCTTTAGTAGTGAAAGTAAACTTGATGTTTTTCTATTTTTTATTGTGATTTGATACGACAGCGACTTGCAAACGAAATTAGAATGGATAAAAAGAATAGATAGGATACACCATTTATCTAGGGACTAGGGATTGTATCCTACAACGAGTAGGAGCAGTTTAGTTACGAATACGGCCACAGGTTATGGCACTTGCAGGGGAAGATTGATTTTTGTACTGTAGGGGCTGATGACGTATCAAGAGTCCTTTTAAGTGGAGGCTGTTCGTAAAGAAAACTTGGGCCTTTAAGTAAAGTATCAGATAAATAGGAGTGGTCCGTTGGTTTAGGTTGTTTGGCAGGACATATCGACGTATGAAGCTCGAAAGTTGGCTCGAAAGGGTCGACTAAGAATACGGTCGTATGGGTTGACCCCGATCCTTGCCTATCCAAATCAACCTTGTGTTTACATCACTGAGTGAGTTAAAGGCATGAAAATTACTTTGTTTTTATTCCACACTTTATTTTAAATAGCACGACCCGGGTTTCAGCATCTAATGCCATCATCAGGTACAATTCGATGGGTGGGTTGCTCTTAAATAAGTAACCGTGGGTGGAGGGTGGGCGAACATAAAAAAGGGGTGGGGAGGAACATTGATGACGGGTAGAGCTGTTTTTGAAGAAAGGGGTGGGGGCCTTGGGCTGGCTTGCATAGGCTAAACGACAAGGAAAAAAGATAAAGGGGGGGGGGGTTCTCAAAAGGTTTAAAAAACGTGAGGAAATCAAGGTTGAGGGTCGTAGGGGGAATGTATTGTGACGTAAAATAATGGTGACTGGGAGGGGAACATATGGTCATTACAAAGTTTAGTGGGGCTATTTAAAATAAAGTGTAGAATAAAACAAAGTAATTTTATTTTATTCTATGATGAAGAAATTCCACAAAGTAACGTCTGAGACCGTGTCTTATACATGAAAATGACGCTACCTTCGGCTCATAAAGCTGAAAAAGAGTTACCTAGCTTACAAATGTAAGGACTGAATTAACCGCATTCTGAGAACAGTAATTTTTCCTTTTAACCTCAACCTGTGTCCTTCGTGAAAAGAAAATATTTACCATATATTTATTAATACAGATAATATTTATCAAAAATATAATGGGAGAATTATTTCTTTCAGATAGCGGGGTCGCAAAACTTAGATTCTCAGCGAAGCGAAAATTGGGAAGTGCCAACTCATTGCATTGTTGATAGACTAAGAACACGTTTCCTCCATGCAGGGGCGCAGCCAGGAATTAAGGGTTACAGGCGCAACTAATACTGGGGTGTCTGGGGGTATGGCATACCTGCCAGGGTAACCGGGAGGTGCGAGGGCCCTCCGCCAGAAAAAATTAAGATAAATAGTTAAAAATGGTGAGTTTTACGGCTCTCTAAGGGATATTTTATAAATCCTTACACTATTATATAAGTAATATTAATCCAAATAATTAAAATGGATTAAACTTAAAAATTTCTCTGAGCTCTGGGGGGGTTTTATCCCCCAAAGCTCCCCCCCCTCGCTGCGCCAGTGCCTCCATGAGTTAAGTAATTGAACCAGCAAGGTGCTTTGGACTAGTGAGAGAGGAGTTCACCCCATCCTTAGCCATACGCGTCTGAATTTCACGCAATCAGAGGGAACAGTCCCTTTCCCCCGGCCACTTTACACTTCGAGGATTTTTTTAGGGTGTCCGAAGGTTTCTCCCGGGATTAAAACCCGGGATCCCACGATCAGACGACGAGCGCTCTACCCACTAGGCTACCAACCGGGATTCGGACACAGGATTCTTCGATCATCGGCCAAGCGCTCTACCAGCTACCCTTGACCCTCACTGCATTTAATAAAACCAAATTCGAAATAAACTGATCGGTATGTTACCCCACCGAATATTACTCGGAGCAATAACTGTGGGGATCGGGTTGGTGCGTGGCTAGAGTGTTGGCTTACCACCCTGCGGGCTCGGGTTCAAATCCCGGCAGTGGCAGAGAATTTTCAGAGACTGCCCGATCCCTGCTCGAGTGTTGTGTGGAGGACATTTCAAGCGACACTCGGTCCGTCGGATGGGACGTTAAGCCGTGGTCCCCTTGGCGCCTTTCGTTAAGAGCAGGCTAATGCCGACGCCGGGTTTCTCTCCACCCTTCCTTCCATATCCTTCCCTCATGGCGCGAATGACCTCAGCTGTCGGTCGTCTCCTCCAAATACCATACCATAGCAATAATTGCCATAAAATCACCTAAAGGCATTAAAATAGCGAATTTTCTAATTAATAAATAGACCTAATCCAATATATTTAATATCACTGCATGGAAAAAGAATGACTGGAAGAATCATCAATTACCTGATTAAATTTTAGTTGCTGATTTTCCTAAATTATGATCATGATTTGCCGCCTCATTTTACCCTTAGTCAAACAAAGATATCAGAATTAAAAACTCCAACAATAATAATATAAAATTTGACTATAATTTCTGCATGGAATGGCACCCTCAAAATAAATTATCCGCTATCTTGGTGTTCTACCCCTGCTTTATTCAACGTTTACACTTGCTCTCATCGTCTTTCTCTTGCTCTAATTTGCTCGCATCAAATCTTGCAACTCAACTTTAACGCACTTTCAAATTAACCATCGAGGTGAAATTTTAAGAATAACTCCGAATTAGATGACAATCCAATATTCTTACAGTTTCGTTATGATAGGAACTGAATCATCTCGTTTTTTATTCAAAATTTAAAATAAAGGCGGCTCTGCGATCATTAAAAGGAAGGAAATTTCTAGAAAATTTAAACAAAAATTTGTTTACGTCAATGTCTATTGAATAAGTGATTGACATTAAAATTTTAAAAAATTAAAGTTAAATAAAAGGATGTGGAAAGGAAAGTGAAATAGACAAAAGTAGGAAGTGGCAACAGTAAATGTGTACAAAAGGTGAGAGATAAGAAGAAAAAGATAAGATAAAATATCACAATAAAAAAAAACAATTTTTTAAAGAAAACAACGTTTTTGCCGTGACCTAAAAACATTAAATAAATTTTCCACAAGCCTGACAGGATCTCTAAATAAATTGCTTCATATACAACGAAAAACTTTTGGCGCATTTTCCACTATAGCACTCAATTTATACTTAATATCAATTAAAATGTAATAAATTTAATGTTGAGCATAAATGACAAAAAATAAGATTATGATATCCGATGTGAGTCATAGTGGATGCGTCCAACGTTTTTCGTTGTATATGCGGCAATTTATTTAACCTGGAGTGATAAATAAAGGGATATTTGCTGTGTTTCTCCCCGAATATACAAAAAGCTGACTTTACCTCATTTCTTAACACGTTGCATACGGATGGTGAGAATTCTCTTCATTTTTATCCAGAGCGTTCCGTACGGATGACGTAGATTCTCGTCATTTAGGCGCGTATACTTGAACAATTATAAAGCATAATATAGATTTTTGGGTTTACGTTTTCAGTTGTTGTTCGTCACTTATTATGATTGGGCGTATCGTTATGTTTGATAAGGTAAAGATATATTGTAAACATTAGCTTTTTAACCATGTTTAAACCAAAGGCAGTTCGCCCGAGTTCTCTCATGTTTTCAATCTTAACTCCTATACCCAGGTACTTCGTTCCTCTATATTTAAAACCCCCGGTACGAAGTGTGTTAAGGAGAGGAACGAATGGAAAGGCGATAAAACCTGCGCCGTTACGCACACCACCACCTAACTGGGGGGATGCGCACAGGTATTAAATCATTCCGTCACATCCGGTGCAGAAATAAAGCCCGCTATGGAGCTATGACGCCTCAGCCCTGAAGAGGGGAATATCAACATTGGCCTATATTTCCACTTTCATTGGCTCGATCTCCCAACGATCGTGATAACAGGAATAATCCTCCGCTCGGAAACGCAATTGCGATCAACGTACGCGCAAGAAGCATCTTGGGTTCGCTATTGTTGTCCTCGACGCATTCCGCTTGGCCTTGGTTGAATTTGCTCTACGGCATTCGACTCGTTTCCTCGACGCAGAATCTCGGTCAGTGGTTGCCCAAGCGAGTTCCCCTCTTTGAGGAACTTGGCTCCTTCGTATTTTACAACCCGAAAGGATATCCTAGATATATCTAGATATAGGTATCCTACATGTGTATACACGAGTATTTTTTAACAGAACGTGCGAAATGTCGGGTCAAAATATATGTTTTGATTTTTGTAGGATATTATCCAGATATATTCAGATACCTAAAATCTCTAGATAGATTTTCTTAGGTTTTCTCGAAATCAAAAGAGAGACTAAAGAGTTTTTCAATCTCCCGAATTCTACTTATTTTATTACACCATATTAACGATAATAGGAAAAAAAAACTTTGAACAGGTGCGTTCTATGATAAATCTGAGTGTAGTTTTTTTAAATACAATGATATAATACGATAAAATACAATATACAGTTACTAAAATTAGAGGTCAAAAATGACACACGACGAATGGGACGGTCTTTACTAAAACTGGAGTCGGTAACTCGCTCATACCTTAAGTCTAAATTTATTGAAGAAATTTGGTAGATGGAAAGGATAAATTGCGACGAAAAAAGAATCTCCCTATTCAGACATTTCTTCATATTTAGGATAAAAATTTCCTGAAGTTGCCGCCCACTTATCATGATTTGCTGACGCCATTATAGTCATCGGTTCATTTACTCGTTCGGGAAGAACCGCTCATTGAGGATAGAATAGAATAGAAAATAAAATTTATTATTCCGGGACAAGTTTGTCCCTTAGGAATATGAATGGTTATAAATATAATAGAGTCAGAGATATTACAAGAATAAGTAGATTTAGATTCGATTTCACAGAATGCGGCTAAATATATGACAGAGTAGAACAAAAAAACATATGTATATATAATTAACAGCATGACAAACGTATGAACTCATAAATACATCTAATTTTATTGAATGCGACTAAATATATGACAAGGTAGAACAAAAAAATACACATGTATATATAATTATCAGCACGACAAACGTATGAACTCATAAATACATGTGATTTTATTGACTTTACCATCAGCACAATAATCAGTTAACTTTAGCATTAGCACAATAATCAGTTAAGTTACAATATTCTATTTACATGTAGCAATATTTCATAATATTTCTTTTTGAATTGTCTTACATTTTTAGATTTTTTTAAATCGCATGGCAATTGATTCCATATTTCGCAGGAGGTGATATAGAGAGACCTAGCGTAAATGGATGTTCTATGGTTTGGAATGTAGAGTTCTCCCATATCTAGGATAGGCTATCAAGAGTGCATTATTATTGAAGTATTGTACCGATTAAGGCAGGTTTGCAAGGAATATTTAAGAAGTACTCTGGCAGTCCCTCCATGGACTTCCCTCTCCAATCCATAATAAGGCCAACCCCATTCATTGTACCTAAAAACCCCATTCTCTTCCTTCCTCTACCTCATCTACCTAACATTCTACCCTCTAACACTACTTTCAACATCACCTTTCCGCTCAATACTCGCTTCATCCATTCCTTCTGCCTCATCCGTATCTCAACTAAAAGCTGCCTTTCCTCACCCACCATGTCCTGCACTTCATCGTTCCTCCTCCTTTCCATCCACTTTACTATCTCCATTCTTCTCCACACCCACATCTCGAACGAATCCTGTCTTCTCTCGTCCTCCTTCCTCAGTGTCCATGTTACCGTACCGTAAAGCGCAACTGTGACGAATCACGTGCGGCCGATGCGCGAGGTCGAGGATTTACTCGGCAAGAGTCTCTCACTCACACTTGTGACGTCATCAACTTATCTGGGTTTAGGCCGTCATTTCTCGCCGCGAATGGTAGAAGTAGGCGGCGGATCGAGCAACAGAAAAACACAGGTATCTTTATTTTTTTAACTCTTAATTGCCGCCCACTCGTAATGAGTTGAGGACGTCATTATATGTATCGGTTCATTTATTCGTTCAGGAAGAATCGCTCATTAAGGATAGGAATTGAACTTGAGCGTGTAAACTGCGGCGAATCGCATGCGGCCGATGTGCGATGGCGAAGATTAACTCGGCAAAAACAACAGTTCGGCAAGAGTTTGTGACGTCATCAACTGAAATGCGAAAGGATGAAGGACATCGATTTTCCCGAGAATAGCTGAAGTAGTAGCCGACGGATATTTTATAAAAATAAAAAGTGCGGGTATTTTAATATTTATTAAAACTCGTTCACAATCAGCAGTTAGAAAAAATTGGTGAACGAGGCAATTTACACTATACTTATTCATATGTTCCTATCCAGCTAAGTCCTCATCTACCAACCTGATATTGTTTAACTAATATTGTCAATGCACGGTGTTATAGGTATAGGTAAGTCTTCAAGAAATATGCGAGAGCTTCCATTAATTGCCGATAGTGAAACGAGAATGGGAATTAACCTGCATTAAACCCACACCAACCTAATTTTATAACTTTTCATATACACAGTTGCAATTTTAGTTCGAGAAGCTGCAATGGCAAAAGAAGGTTCTAAAAGACTAAAATAAGTGCCTATATAGTAGAAGAATATTAGTAAAGTGAGACTTAGTAATTTGAAAATAGAAGGAATCATATAAGTAAGTCAAATTATGGATTTCTGTGAAAAAAGGTTTGAAAATACCACGTGTCACGCGAATTAAAAAGCCAACAATTATTTTAACCAATTATGAAATATATAGCTAGCTTTAATTTATTGATTTGTTCGAAATAAAAATTTCAAATCGCATAAAACTCATTAGAAATTTCAAATTAAATTAAACCCCCTCGTCTTAATGCATTTCAAACGCCTGTGTCTCTGTCCCGATTGAGGTCTATCCTCACCAAATATAACCCACGCGTTGGACCAAAGTACAGTGTGTCCCAAAAAGAATGACCCGATTTTAACTTGTAATAACATTGAAACAAATGTCACTAGGCAAGCGAAACAGCGCCAGATGTGATCGGCATTTAATGTTTTAGAAAAATTCGCTGAATGTCACTACGAGCGCTGATGTGGAGCGTGCAACCTTTAGACCATTGGCCTAACAATTAGGTCTAATAATAAGGTGCAGCCAGTCTCGCTGAAGATGACGTACAGGACCGCGAGAACAGGCTTTACACTCTTGGTCTCCTAGGTCCCCTGACATAACACCATGCGATTTTTTCCTTTTGGGAAATGTTAAACAGCGTGTTTACGTTCCTCCCTTACGTCATGACATTGATGAACAAAAACATGAATATCAGCTGCTGAAGCTTCAGTGACAGAAGACATCTTACACTCAGTTTGAGATGAATTCAGCTATCGGCTAGATGTCGTCCGCGCAGCCAATGGAGGACATATGTTTTTTGTCTTTTTTGAGTAATTTAGTATACAATATGTTGATGTTAAGCCTTTCCTCCTAATAAATAATCTTATTTAAAATCGGGTCATTCTTTTTGGGACAAACTGTATATTGTTTAAAATTGCCTGGATACAAAATGCCACAGATCGATCAAAAAGTATGTTTTTCAATTCGCTTTTCAATTAGTTAAACTATGTATTATTAAAGTTCGAACTGTTCGAGTTCCACTGCAGTAGTTAGTATAAAATTTATTCGACATCCCCATAAGCCGGAACAGGCTGTGAATCTCACGGCTGGAAACTGAGTTCAGCGACGTCACGTGATTACTGCGGTGAGATAATGACAGCTCAGAATACCCGCATCCGCAACCTCTATCGCCCTTCAAGTATATACCGGCGCCAAGAGCATCGCACTCCCTGTCTGCATTTAACCTGAAGTTTACCACACCTGTCACAATATCACCGAACAGTGATGGTAAAGGTTTTAGCCTTGCATGCACACCTGGGTATCGGAATAGAAGAAAATTGAAACATGTTCAATGCAGTTATGACGAGTCTAGCTCGTCATGAACTTTCGACGCCAAACCGCGCAATGACGGGTGTATCTCGTATCGGATTTTCATAATTTTAGCACTATTTAGAGGAACACTATAGTTATTTTGGATGCTTAAAATTGTTAAAACATACATAGTATACATAAATAATTCGTATTTTATGAAACATGTTGCATTGGAAGGATTAAAATGATTTTATTCGAGTAGCGATTGCCGTGTTCCCCATGTTTAACAGCCACATTTTATTTCACGTTTCTACGTTTATTACAAATTACAAAATATCATGTCATTACATCTACAATTTAAAAGAAAACCACGGAAAAAATAAATAGTGAATATGAGCACGATATTGGGGAAATTAATCGAATTAGAAGGGGATGAGAATTGTTTAACCTTGAGCTCTCATTCCCCCGGATTTAGCACTTTAACTACATAAGATTTTTTAACATAGTGAAATCACTTGGAATCCAAAGATTCTAATGATGGACTAGCACAGAGTCTCCCATCCGTATATCGAATCCTCCTTAAGATTCAAGGAAATTGAGAATTATAAGATTAAAATTTCACATCCTTTTAAAGTATTGTTATTAGTTGAGTCCTAGTGCACATGGTAAATGAATTTCTTCGTCTTATTTTTTCACTCTTTTATTTCGAGCGACCTACGTTTAAGCGTGTAATGTCGTTTCAAGGTATTTTACCTTGAATATCGCTGTAACTTAAATCGGTCGATATAGAAGATTGAGCAAATATTACTAGGCGATTTCATTAAGTTTTAAAAATTACCACATAATTACGCTGGAAATGGTATATTTATTAACTATGAAGTCTTCAAACTCTTGTTCAAAAATGCCCCCTCAAACTCAAAAATTTGGCGGCAGCGTTAAGCAGTGAACTTCCCAGCCATATCGTGTACCCACTCGTATTAGCTTCAATTTGTAAACTGAAAAACTCTTTTATTTTATTTGTTAATGATGTTTTCCATAAGAGATTTGTACACATTAATAAATAACCAATAATGATTACTGGGCGACATAAAGTATAAATATGTGCATTATCGTAAGCTGGCACCACAATTTCCGCTCTGTGGATAAATTTTGGGCTACCCCATACATTATTAGTATGTGTCAATTTTAACCGGCTTCAAATACGTCATGAATTTAATTACTAGTTTCATTTATTTAGGCAGCAAAGCAGAACAGCAAACTTTTTGCTTATGTGTCTGAGATTCAAACTTACCTTTGTTCAACTTAAATTCGTATATTAAGTTCAACTTATATTCGACAAGTACCTATTAAAATAAATAACAAATATGATAAATTCAAATCACTTCGAGTAATACTTTCCCATACTAGAAAAGAGACTACGAGACTTCTAACATGACCGAAGAACCAAGGCAATTCAGCACCCTATTGGTCGGACACTATACCATAGATTAAAAAAGTAGTCGGAGGAATGGTTTGGTTCCCATTCTGAAATCAATTAGCCAGTAATACTCATTCGATGTAGTCCAGCACCGTCTTTCAAAGGTCCTAAGACCTAAAAGGTCCTGAAGGTCCCTGGGATAGTATTAAGTAGATATAGGTATAGGTAAGCCTGCTCAGAGACCACAGGAAAGTAACTCATCTATCTTCCTTCGAAGGTAACCGGGGAAGGTTGTTTGGAGATAATAGTAGGACAGTAAGAGGTTTCACGAGGAAAAAAGGTGGCTTATGCTTTGGGCTTAGATATGGGTGGTATGAGAAGAGAAAAATACTGCAGTTTCTGACTTTCCGTCAGGGACATAGATTCAGGAGAGCAGCATGGGTTGGACTGCGGCTATTTAGATTCCCTTTGGGGAACGAGATTTCTTGCAAATTTTCACGACAACAAGCCATTGAAACAATAATTATGTAAAAATAATTGGCTTTCAATGAAATGATAATTCATTCAACAATAACTGAAACCAAAATGTGAGCATAATTGTTTTCGAAGTACTTAACTTAATGACGCCAAAATAATTTTAGCTATATAAATAACAATTATTGGTTGCTTTGGTATAATAACTTTGACTATTGGTCATATTATGATGGTCTGAAATTAGTACATTCATAAACTAGTTCTATAAGCATTATTTATTTTTTCCTAACTGAGAAGCCGAAGCGCCGTGCCGTCACAAAATCATATCATTGTTGGAATATTAAAAAAAGGCATTTATTTGTTTGAGTTAAACTTAAATTGTGGAATAGTAAGATAAATATGTGTAGATTATAAAATAAAAATTTCGGCCAGTTCTGAGAAAGAACATTTGAGAAGAGTTTAATGAACAACGTTATGACTATTGAAATTTAACAATATAGGTAATAGCATTGAACAAATTTGATACCGCATGCCGTACAAGTTATAAATTTAAAATTATTCAAATACTATGTCTTTTCAACAATCGAGACACTTTTTTGAACCGTTTAATGAGACGATTAGTTTACATACAGAGTAACAAAATGATACGGTGAATCAAAACTTGGCTGCTCATTTAATTTTTGAAAAAAGAATAGGAAATTGAATTTATTCTCTGGTAGGCCCTTAAAATATTCCGTTTAGTAGTCCCCTACTATCCTGTGGAGTATAGTTTAAACCCCCCCAATTTCACAACATTCAGCTCAGTGCCCAACATACTAAGAGGATATTTGAACCTGAAGATGGTTTCAAGGCATCTATGCAAAGAAAATAGATGGCCTCATTCTTCGTGTTATCTGAGACATCGGTAATGTATCTAATTCCACATATCAGCTCAACAAGGAGAGGAAGGGAGACGCTGATACGCCTACGATGTACTGCGGCTCACCCACCAGTATGAACAGGTTGTCCTCAGGCTTGTACTTCATCTCACTAGTCTTGTTCAATGAACGACTTTGGCACTCGAGATATGAACGCGAAACCTAATCTATGGGCTGCGATATCGATTTTGGGCATCTAAAGCCTGGTGACCACTATTCTTTTACAATAGCTAAATTTCGACACCTCGCCTATATCGTTAAAACAGAAGGGCCCAAACGATTTGTGATGGCAGAAATGAAAAAAAAGAGAAATACCGCCGACGAAAGGAATTATTCTTTCCTCCTCTGATTTGTGGGAAAATAAACTCAAATGTTTGCTTACGAGTGCTCCCTTATAAGATATGCGTAGAAAAAATAGCAAGGTGTAGCTAAATTCTTGCCATAGTATGCGCACTTGCGTCAACGGTTGCCTCTTGAGATATATCCATGAGCATCAATTAATATTTAAGTTAAATTTCTCTAATAAATCCTATCAACTGACTCAATAAGGTCAAAATCAAGTCAATTGAAACATTAGAGAACTTTTGAGGTCATTAAGCTCTTACTATTCATAAACCTAGCGTAACAGGGGTCATCGCTAGCCGACAGTCAAAGCTTAGAAAGGAAGTTTTACAGGTGACCTCAAGCAATGGTAAATCCATTTAAAATTGGCTGGAGAACTATCGAAAAATGATCTGGAATTATTTTGGAGATAAAGTTTCCAATAACGTCTACTGACTACAAGAGCCACCACTGCATCCTGCGGAATCAAAACCATTGACGATGCCCTTGATTGATTGAACCGTCAGAAAACCATTCAGGCCAAGCTCTCACATGATCATGATGTGATGGAGATTTCATTAATATGTTTCCGAAGAGAATATAAGGAAGAAATAAAGTTGTATGTTGTCTCTCGAGCGGTAATACAACCAGATTATCCTTTGATCAGACAAGGAGAGCACATAGATTCTATAACTATGCGGCTCCATTAACACGGAAAAAGTTTAGATTTTGAAGTAAAAATATTTTGAAAAAGCGTTTTCTATTTTGAGTTGTTATGCATTGGAATTTGGTGCTATTTAATTTTTCATGTCGCGAAAATGCGAGTTTGTTAGAATTTGATATAACCAGTTATATAAAGCTTAATAGGTAACTCAATTACATGGTGTATCATTTAGAAAGTCATAAAACTATATTTACACAAATAAAAATCAATTAATATCTACAATTTATTTTTACCGCGAAGAAGAAAAGGAAAAAAATGATATCACAGGGAATAAACCCTGGCATTTATTCAAGTAGAGCAGCAATTAGCCTTATTTCCAATCCTAGAATTTATTACTAAAATGTAGGTACAACAGTGTAGAGAAAATGGGTTTAACACAATCAGTAAATGCATAAACAAGTACATCCCAAATAATTATAATTTACACCAATAATCTATCATAATAAGTACATAAATCGGGGTAAATACCCCGATACTTGATATTGGCGTAACAGCCGAAACCGGTAGTAATTTTTAAATAAATTGTGGAAGCAACGAAGTGTTTTTCATTGTTGATATGGAGACCTTATACCACGTACAAGTTTCAAGTTTCAATTAAATTTCGCCAATGTCTAATGGATTAATTTATCCCGCGTGCGCGTGACTGGGTACGAAGTAGTACCTCGGATTCGTTGATATATTTTTCGATGCTTTCCCGGCGCGCTGCGTAACTCAAGTCTTTTCGGGTTTCCCACCGGATAAATTCTCTCATAACTGCTGCCATTTCGGACCTCGAGTCGAAATCCATCCTCAGGACACGTTAGCCCTGAAGATGGGGGCGTAAGGAATCATGAGATAACTAACTCGGGTGGAAATGATATGAATGAAGGGGATTACATTTAATGAAGTGGGATAATGTATTCAATCACAGAGAGAAAATTACTAGGGAAAAAAACAGGGAGAGTGGTCAAAGTTACTACCCTGGACTTTCGGGGAAGGATTAAAAAAATTGTAATTTTTACAAAATTTGTGGAAGTAACGAAGTATTTTTCATTGCTAATATTGGTGAAATTATTCATGAATAGAGATACGTGAAAATTGCACTTTCATTTTTATTTTATCACACTTTCAATAACAGTTTATCGCATTTTGTAGCGACTATTTTTTATTTTCATAATGAGGTAGATGACGATAAAATGTAGTAAAACACAATTATATGAAAAAATACAGAATATTTTAAATAATTATGTTGTAGAACAATAATAAATTAAGGAAAAGGCATATAGTGGCGGAGTGGCTTGCCCGCACCCACTTGTAGTTCGCGGCCACGTAGAGTCCCAGCCAACTAGCAGCTGGCCAGTCGCTCACATGCTTTAAGCGGTGAGAGTCGGCGGAGAATTTAAACTGTGCTCTGCATAAAATGTACGAATTTTGTCGTCGAAAAGGCAAATTTGCGTAAAAATATCATAAAATTCCAGTCATCGCATCTATGCCGCATTTATTTGCGCACATCGCATCTACGTCGTATTCATCGCATTTGCGATTTTCACGCATCTCTAGTCATGAATCCGCGCTCAGGATCAAATCCGGGTTCGCATCCCTGCTAAGAAATTTTTTCCTGATAAATTTCACTCTTGCTATGAAATGTGCCCGTGCACGTGACTACGAATACTTGTTATTTGCACTGCTTTATAAAACGCACGTCGCTCAACAGCAATACGAAATTCAATTCTCCAACAGTGGCTTAGTTAGCGCGACCTCAGTCACCTGTGCAAAAATGTGACCTTGTGATGTCCACACCTTGTTTGGTAAACTGCCTGAAATTCGCCTCGCAATAAGATGGCTTGGTGATGTAATTTGTAGCATACCTGACCGACAATCGGAAGATCCGGGTTCGAGTCACGGTTATGCCTAATGTCTTCTTGATGACGATTTTCACCCTTAGTGTACATCTCCCTCTGATTGCACATGCGGAATAAAATTTAAATGTTTAGGAGCGCTGCAAAATTTTACTAAGTTGTATTGGGCCAATATTCAAACCATTTATTATATGAATGCAGTCTAATTAGCCATTTTTATTTTTCGTCCCTGATGCCAATTAAGTCCATTTGAAAGAGAAGGCAATATGAGAAGAAGATTCCTGACATCGCAAGGCCAAGTCTCTAAGGTGGAAATCGCCATACGCTTTAAAGGAGAATAGCAGCTTGTCTTCTTGAATGGCCTCGATGTCTGGTGGACGACGCTCCAAAACAGCGCTGCTCCTGAATGTGACGAAAGGCCATTTTTCGCGGGGCCGTTACTTGTACAATCTGACGTGTGTACGAAGTCGCAGTCAAAATTGCGTCGTGTAAAGCGGTGAATTGCTAGAACTAGAATGCCCGGACGTGAGATGTCAAATTAGACCCTGTTCAAATTTCGTTCATGCATTCGCGTAATTTCACGCCATTTTAGAAATTAATGCAGATCTAACCTGCGAAATTCCGTGCACCGTGTAAAACGGCCTGAAGACTCAACTACAAGAATCGAGAGGGCGTGACAAATGGAACGGTTACAAGAAGCAATGGTTTTTACGCAGTTTTTCTTTACTCACTTCGTCTGTTTATCGGTTTCATCGATGGAATCCTGTAGTTGATGCTTAATCCACTTTCCTTTGCCGAATCGGATTGACATTTAGAACCTGCTAGTTTCTGATGTCAACACAAAATTCAATAATCAGCCATAAATTTTTTTTTACATTGTGTTATGATTAATTAACTAAATATTCATACGGAAAAATAGTTTCACACGTTCTCAATGGACGGCGTTGGTTATAATTTTTTGCCATAAATTTCATCAACCGCTCTGGTTTAATCCTAACATGAATCACCACCACAAAATAGAAAATTGAAATTAAATAAAAAAAGAACAAGCCTTTTCTAAAACAGTAACGTCCAGAAAATCAAAAAAATAATCTCGTCATTCCTCGGTGAATAAAGCGTGGCTTTTCAAATACCGTGGTTCGCCGACCTGTGCACAAGAAACTATAAATTGGTAAATTTGTCCGATCTCCATGCTTTCCCTTGAATTATGTGGAAAAAACTTCCATCAGAGCAATAAAATACCATAATTTAGGCATTGAAAATCAATTCAACCTTCAAGTGCAAATAAAATGGCATAAAACAATAGAGAAAGTCAAATTATGTCCAAAAGATTAAGTGCCACTCGAGTTGTTGTGAAATATTTTCGGTAGCACGTATTTGCGTCTCAGATTCTACATTAATATGACGAATGAACATGCGGTAAAACTCGATTACAACGATTTCGCATATAACGAAATCCCTTCTATAAGGAGGTGAGTTTCCGGTCCCTTGGGCTTACCTATGATTGCCAATGTTGAATTCCCCGCATATAACGAGTTCGGATGATACGAAACCCCCGCTTTACGAACTATTTTTTGGTCCCTTGTTATCATTTCCTCTTTTATAAAGAAACAACGCCCATCTTCGCTACTTAACCGTTCTTTACCATATCATCAGTTGTCCTCACATGTGGCCATCATAGTTCTACCACATAGTTCTACCACTGAGTTCAATCACTGAGTGAGGGATTGTTACGAAAGCTAATATATATAATCTAGGCTATCCAACCACTATGATATAATTGTATAAAACGAACTGAATATGTTAAAATTATTTATTTCAATTTCCCTTAATATTGATTCAATTTTTCCTTCGGATTGAATGTGATAAATAAATAATATATAGTTCTATCACCACATAGTTCTACCGTTGATTTTAAAATCCTTCCCAGTACAACCGTTTGATGGTAAGAGTGGGACGATGGTCAATTGTTACGGATATCTTGCTTAAATAAAGACGATTTACGGGATATTAGCCGGCAATCCTGTGATTTCTACGGCAAAATCTTTTAAGAAGGCAAACCGGCGTTGCTCGGGAAAGATAGAAAGGTTGGGTTGCCCCAAGGAAGTGGGAAACTTGGCGTTAATGGTCACATTGTGGGATTTTTAGTCACTGTGAACAGCAAACAATGGAAGAAACGATTTCGGTACTGCGCGCACGGGATCAACTTATAGGCCGCTCCACAACATTGATCGCTATGTGTCCGTACGTGTTGTGACCAAATACGTCTTGTGAACTCAAACCCCCAGAAAAAAGAAGTGCACCAAAAGGATTAATTGGTAAGTATCCTTTTAATCATATTTACCCTGTGAGCGAGTAACAATGAGTGCCTACCCGGCAGGATGCCCTACCACATAAGTTGCTTGACGTGACGTAGCAAACGGTAGCGAGAAAATAACGTAAAAGATGCGTCGGCCCAAACTGAAAGTAGCACAACTGGGTTTGATAGCATGAGATGCACTTATGAACTAACTTTGGTCGAAATCCGTACAGCTACATGGAAACGCATAGCGGGCATGCAAACAGACATCCTCTTTTATGTAGATATAACGATATGTCTCCATGCTTCTGGGTTTCACCGCGTGGATTTTCTTTGCGACGACAGTTTCTCCGGTATTCCAACCGGCGTCTTCGACCTGAAGACGCCTCTTGGAACACCGGAGAAACTCGTCGCAAAGAAAATCCACGCGGTGAAACCCAGAAGCATGGAGACATCATCTAGACAACGCCGCGGAAAACTACGCATTGATATAACGAGTTCCCGTTCATAAGGAAATACAACGATGGTCCCCTTAAATTGGCTATGAGCGAGTTTTACTGTATGTTGAAGAGAGTTCTCTCCCAAGGGATGGCCAGTAAAATATCATTGATAACGAGCAGCACAAGGCGAAAATGGGGGATGAAGGAAATTTTGAAAAAAAAAAATTTCGCGAAGAGGCTGCTGTGCTTGGGACGATGACATGCGTGGCAGAGGAACTTGAACGTTGTGGAAGGAGGATAGGACTAGGCGCCTTGCGTTTGGAGGACGTAAACATGGAGGAGAATGGAGAGAGAAGGTTTGATGGACTGGGAGGATGACGAACAAGGAAGTTCTTGACCAGTGAGAAGAGGGAACCGATGAAAGAGATTTGGAATAGGTGGCGAGCTTGAGGGAGGGGCAAAAGCATGTTTTGAAAAAGGAAATCACGTCATGCGTAAATGGCCAAAACAGGCTTCATAAAAGGATTTCACAACGTTAGATTATGCTGAGTGTGTAATAGGAAAACATTGCATTAAGATAGAGAGAAATTTATATAAAACATATAATATATAATTAATATAAAATTTAATGATATTGAATGAATGAATTATTGAATTTATTAAACAATAATATTTTTTCTATCAATAAAATATTAATATAAAATATATTATTTAAGGAAAAATTGATTCAATATGAAGGGAAATTGAAATAAAGAATTTTAACACATTCAGTTCGTTTTATACAATTATATCATAGTGGTTGGATAGCCATTATATATGGATTGAGGGGTCAAGGCGAGCCCTTCAGGGATACAAAACACCGGGGCCGGGAACCAAATCAGAGACTTATACGCCCGATCACCCGGGGAGGGGCTGGAGAGGAAGGAAAAAGGAAAGAGGCGCCGCCGCGATAGGAGCCCGTCGAGGCCTCTGGGGTAGGATAGGTTCGGTCGGGATGGGACGGGGAAAAACACCTCAACGCTATAGAAGCGAAGAGGGCCCTACTAAATAGCGAAACCAGGCAAAGCCATTAATGTGCCAGCGATTTTAGAGGATTTTCCTATGAGGAAGAAAAATCCATCGATCAAATCGCTAGATAGCCTATTATATATATTAGCTTTCGTAACAATCCCTCACTCAGTGATTCAACCCGAAGGTTACAATGGATATATTAAGGTAGATCTCACCCCTGTACAAGCAATAGGCTTTTGAATTTCATACATTCAGCTCCTTTCCTTGAGCCACCTAGATACTTAGATAGGCTTCTGCTTAGGGATGACTCGAAGAATTTACTCGAGAATAGCACCCGGAACTCTTTGATGATGAGCCCAAAGATGAATCAACTAGTACAACACGCTCCCTTCGCACTATAAATTCAAACGTTTTCGAAGTTAGGTCATTTTCAAGTACAGAGTAGAAGTACTTAATAAATTTGTGGAAAAGTGACAACCCTTTATTATGAACCCAGAATGCTTTTTCTTTACATCTCACTTGCCTTAGTTATGATACTTCTGACGTTATATATTCCTTCTACTAATGTGTCATGCAGTGGCGCAGCGAGGGGGGGGGGGTTTAGGGGATAAAACCTCCCCCGGAGCTCAGAAAATTTTTAAAGTTAATTTTCCATTTTACTTATTTGCATTAATATTACTAATAGAATTTTGTAATGATTTATAAAATATCCCCCAGAAAACTCACTAATTACCCTATTTTTTTCTGGGGAGGGCCCCCGTACCTCCCGCTTACCCTGGCGGGTATGCCATACCCCCAGACACCCCAGTATTAGTTGCGCCTAAAACCCCTCCTAGCCTTCTTTCCTAGCTGCGCCCCTGGTGTCATGCGCTGTACGCTCATAAAATTGCCTATAGTTCATTTCTAACGACATGAAAACTGAGACTCGTCAGCTCTTATTAACTTAAGTATAGGAGGGGAAATCTAAGGATAACATTATAATTATTACTGTTCTAAGGTCAATAAATGTCCTCCTATCCTAGTCCTAAATATAGTTCAGTTAATTATTAAGCTAAATTGTTATTTCAGCTATCTCGTTGTAAAGAGTGGGAGTTTATAAGGTGGTGAAACTTCGCCCAATGCCAAACACCGTTGAGATGAGAGAAGAAGAGAGACAGTGTCAATGGGAAGAGTTCTAACTTAACCTCGCACCAGAGTGTTTGTTGGTATTTGGTATTGTTTTGTCTAATACGTGATTCATGTCTCGTGCCCCGGCCACAAGACCCCCGAGGCAAACAACCCGAAAAGTTTGGCAGGCAAGTTGAGTGGTCCCAGGAAGTGGATGTCGAGCGATTGGGGGTCACGGGAGACAAGGCAAACTGCGGTAAAGGTCCCGTGGACTGAAACCCCACCGAAGGCAACATTGTGCCACGGGTGGCGTTTTCAAATTCGCGAAAAAACAAGCTAAGGGAAAATACCAAAAACGCACGTAATTATTACTGGGTTTTTTAGTACTCACACGATAACTATCAACAGACATAGATTGGTGGAAGCAGAGAGGAGTGCGGAGGGTAGTGTTATGAGGGCTTCACCCGTGGGGATTTCTAAGGAGACAGATACCATTCCAAAATGACATCTTAAATAAGAAAAAAGTACAAAGAGAGCCCTTGTAGAGATAACAAAATGTCTGTTTAAAGTTCTTTCGCCACCAATTTTTCACTTAAATTTAATGAAAATACTGCTCTGAAATTGAACTCGGGTAATCGCGAAAATCCCTTTAAATACCAACAGGCCGACAGTTTCTGCCACATAGGCTAGCGGGAATTTTATAGACTCTTGAGCCCTCTCTAACCCCCAAAGCTAATTTTTCAATTCGTAATCACTCCCTCAGTATTACAATCGAAGATTTATTCGGCGAGGGTAGAGCTCGCTCCAGACCTTATACTTACTTGTGCACAGTCTAACAAAATCGCAAAAACCTGGGTAAATATGCACAACAATATTTACCCTATCATCTGCGGTCTGCGGTCTGGCAATAGATAAAACTCAGGTAATAATACCCACGACAGCAGGTTAAAACCCACAACCAGGGGGGAAGCTAGGAATTAAGGCTGGGCGGGTTTAGGGGCAACTAATACTGGGGTGTGTGGGTGTATGGAATACCCACCAGGATAAGCGGTAGTTGCCAGTTTAATAAATTGCTGAATTTTAAGATAAATGGTTCAAAATGTTGAGTTTTACGGCTTTCTGAGGGATATTTTATTAATCTTCACACTATTCCCCAAAACCCCCCCTCACTGCGCCACTGCCCACAACAACGGGTAAATACCCATAGCGCCGGGTGTTTACCCTCTCTACGGCAAAGATCATCATCTGGCAACATTGTGCCGCGTGTAAATCTCCGTTACGTCATGTACCAATACACTTCCCCCGGCGGGAGAGCCCTCCGCAGCCTGCACGAGAGTCCAAGGAGGCCCCAAAAGGAACCGCCTCTACGGCACCTCGGCGACCGCTCTGCCATGCGGCAGCGAGGCGTCTGCACGCGGGCCAGCCCGCCGCCTCTCCCCTCTCCGCCCTCCCCCTAGATCCTCCGCCCGGAGGGGAGGCGCTATTAGTCGGCGGTTGTCGGAGCGGTCCGCGGCAGTGAGCCTCGAGCATCGAGACCGTCAGCGCGGACAACGTACGAGAATCGCCGCACAGCCTCCAGGAGAGACGACCACACCCCCGACCACCGCGCGCAGGTGAGTGACGCCCGGAGGCTATCCAGCCGCACGCTAAACCCCGCCAACCCGAAACCACGGGCCTTGTCGAATATCTGCGGCGACTCCTGGACGGTCCGCCACGTCGAGAGGCCGTCGCCTCCGGAGAACCAACACCGTTGCTCTGCCCCCTAGAGGACCTTAGAACGATCCCCTACTGTTCGATGCGGCCTAATCAACTTAACGTGTGGCTAAGAGTGTTAATCGTTCCAAAAGTTGAGGGCTACTTATTGTGAAACATACTGGAAATTAAGTTCAACCAATTCAAGCGTGTTACAGTGGAAGTTTGATGTATTGAAATTAAAGGTAGTTGTGATAATAATAATTTAACGGGTCGTGCGCATTAAATGATTGTGGAAATTATAATAACCGAGTTCAAATTTTAAACAGCCACTTTTTACTGGGGGGTGTGCTTGAATTAATTCGATCGGTGATCATTGCAAAAGATTGATTCAAAGTGTTGGGGATTTACGAGTTTGAAGTTTTTCGTTCCGCGATTGACATGAGCACTCGTAGTGGGTCGTAGGAATGATAAATTACAGAAAAACATATTCGGACAGCGCTGTAAACACTCACAATCAACCGCTTGTAATGAAAAGCGATCAGAATAAATACGATCAGTGTCACGTAAGAACCTACCAAAGGGGCTATTAGAAACGACGGATCATCCTCGGGTCATCTTGAGCGCTTGGAGATGACTCCAAGCAGTCTAAACCAGTTTTAAGTGCTTCTAACAAAAGTGGGAAAAACTGAATTATTGCATGGAGTGTTAAGGTGTAACATAAAATATGTATTCGCAAAATCTCTCGCGTGTACGTCAGGGTAAAACAGCAGATCAGTGGCGTAACAAGGACTATGCTTTGGGGGGGATGGGATAGCCTGGGGTGGCGATACCCAACCCCCGTTGGGAAAATTTTTTGAAAAAAAAACATGCCTGGAAATAAATTTCACATCGTTTTTGCACTAAAAAATTAACTTTAAGCAGACGCAGTTATAATATGTCAAAACTAGACATTAGTATTAAATATTTTTTAAAATTTGTCTGAGGCCTTGGGGGGGATCTATCCCCCTCATCCCCCCATAGTTACGCCACTGCAGCAGATTGTGTTACCGCGTCTGATACTGCCCGATAAAACGGAAATAGAACCTTCTCTACCTGATCCAGGCATTTACGCTTTGTTCGTTCGCACAACAAAGTTCGCCATGCATAAAAGTCTTCAGTACCTCCGGAGTGAAAATAGAAGAAGTGGTGAAAAGGTCAGGAGTTTTATGCGAAAGTTTTGAGTAAGGCGCATATTTCAGCAAGGTCATTACGTATTTACTATTCGCGGAGAAAAAGAACTCTTCGGATTCTATAGACGGCAATATCTCTTCGTTAGTTCTCCAGTTCCGTAGCACTTCGTTTTCACAATCCCTGACAAATACCATCGTAAAATTAACCTCGACGCCCTAAATATCCTCAACGAGCAGCAGGAAAGGAGGGAAGTGCTTCTGGAGGACGCTCAGAATATAGTCCGCCAGTGATCTTTGTCGAGTGCTTTACGATGAAAGGGAATCTGGAGCTCTAAATGAATATTCCCAGCGGTTGTTTCGCGCGAAGCGACGGCCGTTACCGCTGATTATATGAACTGCTTCATAACGTTGACTGCTGACCGCTTGCATGCCCTTCTGTGTCGGCCGGAAAAACGAAATCGAGCGAGTAGAGTAACCATCGCGCGAGAATCACATTCCAGACAAACTTTCGCTGAATCAGTGATAATCGTAATAGTGATAACTCAGGAAATAGTTTCGCTCTGGAGCTGAATATGAATTTTCAAACGTTCTAATAGAATAAGTGAGAGGAGGACTTGAATTATTTCGCGATGGGAGAGATGTGCGAGAGATTTCGTAAGTCAAACACCTTTTATTTACACGACGCTTATTTTTTTTTTAGCCTTTGCCTCTGGTCTTGGGAGAAATTCAAGAGGCTACGTGAGTCAAACAACCTTCAGGCATGTCCCGCTTTGTGGGCTACGGATGACCGTTTCCATTTTGAATTTCCTTATTCCTCGAAGCCATCAATAACTCGAATCCTTTACGATTTTTCACCTTGTAACCGTTACCGTATTCAGAGAAATGAGGAGCGAGGACCTTTTTTTGAGAAACGGTCCACACAGTCTTTCGATTGCTCAACCTATTAGCCTTCCGATACAAAAGGACTTTTGTCTTGGGGAGAAGCCATTTCGGTAACTTTTTAATTAGCTTCAAACATTTCCCGCAGCGCGGCGATATATGCATAGCGATCCATTTATTATTAGTATTTACAAAAGATTACTTGCACTCGCGATGAATAGCGTTGAATAGTTATGAATTTGATACCCACTCGGATACATATTTTGGGTATCATCAATAATTATCCAGATTCCCCGTGATTTTCGAACCTCTCTACTGTCAGCGCCGAGAGTGGCGACTTCTGTAAACACGTTTAAATGCGCGCTGGATGATGGCAAATTTAATGGCCAACTGGAGAATTCGTGCGAAAAACCGTCGTGTGAGGGTGCTGTGTCCGAGTTTCTGGAACCCGTCGCGGTGCACGAAAGAGAGGCACCGGCTCGCCGAGGGTCATGGCGCCAAATGGCGGCGGCGACCGCGGCGACATCACCCGACCTTGCGGTGACGCTGCGCGGGGCAGAGCCACGGCACATTCCTTCCCCGGCGCGACCCGTAAACATGTGTACACATTCGTCCCTTGACTCCGCAGATGGCGCTAGGCAGTCGGTTCAGCAGCGAGGGTCGCTCCTCTGCGTTCAAGATTACGATCAATTGTTTTTCTGGCCATGACCCGCGCTTGCCAACCCCAGCAAAAGGAACTAGCATAATTGTTTTGTTGTCCTAGCACCGCTGATGAGGTTTAATGGAGCAGGTCTAACCCGACGAGTCATAGGTATCGGGATTATGGGATAGCTCGGAAAAATGGATTTCATTTTTTGGTATCGCTGTGTATTTGAAGCCAGTAAGACTTATTAAGTGAAGATATTATGAATCACTCCGCTTCTAGTACTATCTGCTGAAACATATGCATCGCATTCACGGCTTACGCGGTTAGTCTAAACTTTGAATATTTTGACTCGCCATCCGCCATATTACAGGAATTCGCTTTCTCGGCCAACAGTTGTATCTCATTTTCTAGGCAATGTTTATTGTTTAGCATTTAATGTGTAACTGAAATTCGTATCTCAATTTAAAACTAGCTAACTTAGGAAGTAGACGGAAGTCAAAATTCGTCATTGCGGTGTATTCAAGACACCACTTCTCTCACAAACTATCAGCAATACATTGTATGCTTCACAGATTATGATTGATTCCATTGTCGAATTACAACAGGATGAAGGAGCTAAACACAATCAAACTAATTGCATCCAATAATGGGTACTCCGAAGTTCCCACCTTTCTCCACCTCCACTCTACCACCCCTCTAACGCCTTCAAGGGTATAAATTCTGTGTACTGATACTTGTAATTGCCAGATGATGATACGCTGTATCGAAATCGGTCGCAATATATTTTATTTTGTGAAACAGCTAAGTGTTTTCTTAACCTTTGTGCATCATGAAGGAGTTTCACCATGTTACGCCAACCACCATCGCACATTCAGGGTAATCAAAACCACTGCCATTTCCTGGGCCACCTCGTATTTCGAGGATTCTATTTGGGGGTGCCCGAAGGCCTAACCTCGGATTCGAATCCAGGACCCTCTGGTCAAAAGCCAAGCGCTCTTTGCTGTAGTCTACTACACTATTTTAGTAAAAAAAATTTAATTTTCGTAAAAACGTAAAAATATGCTTCTCTCGGAGTACTTCGTCGGTTGTGAGTCAAAAATATTGCGGTCTTCCAGACTACCTTTTTTTAATGTCGTTTGGAATTACGAATTTTTTAATATTTAGCGTGTGAATCGAGGATATTAGATTTAATTTTTTTTCGAGGAAAAACTGTAATGAAGTGAACCGAACCATAGGGGCCGTAATAGAAATAAAATTTAAGAAAAAATTCTAGTTGCTAGAAGTGAATTCTTCCAACAAGTGAAAGACTGCTAAAAAGTTGTATTTAAAAAAATATGGATTTAACAGTTCTCATCATATTTTTTTGATTGCGTTAAGCTCCTTGTGAAATTGAAAGTCCTTTATCTCTTAATTTTAATATTCACAAATTCTCAGCTGCACGAACGAATTGCTCGCAAAAAACCAAAACAGAAGATTCGAGAATCTTTCGAATCGGATCGGGACGATTTTGGAGGAGGAGCTGCCGGAGTATCTTTTGCGCTCAGAAACATGAGTGGATTCAGCACCAAATTTGGGGGGGTCATGACCAGGGTCCTGAGAGTGTGGAATACCCCCATCGAGAGAGGGGTATCCTCCCGCGTAAAACTTTTCAAAATACCCATCTTTACGCATTTTGGAGCCTAATGTTTCATTTATGATCTTAACACATGAAATTGAACAATTTAGACATTTAATAAGTTAAAAAAGCTTTATTTTTAAATTGTTTTTGAAATAGTAGGGAATGTTACGCCTTATGATAACTACAATGAAACTCTCCCACGTTGTGGACTTGTAGCCAAGCATTTTCATGTACGACCCCTTTCCTCCAATGCAAAGGTACAAAAACTATTAAAGTAATTAAAATTAAATTTTTTACAAAATTTTGGGGAGGGGTTCTGATCCCTGTGACCCCCCGAAATCCGCCACTGCTTGGAACTTAAAGTATTATGAGGGTACATCACTCGCGCTAAACCGGTCGTATTTTCTTTTGTTCGTGGTACTTAGTTCGTGGTTCGTACTTAGAACTTAGGCTATCCTCTTGAAATTTCCCTTGTAAATAGGGTAGAACTTTAACAGTACTTGCTTGTATCACAAATTAAAAGTCATAGAATTAAATAAAATTACTTTGTTCTATTTCACACTTTATTTTAAATAGCACGACCCGGGTTTCAGCATCTAATGCTATCATCAGGTGATGATAGCATTAGATGCTGAAACCCGGGTCGTGCTATTTAAAATATAGTGTGGAATAGAACAAAGTAATTTTATTTTATTCTATGATGAAGTAATTCCACAAAGTAGCGCCTGAGACCTTGTCTTATACAAATTAAAAGTTTTTACATGAGAGAAAACACAAAGGAAAATTTTAAAAGTTGAGATTAAGGCAAATGTTGACAAGAGTTTCAAGCTATACTATCCGAAAACTTGAAGATGACAGCGTAAGTTACAAGTGATGATTCGTCGCGAAAAACACTGATCAAGCAGGAGTGAAGCGTCTTCTTAAATCCTCCGTTGACGTTTCGTATCAACATAGTGAATAATAAAAGGTATATTCAAGGGCGTACCCAGGATCATAACTGGGGGGGGGGGGGCAAGCCATGGTCTAGAGGAGGGCAAGCCATGGTCAAGAGGGGGCAAGCCAAGTTATGGCATTTTAGCATGGAAAAGGTGAATGAAACCAACATTTTAAGAAAATTATAACAGCGCTTTATTAGTTTACGAGATCATTTCCTTGAAAAAAAAAATAGTTTTATTTTTGTTACATAACTTATACTAATACATATCATTTGTCGTGGGTATAAAAAAATTGTTGACTACTTGCGTTTCAATTCAGTACTAATTTTTCCTAAAGACTTTTGCGATTTTTGCTTCTAGGGGGGGAAGCTGCCCCCTCTGTCCCTAGGTGGGTACGCCCTTGGGTATATTGAAAGCCAAACTTTTGATGGTCTCGTCCACGCATAACTAGGAAAGCTCTTTAATGCAGGGGCGGTCTGGGGTGAATGGGGGCCCTCGGCTAGGACTCATTGTGGGACCCTCATTCCGCCACCCTTCCCGCCTCCGAAAAATTTAAGGAAAGTGCATGCCCGGAAGCGGATTTTGACGATATTCTGGCTCTTAAAAACTAGATAAAATTTATGAAAAAATACTATTTCCCAGCTTATAAACTGTAATACTGTATTATGGTTCTATCACATGCATAGTGAATTTTTTCATGCAATGCACTGTAATCTAAAATTTTTCTAAATGACCTTTTCGAATAGAACTTTCGAATAAGCTTCAGGTTTTTTAAATCTTCCAACACCTTTATTTAATTTATTTTTATATTATACTTTCTCACTAAGTGTGTTGTACATAAAGCGAATAATGAAAACTTAGAACTAAATAATTACAAAAAACACTTTGGTTCTAGGAATCCTAGTCTTTTTATATTGCTCTTTTCACATACGCTTCACGATAGGCGCGAGCGTTGTGGGGGCCCCCTATGCTCGGGGCCCTCGGCGATCGCCGACCAGCCGACCTGGCCGGACCTCCCCTACTTCAACGCATGCATGTTTTTATGATCATTCAGAATTCGAATGAAAAGATTGCCCCATTCCAGGTGTTACGTGGCAGAATTTCCCCAAATTGGTAACAATTGAGACAATTCTTAAAAATCGTATTTCGGAACAGAAATAACCGTAGGTAGAGAGAAAACAATGGTAATTGTCTATAAGGTTTTTTTTTATTATTTTCCTTTAGGAATTTCAACGTATTTCACACGTCATTTTCAAGAGTGGTCTAGGTGACGAGGGGCAAATCTGACACAAACACGATGAATGCCGATGAACTTCCACGAAATAAACTCGTTGACAATCGATCTAATTCCTAAAAATACCACTCTTTGCTGGGTGTGAATTGCGATAACAAAAGGCTGCAATAGCTCCCTCCTTGAATTCCTCCCCCTTTTCTAGGAATTAACTCCTCTTCAAATTGAATTGTGCCCATTATGAGTGTCCGGATTTCAATTGTTTACAGCATATGCGATAATTTTGACCATTGTCATTTATTTCAGTCATTTCCCTTATCGACTTTTAATGGTGGATAGCGCCGCCACAGGCGTCATGAGAGGAAACACCACTGCCGTAGTAACGGATTATCGCTAAGATTTAAAAGTGCCAGAGATGATTCATTAGTACAAGAAGCCAAGAACATGATATCTGTGCCCATGGCTTCTTTTGAAAAGATCCTCTAGGCCTATTTATTTCACTGATTTATTACTGGAGAATAAAGCGAATGATACCGTTCCTGGTGCCACCTGTTGGAATTCTTCTGACCATTAATGGAAAAAACGTTTCGTAACGACTAATATGTTAGGGCAATGAGCCTTAGCCTCTTCAGGCAAAGTATAACTTATCGCTGATAATACTCTAATTCTCTTTACATTCGTGTAAATAAGGTTGATTGGAAAAAGAAACCTTTCCTTAATTTGTCAAAAAAAATTTCAAATACGTACATTTCAACATAAGGTTCAAATATTCCGATGTATTAAGGGTAGAAGTATTTCAAATCCAGGTGGTAAAAAATACCTGTTTTGTGTACTCGCAAATTTAGATTTGTTGTTGAAAAATTAGAATTTCCTGCGCTGCAAAAATACCACGAAAATAGGTTGTGGAAGCCAAAATTATGCTGGCTTTGTCCACAGATTCTCTTCAAGAGATCTTCAATGCTTGTTTATTTTTATGATAATTGAGAACTCGGATGAAAATATTGCACCATTCATGGCATTACGTGGAAGAATTTCCCCAAATGAATAATAATAAAGACAATTCGGGGGAAATGCGTTTCGAAGAAAAATACAAGCCTTTGTAATGTTTTAATAGTATATAGAGATTAAAACGGTTACTTATCGTGTTTCCCACGAGAGAATTTCACCATATTGCAAAATCAAATAGATTAGAAATACATTTCATTCGGAAGTCACAATGATCCCTTTCTCTTAAATCTGGGCATTTCAAAATTTTACTTTCTCACTCTGCAAGAATTTCATCCGCAATATTAACAACTACTTTACTGTCACAAGCAGTCAGTCTATTACATACAACGTACCAGTCCACAAAGAAATATCTCGTCACGCCTATAAAAAGGAAAATTAGAAAGATCGAATAACATTTCACGTCACTGCCAGCAAAGTGGTTACTGGCACCGAGCCAAGAAGTGTTGTTGTACCATGAGTAAAGAAAGGTTCAAACCCAACAAACTCGTTCAGCTTGACACGAGAAATGTAATGGGAGGCTTGTCCACATTAACCAGATTCCACCGTGACTGTGCGATTCAAAACAAATACTCCATTCCAACCTATCGTAAATGTTTCTGAAAATTATGTGTGTGCACGTGTGACATCCTACGAATTCAATATTTAACATTTTGCGAGCTATGGGCATACATTACGCCATCCGTTTTTTTTAAATCGTAGTTTGCAATTTTTTAACAAAGTAGTAAACTTCTAAATCTAACCTCTTAATAAACAAATGAAGAGAAAAGCAAAATTTATTCTTTAAAATGATACCAAACAACCATACCTCGCATAAAAAGGTTGGTTTTTAAGAAACAACACAAAAACATTGAAAATGGGCGGCACTGAGATAAAGATTTACAGCTCTGAGGTCAGCGCAGTGAGTGTTAATGAGCAAGAAAATATAGCCTGCAAATGACTCAATGACTTCCGTTTGCGTTCGACACTCTTTCCGGCAGTTTCAGTTGCTTACAGCACTAATTGCACTAGGGAATTTTGGATTCTATAACGTCGTCAATTCTCTAACACACAAAGATAATCATAAAAAGGCGACAAAGTTTCATAGTTAATATGATTCTCATAATAAATCCAATTAAAACGATTATATATTTCAAAACAGGCTTTTTGTTTAAGTATTCTATTTTTTTACTACAGGTAGAGATATATCATCACAAGAAAACGAATATTTTTTTAAATAATCGAGTGATATTTCCAGAATATCAGAAATAATGGATTGATGGTAGACCATTAGGTTTAATTGGAAAGCCACCTTCAAATTACTATCTTTTAAATTTTTACGGAAATTACGGGCGTGGGGTCCCCACCTCTCACCTTTATCTGCATTTACTCTATGACTGGTAATTTCCGATCGCTGACCATTGAGACCGTGTCACGATGATCAATATTTAACACTTGTTGGTTTCGTACAATGGATGATGGTCATCGGATTTCGCAGATTATTGGTAGTCGACAGGAAGGGATCGAAAATTGACAGCAAATAGTTCGACGTAGATGGAGTCGGGATGCACTTCTTGAGAATTCATGCTGATAACCAAACACGGAACTAGTTTAATTTCACAAAAATTCATTCAAAACGAACGGTTTTAACACGGAGCCTGAGATATAAAGACAGCACTTTAGCTTTTACACAGATCGTGTTTTAGTAAAAGCCAATAAAAATTTCATTGAATCTCCGTTAATTTATGGCATTGAAAGGTCAATGACAATGTAATTATCTAGCATTGGCTAACACTTATAACCAACGACTATTGCAACATATTAATTCAAATGAAAACCGTTTCAGAGCCCATTCGAATTTTGTACGCACGCTATCGGCATAAGAAATCCCGGAGTTCCCTCCTGGATGGTTAAAAAGTCCTTCGCAAACTCCAAATAATGGACATTTTCAACAACTGTAATGCAATGACAGTAAAAAAATGAAACCATCGACGAAAACCGTTCCCGTATAAATTAGTTCGTTTATATACCTGTTATCGGCACAGAGTTTTACAGGAACCATAACTCTATGTCCAAAGATATCCTCAATTGGAGGGGACATTTTATATAATGTAGACGAAAATATTAAGTGCCACCGATGCTCTTAGGACAGATAGGAAGGAGGATTAGAGAAGACTGGGGGCGATCGAGATGTGGGTGAGGAAAAGTATGGAGAAGGTGAGGATGAACGGCGAAGTGGGTGAGGAGAGGCAGGTTCAAGATGAGATTCAGTAGAGACAGGTTCAAGATGAGATTCAGTAGAGACAGGTTCAAGATGAGATTCAGTAGAGACAGATGGAATGGATGGAGCGAGTACTTTGCGGGTAGGTGATGTTGAAAACAATGCTAGAGTGTAGAATGTTGGTTAAACGAGGGAGAGGGAGGAAGAATAAAATTTTTAGATAAGAAGTAGACCCTATTGCGATTTGAAGAGGGAAATACATGAAGGAAGGGGATGCTGCTATAATGCTCCTAAAGCACTCAATAGAAGCCTACGTTAATCGGTAGAATGGTTTAATAATACAAATAATAATAATGCCCTGTATACCCAGGAGGGAGTCGAACCCGCGATCTATATTTTCGCGAGTGAGGACCGCCACCACCGACACCGGCTACGATAAAACGATAGATAGTATCCGTTATGCGTTAATTTTTTTCTATTACCACCCCATAGGCTAATACATTCGAGTATTTCATTTAATATTTATCGTAGCAGTTGAAAGAATAAAAACTTAACTTTTTCCACATGGTAACGGAAGAGAAAGAGGATACGGATGGAGCGAATATTGAGCGGAGAGGGTATGTTGAAAATAGTGTTAGAGGGTGGAATCAGTGGCGGATTTATGCAGGGGGGCTAACGGGGCTATAGCCCCCCTTTGACATTCAATTTACTCTAGATAGAATGGTAATTTTTGTTCGGACTCGCAATACTTCTTGGAGTTTACCCCATACTTAGCCCCCCCTAGTCCCTATCTTGGATCCGCTACTGGGTAGAATGTTGGGTACACGAGCGAGATGAAGGAAGTGAATAGCATTTTCAGATAGAACGAAAGGGAGTAAACCTACCACATGATATTACAATGTGGAAAAAGCAAAGTTTGTATTCCTTCAGCTCCTACAATTAAGGATTCCCACCCAGTCACGCGCGCTGCCACTCCTTAGATTTACTTAGCTAATTTATTCTGACAATATACCATTTGCGGAAATGAAAATACACAACCTTGGTAACTTTTCACTTGAAAATTATTTATTGGTACGACGCGTTTCCACGCTGAGGCGTCGTTCTCAAGTACACTGTTTATAATATCGACAATCCAATAAATACCCAAATTCTGGCAGGGGGGAGGGAGAAGGGTTATACAGGGGGGAAATTTGGGGAGGAGTGGGAGGGTTGGTGAGGGAATGGTGAGTTGGAGAATGAATATACACAACCTTGGTAACTTTTCACTTGAAAATTATTTATTGGTACGACGCGTTTCGACGCTGAGGCGACATTCTCAAGTACTTGAGTCAACCGCCCCAGAGGGATTAAGCTAATATATATTGAAGTACTTCATTTAATTTTTATCGTAGCAGTTGAAGGAATTGAAACTTTCGTACCAATAAATAATTTTCCAGTGAAAAGCTACCAAGATTGTGAACATTCATTTCAGCATGGATTTTCACAAAGTTAGCCCTTCGAGTGCCAACCGATTTTCCAGGTACTATGCCAAAAGTGCCGAGGCATTTTTGCTTATTTTGTTCGGTTAGGTTAGGGAAAAAATTAGGTCTAAAAACAAGTAAAGGTAAATGTTCAAAAACTTTAGGAAATCTTTATTATATGCGGTTTAACCTTTTTATTATATTATTTGACGAATTTTTGGTAATATGAGTTAATTTTTATAGTTTGAAGAAAATAGTTAGTGTTAAAATAAAATAAATATTGGCAATTGCATGATTATTTAATTATCAGCATCTAAGAGTGGCATTGCATGAGCCACTCTAAAGGTTTAAGCCGAATCGATTGATTTCGTACCATTGGCCCTTATCGCTCTCCATTCGCCCGTGCGGCCTGCGACGACGCGAAGCCCGCGCGAAGATGAGGCGCGAAGCATCGGGGGAAGAGGGTTTGCTTGCGATTTCCGCGTGGGGGCGCAGTTTCGCGGGGGTAGTAGAACCCCCGCTCGGGCCAAGGTCACGGGGTGTGTGCGTGTGGATGGATGCCTCCGCGAGGACCAGCACCTCCCGCCGCGGGGCCCAAGGTGACGTGTCACGCGTCTGAAACCCGTTTGGTGGCGGGGGAGTCCACGGCAAATGAAACCTGTTCGCCGCCGTCGAAGTTCAAGGTCTCTGCGGCGCGGACCGACCCAAGGATGCCAGCGACGCCGCGGGAGATGCTCGATTTCCTACTTTGGGATTCCCGAAAACAATTTCTCTTTCCTCAAAAATATATATACTGTATTATACATCTGGGTCAAGGTGATCTGGATCGCATTCTATAAACTGGTCGCGGGATAATTTTTTTTATTTTGTTCACGGCACCTTCCTCAAAGTTCCGAGTGCGGATGGATCCCTCGAGGCTAGGCTCGAATAGATTGGGCGTGGATTCTCAAAATCGTAGTCGCGGTAGAAAAAAAAATCGCAAAAACAGGGAATTGGCGCCGAATCGGCGGTGGAAGTTCTGTAATAGCTGGTTCCACCTACCTGGCCCCTATACTTATTCCCTGTGTTTGGATTCCCTTTGATTTGTTTTGGTGGAATTATTTCAAGGTGAAATTTTAGCCATTTTCAGTGAGCCGTGGTCATTTGGCAATGTTGCGGAAATCAGGGTATAAAATAATAATTAGCGTTCAGCGTAGCGAGCAGTAATAGCGATAAATTTTTGCAGGAATACGGTGAAAGAGATGTGCGTAAAATCATCCGTTTCAGAAGAAAATGAATTAAATATTCGTGGAAATGTTATAAGTTTTTAGAGCGAATATTAAAGGAAGCAACGCCAGCTGATAAGGTAAGCGTGCGTCATCGTCAATAACTGGGAATCTATGACAATGGAATTGGTTTCGCCAATGATAAAAATAAATGCATAGGAAGCAGACGGATAATATATCAACTTCTCGTACATTGTCTTACCTGTATAATTATTTAAATATTCAATTGATTTAGGTAGGCTGGCATGGAGTATTTAAGTAGTATTCTGACAGTCTACTCTCCCTTCATGGACTTCCCTCTTCAATTCATAATAAGGCCAACTCCATTTCTTTCTATCTAAAAATTCTATTTTCTTCCTTCCTCCCCATCGTTTACCAAACATTCTTCTAACATTTTTTTTTCAACATCCCCTCCCTGTTCAGTATTTGCACTATCAATACCTTCTGTCTCCTCCGTATCTCATCCAGTAGTTGCCTCTCCTCACCCACTACGTCCAGTACTTCGTCGTTCCTCCTCCTCTCCGTCCACTTCACCTTCTCTATTCTTCTCCTTATCCACATCTTGAACGCCTCTAGTCTCTTCTAGTCCGGCTTCCTAAGTGCTACACTCGTTTCCGCACCGTAAAGCGCTACACTCCAGATCAGATTCTTCACTAGCCTTTTCTTGAAACTCTTACATAACGAATCTCTCATAAGCTTCTTCCTATTCATGAACGCCTTGCCTGCATGGAAACCAGTTAATTTAATCACTGATTTTTTTGTGAAATCGCGTCGCACATGATCATCCGCAGCATAGGTTCTGTCACACAGTGAATGAGTGTAATACAACAGGAGCAATGTTTAACTACGCAAAATAGTGCATTAAGAGGTAAATGCCATTAAAACGTTTATTCGATCGTATAAAAAAATTCGCCATGTGCAGTGATTTACCCCCAACATAATCAGAGCCTTTGAAATTTCTAGTATACAGATGATAGAGTGAATGCATTGTAAAATGGAGGTATTATTATAGGGATCATTAGCTATCGTTAAAAATTTCTATGCCAATAAACACGAAAACGATGACTGACCCACTATAAATATCAAGTAGGTACGCAGTTCACAATACGCCAATTTTTCTCCAGAATACATAGCATTTTATAGATAACTTAAAAGCAAATTAAATCGGAAATTGTTTCATGGAAGTTGAAATGATAGTCTGCATTTATTTTATCTGCTTATACGATATTTTGCATTTCCTAAGATGCAACACCTCCTTCTTCCACTCATTGACACGAATTCAACTATACTGATCATGTTTATAATATCTCTTTTGTGATATCATTCCAGCATATAAATCCATTAAATACGGTCATATTAAGTTGCCGGCCTCGTTGATGGCGGGGTAAAGTCCTTGCTTTTCGTACCAAAAGGTCGCGGGTTCGAGTCCTGCCTGGGTAAATTGCTCCTATCCAGGGAATAGTTGTTTTTGTGTGTTAAGTTGTAAACTTGTTCGAAAATTCCGAAGTAAATACGAATTTAGTGCTGTTACCGGCGACATAGTAATTAATAAATAAGTAAGTTAATTAATTAAAGGTAGAACTTGATATCCAGTGGTATTCTCTTCCGGGTGTACCCGCGTCAAAGTTTGGAATTCTGGCAAGCAGCCGCTTGCTCTCGGTTTCTTTTACGTGACGAATCTCAATACCAACGCAAATATCTTGAAATTTTCTCATGCATAGAAGACCGTATTTTACACTTTCATGTACCTACATTTTGATTAGGGATGGACAGATCCAGGATTTTTTTCGGATCTGGATTCGGGTCGAATCCTTGATTTTCGGAGCCGGATCTTTCGGATCGGATATTTTCGGATCCAAATGCGTTTTCAAATTCCTGACGCTGAGATTCCCCCGATGATTGTTCAATCTCTTGGGAAGAGTCACACTATGAGCCAGACGTACTTTGCCTTTTTTATTTTCCACGGCTGAAATTCTCCTACGTAACCTCTGCGAGAGCTTTCAAAAAAAAGGTTCATGAGTGGGACAAGAATCGCATGCGACGGCACATTCGAAGATAGAATCGGGTGTCTTCCGCGAGTTTGGATCCGATGTATCCGATGAAGGGCAATATCCGCGGATATTTGGATCCGAGGTATCCGATCCGACCATCCCTAATTATGATAAATTTCCTCCAATGTAAAATTTTTGGCGATAGGCTACATCTCTACCACTTTCTTTCTGTATTGTCCTGTTGTTTTCACGGAATAATCTGAAATGACCAACCTTTCGAAAAATTTGCTGCTGGAGACCTACTAAGTACAATTAAAATTTAAAAAAGGTTCGAATCCAATAGCATCATAATAAAATTGAACATAATCCTTACCCTGACGAGGTCTCCAGAATCGGAAGCGAAACTGTAGACCAGTAATCCAAACAATAACACGGATACACCCTGAAGAGAACACCGATGGACATCATGGACTAAGAAATTTATTACCCACTACTTAGTATGCTGCGCAGGAATTTGAATGCCTAAAATGCCCAGTAATTGGTCCAACGCTAATTGCCGTAAACCCGAGCCTCAGACGGCAGACAGGGTGTTTATCAATTTTTGTCCATGAATGTAAAGGAAAAAAAATTTGTCTCGCAATTTTAATGTACCAAAATCGGCAATAACTACGTTAATAGTTGTTGAAAGGGTTATAGGAGCCGTTTACGAATTAACTGGCTGTGTCTCAATCGCCGGTCATTAACGAATTCTCAATTTAAAAAATATTTTTTTACCCATAAGGAGGTTATTGAGACGTTCATCCAGAAAATCTTAAGGGGGAGGGAAAAGTGAATGATGATTTAATTGATGTGACCATATAAATTGGATGCATGATTTTTTATGAGTATTAGTAATAAACGGTTTAATAATCATCAGCAAATTCCATAAAACCTTTTTATACTTGACCTAAGAGGAAACCTTACGTAATCACAAATTATTTGACTGAGATTGGTCAATACCATACCAAAAAAACAATATTCACCGAAGAACTTTTTATATAGAGACGTCTTTCCTGCTGAACAAATGTATTTCTTAGATTTTTACTCAATCGCAAACGCAAAATTTATATTTCGTGTAAAGGAATATCTGTATTGCATGAATAATTCTGTACGTTCAATTTCATTACAGTTTCCTTAAATAAAAATATTTTTTAACTCTTAAATATTAATATCTAGATACAAGATCTCTTTTTTTTCTTGATAAACGTGTGTCTCCAGGAGTGAGTATGTTCCTAAATTTCTTCGATAACTTCTAACGGTTTTCCACCTTATCGCCAATATATTAAGAGAAAAGGTATGAGAATATTTTTTATAATTTCAAGCTATATTTATTCAAATACGAAAAATATTATTCAGCCCTCTCGCCTGATATTGTTATTATTTTTAACCTCATAATTTTGACAGAAACGACTATGTATTGCGCATCCTCAATCGTTTGGCAACTTTAGCGACAGTGACGTCATGGCAATATTAGCAGTGCCGGAACGCACTTTCCTTAACTTTTTTTAGAAGTGAAATATTACTATGTCTGTTTTTTTATTACAAGTCATTATTTTCATTTTATTACACTTTCTTTTTTTGGGTTACGAATGTATGTATTACAAATTTTGAGGCAACAAAATTGAGGCAACTAATTGATGTTCGCGTTCCGGCACCATGACACCACTGTTTAGCGTGCATAATAAGTACTGTGCTGACCCCACGAGCTAGTGACAATCGCGAATGGAATATACACGTAAAAAATATTGAGCATAGTATTAAAGCGTGCATGTTAGTCGGAGCAAAAGTAAAAATTCAAGTAAGTCGGACACAAAATCAACGGAAATGCGAGGCGCAAGCAGATGAGTACTTCATGTCAATGATATTAAACGGTGCCGATACTCTTCATTACACTCACTTGCGTGATTATGACTAAATGAAAAAGGGGGCTGTCATTTACATTTTATACTTTCTAGAAAAAATATTTGGAAGAAATTTCAAAACATTATATACGCTTTTTGACTATGGCTGAAAAAATACATCAAAGAGCAATAAAAAATAAATCTAGAAACGCCGAGTTTGCTGAAAATGAGCTCTAGCTTTAACAATGTAAAAAGAAAGACGTTTTAGCAGATAAAATGTATTAGAATCCAATAGGGTAGTTTCCTTCATCAAAGAAAACGAAAGGCATTGATTGCGATTCGTTACCCACCATTAGTGGATTCATAATATACAAATCATTTGGTTTCAGGAATACCGGTTTAGACGAATGGCAACGCTCAATTTTATCCTCATTTGAAAAAGGCCAGATTGACGCCCATGCGGTGCCACTCCACGTGACGTCACCGGGACCTAGTTTCTATACGAGTAGATAGGAGTTTTACATCGGCTGAGAATACCAATGCGTGCATGAGGCACAGAGCTCAGGGAAACATGTCTTAATAATCACCTATTAAAACTGGCTAAGGTCGGAAAGTTTTCTTCGTTTGATAAGGTATTAATAATCCTTATTCAAGCCAAGCGCTACCTGCTAGCAGAGTACTCTGCTACCCGCGAGCAGCCTGCATCTCAGAGGCGCACATTTTGTCACCCCAAGGTTACCTCACACGGCGACAGCGGGGACCAGAATGACGTCACACGAGCTTTTCCCAGCATTCATACTTAGCCGTCGCGTTTTCGCGCGCTTGAAATTTTTCACTTTTCATTTAATCGCGAAAAATAGATATCGTCATTTTAAATTCTAAAAGCGTGAAATACGTACTCCGGGACTAATAATCTTTCGATTTAGGCAATAAAAAAATAATAGGAAACCACCCTTTTGCTACAAATTTGTAGTCTAACTATCAAAAAGAGTGAAGTAGCTTGAAAATAAGTGAGTCCGGCTTTGCATTAGGACCATTGTCATTAAAAGGAAAGACAGCAACGTACCATGACAATGCGACTGTTAAAAAAAAACAATACCAGAATACGACCTTGAGCGTCTTCAAGGAATTTCGCCGGAGACATCCATTGTGAAACAAAGGCATTGCAGAGCCAATGCGGAAAAGCTAAAGAATATCCCGATGGAAATTGGAGCAAGTTCGAGAGATAAGAGACGCATTTGAAACCTGTTTATGGCTCAGACGGCGCAAGCGAAGTGAGACGATTATACATCTGTACGTGAGGCAAGACTGGACAAGCCGCTATCGGTTCCTTTATTCATCGTGACAAAAGGATGACTATTGGAATGTGGATTGGGCATGACGTGGGGTAACAATACACCGAAGAAGAAAGAACATACTTAAATTATCGTTGGTCAAGCTTAACCGTTGAGAAAATCGGGGAAGTTTTAACCCATGCACTTTACTTGGAAACGAATTCTAAGTCGCACATTGCTACATGTCTTACCTCTGCTTAAAGGTTATACCATCCTAGAGAGCATCACCATAGAACCAACTCTACTTCTAGGTCCCTCACAAGCGATAAAATAAGATGCTTTGCCAAAAAGTTACGTGCAGGAATACGTTTTTCCCCGAACAGTATAGGGCTTTCATTAATATCGGTAGAACTCAGGCAGCCAAATCTGCAACAAGGCCCAACTGGTAGTTTTTTAGAGTTCTACAACAGGTCGACTGGTGTCCCAACACGCTCCGCCACAAGATTGTCGTGAGGGGCTTGCGGGGTAATATATAGATATCCGTAAGAGGGTTTCTCTATCAAACCAATTGAATATATGTTCGTGAAAATGTAAAATTATATTATTCTTGTAATCCACCAACTAAAATGAAAAAACGAATTTTCTCTGCGGAATTACTTGGAAATTGAACTAATGGTAAGAAAAAAATATATATATAATGGCAGGTTTCACAGTAGGTAACTGGGTTAAACTAGTAACTAAATGTTTTTGTAGGCGGAAAGAGTGTACGATAACAATAAAAATTTCATCTGGATTAAATATGATTTTAAAATAATATGATAAAATATAAATATTCATTAGATACGACTATATTCATTAGATACACTTCGCTGTTTAATTTCCTGAACAAAAACACATTGTGGCATATTTCAAGCCTGCCGCGTGAACGGCGTTGAAGATCACGTTGGTTGCCATTAGAAAAAATCCTCTGGACTGGGAAACGAACCACGGACCTTTGGACTCCAAGTCACTGTGCTTTCTAGGTTCCTTACTTTCCAAGGCAATTTTACCGAGGTTCACGGTGGTAGATGCTAGGCACTTGCAAAAGGTCCGTGGTTTGATTCCCGATTCAGGGGACTTTTTCCCAAGGTAATGTGAAATACTGGCACATTGTTCTTCAGAATAATTCTAGGCGCAAAGAGGCAATAATATATAACTGGCGCTGGATTGGACTCCACCGGCTCAAAAAATTGGTAACTGTGGTATATGCGTTGAAAAAAATCTCAATCTATCTATTTCTGAATATAGCATCAGATTATTGCAAATTTGCGAACGAAAACTTGGAGTATATGCGCAAGAAAAGTTGGAATCGAGAGTTTCTGGAAAGCGAATGAACTTCTTCGGTTAGTAAGTCTCCCGCAGCCTCGTCGGTAGAATTCTTAACGCCTTGATTAATTTGTGCGCATTACTTCGTGTACTGCTTGAGTTCTGCAATATCTCCAGTTTACGAGCTACACTATTTTATGTCTCCATGTTTACCGTCACTCATCACATTTCCTAATAAATCCATTCAAAGGATAAACTCTTTGTTTTGTGTTTCCAAAGGTATGCTAGCATTTGAAACGAGGCCAATTCATCCATAGCGCTTTTACTCACAGATATGCTTTATGTGCGGTCGGTGACTTGAATGACTGCTGAAAATGTATATACCACAGTATAATCGTGCAACGCCAGGTTGCAAGACGGAAAGATACAAACGTCAACTACTTCTAGGACTGTCAACTTTTTTTCTCCTTAAAGGACTGACACTAGGGTATAAGTTACGAAACAGCTCATTTTAACTTCTTTTTTTTTGTTTCTGAACTTTCAGGATGGTAGAGTTCGTTTGATATTTTTCGACACGGGGGAAGTTACAAATTTTTAGCTAGGGAGGTTAGATAGGAAGATTTTATTGCCAACAATGGGTGCAGCAGATTATTTATTTCATTTTCCATGATTTCCAGAACTGGAAAAACACCACGTTTATTCAACACATACAATCTTACTAAATTCACCATTACAGCAGTTCACTAACTCCCTTGTTTTTCTTGCATATCTATACAACTAGTTGCATTTCAATATATTTCATCGGTTTGTAGTTTTATTTATCTCTTACTATTTGGCAACGGAACCAAGCATGATGAAGAGTTATCTAGTACCTATCAGGGTGACATCGTTACCATTTGCCTACTTTCGGTGGCACAGTATTCTGAATCTAAAAACGGTTTAAGTGCCACAATATTAGCCGTATAGGAACCAAATAAACCCTTTATAATAAGTAATTAAAGAAACAATTTATAAGAACCTACATCTGGAGTATGCTCCTATACGGAAGTGAGGCATGGACAATGACCGCAGCGGAGAAAGCAAGGATAGAGGCCTTTGAAATGTGGTGCTACAGAAGAATGATGAAAATCAAATGGATCGACCGAGTTAGTAACGAGGAAGTCCTAAGAAGGGTAGGAGAGAAGAGAAGCCTCATGAAACCCTTTTTAAGAAGACGGAACAACCTTATAGGCCACATCTTGAGACATGATGGCCTGATGAAGACAATCGTCGAAGGACAAGTGGAAGGCAAGAATGGAAAAGGAAGACCTCGAACAAAATATATGGAACAAGTAAAGAGAGATGTGAAAGAGAGGAAATACGTAGGAGTGAAAAGATTAGCTGATAGGAGAACTGAGTGGAGAGCTGCGTCAAACCAATCCTAGGATTGTTGATAAGTGATGATGATGATAATACGTAATGGTTGATGAAACATGGAATCTTACCGCATTGAGCATTGTGATGCAATGTCGCTCCCTGCCTAATTCCAGTCTTCAATAAATTCGAAGTCTTCGGTGGCCACTATATTAGGATCACCCTTTAAACGAAGCTTTCCAGAGTTTAGTCCATTTGTACGAAAAAAAAAACGAAGCAAAGGCCTTGAAATCAGTGATTTCCGATTTTTTTAAAGTAGAAAAATTGTTGAGTTATTAATAAATCCGCTCAAAGTACATCATATTTTACAGTTGTTAAACACTTGATTAACCATGTCACATCGTTTCCACTTGGATTGGATTACGCTTCGTTTGCGCTAAGAATTATCTCTGGAGAGAATATGTGATAACACCCAGACAGACCAGAGCAGATCAAGAGGAAAAAATCCAATAAAGGTGATTTTTCATTATTCTCACAACTGATCTCATTCAGATTGTAAATTAATTACTTTTAATCAATCGTTATCATGCCTTCACTCAGCCAAAATATTCATTATTTTCTCATCCGCTTTCCTTTGAAAATCAATAAAAACAAAAATCAAAATAGTGAGTCGATAATAATTGAATCACATGAAGCTCAATTCAGGTTCTGAAATTTTTTTAAATTTCCCTGGACTTTGTCAGGCAGAGCTCCAAGAAATCTAGGTTCATGGAAAGTTTTCTACAGATATTCGGTAGAATGAAGAATATATTTCAGGATTTTACAGAAATTTTCCGGAGAAATAGCTGCATTTTTAAAGGGTAACTCCTTAAAAAAAGGCTACGATATACTAAGCATTCCTAAATAACTTAAGAATTCATATAAGGCCTTGTACGGAGTTATCGCCATGGTAAAATTAGGTTACCGACATAAGGCCCGGTGCAGAATCCCCGACGACAAAACTCCCGCCGACGTAAGGCCCGGCGACCAAATTCCCGATGACAACATCCCCGGGTGACAAAATCCAATACAATTAGGAAAAATAATTGAAGTAGATATTTCACCACAACATTAAACAATTTATTAACAAAAATCAAAAATACGTAACTCAAATCCAAGGAAATAGAATGCTTTTTGACTATTGGTAAACGTCTGGGGCATTGTATCACGAAGTATCTTTTTAATAAATGTTTATATCTTGTTTATAATGATTATTTTGATTGTTGGTTTTGTCGCCACGCGGATTTTGTCTCGGGCGTTTTCTCTCGGGCCTTTTGTCGACAGGGATTTTAGGAGCGGTCCTTTTGACTGCAACCCGGTAAAATTGGCTCTTTCAGAAATCATTTTATGTATTTTTATGCAATAGGGGTTAGATGGATGCTAATATGCGACTAAAATTTTTTTCGGCGTAAGAAACATACTATAAACCTGCTTTCAAATCCGAGTGTTTACACACATTATGAGTTCGTAGACCTTTGTTTTTTTACATGGATTAAGGAGTGGAGAATCTCCACTGAAGATGGGAAGCAATATATATGCGACGGCATCACCTCTCCCTATTGGCTTGGCATTGTCTCTAAGGACAGTTAAACGAAGCGACGGAGGTCAGGAAGTGACCGGACCAAGGCTTCATGAGAATGAGGTTGAGTCACGAACGACTATTTATATATACAATGCTTGACACTCCCATTTCTGAGTTAATCTGGATTTCTAAATGGGCAATAACCTTCCTGCCGCGACCCTTCCCATGCATTATTACCCTCCAAAAGGGTAACTAGAATTACCACAAGCTATTTTTAGAATAATTTATTTCAATGAATTTGTCACGCGAGAATGAAAGAAACGATATCAAGTCAAAATGCTTCCCCATGTGAAATATATTTGTATGGTGATAACAAAGTCATCTTGCAATGAAGGATAACAATATCTAAGATGGAAATTCAGTAGCTCGTGTTTCTTGATAAATCAGGGTTTTTGTATTTCGTTGGAAAACCTATCAGAATTGAACACAAGCAAACTTTGTCAAACACTCGAAAGAAAGAAATTAGACTGAAATGATTTGTTTTCGAATCAAATTTTGGAATTTGGAATGAAAAAGACACCGGTACTGAAGTTAAATGGAAAAACCTTCGAAAACATTTTAGAAAGTCACGGAAAAATAGATGAAAATCGTGGATGGACACGCGTAATGTTACAAGTAGGGAAAATCTCTCACGTGATTCATAAAAATAGAGTTAATACCTTATGAAGCTTTTCTAAAAGATACCTAATGATTCGAATATTATGATTTAGTGTGGTATGTAAGTTTTTCTGTGATTCGTGTCACAGGGGCGGACCTTGGGGCGTCAACAATGCCCAGAAGCGACGGATGAGACTGCATAATTATAATGGAACCCGCATACTTAGCGCCCAAGCCCTTAAGAGGCACAATCAGTCACAGGAATGACACAGCTATCTACCTACAGTAAGGGAAGTAGTCAAGAATAAAGGTCAGTTAAACTAGTTGCCTTGTATGAAAGAATTAGTCAACTTCTATTTTCATGGTCCGCAAAGTTTAAACTAGACATAAGAAAACCGGCCAGCCGCCTCAAGGGGAATCGGTCGGAATGTGTTTGCATAACAGCCGCTAACCTTTCCAAGATCGAGTGAAGTCTTTTCGGGTGTTCCACCTATAAGTTGACCAGGCATTGACAACATTTCGATAGCTGACCCTGACATCATCCTCAGGTCGATGAGTGAGCGTAAAAAATTAGGTCATCCTCAACGTCCTGTGGAGGATGGTGGAGCAAGCTATCGAAACGTCGGCAATGCTTGATCAACTTACCTGGTGGAATACTCGAGAAAATACCGGAAAAGACTTCGACCGGATCTCCATAAAATTGTAAATTCTTTCTGTGCGAGAGGACTAAAACATTTTGGTCTGATTGGCGAGATATTTTGACCAATTAAGTTCAAATTAGCATTTATTGAGTCCTTGTTTATTCGTGGTAAAAATAATTCATATACCTATGCGTTTGGCAGAATATCTCTCATGTTGTGTCATATCTGTCAGACTTGGAAATACGTTAATAAGGCCAACATCATTCGAGAAAAATCGATCCTAAGATAGAGTCAACACCTTAGTATTTCCAATAATCGTTCGTTGATTTTTTTTTCATAAACCTCCTCTCGAAATAATGTAAGCTTCAACCTAACTTTCCATTTGAAACCACTTTTTACCCTTGCATGGATTTCCTAAAACGGCGCTCTGCAAGAATAGATTGTAATGATTATTGACAGCTGATATGACGGATACGTAGTACCGTGGGCCTTTTTCAAGGCCGCCACGATAATCTAATCTAGCCCTAGCTTAGATTCGCAAAGGAATTGAACCGAAAGGTGTTTGTTTGATGCAGTTGATGGTAGTTGGTGAACCAGTTTCATGTGACGTTTGTGGTACAGGACGGCCAGCTATGGTCAAGTGCTCCATAAAAGAATTGCGGGAAGGTAAGCAAGGGAAGGATTACGTAGGCAGAGAGATAAAGGGAACACTGAAAATAGCATAATAGAAGGAAAGTACAAGAAGGAAGACCTAGAGATACCGTGTATGTAAATACCTAGTAATATATGCAATTTTTAGTAATTTAAAACGGTTCTAGGTACAGAAGAGCAAATCTAGGATGATGGGCGCTCTCAGTCTAAAGGCCGTTTTACACGGTACCCGGAATTGCGCAATCTGACGCACGTGCGAAGGCGCAATCAAAATTGCGTCGTGTAAAGCGGTGAATTGCTAGAACACATGCGAGAATGCGTGGATGCGAGACGGCAAAATAGCCCCTGTTCTAATTTCGTTCATGCATTCGCGCAATTCCACGCCATTTTAGAAATTAATGCAGCTCTAACCTGCGCAATTCCGTGCTCCGTATAAAACGGCCTTAATAAAGGTAGGACTGCATGAAAAGCAAATATATGTCTACATAGAAAAAAGGAAGATCTAAGAGGACAATCCAGGCGTCCTCAATCGATCTTTTTTCGTAATGTATAGCTTGTTTAAAATTTCAGCAATCGCCTTGAAAATGTCAATATGTAGAGAAATTCTTCTATTTTTTCTCAGATGTGACTTTTTTATTTTGGATTAAGGAAAATTATAGAAAAGGATCTACTCTACAGCCTCTTAAAGTTTCAAGACGATGGCGTGAATTTCAAACGAATAATCCTTTACGGAAAAATACGCAATGCAAACGGCCCAGTGGTAGTGAAGCGTCCTCGTAAGGAGTTACCTCCGATAAATGTTATTACATGCGATTTTTGGAAAAGTTTCTAAATTTTTTCTCTTATAGTATACATTCCACCGACTGAAGCTGAAAAACTTTTTTCCGCGGTACCTATATATTTTACAAATTACGTTTAAATATCTGAAAATTTCTATAATACTTAGAGTAATACTTATCAATGCGTAGAATGAATGCAAATGAAAGCTATCATTTAGCTGTTGTTTGTACAAATGAAACTAAAAAACTGAGAGTCATATCACATGATTCGTGATAAAAAAACTTAGGCATCCCATTAATTTATTTTCGCGTTATTAGGAAATTTCTGCACCGTAATTCGAAGTGCTTAAGTATGCATGGTATCCTATAAGTGAATTCTTGAAAGATTTATTGAATTTCGTCAATGATGCAGGTGTTTTCATTTTATGCTCAATTCTCACTTCCTAACAGCTTTCCGATGGTGATACCTTATCGGAAAAATCATTTGAAAAGGGGGATATTTCTCGCATATAATATAAATGTAGGTTCTTATAGAAGTGAAAGCTCTATTCTAGTCTCACCTTAGACAGAAAAAGCTCTCACATTAAACTTCAAGTTGCTTTCTATGTAACTATGATATCATTAACTTTTATAGTTCACAGTTTATAAGTAACTATGATATCATAATATTATGTAATGATTACTTAAAGCCAACAATTATCTCTTCTAATATCCAAGTACTAGGTCATAAAATTTTCCATTTTTCACACGTTTTGATACCTCTGTTTAGACACATCTCTGATCTTAGCTTGATTTATGTAATCACTCCTTAAACATACGGGCAAAGTTTGCATGAATAACAAATACACCATCATATTGAATATCGATGGCTTCCATATGATAGGGATATTATAAACCCATAATGCTATATCATTTCGCTCAATGATACACAAGTATCGTTATTGTTGTTTTTGAAAAGAAATGATCGAATAAAAGATTAAACATGTCTCAATACTTCACATTCTGTACGACGCTAAGCTCGTATGTCAGAGGCAGCCTTTCTTGCTCATTCTGGGACGAGAATAATTTAGCAAAATACGCATTATCAACAAGCTTCAGTCCGAAGGTTGGTTTCCTTCAACCCTCAACTCAAATTCTCTCTCAGCTGATGTTTTCATTTCTTAGTCCTGCACCATTTGCCTCTGCGTTTCGTCCGGAGTCGCTCTCCAAAATTCTCGCCTTCCACTCTGGTTTTCCCAAAGCTGTTGTTGATCAAAAATTGTCCTATAACTGTGCCTTCACTTCCTGAAAGCCACTTGAAGATGGCTGGGACGTTTCCTTGATTATGTACAGACCTGTGTGAAACTTCGCAATTGTGTTTACATTTCGGAATGAATAATAAAATAAAAAATGAAAATACTTCACCAAATTAATTTTATCGGAATTCAACGCACTTTTAACGTGCAGTAGGAAGAAGAGTGATCTAAATTACCCTATAACTTAATTATTAGCGTGCAAATTTTCTTATGAGTATCTCAATATATATCAAAGAACGTTAACGATTATATGTATCGAAAACAAAACATGTTTTGTGTCATTTTTGCGGACATCACGGGCCAGTGGTATGTCAAATCATATTTTACAGGCGACAAAAATGAAAGATAAAAATCTTTCACTGCTTCCACTGCTACATGATCAATGAGTCTCTCATCTCTCCTTCAATAATTAATATACTATGCACTCATATTGAATTATAATGACTGCCAACATGGTAGCGATATTATGAAGCCGTAAAGTTATATACTTTCGATATATCACGTAAGTGTCGGTGTTGTTGTAAAGACATATAGTGATTAAAAGATTCGCATCACTCTTAGACATACCTCAATACCATCCGCTTCACATGCTGTACGAAGCTATGCCCGTATGAGCCCTACGGAATGCCACATGGACCAAGCATGTTATAGACGTAGTTATTAATATGAGCTCTGAAGGACCAACGCTTACTTTTTCGATAATATTGAGGAAAAATTCAGCAAGGTTATGTTGTGAAATAAATTCAAGCGGTGCCAAGTTGTATCATCCCTTGCCGCCTTGCAAGGATGGCAATAAAACGCTCACCTTACCGTTCAAACGCATTAACACTTCGCGTGTTTATCGACGATTTGCATCGTTTTTATACGACTTTGGAGCTTTTCCCTGACCCTAACCGAATTTTCCTGACCTACTCATGACTTCCGGTACCGATTTTATTTTCCCTTACACTTGCACAAGTTCCCTGACAGATATGAACCCTGGTGGGGCGTGGTTGAGCGACTAGTGCAGATACATTGACTCCGACCTTTCATATTACGTCGATGGTAAACATGCGACTTCACCCGTGACGTCCACGGCCTGATCCGCGGCGGCCCAAAAAGATTCACATGGATTCGACGCGCTCATTAATTACGGCAATGTAAATATTATTCGTCGGTGGTTTTCCACTGAAGAGGGCCAGGAACTGACCGCGCTCCCTCGCGCCATCCCAGCAATTGACCCGGACGCAGCGGGTCAAGCAGTCGCTCTCGGCGACATGGGCCTTCGTCGCATAGTCGGTGCTAAGGCCGGTCTGCGCCTCAACTGAGCATGACTATTGCCGAACTCAGGAATATTACAATGGATGATTCTGCAGCAGGCCACCTGATGTGCTGCCACCCACCGCGAATTTAGATGTGTTTACAATAGTCGCCTCTCGTGTCGCAGACGCAGGGGTAGATTTAGGGGGGGAGGTCACAGGGGTTATGCCCCCAAATTTTATTTTTTAAAAATTACTTTTTATTAGTTTAATAGTTTTTGAATCCTTGAAAATGAGTGAAGGTAGTGATAGAAGTTTGAGTTGTACTTATCATAGGGCACTCCCTCCTTTAACTCTTTCTAACCCAGAGCTGCTTCTGGGAGAAATCAAATTTCAAGATCCATTTATTTCCAATATTTTAAGTATAGTATTTTCTCCCGCAAGGAATAGCATTAACCATGAATTAGATGGATTTAATCATCACGAATATAAATTTCGGTAAACTGACCCAAATAAGGTTAATTTACCCGTGAAACTCTGATCGCTCTAGGGTCAGATTTAGCATCAAATTTGTAGGGAGAGCCATGACCTGGGTCCGTGGAGTATGGAACACCCCGAGAGAGATAGGGGCGTTTTTAACCCACTATAACCCAATGTTGCTTGTAAGCAACATCAAAAATGTATAAATTTTCTGCTCTATTTAGGAAATATCTAAACTATGCATTATTTTGTGGTGTAAACATTAAGACCGAAATATTTAGCAGCCACGATAATTATGATTGAGAGCAAAATTTTCAAGTTTTCGAAATGAAAAATCTTGAAATTTGATTTCTCCGAGAAGCAGCTCTGGGTTAGAAAGGGTTAAAACAGTGGTGAACCTCATCTAGCTTCTACATAAAGCTCCCAATATTCTTATTTCCATGAATGAGTTGCACAGCAAATATACGAATTCAAAGAACATTTTCTAACACGTTGAAACTTCATCGTCAAAAAAACGCTATGTTAAAGCTTGGACGAAATTTTAACGGAAAAAATCTCCGGTTTCTTTAAACAGGTGGCACTATTTCTGATTAATACTTCAGGCCGCTTTGATGAAGAAATATCGAGACTCTTTTCAATAGCAATTGCGGTGCATCCTCGTTGGAGCGAAATTATCCCCCAATCCTATTGCAACTACAGAAATTAATGCGTTTAGTCAAGTAGATCTTTCATGGTTTATTAATATAACGAATCACTCCCATCAGACATGCCGTATTTGGCCTATATTGCAAAACATTACTTAACTTACACTATGAGCTTGAAAATTACCTTGAAGTAGAACTTTCCATAGTACCTATTCACCATACATGAAAATTATTCATCTGAGGAGATACTGAAGTAAAATTTTCAACTTTGTGGTACAGAAATATTTCTCCACGGTTCAATGGCTAGATTCCTGGCTTCTTACCATCATCATCATCATCATCATCACTGGTCAACAATCCTAGGATTGGTTTGACGCAGCTCTCCACTCAGTTCTCCTATCAGCTAATCTTTTCACTCCTACGTATTTCTTCTCTTTCACATCTCTCTTTACTTGTTCCATATATTTTGTTCGAGGTCTTCCTTTTCCATTCTTGCCTTCCACCTGTCCTTCGACGATTGTCTTCATCAGGCCATCATGTCTCAAGATGTGGCCTATAAGGTTGTTCCGTCTTCTTATTAAGGTTTTCATGAGGCTTCTCTTCTCTCCTACCCTTCTTATGACTTCCTCGTTACTAACTCGGTCGATCCATTTGATTTTCATCATTCTTCTGTAGCACCACATTTCAAAGGCCTCTATCCTTGCTTTCTCCGCTGCGGTCATTGTCCATGCCTCACTTCCGTATAGGAGCATACTCCAGATGTAGGTTCTTATAAATTGTTTCTTTACATCCATATTTAAGTTTCCCGCTGTAAGCAGGTCTCTTTTTTGGTGGAATGCTCTCTTCGCCTGGGCTATAAAAGTCCGAATTCAAATCCCAGCGGTGGTAGAGATTTTTCCGAGATTTCTCGATCCCTGGTTGAGTGCTTCTTGGGGCACTCTAGCAGCACTCAGTCCGTCGGATGGGACGTTAAGCCGTTGTACCCATGGCACCTTATATTAAGTGCAGGCCAATACTGATGCCTGGTATCTCTCCAACCTTCCCTACATAGCCTTCTCTCATGACGAAAATGACCTTAGCTGTCGGTCAACTCACCCAAATACCACTCCTACCACACGATACAGGAAAACCTTTTCAAGGGTTTCAACTCTACGTTCATGATGGAAAAATTGATTTCGATTAAATTCGAAAATAGAGTTTTAAGCCCTGTTTACACGATACATTAACACGTACGAGTTAATGTACGTTTGCGTGAATGATTTTTGTGGACCGGAACGGAACATGTACGAATGCATGAACCAGATGAGAACAGGTTCTATTTTCTGTGCATGCATTCGCACAAGTTGGTTACACGGTGCATTTTGAGCGTTCATTCTCGCGTTCATTCATTTAGACATTAATCCGTGCGTGTTAATGTACCGTGTGAACAGGCCGTTATACTCAAAGAGCGAGAAAATGGGATCGAGTCATGACCCTCGAGTTTCGATCCAAACTCGATTTTTAAACTTCGATCTGGACCATTTTGTTTGATTTCAGCAGCGTCACTACCTGCCTATGATAACGTCATACATATTATGAGAAAGACTTTTCCCTAAAGCCGGTAAAATTGGATAGGCACGCCCTCAGTCTTCAAGAAAACATCTCATTCAGGTGATCTTTCGTGAAAATTTTAGTGAAACCGAATGGTTCCAGGCGTTCTTCCCAAAACTTCTATGTGCGTTCATTTATAAATTTTTACAACTGAGAATTCAAACCTGTTCTAAGTCGATTATTTTCTACTGCTTAAGTGTTTATTTTGAGATTTTTTCGAGTGAACAATAAACATATTTGGTATTACAATTAAGTGTAATCAAAATTATGAGAGCCATACGATACTGGAAATTTACGTTACGTTTACGATACGTTAACTACTGCGGGAGAACCCTAGAAAACGTGTTAAATAAACTTTCCGATAGTAATGTAACTTTCTGCTCCAGCGGAATAAGGTTTCACTATGTTAATTTCGCTCTAAAATGAGAAGCGTGATAAAAAAGACATATGTGAGTTGAGGCACTTCTTTTTCAGCACTTTGACAATGAATTATGTAATTGTGTAATTGCGTTACGCTCTCGAAAACATCGCTAGGGTCGCCTCGGTAAAAACTTTATTTTTAAATAACTGACGATATTTTTTATCGATCGATATTTTGGTTCAAATTTCGATTTTGCTGTAAATTCAAGCTTCTCATTTAGATTAACAATCGATTCCGACCGACATTTTTTCCACCGCTACTCTACGCACTGCGAAAATTTCAATATGATAGGGTAAGTTTTAAATGAGTGTTACGTCACGGAAAAAAAACACCGATCCAGCGGGAAAGATGAGTCATCTTACTTTAGTACACGGAGACCGATCCCTCCGTTCGGAATTTGGCACCGGTAGAAAGAAGTGAGGCAAAGGTGAGATCATTGCCTACTCCATGCGTCTCAAGGTTTCGGTGGAAAATGCCATTCATGGGCTTATCGGTATGTTTACGAAGCAAGGTCATTTAATCGGATTTCTTCATTTCGAGTTTCGCTTCGTCTGCCTTCCGCGACTAGATGGAAGAGTCGTTTGAGTAGGGCTGGGCGAGACTCTCGACCACCCGAGAGTCTCGACGGTCGAGACGAGAAGTCTCGCCCCGTCGAGATTTTTCGACACCCGTCGAGACTCCCGGCTCCTCGACAAAAAATAAAACTATTTCCATTTTGGACATTGAATATAATTTAGCAAAAACTTTATTTTAAGACATCTTATATATTTCCAAAACCAAAAATAGTTGTAATATAAGATTGACATTGACAACTTAAGCATATTTCATTATTTAATTAACCAAAATTGCCGGCCTCGGTGGCGTCGGGGTAGAGTCCTCGGCTGCTAACCTAGAGGTCGCGGGTTCGAATCCCGCCTGGGTGGATTGATCACCATCCAGGGCATGGATGTTTGTGATTGTCCATCAAGTTAATTGGAAGAAAGGATAACAATGTCCTAAATTCGCTTGAGAAAATAAGACGAAATAATAATAATAATAAAATTGACAGGTAACCATGAACCTTAGTTACCATAAATAAACATTGCAAAAATATACATAAAATTCTATAGAATTAGACTATGATCTCATCTTTTTTTGTTAATTTACAAGTGAATGTTTCTTTTTTATTATACTAACTACTATAATAAGAAGCATTGATGTAACACTTTAACATGCCTATGTATCAAAATTATACGCTCAATTTCCTTTTAAGCCCTGATAATGGTTTCTAAATAAACGGAAACGTCGGCAAAATTTACATTTCAATTTAAAGACCTACACTCCGAGATTCAAATTTTATATTGAATATTGAGGTCAGGAAAAGGAAATAAATTTCTTTTCCAAATCCCTCGTTGGGAACTCTATTAGCATCATGCACACACACTCTTTAAAAAATCGGATGCTGAGGGTAAATCATTAAATAAAATATTTTTATAATGTGAATAAATCTGTAAAAGTCGTAAGGGATACCTTAGTAAACTCTATCATAGACTGATTGCGGTATTCATCGGAAATTCTCGCCTTGCCCGGGAGTCTCGATGGGTGTCGAGAAATCTCGAAGGGGCGAGACTTCTCGACTCTCGTCAAGACTCTCGACCGAGAGTCTCGTCCCGACAATGCCGAGAAATGAAATTCTTGTCTCGACCGCCGAGACGAGACTCTCGCACAGCACTACGTTTGAGTTACCTCTGGGAGTTTTAGCTCGTGGTCCTGAAAGGTAAGCCACCTTCATAGCTCACAGTAATAAAGACATCCCCGGGAAGCGTGATATTCACTCCCTGCACGAGATTGCAGTCTACATTGCTGGACACGCTAGATGCAATCCTCGGAGCTAGATGGATTTTAGTTTACGTAAGTCGCCAGAGAGGCGACTAATTCGCGCTTATTTTACAAAACCCATCAATATTTATAACAGCAGGAAAAAAGTGATAGCAGGTCCTCAAATAAACTTTCAGATGGCAATGTAACTTTCATCCCTAGCGGAATAAGGTTTGCAAATCTTAATTTTGTTCGATGCGATAATCTGAGCTAATACAAGGATTGTAGCTAAAGTTAATTAATAGTAGCGGGCGTAACTTGGTGGATATCCAAAATCGCAGGAATAGACGGATCAACAACTTTGCTATTTCCACATAGTAATTTATTGAGCCCGACCATGGTTTCGTCACAGAGTAACACCTTGATAATGCCCCTGTGTTCTGCCACAAATACCTACATTTAGGGGGCGCTTACTTCCAATTCAATCAATTCACTGCCGCACCATCTATTGCTTTTCACAACAAATTATTCCTTTAAAACCTTCTCCATGAATTTGAAACTTTCAGAGTATAAAGAGTAGGAATTTTCCAAAATTTGTCTGTACGTAATAATCGAGAATTCCACAGAGTATAAACTATTAACTTTGACCGGGATCCGAACCCGGATCACGCCAGGTGTCCTGCAGAATATTCGCGCATTGCATGTACTTGCGTGTGAATCCATAAAGGTAGATACACCGCTAGATAGTCTGCTGTCATTTACTTGAATGATTTGTCTGTACCTGAAATTTAAAATTTCGCTTCAGTACTTTATCTGCAAAAACTTTTTCGTTTGAGGAATACAAATATATACTCCACCACTCTATGAAACTTGAAATTTTCAAAATGATGGTGTATATCTTAAACGAATGGCGCGTCGTGAAAACAGACAAACTGGTAGATAAATAGTGATGCGTCCTCCAAATGCGCATTTCCTTACGGCGTCAATAATCTCAGAATGAAGAAACGATAAATCAAATCATTAGGGTGGCAAACGACGTTCCGGTCAACAAGTCGTGCATATCATAACTGCGTTATTTTCCTTTTCCTAATGAATGATTTAGTCCAACTTTAAATTGAGTAATATATAATCCTCCCTTACTTACAATTTCAATTCAAATTATCGAGCATAGGTCAATATGGCCTTGGTTAATAAAAATTCATCCTGAGCTAGCGATTCGGAGATAAATGCATTTCATCATCAGGGCTACGAAGAAATATGTGAGGGCAAAACGCGTCATCATGCAATTTTCAAGAAAGGCTCCAAAAAAATTTCTGTACCACCTCCAAATTTATCAATCGTGGTTTAGCTTTCGTCAAGATATGTAATGACCGGTACCTTCCTTACGAACAATGCAGGTGAAATTCTCTCGGGTTTCTCATCGAGTTACCTTGTTCACCTTTCAACGTTTCATGAAGCGAGGTGTCATCAAGGAATCCAAAGGATCATCTGCGATAATTTAGATTCTTGGATTCCTGATGATGATGGGTGAATTCATTTTGATTTGAAGGTAAAAATGTCATAAGAATATTTCATATTCGATTTCATTCTAGCCTCACGTGCTAGAACTGTACTACATTTTAGTTACCTAACAATGGCTATGGAGGTGTCTCGGAAATCAAAGGAAAGTAATTAGCTCAAGGATTTGGAGTCAGACGGAATGCAAGCGTTTAATTGGGAAATAGTCACTCTTATCACCACTTACAAAGATAAGAGTTATATTGTGAATTTTCGAAAGGCTGAATCTACGTTTTCGATATTGAATTTGCTGTATGTTATTTACCACCGCACAAGTGTTTCTGCGCTCAATTATCTGGAGATATGAGCATAACTCTTTCGAGATTGTACTATCAGGCAGGCAAAAAAAATCTGATTAGGAACATTCAGGACGCATTGAATTAATATGCAGGCATAAGTGAAATTCTTACCAAGATATTGAATGAATGGAAAGATAGCGAATTTCTTCCGCGAAGTAAGACAATGATGTTATTGATAAACACATTCATGGTCATTTTATCCATGAGGGGCTCCTAGATTTAAAAAAAAGCACTCTTATAACTGAAATAGCACCGCGGCCCTTGGGGATCCCTAGTTCATTGTAGATCTATTTGCTACTCTAATTTCACTGAGGACCACCGGAAAATGGCCTTTTAGCAACGTTAACAACATCGTTATTTTTCATCGCAGAAACACAGTTCAAAGACGTACTTGCTTGATTGGCAGGAAGGCGATGCATACAATCATTTTTTTGATGATAGGATTCATTGATAGATTTTCAAAATGCAGTTCGAGCGGTCACTTTTGGGGAGGGAGGCCCCCTGCTCGGAGGGTCAAAGAGAAGGGTCAGCGAGGGTGAGCTCGTCGAGGAAAGGGTCCCACATTAGGGACCCTTGGGAGTGCTTCAGCTAAAGTGCTGAGTGCATGTCAGGGAGGAAGAAAAAGTACGTTCACAGCAGCCTGCCGTGCGAACGTACCAGGTACGTTCACAGCAGTGAAAGGGTTAATTCCCCTCCTTAAAGTCATTTTTACCCGTATTTTTATTCATCTAAATATTTTTCTCTTCCGTTGATGAAGAATTTCATGATAACTTTCCCGTTTTGGGTCACAAGCAGAGTGCATCAATTACACCCCTCTCTCTCCTTCAGCTCCCCATAATTTCTCCCGCTCCAATCTCAGTCGGGTACGCAATCTTTCAAAATCTGCGCTCGCAAATCGTTCCTCTCTCTGAATCGAGGATTTTAACGATCCTCATCAATGGACCTGCGACTCAAACACTCTCCACTTAGTCTACCGATCGTTCGATAGATAACCGAATGATTGCGGTGTATTACGTATCCTGGGGCAGCGAAATCATCCCTGGAGTGCCGGCAACGTCTCGTACTTCTGCTTTTACTTATTTACACTCGAAGCAAATGTTTTTCTACCCATTCCATCAACCAAATGAACTCAGTGTGCGAGGTTAAACAAGACATACAAAAAAGTCATTCATGTGACAGTCTCTATTTTCATCCACTGACTCAGAAAAAAAACCATACCGGTTGAGTTTCAGTGCAAATTAGCTCCAACTGAAATCGATTGTTTTCAAATATCCTTGCAAATATAAACTTAATATTTTTAATTTGACAGCATTCTATTTTTTAAATAATTAATATGACGAATGTCTTCTGAATTGAATCCAATAGATTCTAATATTTCAATTTTTTTGGGAATTAATCTATGTTTTCGTCGGTAAACCGAATCGAACTATGCCTAATCTAATTTTTAACCCGCTTTCAAAGCACAATCCTTTGATCTTGCCACACAATTGCAATCCAGCCTTAGTGTTACACAATTCCTGTTATAAAGAATAAGTACCTATTGCATGCTTTGCAACAATCGACAAAAACGACGTAACACGGGTATTTTCCTTCGGCTCTTGGAACGCTTATAGGACCAATTGCCAGCTTCACTGTCCTCATTCATAATACCATTAACGCCAACATGGCGTAAACCGCGGCAATCAATTTTCCATGCCATTAAAAAGTCGTCAGCCGTGAATGTTTACTGAGCGACGCAGATACACAACTCCAACTTTGCCTCTCGAAATATCGTAAAAATAATGAACTTCATCCCGGGAGAAATAAACCTCAGGCTTTAAACCATATTTAAACGCCTGATTCAAATATGGTTACAATTGTATTTTCTGCCAATATCAATGAACTTGTAGAAAACTCAGGAAAAAAGTGCGAAGAATATGAAATGTATTATTCTTGCACTTCGTAACGATTGGAATTCAACTCAATATTTAGCCGTCGGTCACCAATTCACGCCGTAGAGACCAATGGCTCGGAAGCCGAAGAGCAGTGGTAGGAATAATACGTCTAACTGAACACAATTTCTCAGGGAGGCTGTGTTGCCCGTAAATGAATCCAATTTTTACAGAATCCAAGCAGGACGGCGATAAAATATTTACGATTTTTTATTTTTTATTTATACAATCCGGGAGGCGGAGCGGGGAGGCGTTACGGTCGCTAGAAAATATCTTCTATATTATTTCTACTGTATAGATACCTTTTTCTCAACTTATACGCAACCAAACTCTACAAATGAGGTACCAAAATGCACAGAATTTATCAGAGAACATGCGACGGCATATCTTACTTCCTAAATATTGCTTTTGTTTCCTAAAATTGGTTTTTAAATAATTAAAAAAAAAAACAAAAAAAAACAAAAACCGGTAAATATTCCTCACGTTAACGGCGCACAAACTGATACATTTGTTCATTTGCAACAATACCTCGCATTCTTTAAATAACTTTTATCAAAATGCGGCTGATTCCACATTCAAGTCTCCTGTTGATACGTAAGTATGAGTCATGTGCGTTTAACACATACATTTTAAAATTAGAAACGCGCCTATCCCTCTGTGGACCTGCATTGAAAAGAACGCAGCACGCTCGTATCTTCAAATTCGAATTAAGTGGAGAAGGATTTATCTGACGTACCTATGAAGCTATCCAAATGTATGTCTTGTACTTTTACTATGTAGTATCGCGGATTCCATGGCTATTTCTGAGAAATATTTTTATTAGAATATGTTATGCGAACTTATTATTTAATGATTTTATGCACTGCATGAAAAAATAACTTTGTACGCAGTCACCCGCACGGGTGCAAAGTTATATTTACACCAAGAATGAAATCCACAATGAAAAAATATTTGGCCTAGCCGAGATATATCCGTTAATTAATCTCCATATCACTTGTATCTCAAATATTAAATTTCACAAATAAAAAAAATACAAATTTCCAAAGGTTTGAGGAAGCAGTTTCATATTTGAGGGATCTCGTATAAATTTTTCCGAGTAAAAACTTACCTTGAGAATTGGTTCAGTTTTCGTGTTTAATTTACGGCCATGTCATTTCTAACGGCTGCTGCAATGCCGTCGGAAGCTTATTTCCCATTGATAAGATTTCTATCTTCCCGAAATATTTTGAATCCGGGGATTTCCTATTCACACTTTTAAGAGCTTCGCTGATAGAAGACACTCAGGTACATCATGTTTGATCAAGAACAAGAGTTCTTTCATCTTATCTCCCACGCTTCCCTTTGCATTTGAATGTGCCATGAACAGTGATTTTCTCTCGCGGTTTCCTAGAGTCAACCGAGCTCACATTGAAGAGGAGGTAGTTAAATATGTTGTTTTAAGCTTCTGCCTTTTGATTTTAGCACCGTTAGAGTACTATCCTACTCTAGGAGCACTAATTTAATTTATTCATGGTGCTTTATTTTATATATGCATGGTACTGCACCTAAAATTCGTACATTGAAACCCTCTATTCTCTCTTTTCCAAGCTCCTCTCAAGTTCTTGGTGCAGCGGATCGGGAGCTCGACTTAAAATTAGAAAATCGCCTGTTTAAATCCTCATTCCTCTTACATTTAAAATTTTACGATTAAAAAAAAAAGGCTGAAATTTTTTAAGGAATGTTCTGATGAAGTTAACGGAATCACTGGGAATATTGTGATACGGGAAACCACCATATCAACATTTCCAGACCATACAGCCTTGCATTCAAAGTATGGCATGACCTTTTTTAATGCACGCAATTAAATAGCATGATTTAAGGCCATAGCAAGCTAGTATAATTTTCCGATATTAGTTTAATTCTGAGTAAACCTGGTGCGGTAAAGGGGCGTGGACCCTTATTTTGTGTAAGCCGCGATTATTTTTTTAGGCTAGGTAGGTAATTTTTAAAATTCTACGTAAGATTATATACGGTTCGAGGCACTTTTCTTTAACCAAAACGTTTCAGGCATCCTTATTTTTCCCAGATGTGGGGTAATATGGTGTACATTGGATTATAGTAAGGCTAAATGCAGATTAATTTAGGTATTTCAACCCGGGCCGACGGGGAGTGAAGCCAATCACTCTGGCATCCACACCAACGCAATCTCCCTTGAGAAAGTGGTGGACAAGAATATAAGAGGAAGATCGTATTATCAGGCTCCATTTTATCATAAACAAATAATTTGCATAGTTTTTAAAATAATTTATAAATTTTTCGAAAGAAGTGATCACATATTCAATCGATTCTTTACCGATGCATCTATTCTTCCTTCCTCGACAGAAAATATTGTGAGCACATTTAATCAATAATTAAAAATACCATAAGCGGAATTCTAGCTTCTATAAAAACATACATGGACGACTTTGTTACGACTCATCCGTATAAAAATAGGCATTCATTTGAAAAAAGAAAATATAGTTCAAGTTCACCAAGTTGTAAGCCTCTTGAATAACTGCTCATCACTGTTAAAATGCTCAAATTTTGAATAGTGAAGTTCAGTATTTGTATCGTTCCTGTGGAGGAATTATGTATGCCGCGCGTATTTAAAATACGTATTCCATGTAATTTTCATAAATATTTCAAAATATGCTGAAATCCCAATTGTGCTTTATCGAGTGCTGGCTGAAATAAATAGCCTCCCAGCATATTTTCAGGATATTGAAATTGAAACTCGGCCCTCTCATGATACAGGTTCTCATGATGATCTTTGAATACGAAAAACGTTGATTAATGCAAAAATATGTATGCTGTTTCCACTAAAAGCTAAATAATGATCTTTCTATCATTAGAATCGATTTAAAAATAAAATTTGGAACTTTCTTTGACATTAGGAGATAAATGGTGTACTTTAAGTCAAATCTTGTAAGTTTTATTTATTAATAAAAGTAAGTTAAATTATATTAGTTAAAGATAATAGCGCTCGAGTTGGCTCAAATACATGGAAATACTATTGAATTTTCCTCATTTTTAATGCCCATATCTTGTTTTTTAATATCAATATATGATGGCAAAACGTTTCTCTGATATATTATGCAAAAATTATTTGTTTTGAATCCTTAATATCGGAGAATGTCATATTAATCTTCATCGCATACTTCCTGAGTTTAACCTTACATTTATTAAGTATTTTATTGCCCGGTGGAAAAAGAAATCCCTATTCCTATCTGTTCGGCAAAGTACTCTCTTATGTCATCTATTCTGTCGGATCTGAAAATGTAGAGCGGCTCTAATGTGATGTCCTCCGTGTTTTTCTGAAATATATCAGTTTTTAAATCCTCCAGCAATTTTAACATTGGCAGTAGCCTCCGATTCTTTTGCAGCTTCCAGCGTAATCGTGTGAAAGGTGAGTAAAGGCCGTTTTACACGATGCACGTCATTGCACAATCTGACGTGTGTACGAAGGAGTAGTCAAAATTGCTTCGCGTAAAGCGGTGAAATGCTAGAACGCATGCGAGATGCATGGTCGTGAGGTGGCAAAATAGCCCCTGTTGTAATTTCGTTCGTGCATTCGCGCAATTGCACGCCATAATGAGACATCAATGCAGTTCTAAACTCAGTGGCGGCTCGTGAGTCAAATGCTGGGAGGGGCACACTCCACCGGGGGGGGGGGGGGGTCAAAATTTTTTAATATTTTGTGTATTTTAGTGAGTTTTTAAGGCAATCAAGAGACTATTATGACTCACTAATACAGAAAACAATCGCTAACACTAAAACACTAACAATCACTAACTCGATCAACTCAACTACAACTAGGCCTGTTTACATAAATTTTCGATTTATGCGATTGAAAAAACACCTTGGTTAACAGATGTATAATTATAATGGAATGGGTATTCATTTTTTTTCCTTTTTCAAATCTTTGGGAGATTCGAATCTTGGGGAGGCGTTCGAGAGTCCTTATGGGCAAGCCGCCACTGTCTAAACTGTGCAATTACGTGCCCCGTGTAAAACGGCCTTAACGCTCTCTTGTATTTTTTGCTCGAAACGAACGAGAATGATTTTAGCCCATCACTAGACTAAAGTCTTTTTCCAACACCCAGGGGATAAAGAGGCAGACTTAAATTCTTGAAGTTGCAGGAAAGGCAAGTGACTCATTCATTTTTTGGACCCAAATTAGATTTAGTCGGAGCGGCCTATTGATAAAACGTTTGATAAAATTATTTAAGTAGTTTTTATTCTTCCTATTTCACACGGTCATCATAAATTCATAGAGTTAATATTACTACAGCTGGCCCCACTACACTCTCACTACTCCGCCGGCCGCCGCAAATAGTGGCGCTCCAGTCGCTAGGAGACTTGACAATATACATATTAGCCCGCAAGAGATACGCTACGCGGCGACTTTAAAATGTATTGCTAAAACTTAAGCTCATATCAATCGTCCACGACATTAACGAACATCTACTCTATAAGTCGTGAAAATTTCAAGATGATAACTTGAGATTTAACCGAGCAATTAGTCGCGAAAGATGACAAAATATGGCAGTTTTTGACGATCTATCGAAGCAGTCTTTTTTTTAGCAGCCCTATGTGGAAGTAGTATCTTTTTACTCAATAAATTTGAGAGACTGGCAGCGGATGTTTGTTTTGAATCGCGCCGTGGCGGCGGAAAGTCGTTAAGAGTCGGAACGGAAATCACGACGCGACGGTCGAGCCCAATTAATCCCGCTGGGCTTGCAGGTGTATTCATCTCCCGCGCCGTACCCGCCAGCTCCTTGTTTACTTGACTTAAGCGCGTTGTTAAATGGAATCTGTGGTAAGATAACTTATCAGTGCCCAAAAAGCCGCCGTCGGGACACACCTCCACAGCTCGAACATTTAGATTTCTCCGCACTCGAGGGACCAGCGAATCATACCGTCGCCTGTACTTTTAAGGCCGAGAAACATTTTGGTGATGGTCAATTTTTTGTTGATTTTGAGATATCCATGGCAACCGACACCAAAATAGCCTATTTACTTAGAAATACAATGGTGCAAGTCATAGTTACACTCGGAACCGCCAGGTAGCATCATATCATGGGGCGCCCTCATCCCATTTCCAATTTCTTTGCGAATTATTATTTAAAAATTGAAAAACTTTTATTTTTGACTTAAACCAATATGTTTATAAGCCCCTCCATATGTGGATGGCTGGCCGTTTTTTTTAACTAATATTAGTGCATCACTGCAATATCTACGTCTTCGGGATGATGCCGCGTCGATTTGTCACTGTTCACATACCAGACCAGGTAAATTTCATTGTCACAGTTTATGAAGCAAAACATAAAAGGAATGCATGCATCAAAATTGATATAAGCTGTCTTTAGCTTACCTGTAAGTCCCAGCCTGTGTCGTCCGTCCCGGGACCTGTTTCGCTCCATCCGAATTTGCTGTCTGCAAGCGTTCCAGATACTGTGTAGGAAAATCAGTGGTAACGGAAATTATGCAAGTTGAAAAATACAGTAACATAGATTTATAGTGGCATAGTTATGAGCTCTGGTACATATCAGATCTGGTACAGCCGCAATAGATCAGATTCATTTTCCGGCAGACTTACACTGATTCGATGCCAGTAAAACCAATAAAAATGTTTGATTAATGGTTATATTTAATTCATTTTGCACCCGGTTTCAGATGAGCCTCCAATAGGGTAGTTTCCTTCATCAAAGAAAACGAAAGACATTGATTGCGATTCGTTACGCACCATTAGTGTATTCATAATATACTAATTATTTGGTTTTAGAATTCCCAGTTCAGACGAATGGCTATGGTCAATTTAAACCGCATTTGAAAAAGGCCAGATTGGCGCCCATGCGATGCCACTCCAAGTGACGTCACAGGTACCTAGTTTTTATACGAGTAGATAGGAGTTTTACATCATCTGAGATTACCAATGCATGCATGAGGCATGGAGCTCAGGGAAACATGTCTTAATAATCACTTATTAAAACTGCCTATGGTCGGAAAGTTTCCCTCGTTTGATAAGGCATTAATAATCCTTATTTAAGCCAAGCGCTACCTGCTAGCAGCCTGCATCTCAGCGGCGCACACATCCTCGCCCCAAGGTCACCTTTATTTGCGGCAGCGGGAACCAGAATGACGTCACACGGGGTTTTCCCGGCATTCATACTTAGCCGTTGCCTTTTCGCGCGCTTGCAATTTTTCACTTTTAATTTAATCGCAAAAAATAGATATCGTCAGTAAAAAATCTAAGAGCGTGAAATTCGTTCTCCAAGAGAAATAATCTTTCGATTTAGGCAATAAAAAAATAATAGGAAACCACCCTATTATCTGAAACCGGGTTTGCCTTTTGCTTTTGCCTGTTTAGCCTTCGCTGGCCTCGGTAAGCCCTCGCCTACCAAACCAAAGGTTGTGGGTTTTAGTTCCGCCTGCGAAAGTTACCTTTATTCAGGGCCTGGATGTTTGCGCACGTGTAATCGTTAAATGCCATCAAACACCCCAATGTTAAGGCCTAATGATGCTGTTTTCGGAGATGTGGAAAAGAGTGAAATAAAGAAAAAATATAATTAGTGACGTCAATAAAGCTTCTAGAAAATATTGGCAGCCAAATTAATCAAATATCGAATGATAAAAATCTATTTATCCTTTGCTATATCTTCAGTGTTACTTTATTTCAGGATTGAAAAGGCCTTGTTGGGTTGGGCTTTCAGGGTTGAAAAACACACGGTACATTCACACGCACGGGTTAATGTGTAAATGTATGAACGCGAGAATGAACGCCAAAATGCACCGTGTAACCACCCAACTTGTGAGAATGCATGCACAGAAAATAGAACCTGTTCTAATTTGGTTCATGCATTCGTACATGTTCCGTTTTCTGTCCACAAAAATTATTCACGCAAACGTACATTAACTCGTACGTGTTAATGTATCGTGTAAACAGGCCTAACGGCATTTTAAAATTGATTTAAAAAATCATTAGATTATGTTTCGCACCGGAGGGACCACGTGCTACATCTTCGAATAGTTTAGTTTCGACTCACACACAGAGTACGTTTCATTTCGTTTCACTTGTCATCCCTGCTTTACCGTGGATCCCATTAAAATCTACGATTTTTCTCTCATTATTAAGATGCGAATGCTATTGATATCATTCGAATTGAAAACAACTTAACGATGTAATTATGGCAAGTCGATTTTTCCTGGTGTCCAACAGCAGAAATCGCGTGGTTACTGTATTTCCATCATTCACTAAATTTGCAAAACAGCTGTTAATAAAGGAAATATTAACGGCCACTTGGATTTCAATTTGGGAATAGGATGGTTTCCTATTATTATTTATTGCCTAAATTGAAAGATTATTACTCCTCAAGTACGCTTTAACATTTTAGATTTTTAATTTACGATATCTATTTTTCGCGATTGAATGAGAAGTGAATATTTTCAAGAACGCGAAAACGCGACGGCTAAGTATCAATGATGGGAAAAGCCCGTGTGACGTCATTCTGGCTCCCCCCTGCGCCGAGTGAGGTGACCTTGGAGTGAGAATATGTATGCTGCTGCAATGCAGGCTACCCTCAGGTAGCAGGTAGCGCTTGGCTTAAATATGGATTATTAATTCCTTATCAAACGAAGGAAACTTTCCGAACATACGCAGTTTTAATAGGTTATTATTAAGACATGTTTCCCTGAGCTCTGTGCCTCATGCATGGTAATCTCAGACGATATGAAACTCCTATCTACTCGTATAGAAACTAGGTCCCTCTGACGTCACGTGGAGTGGCATCGCATGAGCGCCAATCTGGCCTTTTTCAAATGCGGTTCAAATTGACTATTGCTATTCGTCTAAACTGGGATTTCTAAAACCAAATAATTTTATATTATGAATACACTAATGGTGGGTAACGAATCGCAATCAATGCCTATCGTTTTTCATGATGAAGGAAACTACCCTATTGAATCTGGTAGGTAGGGAGGTAGGTAGGGAGCTGATCGCTTAAGGATCGGCAGTTGGCCGAAAACAAATGCAGCCGTTGAAGGAGGCTGCCGAAAAATGGTGGGGTTTATATAGCTGCTGCGGGAAATACTCTAGGTTCTAGAGGAAAACTGTCGCTTATTGGAAAACTGTCGCTTATTGCGACGGCCGCTGAATAGAGGTGGCCATTCGTTCAGGTTTCACAGCACTTTAAAATGCAATTTATCAAATCGAATAGTGTTTGCTGAAGAAAATTCACCCCAATAGCTCTTGCAAAGGATAATTGAAGTAAATGAAGCTCTTAGAATAGGCCACTTCTTGATGGCGAAAATTTGTTAGTTGCAACTAGCTTCAATGCATAAAATCGTCATGAAGTCAATTAAAAAAAGTAAGCATTTTTGATATGTTTTTTTTTAAATTGAACCGTGGTGAAGCTATATGTCGAAACTAGTCGCAGCAAACAGATTGTCGCCATTAAAAACTTGGAAGGTATAAAAAGTTTTATTTACTTCGACTCATCATGTTGTTCCGACATATCACGCCCAATTCATTTGAAAAATGGTAAGCAAAGCAGTGGCGCAGCGAGGGGGGGTTTCTGGGGGATAATCCCCCTCCACCCAGAGCTGAGAGAAACTTATAAGGTTAATCCATTTTACTCAATTTGATTAATTTACTTTTACAAGTGTGTAAGGATTAATAAAATATCCCTCAGAAAGCCATAAAACTCACCATTTTGAACCATTTATCTTAAAAAATTTCTGGAGGAGTGCCCCCGCACCTCCCGCTTAACCTGGCGGGTATACCACACACCTCAGGTCTAGTTGCGCCTTCAACCCCCCCTAGCCTTAATTATTAGCTGAAGCCGAGTATCACGTGAACTAGACGCATGCGAAAATAATAAGAGAGACTGGCCCTGCGGGGGCTCATGCCGGAAATCGCAAAATCCGTGCTAATATTTCTTTCAGGGTGGTTGACAGCCGCACCCCAGCGGGTGTGCTGTCTGCGGCCGGTTTGAAAAAGAAGAGGTCTTGGAAATTTATTTTCTTCGCGGTGGGGTCGTTGCGGGCAAGAGTTGTGGTCGTGCGAATCTTCCGGCACAAGAAATGATTTGGAGGTCAACCGGGGTCGGTGGGTGGATTGTCGGGGCAACGGCTTGATGTTTCGCCCTGGGGCAGGTTGCCCGCCACCGCTCTCTCCTCGATACGTTTCGCAGAGCCATCTATTAGGCGATACCTACACTACTCACTCGCCCACCAATTGAATGGACGCTCAACTCACGCTCGACCGGTTTTATGTCGTCTTCTATTTTTAAACCATTACAATTGTGTCCCAGTTCGCCATTTAGGTGCTTACATACTAGGATTTTGGCAGGGCGCCATCTTCGAAGGCTGTACCAAGGGTTTCCCAACTCGTTAGGAGGGATTCTTTACGTGAAGTGATTTTGGCGGTTTTTGAACCCCCCTATCCCATCGTGAGATTTGGCTCGACCCCCTCTAATAGCACGTAAGACTGTTTCTAAATGCGTATTTTGTGAGTAAATACGTTAGCATATACTTCATTGCGATGTATTTATTAAAAAGCAATTTGTTTGATGATTTTTATTTAAGAATAGTTAAGACCAGTGGCGGATACATATAGGGGGCGCCCCCCCCCTTTGCGGGATCACCTTCATTGCCGAACATTGCAGAACCACAATTGTAACTATTTCATGTCATAAGATGGCATTGTCTCATATATGTGTATAATCAGTTTAAATCAAACTTTCTTAAAATTTGCATGTAACTTGATTATTTTAAATCACGACAAAAGTGTGGGTGGCTAAAATATCTTTTGTGCCCCCCTTGAGAGTTTTCTGTGACCACTACTGGTTAAGATTAATATTTAAGATTATTAAGATCGTAATTTTACAAAGTTTCTTGCGGAAAAAATTACGTGACACTTGCCGGGATCCCCCTCACCGGTCCCCCACGTGAGATTGGGTGAGAATCGGCTTGACCACCTCTCTTCCCAAACGCCTCACGCTTTAGGTAGCATAAAGGAGCGAATTTAGGTACTTTTCTTAACTGCCAGATTTGGTCATCGGCGAGTACATCGTTTTCCTGGAATTCAAAGCATGGGAAGCGTCTATGAATAATGGGAAGTACTTACAGACAACTGAATGTGCGGTTAACACTTGCAACAAAATGAGCTACTACCAACTGGAGAAACTTGAAAAACTAAATATTGAACTTAAGCCACTAATATTACAATACTCACTCCCACTCCCACTTCATCTACTTCTAAAACAGAAAGGTTGCCTAATTTACTTAAAGGATGGATAAATGCTTTTATCCGATATTCAAAACTCAAAGTCACTTCGGTCAACACACAACTGCAGTAAAACGTTAATAATGTGGATTGTGAAGGGTTTCGTTCAGTCTTTCTGCAAGTCATTCTAAATTTCTTTTGTTTTTAATTGATATAGTGCCCAGGAAATGGTAACACCTGCTTAAAATGATTTATGCTGCATTTTTGATTGGCTACCCAAAATGTAGCCACCCAAATCCATGCTCCCCAATACCTAAGGAGATGGGACACACCTTAATATTACAGAAGTGTCGTCGGCCACTTCAGTCGTCACTAGATGTGACAAAGGAAAGTAGTCTCTAATGGCCATAACGTTTGGACCTATTGCAGAGCCATCTATGTGGCCCTACCAGCACTACTGACTCGCCAGCAGCCTGACCTAACGTTACGGCCATTGGAGACTACTTTCCGGTCTTAGTATTGAGGCCGTAGAGCTCACCTTACCTGTCATTTGGTCATTAGATGAGTTGTGACCCACCGTGCATTTAAAATGTTTCCAAAAATCGCCACCCGCGTCCTGACGGTAAAGTGATCCGAGTTTCACGATGAAATGAACCATAAATAGGGCTTTTGCCGAAATTTTATTCGAGATCATTAAATCCATTATTTTTTTAATTTTCTAATGTATACCTTATGAGTGGAAATACTCTGCAAATATTGAGAATAATGGGATCATCCTTCGCAGCGTTGCGGGCCTTGTTAAAAATTTTAAAATGCGCACTCATAGCCGAAGACATGCACAGCGAAAAGCGGAAGACGCGGAAAGTTAATGCACAAAAATCGAAAACAAAACAATTATGTAAATGGAGATAGATAAAGAAATTGCTGCGATTTCTATGAAAAAAAACAATGTGTAGATTATAAGGAGATTATAAATATTTTTACAATCGTAGGGTTTACTAGTAATAATATCTTCACGTAATGCCATTTACTCAGTCACTATCGCGTGTTATGAATCATCCATTCCTCTTAAATCTTTGTAATCTCCAAGTCAGAGGATTCAACTCGAGAAGGATGGACTTAGAACGAAATGACTACGGCATAAGTATCTATTCATTAAACATCATATAAATGGCTATAAAAACTGTCTTCCAAAATGGAAAACTTTAGCTCACTATTCAGAAAAGGTATATGGAGAATGTATCTCTATGGGATCGAGGCTTGGACGTTGACAGTTGCAGATAAGTCAAGAGCGGAAGCAAGCGGAATAAGGTGCTACCAAAGAATGATGAAGATAAAATGAATCGACCGAGTAAATAACATAGAAGTGCTGAGAAGAGTGGGAGAATACAAGTTTTGGAATTATGTACTACGGAAATGAATGCGTTCATTAAAGAGGAAAAACCTAATTAAAAAATTAACCCTGCTCAAAGGCATATTGACTCAGTAATCTCAAAATGAAATTGGGGATCGGGTTGGTGTGGTGGCTAGAGTGTTGGCTTCCGACCCGGTGGGCTCGGGTTCAAATCCCGGCAGTGACAGAGAATTTTCAGAGACTGCCCGATCACTGCTTGAGTGTTGTGTGGAGGACATTTCAAGCGCAACACTCCGTCCGTCGGATGGGACGTTAAGCCGTGGTCCCCTTGGCGTCTTTCGTTAAGAGTAGGCTAATACCGACGCTGGGTTTCTCTCTACCCTTCCTTACCTAACCTTCCCTCACGGCGCAAATGACCTCAGCTGTCGGTCGCCTCTTCCAAATACCATACCATACCATGAAATTACTGTCTGATAGCATTTAAATTGACCATATCCAAGTTCAATTATTTCGCAGGACAAATAAAAATCACGGTAAGATGTGATGAGTTGATGAAAGCACACGGGAAAATATGTAAGCCTTGAAAATGCTTCTGGCCAAGGCAGACATATTTTTTTATCTTGATGCCATCGGCTCCATCAATCTAGTAAACACACTCTCAAACTTTTCAAAGTATATCGGTTTGATATTTAAGATAAGAAAGAAGTTGATGTTTGTATCCATTGAGGCAAAACAATGTATTCAAGCTGTCTCATGGATGCAATCACAAATCTTATTTATTTCGACCCAAACCGATTTCGCCAGCTATCGATACGATCCACTGCAAAATAACAAGGAGAGCATGATGTGAATCGATAATCCACTCCCAATCAATCGTTAGGAATCGAATTCGGAAATTGTGCTTAAGAAGCTTATATATATATATATATGAATAAAAACAACATAGGAATTAAATGAGATAATTTATCAAAGGCTCACGAGGAAACGAAAGTAAACCACCTTGCAGTGCAATTCGCAGATTAGATGAATATACAAAAGCACACGTGTGAGTTATAGAGAAATTAATTATTATGAGGAATTTTTTAGCAAAGGTTTGAAGTTAATCGTCCAAGCCCCGCTTCCCTAGAGAAACATGCTCTATATGCAGCATGTTTGTTCCTCCCTTCCATGCTTGTGCTCTCAGCGGTAAGAAGATTATTCTTTTTGTAGAAAGCCCTTTTCGCCTGCGCTATTCAGCATTCGCCTTTCTGAAATACATCATTTTTACACCTGACGAATCAATGAGGTAAAAGTTTCCAATTTTAGGAAAACGTTAACAATGGTTTACTCTGTCTACCATGAAATTTGCAAGGTGATAGCATTAGTATTTGGCAAGTAATTAGTCACGAACAAGATAGGCTGAGCGAGAATGATACGTCCCCATAAACTGTATACCTTCTCCTTTTATGGTATCTTTCCTCAATTGAACCGCAGGTCAAATATATACTTTTGAAAGACCCGATCAGTTTCCACCCTCTACTTCAACTCCTCTTCTATTCCGAAACACGCAATTTATTTATTTGTATCAGGTCCATCTCTCACGATTCAATCCCGGGAAAACTACCGGCTGTCAAACCCGGCCGGTTGCTACCCAAGGTAATCAAGTACTTCATAAATATAATCACTGATTCTTAAGTATAAATATTTGAAAGAAGTCTGCTCAATCGGGATTTTCATTCAAGACGCCTGACAGGGCTACGTGTCCTCCTATCAGGAGAATGGAGGAACAACACAATCAAAATTAAAATGCAGATATTAAAAGTATCCGAATAAAGAAAAATTAGGGAGGAACAGTCATCAGACATTCGAAATTCTGCCTGAAAAAGGTCCTTAAACCATTTAAAGACTAAGGTTACAAAATCGCAAAATTAAATTTTTAAGTTGAAAGCGTGGTAGTAGGTAAAGCGTGATCAATTAAAGAAATAAATTCTTATTCAACCGTTACATTTAATAATTCCGCGGATTTTCGACACTCTGTGTCCTTGAAAATGAGATAGGGTGTCGAAACCATGGTGGATAGCGGAGTTATTTATAAAAGTGTGGAAATAACAATTTTTTGTTCATATATCATCATGGATCTATCGCATTTCCACCACGTCAAGTCTGAAATGGTTTCATATGCACGTAATGTGGACCTTGTTTAACGTTTCCTGAGTCACAAATACTATAAAGTTAAATTTGAGAAAATGCTGAGGCAGGATTTTTAACTTTGAGATAGAGGCAAATATTTGCTCTGGTACTCTCAATGCTCTAAAAAGTTCAACATCAAAGCTTTAGTTTCAAAGCGTGGTTTATATCAAAATGCGCATGGTCGAAGGGAAGTGATGCGTCCTCTTAACTATACAGACTGTCCCAAGGGTCGTGTGTCATTTTTGACCTGTAATTTTAGTAACTTTGCATCGAGCAATGTTCATGAAAATTGGTACACTTATGGGGAAAGGACCTACGTTTTGTTGGGTGCAAGCAAAATTTTACAATTTTGACCTTTTCACCTCACAATGTGGGTCCAAACCTAAAATTTGAATTTGCCTTATGGGGTTTCAATGTAAAAAAAATCGAGATAGAAAAATGTCTGAATTTCATTGTCCAAGATGTCAATTCTTAGGTTTCCGGACACGAGAAACCCGAAAATAACGCTTTTATTCACGAAAATTCAACCGTTGATCCAGTAAGGTCACCGTCAAGGTCATAATGGTGGCAAAAGGAATAGCATACCAACAAAGGTGTCGATCCTTGGGTTTTATAGAGTGCCCAAGTCATTAGTATTGTCCAAATACCCGTATTATTCACTAATTGGCCTCTGAGGGTCACAATGGGGGTCAAAGGTCATAGAGTTAAACGTTGGGCAATCATGGCAACCAACTTGTTAAACCATAGGTTTTGAAGGGTGCCAGTCTGGGACAGTCTGTATATCAAGCAACTGGTGCTCGTCCCAGGCTCACCTTGACGTTGTCACCAAGGCGCGGCCGTCAAAAGAATGGTCAGCCTTGTTATCTACCTCTGATCCGACGCGTCGGGTTACCCATATGGTAGGTAGAGATCTCGCGGACACAAGAAAGCGAATGCTCTGGGGACCAGATGAACGGAAATTGAAAAAAAGGTAGCCTTAGAACGAAATCCATACGAAAAAAAATATTTTCGCGAGCCTTGTAAGATATATATATCCTCTTGAGAAGGCCATTAATCTTCCCGTATTCGTTTCCCCAACTGATATCATCTTCTGATTCATTTTATAGGTTAATGTGTCACTCATACAACTGTGGTCCATTTCGTAGAAAGAGGCCAGGTTATGGAGTTCGCCACTCTGAGCCGCGATACGGAATCAGGTTGATAGGAATCAAATTTAGTATCACTCTGTGCACTGTTTACTAGCAGCGATATCTCCCGTGCGATTCGAGACGGTGTGGATCTTAAAAGAGTTCAGTAGAACCGCTGTGGATGTTTCTATCGGGACAACCATACCACGAGTATTGCAGTATACATACAGCCAACAGGGTGGTTTCCTATTATTTTTTTATTGCCTAAATCGAAAGATTATTACTCCTGGAGTACGTATTTCACGCTTTCAGATTTTTAATGATGACATCTATTTTTCGCGATTTAATGAAAAGTGAAAATTTTCAATCACGCGAAAACGCGACGGCTAAGTATGAATGCTGGGAAAACCCCGTGTGACGTCATTCTGGTTCCCGCTGTCGCCGTGTGAGGTGACCTTGGGTCGAGGGTATATGCGCTGCTGCGATGCAGGCTGCTAGCAGGTAGCAGAGTACCCTGCTAGCAGGTAGCGCTGGGCTTAAATAAGGATTATTAATACCCTATCAAACGAAGGAAACTTTCCGACCTCAGCCAGTTTTAATAGGTGATTATTAAGAGATGCTTCCCTCAGCTCTGTCCCTCATACATGCATTGGTAATCTCAGACGATGTAAAACTCCTATCTACTCGTATAGAAATTAGGTTCCTGTGACGTCACGTGGAGTGGCATCGCATGGGCGCCAATCTGGCCTTTTTCAAATGCGGTTAGAATTGACCATTGCCATTCGTCTGAACTGGGATTTCTAAAACAAAATAATTTGTATATCATGAATACACCAATGGTGGGTAATGAATCGCAAAGATTTCTTTGAAAAATGAATTTTTGCGATTATGAAAAGTGTTAAAATTTGTTTAAAACCCTCTATCCCTTAGTACCTACCCTGTTTTTCAAAAAGTTTCCCCCCTGAAATTAGACCCTTTCCGAACGAAATACCTGGCTACCCCACTGGCTACAACCTCAGTATTTAGCTAGTTATATGGTCATTTTCATTAACCCACTATAACCCAATGTTGCTTCTAAGTAACATCAAAAAAATATTAATTTTCAGCTCTATTCAGGAAAAATTTAAACTACGAGCTATATTTTATATAAATTTTTATGGTGAAATATGTAGCTGTCACTATAGTTTTCTTTTAGCAAAATATTTTCGCATTTTTAAAAAGAGATGTCTTGAAATTTAATTTCTCCCATAAGCAGCTCTGGGTTAGAAAGGGTTAAATAAATGATGCCAAGCTAGTAAAAATTTTAATTGATAACGAAAACGGATCAATGGTAGTCGGGAGAGAATTTATTAGGATGGAAAGTCGGTAGAATAGAGAACACAAAATTAATGATAGCTTGCTAATTGGCATGTGGAGTAGGGAGTTGGAACGGGTGTGACGGGAAGGTACTCTAATGTTGATGAAGGAAACAATATCAGAACCGTCAAAGCAGAAATAACGGGCATTCTAAAGGAATTTTATGTCTAATTGAGACATTTTGATATGTTTGATGATAACATATGTCAGCAATAGACGAAGAAAGTCGCTTGCAATAAATTTTGAGCTTCCAAGAAAAGGATAAAAGTTGGCACAATTTAAGTGAATAAACACGAGCAGAATTTCAGCCAAGTTGAGCTCAAAGTTGACCTGCTGCGGCGTCTGCCATCTATATGGGCATCTTGAAAACGCTCACACCGCTCGTATAGTTTTGTTTTACTCATGGCAGACTCACTAAAGGCTTTTTTTTTTTTTACATTTCACGCATTTTGTTAAATTTTATTTGCTGATCATTCTTTGCTTAGCAACCATTCTTTGATCAAAAAAATATCAGGACTATAAACACGAGCTGAATTTCAACAAAGTTGAGAGAAAATATTTTGCAGCTATGGGAAATACCTAAAAAACGTTAGGAAGATGCTGCAGGTTACCTCTAGGTGATAGGTCAGCTAAAATCAATGGGTGACACGAACGAAAGACGAGAATTCTTATTTCGTATGAGTGAAAGGGAGTACGGTATGTATCGGCACAGCGACAGTCATTACATTTTTGGCGTGGTGTCCATTCAAATGAATGTAGCAATGAGAGACTTGAAACCTCCTATTTATCATCCCAACGAGAAGGAACTCGAAAACTTTCACGTCTAAATGTGATTTGCATGCAAAGATATGATGAAATCCATTTGATAAAACATTCCAGATGTTAACTACTCCCCTATTTGGATCACTATAATGACACTACGGTTGAGAATAATTGAGCCACGGGTGATAAATAGCTGTTTTGGGTTATTAACCTTCCAGACCTTCAATATCTTCGACGTGAAGCTAAATATGCATGCTGTATGGGCTATAAATGTTATAATGTAGGCATGAGAAAGAGCTTTGCTATCAAAATTTCTGGACAAATGTACATATTATTTACACATTATTCCACTCAAAAAATTAATATAGCCTTCATATCTCCATGACAACGATAATATTTTTTCAATCTCGCATAATCTGCAATTCTAAAGAAACCATAGATGGCACGTTTATTTTCAAAGGCAGTACAAATTAAAGCTGTAGAAACCAGTACAATTTATAGTACCAAAATATTTAAGCGGAATTTACTAAGATTTCCTACAATTTGTGCGACAATTATGCCCTTTCATACCTCACTAATTAAAGCCTTAAAAGCAGAATATGACACGAGTGAAAAAAATATCAAAAGCTGCTTCGTCACTTTCGAAAGTAAGTTTATAAATTAAGGGGACCGTTTTACATGACATACCGGACATCTTACTGAGCGGTCTGCGAATAAGGAAATAATAAAAGGAAAAAATAGAGTTATATAGAAACAATAACCACGTTTCATCTGCAGAAAAATTACTCAAAATAAAATTTCCGACAAATCCTGGACAGTTTCACGTAACTGGGATTGTACTTATCGTGCATAAGCCAACCAGGGTTCACAAAACATTTCCATTTTCAATTTCCCTGACTTTTTCCTGATTTGCGGTCCGAATATTTTTAAATTTCCCAGACTATATGTCAACAGCAAGATCACAAATATTGACATAATTCTTAATATTGACTAATTTTCGCCGTTTATTCATCCACGACTGTAATTCATAGAACTTCTACATATAAAAATATGTTATAAATATAACTATGTCTTCTATATTTAACTGTATATTATATATATATGCATACAACTTCAAACCTTCTTAAGTAAATTCTTCAGAGCAAAATCAGTCGGTAATACGAAGAACATATCTATAAAAAAAAGGCGTAGAAAATTCTATCAAAACACCTGCTTCGTTTCAGGACACACATATTGGTATAGCTGAACAAGTTTTTTCGTAGAGTTTCAGTCACTTTCGAGTCTCGCGCTACGAGACCTTCGCTGAGATGTCTAAGAGCATAGGGTCCTCAAGGCCCTTTATTGCAACAGGCCGTTTCCTTTCCGCATGGGCAGTTTGCACAACTCCAGCCGTATAACCTTTTACTACGATTACGCATACTCTACTGGCACTGTTCATCTCCCTTGCTCACCGCGGAATGAAGATGCAAAAACCATCTTACCCAATCAAGGGATTAATTATACAGCGCAGGCGGAGTCCTCTTGTGATTTAACGGTCATGTACCATACGTAAATCCGCATATTATGTATAGAGAGCCTTAATATTAAGCCCAAGACGAGAAAAAAGCGAAAATCGTAAACAATTGACCTCTTTGTAAAATTCAACGCGTTGAAATGGGTAAACGAAAAATTATCCCTGCCAGGCAGAATTATTTTGTTCACTTAAATATTTAAAAAATCAGCTACAATCTTCGCATTTGGACTATAATGGAGACGAATTATTATTTTTTTCCATTTTATCCATCACTTCTTTTCCCCAGTACTCCATTCCGAAAATTACTCACTTCAACGCGATCTTTCATCAACTTTATCCTCATTTACGGAATGGTACTAACTCAACCGCCATCATTTATTATGGGAAATAAGCGTACTCAGTAAATACGTTAATAGATTTAAATACATGCCATAAAAATTTTGAATCGTTTATTTTAAAAAAATCATGCGAAATTTCCTGCCCTCATCATCTCTCTGCTGTTATTTATTACCTAATTCAAGAATCAAGCGTTAATAGACTTTCCAAAACGTGATGATTTTTTTAAGACGCAGAGCTTCTCCAATAAAAGCCAATTTTCCTTTGCCTCAAAGTAACTTCAACCACCGCAGCTTTTTAGATATATGCTTGTGTTAGGAATCTCATTTCGAGGCCAGTGATAAATTATGACTGCAAATCAATTACGAATACGGAATTCATTTCCGCAACAGTCATTCATTGCTTCGATTTATAGTACGGTGCTTCTGACATTCAAGCTACGTAATCTATGCAAATACGGAGTAAGGAACTCTGATTTCTGTTGCCACATCGGTCGCATTTCAGTTGGCTTTCAAAAATGTCCGCGGCGGGGTGATGAGTACAATACGATCCACTTTTTTCCAATATTTTACCCTATAATATTTTATATTGAGAGGAATGGCATTGAAAAGTTATGTATTCAATAGATCACATCATCATGCATATAAATTTCGGTTTTTACCCCTAAATATATCGTATTTCCCTGTGTAACTCGGATCACTTTGTCCGTCAACGACGCGAGTGGCGACTTTTGTGAACCCATTTAAATGCACGGTGAGTGGCAACACATTTAGAGGCCAACTTGAGGATCCTCCTTTAAATATTCGTGATTTACGGTTTTAAGTAAAAAAACACGCACGTAAATATCATGAAACAAATGACTACGAAATTCCACGCTAATTTTCCCATTCGTTCAAAATGGACCGAACGCTGATTTTCGCATTTATTTCACGATTTTTTCACGCTATTTTTTCCGTGAATACCACCATTGACGCTTGGGTACTGCAATTTATTTTCGGTCTCTCTCAACCGTATGGTATTTTAGACTTAAATAAACAAGAATAATGTCGTGTATACGATGGAGTCTCGCTGCATGCCGTAGCCATACTCTCGCACATGATTGTTAGACTGATTCAGACTACGGTTTTCAATTATTTCTTCATTTCCCTCATTTCGGGGGGACTGCTTCTCTCTATATATTCCCCCTCATTATATACGTTCCTGTGTTTTTCTTTGGTAAATTTGCCAAACAAGTAAAACAAAACATCCTCAAGAAAGATCCTCCGATTTGGCACATTCAGATAATCATGTTTTCCAGTTATTCTCCACCTTGGATCATGTTGGTTATCCCAGCACATGGACCAACACCAAGTTGTGACTCTGAAAACCTGTTTTTCGCGATGTATCAAAACATATTAATCATTGTCAAAGACCTTCCTCATGTTTGCGGAGTAGTTCCTCGCTAAATAAAGAGTTGCCATCACTGTCTCAAGCTTTTATAGAAGTATCTGCATCTTTCGCTGCAATTCATCATGCTGAATATATCCCATTAAGTAATCCAACGCAAAAAATCACCACTAATCGTATTTCTTGAAATATCATTCCATATGCATCCATATTTTCGAAGTCTAAGATTTCGTAAAGTGAAATGGGATCGTGTAGGTACCAAGACGATTTAGTGAAATCTTTAACTCTGAAATGAAAAAGATATGAATTTGCGACGGAATTGGCAGGAGAATAGGTAAGATAGGTAGCTAAAAATCCACCAGTATTAAGGTCTAACGGCTTAGTTATAAAAAAGGTATATGAATTACCTGAAATTACTGGAGATCATAAATTTTGAAGACCTATAATGTTCGCATAGTCGGCTGCACTTAAGTGAACTCACAGTTGAAACACCAATAACTATTCCATTTATTCTCTTTATTTCCGAAATATTTGGGGAGTAATATCATATTAACTATTCCCTTTATGTATTACCATAGAGTATTACCATATCATGTTACTCTGTGTTATTACTTATCCTCATTTCAGATACCTTTTGACGAAACTTATGCTAATGTATACTTATACTATTGTGAATAAATCTATCAATCAAACGCATGATTATACAAAAAACACTAGCGATATTTATGTTATATATACTGTTTTAAATGCGATGCTAACTTTTGTAATTATCATCATGAATCTATACCAAATACTTGTAGATCCTCAAAGACAACTATATACGCCGTATGCATTTTTTTTTAATAAATATGATTTTTGCAAGCCAAAAAACTGTTATTGATTGCATTTTTAGCTCATTATTTGTGATACAACCACTGATGATATTTCATTTCTTTCAGATAAAAAAAAATGGAGCCGGACTTGGATTATCACGTACAGATCGAACGCCGTGTTTATCAACAGGAAAAGCTTCACAGCGATTTTCACTACCAAAAGCCCAAAGTGCCATGTGAGTAAAACTTATGAACTGATTAACGATTTATTAATTAATGACTGATTTAAGATTTATTGAGCGAATACAATTAGCCACTTTAGTGTTAACTTTGTAGAAATTGTTGCCGTAGTCAGCAATGTTAATTCCGTATTCGAGGCGATCGCACAATGTGCCCAGGTTCAGCTTTGCAGAATTTCAATGTCCAGAGAAAATTTGTGGAAATATGTTTAAAATGCTTCCGTGCACAGCGTGGAGTTGCGTGCGAAACATAGCAAAAAATTATTCTAGTCAGGTTAAGCTGTTGAGGAATGTGGGCTGCAGACTTCAGGCGCAAATGGCATACATTTTATGCATAGAAATGCACCGCGTAATCACTGACTCTACAAAACAATAATCATGTGAGTTGTAAATATAAATTTCGCCACAATAAAATACATAGGAGGTTAAAAATATTGGCGCATTATCTCTGCTTGTAATACAATTATTATTCTTACGATATCTCCTTTTCGTTTGGCGAATTAAACTCTGGCCTCTCAGGTTGATACGGAGCAATTAGATAAGCAATGCCTTAGATTTTTTTCTCCAGTTATACAAAAATTATTATATCGATACGAAAAATATTTATTTGCTACAATTTACAATTATACCTCATACGCTATCATTTCCAATGATAGGAATTTTTTAAACAATTTTAAAATCCTTTCCAACTTTTCTCAGTAAAAAAACACCCATTTTGGGTATTTAATAAATTTTTGTTGATATATTAATCCTCAACATAAAGTTCACTGTAAGAATCGTGACTGATTCATCGTGACTTTTTTCAACACTTTTTATAATATAAGCAAAAAAACACAATATCCTAATTTAACGAGCTCGTAGCTTATAAAATGGGCAAAATCTCAATATTTTTCGTATTTTGGGTTTTGCCCAGGTATGTAGATAGTTCAAGGTGAATAGAATAGCATGAAAACATTTCTACGGCAAATCAGCGAAGCATCCTTCCTAAAAAGTTGCGGCCAATGAATTATTTTAGACCCAAATCCGCGGCCCTCGCCAAATGCTGATGGCGTCGTGTTTCTTTCCCGGATCCCTCAGAGTGAATTTTCTCCGTAATAATTTATGTGACGCATCAGAGAGAATGAACTCGAGGGTACATGCGTCACAGACAAGCACTGCATCGTTTGACAAGGACAACGTCAACAAGGATTTTTTTGATGAGAACGAATGGCAAAATGATTGAATTACTGGACGGAGTTGAGCACTTGACTCAATTTTTGGCGAAATTCGAAAGGATTCTAGATTATAGAGGCAATTTTACGGTCAAGGTGAGTTCACATGGTATCTCTATCAAGGCTTCCAAGGTGTGGTGGATTCGATAGCTAGAAAATCTAGGTTTTATATATAGAAATACATCAGCATCCGAGTCATGGACAATTTCAGAAGATTTATTACAATAGAATAAAGTTTTTCAAGTATAATCTATCTTTAAATATTCCAAGTTAGAAAAATCATTATCAGCTTAACAAAGAAAGTTCATGCTGAGAATATAGCATACTAACCTACCCAAATCTCGTATCTTGAAGAATGTGAAGTAAAAGACGAGAATTCGGCCAGAAGTGACATTTTTTGCCCAACCTCAAAGGAAGGATACAAGCATAAAGAGAAATTAAGACAGAAAAATATTGAGGATTGTATGTTATAGGACCTATCATTAAAAATGGAGAAAGCCGTACCCGTAACCAAAATGAACCATATGATCTAATCAAAGAAGAAGAAAGAGTATTTCTATTTAGGCTGAGAGGTTACGGTGGCTACATCTACATACTACCCCGCAACCTACCTCAAAGGCATGTGGTGGGGGATGGTAGGACACCAGCTATTTACAGATAAGAAAAGAAATGCTCTAACGAAATTATGTCTGGAATTTATGAAACTCCATTATAGTTCAGGAGAAAAGCGAATTCCCATGCCTATCCATTCGGCAAAATATCTCTCTTAACCCATTATAACCCAATGTTGCTTCCAAGCAACATCAAAAATGTATAAATGATCTGATATATTCAGGAAATATCTAAAATAAACATTATTTTGTGGTATTAATAGTAATTAATAATAATTTAGCTACCACGATATTTATGATTGAGTGCAAAATTTTCTAGTTTTCATAATGAAAAATCTTGAAATATGAATTCTCCCAAAAGTAGCTCTGGGTTAGAAAGGGTTAATTTCTGACGGACCTGGAAATATAGTAGGGTTCTAATATGATTCTCTCCGCGTCGCTTTTAAAATCTATTCTCCATTGCTCAAGCTATCTAAGCCTAACGCGTAGTCTCCGAGTCTCTAGTGTCTCCGAGCCTAATTTGTTTAACATTTGAGTAACGCTATCCGCACGCTCGTAGCAATTTTTGGCGAATAGCGCAGTTTTCCTTCATATTTAATTAAGGAAGGCTATGACACGTTGAAGGAGTGAATAAAATTATTAAAATAAGACAATGCAATATTTCCACTCTGTTTTATTACTACACAACGCGTTTCGTCGTCACAAACGACATTATCAAGTGTCTTGTGTATCTTGTGACGACGAAACGCGTTGTGTAGTAATAAAACTCAGTGGAAATATTGCAATGTCTTATTTTAATAATATTAAGAACTTCCACCATATCGTGCCCAACATCATACAAGATATGAGTGAATGAAATTTTAACGGCAGAGAGGGTGGTTATACGAGAAAATTATGCGCACCAAAATGGAGAAAAGAGAGAGTATAAATATCTTGGAATGATGAGAGAGGAAGGCCTACAGAAGATGGATGGCAGGGTAAAGGTAGGGAGCGTTTAGGGGCTAGTGAACGCTCAAGAGCTCAGAATGGGATCTGGCCGCTTCGCAGCATATTCTCAGCCTCCCTGAATGGAAAAGTTGAAATACAGCTACGTAGGGACTTTTGAATCATACAGCAACACAGCATTGGCCACCTAGAACCAATATTTGAGATCCCACCAATCCGAGACGGGTGCTCTGGCAAGTAGCGGTCGAAAAGACCAGTGGCGTAGCGAGGGGGGGTTTTGGGGGTTAAACCCCCCCCCCAGAGCTCAGAGAAATATTTAAATTTAATCCATTTTACTTAATTGGATTGATATTACTATTATAATAGTTTAAGGATTAATAAAATATCCCTCAGAAAGCCGTAAAAACTCACCATTTTGAACCGTGTATCATAAAATTCCGCAATTTATTCATCTCGCACCTACCGCTTATCCTGGTGGGTATTCCATACTCCCACACACCCCGGTATTAGTTGCCCCTAAACCCCCTCCAGCCTTACTTCCTGGCTGCGCCCCTGGAAAAGACCACCCCGAGAAACGATTGTGGTCTCACATTAACAATATGAATGAATTTTGGGGGTAACTCGCGTCAAGACTTTAAAATGTCCAACGTTTCCTCTCCTATGCTGGAGACCTCATTAGGGCAAATGATAGTTTCGCCTTTATCCACCATCAATGTACAGATGCTGGCAGAGAATTTTCTGAACGCCTTTCTTTCTGGAAATGACTGGAAGCCAAGTTGCGCCAATCTTCTGTCCGTTATCTCTATCGAAGTTGTTTCTGTGCTTTTTAATTAATTTAGTGATTTGACGTCTCACATTGAGTTGCTACGTAGCGGCCGCATTCAGGGGGAAATTCCGCATCTGTTTTGGTAGCACTCTGGGAGCTCACTACCGTAGAGTAAATATATACTCGTACTTACTCCATTTCACTACCTTTGAATGCGCCCATGGATTTTTGATGGGATCCAAGGCTCAGAGTAATAAAGGCCTTGAATCCCTCATAGGAGACCACCCTACTAATTTGAATGGTATAATTTTGTTTCTCAAAGAAACAGGTCTGTTTAGTAAAATTTTAATTTTAATAAATGATGTCTATTTAATAAAGTTTCTAATTTATTAACATAAATTATGCAGTGACGGTCCTTCTAATATACGACTTGAATCAAATGACTGAGAAGTGGTACAGAATGACCTAGCCCTCGACGCACCCTAACGCTCAATACTACTACTACACCATACTACTTATTTTTTTACGGGAGATATTATTGGAATTTTATTGGAGATTTTGTAATGATAACTCGCATTATCCATCACTATAATTGACGGCCGGTCCAACCTCCTCAACTGTTCTTCAAACCACCGAGTAAAACAATCCGCATTCATATCTTTGTGGTAGTCGGATAGCGGATCTCTACTACCTGATCTAAAAACTAATCCCATGCCATCGATAAAGCCAACCTCACTAGATCCTCCATGTGTCACGATTAATCGCCCACCTTTCCGTATAGGCACACGCATACCTCCTACTCCCTGGGAGTTCACCCAAATATGACGCTGGCAATAATTTTGGTTAACCCAAGTTTCGTCTAAGTACACAATATGTTCAATACTACTATATTACAAAGCTCACCCCAAGCGATATAGCCGAGAGAAAAGAAGAATGTGCCTATGAATCGTGGAAGACGGCTACGCCAGTGTTGTAGCAGGCGTCTCCTAACATCGATGATCGTAGGAATGCAACAATAGGGAGATTTTAAATTGAGTTTCTCTTCTGCTTATGTTCATCTGTATGGAAGACACGTTTCGCTGGCGTTAAAGTAAGCTTCTTCAGGAAACCGGTAAACCTGAGAGAACACGCGAAACGCGATGCATTTACACCACTCCATGGCAGCTTTCTATCCATCATGGGGAATTGTTGTTGATAGAAGAGCGAAAGATAAGAAGCCCAAGAAATTGTACTGGAAAATTCACAATTATTAATACATAATTTAATCTAATATTCATTTGAAAAAAAGAAATAAAATAGAAAACAGAACCGTTTACCGCAGCTATTCCATTAGTGCTAATAATTTGGGGCACAACCTTATCCTTCACCTTCTCTATTAGCTTCCCATTTATCCGCATTGTTATGTATAGACAGTGACTACGTCAGCCCAACTAAGTGAAGCGACACTCTTGTGTCATAGCATTTGTATTATTAAATGTTTTCTTCATTTTTCATATTCTTTTATTGCCGTTTTTGCTTCACACAAAAAGATTTCCGTGGTACTAATGGTTTTGGCTAGTGTTCAGCATAGCTATCGCACTGTTAATTTCTTTGAGTTGAATGTGAACCTCAAGGCTCTTATCCCTGTAAACAAGTTTTGTTTTATCTGCCATTGCCGACGTATAGTCGCGGATTATAGGGATCAATTACAAATTACTACAGTGGATGGTAGAAAAAACTAAATTTAAGAGTATCATAATTTAGTGGATTGATGAAACTATAAATAATTTTGCTGCGCACAGAGAAAAAGGCTATCTTCCTGCTTTTTCAAAGCTACTGTGTAACACGATAGCTTAGGGTTCCTTTGCCGGGTTTAAGGCAACCGCTGTCATCGGACCTCATTGCCACAAGCGCAAAATATCCAGTTTTCCCTTCTACCTCACTTCCTAATTAGGTGACTTCAACCCTTCACCATAATTTGAAGTTCCCGGCTATTGACCCAACAGTGTCCTCGATCACAACGCGAACTATATTTCATCATAGGGCATAATTTACATTTTCATCATTACGTAACGATGAGACAAACCCTCCAGGCTAAGGAAACTATGGACAAAAAATGTTTCAAAACAAGCGCTGAAATTCACAAGTTCTTGCTCAATGTAAGCGAAAATATAAATGTAAGTTGTACGAACATCAGTCTCATGGGGCGAAGTCATCGTTACAGATTTAAATACATCATGATCCATTGAAGCATTGATTTCCAAAACAGCACAAGTCATTCAGAAAATTTTTGAGACGAAAAACTTCCTCAGTACATTATCAAATACATATCATTGGCCATTACTTCAACTTCTCCGCAGTGATATATATATTCTCTACTTTATAATAACAATAATAATAATTTCTTCTTTCTTTTTAAAGCGAATTTAGGACAACATAATCCTCTCTTACATTTAACAAACATCCATGACCTGGATGGTGGTCAATCCACCCAGGCGGGATTCGAACACGCGACCTTTAGGTTTAGTCGAGGACTTTACCCCGGCGCCACCGAAGCCGACAAATAGCCGTACGTAAAATACTTCGTTTTTATAAATGGAATAACATGAAATACCCAAACATTGTAGCCCTAGTAATATTTTTTTAAACTCTTAATCACAAAGTCGTACGAAGTGGACTTACGCTGCTTTGGATATAATGGCTCCATCTGACGAGAGAACACTGTTCCATATTCTCATTTCATACTAAAATTTTTTTCATGATTTCAAAATCATGTTTACGAAAAGGCAACGTGAACGGATGTGTAGATAGGACATGCGTAAGAGTCGAAGCCAGTTAAAATTCAACCCTTGTTATGCTCCGACATGGTACCCTACAAGCCTCGAATTTCGAAGATTCGATTTTCTGATTTCCTCCGTGGTTTTATGTAGTAGACGGATACGCATTTTTTACTGTGCCGTAGATGTTCTCCGGCCAGGCTGAAGATCAAGAGTTCCTAAACCAGGGGCTCCTAAACCAGTATGTTCTGCACACAGATCGGAATTATTCTGATCCGTTTCCTTTACGAGCGCTTAATCCCGAGTGGTTGGAAACGCGATCGGAATTTGTTTTTCTAAATATTTCATTCCGATGACATGAAGATCCCTCATAGTGAGAGGTCGAAATGAAAATTTTCAAATACAACGTATCCCGACCGCGTAGCAAGCACTCACTATGAAAACCGATCGAAATAAGTCCGATCATTGTCAGGCACACGCAAAAACGCTAAGGACGCCAATAGCGTAAGATTTGAAACGTTGCCTTCGATAAAATGAAACCACGGAGGGAATCCAAAAATCTTGGAATCCAATCAGCACCGCGAAACATTTTGTCACAAACGTTTGGTAAGGGGTGGGTTTGTCTTAGCCAGCAAACATGAAAGATAGTTGCATTAGGTGTTGCAAAATTAGCTCGTGCATATGTGTGGCATAGACTGGCTCTCATCAGGGCTATTGTTTAAGGGGGAGTTCAGTAATTTCTGCTGCACCTTAATGATATGCATCGCCTCTAAGGGATGATGCGTCTGAGATATGATATGCGTAGTAGTGTGGGTAATTTGATGAATTGATTTGGGATTGGAGAACCATCTTAAATACTACCACCTTTGTAACATTCCCAGAAATTTCGGGGTTTTGGGGGGACGGCCACCCTAATTCGCGGTTTGAGGTTTTATAAGCGCAGACAAGTTGCTTTTAGATATTCATCAATTATTTTGAAACTTGTTTTTTTTTAAGCTGGTGGAATAAAAACTTACATTAAGATTACCATCTCTTCAATTTTTCCAGAAATTACGGGGGGCTGCTGCCCTCCCCTCTTAATGAGACACTTCCTCTCATTAATAAAGCACTACTCATTCTTTTGCAAAAGTAATAAAACCAAAATTATACAAGTATTTCGCATGAATAACAATAGAACACTTCGTACAACTGACCTATCAATACTGCTATCTCTCGCTATAAAGTACTTATTGGGCATTCCCTTAATCCATCCTTGATTCATGAAAGACACGGTCTCAGGCGTTAATTTGTGGAATTGCTTCATTATAGATTAAATAAATTAACTTTGTTTTATTCCACAATTTATTTAAATTTTAAATAGCACGACCCGGGTTTCAGCATCTAATGCTATCATCAGGATAGGATGATGATAGCATCCTGATGATAGTATTAGATGCTGAAACCCGGGTCGTGCTGTTTAAAATTTAAAATAAAGTGAGGAATAAAGCAAAGTTATTTCATTTAATCTACATCCTTAATTCATTAAAATCTGTTGCTGATCGAATGGTCCCAGGCTCATATCTCGTGCGAATATTTTGGACACCCTACAACAAATCCTCCAAACAAACAAGTATACTCTACCCTAAACGGGTGATATTCGCACAACTATGGCTAAAAAAGGGGCGAGCTGTACCCTCCTCATCTATCGAAAAGAGCCTTCAGGTCGAAATAAAGATCCAGTGATTACGAGGTGAAATATAGCTTGTGACGGCCGGGAGGACGCGAGTGTCCAGGAAAATTTCCGCTCGACTAGGCGGCAGAAAGTGTCGGCTTCTCTGTGAGCAGGATTAACGCCGGGGTCGGTGCGGAAGGAAAGGTTTTTTTATAGACTTTAAAGCGAGAACTTGCCCCACATCAAGGGAGATGAGGAAAGGTTTACGACCAGTATGGACCTCACAACCTGGAGGGGGGACTGGATGGAGGGGGGACTGGATGGAGGGGAGGGAAGTGGTAAAAACAACCCGAAGCTGCGGAAAGCCTGTAGTAGGGACTCGAGTCAGTGCGGGTGGGCCAAGATGAGGCTGATCTCAGAGAGGTAAAGCTCTTTACAACGCTTGAAAATAGACCAGGAATTGGTCACCTGGTGCTGACAAAGGAAGAAAAATACTAAAGGGAGAGAGAAATTGAGAAACCATATATAGGAAATAAAATAAAAATATTTAAACAACAGTTTTCAAAAACTGTATAAAACACTAAAAAGTAAAGCTTTTCATTACTAGGAGAATAAATCGTTGGTGAGGATTAGATTTATTTGAAATAATTGTGGAGGTGCTTGATGGGTGAGTAAGTAATGGCATTCTCGATTTATTCTTCGAGGTGATGAAAAGCTTATTTTTTACTTTTTAGTGCTTTTTATTCTGTTTTTGGAAGAACAGTGGTTTTTTAAATTTTTTTATTTTATTTTTGTTTTCTACTTTTCAGTGACGAATCATGCATTCGAGTTTTGTTACTCGCTTACTTTTAGGTGTTGAATGTAAATATATTGAATCACGAAACAATCGTATTTAATATTATTTTTGCTAATAATTGAATGTGAAATATAAAAAAGTTGAAATTTGAAAAACAAAATTTCGGAATGGACTGAACTTGAACTCGTTTTCTCCAACAATTTCCAGTGACAAAATATCTACCTAACTAACACAAAAAACTGACACCATCAACTGAATTATCGAAATATAAACTTTGACTAAGTTGCATGTATAGTTGAAAGAAAATTAATTTTCTTTCAACTGTTTAACGGCCGTAGTTCGTTCAATCCCTTATTGCATGTATAGTTGCTTGCAATGACCAATTAAAGACCATCGACAACCAACAGCAATTATCGATAGAGTAATTGATTTATTTCAATATCTGTCGTCGATATCGAACTCCATTTAAGGTTACCCATCGATTTTCGATTGTAAAAATCAACGATATTACTTAGAGGAGGGCTCAGTCCGTCCCGTACAATCTTGATTTATTTGGCTATCAGAAATTTCCGCCACGCTGAGATAATCGCAGGGAGACCCATTTATTCCAATATCCCACAATAGAATATTTGCGGGATTAGCATTGAAAAGTTATAATTCCGATAGGTTTTATCATATGTAACATAAAATTTGGTTAAGAGCCCTAATTGTAGTATACCTGGATCGCTCTAGTGTCAGAGTCGCGAGTAAATCCATTTCATAGTTCGGTAGGTGGAAAAACATTTAATATTCATTAATAGGGTAATTTCCTTCATCAACGGAAACGAAAGGCATTGATTTCGATTCGTTACCCAACATTAGTGCATTCATAATTTACTAATTATTTGGTTTTAGAAATCACAGTTTACACGAATGTTAATGGTCAATTTTAACCTCATTTGAAAAAGGCCAGATTGGTGGCCATGCGATGCCACTCCACTTGACGTCACAGGGACCTAGATTCTATACGATTAGATAGGAGTTTTACATCGTCTGAGATTACCAATGCATGCATGAGGGACAGAGCTCAGGGAAACATCTCTCAATAATCTCCTATTAAAAGTGCCTATGGTCGGAAAGTTTCCTTCGTTTGACAGGGTATTAATAATCCTTATTTAAGCCAAGCGCTACCTGCTTGCAGCTGGCATCATAGCGGCGCTCATATCCTCGCCCCAAGGTCACCTCACACGGCGGCAGCGGGAACCAGAATGACGTCACACGGGCTTTTCCCAGAATTCATAATTAACCGTCGCGTTTTTGCGCGCTTAAAAATTTTCACTTTTCATTTAATCATGAAAAATAGATATCGTTATTTAAAATCTAAAAGCGTGAAATACGTACTCCAGGAGTAATAATATTTCGATTTAGGCAATAAAAAAATTATATGAAACCACCCTATTGGCATCTCTTTGACCCTGCACTTAACATTATTCTCCCTCCCTCCTACTTGTCCTTCCCATTTTTGCGGTTCTTTTCCCAGTGTCGTTCTTCTAAAGCTTTTACTAGAGTCCTCCTCCTACCCTGGATTTTTCCGTATCTCTTTAGAGGTCTGTTTTCTCGCTGTTTCCCCACTCTACTACATCTGTTTCACACAATTCCACTCCAACTCTTCTTCCGATTTATAAATGTCATGTTCTCACGCACAGTGTCTATTAAAATTGCCTATGGTCGGAACGTTTCTTGTACCTGATGTGCTCTGTGAGCAGAAACACGTCGTGTCCATTAAAATAATTGTGGAGACGTGAAAATACCTTTTATTTTAATGAATTAACATTCATTGAGCGCCCGGAGAATACTTTGTCGTAATATTCCGGATGAGAAAGAAAAAGGAAGGTACTATTTCGCTCAGATGTCTTTAACAGCCGACAGAAGCGCTAAATTAAGAGAGATATGTTTCCGAACGGATAGATATGGGAATTCGTTTTTCCCCCGAACCATAAAGGACTTTAACAAATGCTAGTCGTAATTTTGTTTAAGTTTTTTCTTTATATACGTAAATGGCTAGTGTCCTAACCCATATCTAACCGTTCGGAAATATGATGTAGATGAGTATTCATGATAAAAATATTCAATCGAGGAAGCTTACCACAAACCCCTTCTCCGATTTGGGCCAGAGAGGGAAAATAATATCCTTTCGATGTTTTTTCCCCTCCTGTGGTCCCATGACGTCAATTTCTTAGATATCCTAACTTTCTCCCCGAATTCCCCCAAAATCCTACACCCTTTCCTCTTTTACACTCACTTTCCCAACGTGGTGACTTTCTAACCACCGGCTCAGGACCTCATTCCACCCTGTCAAAGAATGGCGACACCCAGGGCTGGATTTGGAATCATTGTATTTGGAGGAGGCGACCCACAGCTGAGGTCATTTTCGCCATGAGGGAAAGGTAGGACAGGAAGGGTGGAGGGATTACACAGGCCAACCAAAAAATTATGTTTGAAAACTTTTCTATTTTAATAGCTGATTTTTATAGATTTTTATGTACCGAATACAAACCTGGCCTTAGTTTTATTGTATCACCCATAGTTTCCAAGCAATATGTATTTAATATTTAGTCTAATACCCCTATACGGTATACAGGGAAATCAATGATGTTTCATCATACATACATACATCATCTGTGTTACATCATAAAATTGTTTGTATTTGCTGTTCACTACATCGTGATAAAATTGTTTGTATTTACTACAGCGTGATAATACAGGGTTCACTTGTCAACTGGAATTGGTCTACATTTTCTTTCCCTTTTTTCCTTGAAGCTTCTTGTGTATCTTTTTCTGCGATGAATCGCAAGCTGAACTTCTCGGTGAAGTACCAACTGTAATCCCACTTTATCTTCGTTCATTAGACCTACTTTTTCAATTGTATTAAACTATAAAAAACTGTTAAATTCTAAAAATATTGCTTGATTTCATCAATTTAATTGTAAAATGTGAATAAATGGTGGGTGATACAACTTTAAAACCATCATATTTGGATTCACCTACTTTAAAAACATAAGAATTAGGTATTTTCAGTAAAAAAGTTTTTTCATTGTTGGCCTGTGTTATCGGCGTCGGCATTAGCCTACTCTTAACGAAAGGCGCCAAGGGGACTACGGCTTAACGTCCCATCCGACGGACGAAGTGCTGTACTTGAAGTGCCCTCCACAAAGCACTACATCTACATAATACCCCGCAAGCCGACTATAAGGCGTGTGGCAGGGGGTGTTAGGACACCAGCAGGGATCAGGCAGCCTCAAAAAAGTCTCTTCCACGGCGAGTATTCGAACCCGGACCGTTTTGATGGACGAGCCAGCACTCCAGCCACCATACCAACCCGATCCTCAGGGCCGGATTTAGATGCAAATAGGCCCTAGGCCACTCCTTTTATGAGGCTCATTTCATCTCCCATTTTTAAGTCTGTATATTACATGAGAGATAATAAAGTACATCATTACAGTCCAGCCGGCGAGAGTTGTCCGATGGCACTTTAAAAGGAGGGGCGGAGAACGCTGCGCCAACATGGTTCGCAACCTATCGCTGTCCTCCAAATGCACCTCACACCCTGCCTAGTCATACAACGTAGTCACATGCATATGAAGCATTGACACAAGCCTGAACCACCAAAAAAAGCCCTTTCTGCGAATCGCCAAAGCAAAGGATTCATCCTTTGGATCCTTCACGCTCGTCGTCCCTTCTGGCTGCTTTCTTCACGGAACCCTTTTGTTTACATGTGATGTGGGCGTTTCCCTTTCTTACCTGGCAACCTTGCCCCCTACCCCTTCTATCTGTCAACGGACAACTCTCGGCGGCCGGACTGTACTGATATATCAATGTGTCAAATGAAACATTTTGTTGGAAGTAACCTTTATTAAAAATTAAATAATAGTGCTGCAGGAACAAGTGTCTTTGTATCAGTCACGCGCACGGGTGCAAAGTTAAATGTACCAACGGATGAAGTCCGCCATTAAAAAATATTTGACTCATGTTAGCCAGGATTCGAACCCGGATCTCCCGATTGCCGGTCAGATGTGTTAGCCAGTTACCACCACCAAGCCATTTTCTCAGAGCGGAAATCGGGAGATCCGGGTTCGAATCATGACTAAGTCAAATATTTTTTCATGGCGGACTTCATCCGTTGGTGTATTCAAATAATAGTGTTCACTGTTGTTAGAACATAGTATTTTTTTAGATTTTGTGCTTTCCCGGCGAATAGACTCCGGGAAGAGTCATTTTTATTTGGCTAAAACCTTAAATGTAGAACCCTCTTGATATTGAGGCCTTAGGCTGACGCATAGTTCGACTATAAGAAAATCTGGCCCTCACGACACCCATTCAACAGCTACCACTCCACCAAAAATTTCAAAAGACACCACCCACCTCTTTTCCGTCTCTCCCTGCTATCACTCTCCACTCAACATTGGCGATGATCCTCAATGTACAGAAAAATCCCTAACCTTAGATCATTCCCTTCTCCAAAGGGATTTCTGTGAGGACCTATTGTGCCAGCAAAAAAAAAATTCTAAACCAACCACGCCTCAAAAACCTTACTACTTCCATCTTGTTTAGAGTGCAGGCAGATATGATTTAGGAGGTTCAGTTTAGACTATTTTTCAGATGATATTTTAAGAGATTCATAAGAAGTAAGACGTATATATATTTGCTACAATGTTTCAGTTTTAGCCTCCCTTCCCCCCACAGACCACCCACTCAAACTTAATTCTATTGAATTAAGTTACATATGGCTATTCAAAGCATTTCTTCCTCCCGGCTTAAACATCCACCGATAATCCCTTAATTGCCTCAGCCCCCTCTTTGGACCCTACCTCCCCTCTATTTCCCCTTCCCTCAGCTATCCTTTACCCTCTACCTACAGTCTTTTACCTAACTCCGAGGAAGGTGGTAATGCCACCGAAAATTTAGTTATTAATGTGAGTTTTTAATCTTTATCTTGTGTGTTCTGTGATACTGCCCATCCTGGGGTTTTTTACGTTATTTACCTCGCCGAGGAACAATTCATAGTGTATATAGTATATATATATATATACACTATAATTCATAGTGTATATAGTATATATATATATACACACTATATACACTATGAATTGTTCCTCGGCGAGGTAAATGACGTAAAAAACCCTAGGATGGGCAGTATCACAGAACACACAAGATAAAGATTAAAAACTCACATTAACCCCTCAACGCCGTCATGCGTACCCAGTACGCACCCTTTAAATTTCGTATGCCGCCGTCATGCGTACCCAGTACGCTTCCTGATCTACTCTATATAATATTTTTTCTCCGCCAGGTATTGCATGTTAAATTAAAACTAATTACTCTATCATTTGAAGAAATGTTTTTCCTCTCCAATAAAATATTCATAGCGGCTTTATGCCTTCAAGATGTTTTTAAAATGCTTAGATAAAATTCCGTTTTAAACCAGCGCGTTGACGACTTCGGTCCAAAAACTCAACGCCTTCCTTCAACTGTTCTATCATGAAAAAATCCGCCTATTCTGCTTGAGAGACGTCAAGAAGGGTCAGCTACTTTAGCTTGAGATATGGTATCTTCTAAGCTGAATGCCTTCTCTCCATCTTCTCCTTGTTTGTCGTCACTTCGAGCCCCAAGTGTGTTTGGCCCGCCTCGTTAGTCCTTAGCGTCCTAGGCGAAGGGGCCATATGCTTCGCTCTGCATTTATTTTTTTATATTTTTTTTCTGGACAGTAATCAACGAAGATAAGATTCCATCTAAACAGTCAGCATATACCAGGGCCCCCTCGAGATATTTTCTCGTCTCTTGAGGGAGCTTCTAAACCACGCGCTTCAGTCCACTAGAGTCATTCATGCTGCGTGGCGTGCTTTCAGTCAGTGTGTTGAAATTCTCATCGGGTGTACTTCCTTTGTGTGGTATTTTTTTATAATTGGGGATCCTACGAAATGGGAATAGTATTGAAAGGCAAAAAAGAGACTCGGAAGTCTGTTTGTGTGTTAGGTTATAGTAAATTCATTGGTGGGGTGAATTTCAAGGACCTGTTATTGCATTCGTACCTAATGGAAAGAAAACGCCATTACAAGTAGTGTATGAAGTTATTTAGGAGACTATTGAATGCGGAAGTCCTAAATTCACATGTTGTTCATAGGAAAAACACGTCTAAAAATTTGACTTATCATTTCGCGTGCCATTGGTGGAGGTAATATTTTGGAAATATCCAACGTCATACGAACTGTTTGGACATGACCGTCACTCAATACAATTTAGTACCAAGACTCACAAAAATTGATTTCCTAAAGACAATTCCTGCAGCTGGGAAGGAATCAAAGTCTCAAAGGAGGTGTGCAGTTTGTGCGTAATATGGGAAATGAAGAGTTTGCGTGTGAAAAATGTGCAGTGGGATTATGTTTGGATTGCTTCGAATCATGTCACACAAAGCAGATTTTCTAAGGTAAATCATTTGAATATTTGCATATTGACGTTTGAAACATAAGCATGTGATTACCTATACAAAATAATACGGTAATAATGGAACTAAGTCAGAGAAGTGGGCAGAGTGGTAAATTTTCAAGTAGGCGAAACGGGTAATCCTATCGAAAGTATCCAATCTGTTATGAAATTTTCAATCCCAAATAACTAAAATACATCTTGTAATTGTATTTTTTGAATGCATGGAATGTTAGATATCTCACAGCTTATTCGAAACCAAAGAAAAATCTGTCAAAATTGAAAATTTATTCATTAGTTCATAAAAGGAGATACATAAAACAATAAATATTTTTTCAAATCGCTCGAAAAATTATTATATAGTAGCGCATTATATTATGCAAGTTCACAAAAATTTTCAACGATACTGATCCTATATTATGAAAGATATAAATTATTGAATGATAGTATGCCAAAAAGGCGAAGTCATTTAAAATCTCATCCGGCCGCTGAGATGGGATTTAATTAAATGCCCGCCGCGCTTGAGGGGTTAATAACTAAATTTTCGGTGGCATTACCACCTTCCTCGGAGTTAGGTAAAAGACTGTAGGTAGAGGGTAAAGGATAGCTGAGGGAAGGGGAAATAGAGGGGAGGTAGGGTCCAAAGAGGGGGCTGAGGCAATTAAGGGATTATCGGTGGATGTTTAAGCCGGGAGGAAGAAATGCTTTGAATAGCCATATGTAACTTAATTCAATAGAATTAAGTTTGAGTGGGTGGTCTGTGGGGGGAAGGGAGGCTAAAACTGAAACATTGTAGCAATTTATATTACGTGCCACGTGCATTTCGTATTTTCCAATACATTGTATATATATATATAAATAATTTAAGTTAATGTCAATACACACAGAGACACAAAAAAGAAACACTCACATTGGATAAATAAACTTGAAGCTATCGAAGCACTTCCGGCTTCTTCGTCAGCTGAAGAATGAATGGTGAGGAAAGGAATATATATATATATATATATATATATATATATATATATATATTTATACTACTTCATTCATTCACACGACGCCTTGAGCGCAAACATACATATAAATTCAGAGGTAAGGAAAGAAAAGGATAGGAACATATAATAGAAAAAGGATTGTCTATGATACGTAAAAGAATTAACAAAATTCCTCGATGAATGGACAGCAGAAATAGACTGAATGGCAGGCACAAATTTTACAGCCATCCCATGTGTTCCGAATAATGATGGGCCCTATGAATACCGCTAGCGCACACCTTTCTGACAGCATCATAATTTGCGTTCGCAACAGTAAAAAAAATTCGGGGAGGGAGGAGGGGGCCATTTAGAGAACGTACACTTAACTTCGCATTTACTTAGCATTTATGGAGGGTTTAAGCACTGGCGACCGCCATGTAAAATTTTGTCCTGTCAGTACAATTTTCACCACGTCATATTCGATGTATAATCTTCAAATCCGTTAGCGGTAGAGAGCATACACACTATTTTATCTGACCCAGCCTCTTTTGGAAGGCTAAAAACTTTCCCCTACGTCTATATTTATATAATTTAAGGTTTATGTTCACCTACATAACATTAGAGATTAGCATTTCCAGTGAGTGATTGAGGAATGACCTTAGAATTTTTTTTTCAGTTAAAGATAAGTGCAAAGATGCATTTGGGGATATAACAGTGTGGGGAACCATAAAGAAAACTGTTCCTGTGTTAACATGGCTCCCAAAGTACAATTGGAAACAGGACTTCGTGTCAGATTTGATTTCCGGTTCAACTGTCGCTGTCATGCACATTCCACAAGGTAAGAAAGCTGTATGATTTCCATTTCATCTTCAGAACTTGATGAATATGCATTAAATTACCGGAGCAATATCAACTTTTACTTTTATGAGATGGTCTCATAGGGAATAAATCCAGACTCGTGGTGGAAGAAAAAAATTTCATTGGAGCAAATATAATATTCTACACCCATTTAATCAAACATTGCTTTACTCAAAATTGCTTCCTGTTAGGATGCTATATTCAAGAGTGTTTTGAATTTCATTTCGTACTTAAGACTCACTAATAGCTTCAAGTACTTATAGAGTGACGAAGTGTGAGCTAAATCCTTTCAGTCAAATTACTTGCCATATGAGATCAAAATGCCTTTGTCAGTCGCAGTCTTAAAACCTACATAAAATTTCGCCGTTTTCCAGATAAAAATTGGCTTTTAGCTCTGTAAATTTGTTATCATCTCAAGGTTCACATAACCGGTATCAATTTCGTAAACCAAGGTTCAAAACTGTACGACCAAAGGATTTTAGAGTTGATGTCATTTTTTCATGATTACATTTTCGTTTCCAGGAATGGGTTATGCTCTCTTGGGAGGCGTCCCGGCCATAACTGGTATCTACATGGCACTTTTTCCAGTTTTTATATATTTTATATTTGGAACCTCAAGGCACATATCAATGGGTAAGAATATGGAAACCAAATACATACTTTTTTATCCTAAAGAATACAACAGGAGCTCTGGTATATAGCATAAACCACTGAGACATTTCGTTGTTAAAACAAATTCAGAGAATCAATCCTTCCACAATACCATATTTCTAGCATTTATAAGTATCTTTTGTGTATGAGAAAACACTTAAAAGTATTGTAATTCAGCTTCTTCAGCTCCAAAAATTCCACCAATATTCATAGAAATAAAGTAGAGGCCAGTTAGCACGTCTAACTACCTGATTTGATCCAAATAACTGCGACCTACTCAATCCGAGACGCACAATAATAAAATTAATTTCTGCTTTCTAGAAAAAGAATATTAAGATAATAAGCAGTACAATCAACGAAATAATTTGTTTCACAATATATTTTGCAATGACGTATTAGTTTGGAGCAGTTTGGAGCAGTGGTGAAGTAAAAAAATTGAACATATTACTCGTTAGCATTGCGGAAATTTCGCGAGGTTAGAACAAAAATTGTTCAAAGAATAGTAAATAAAATTACTCCAGAATTAATAGGAAAATGACTTCACAAATCGAAAAATACAATTAATTCTTTCAGCAAGCTAATTTGAACGTTAGTGGTGACACGCTGAGGAAAAACTAGCTAATTGCTTCGTTATGGAAAATTACTTCCATTACAGAAAGGAATATATACATTTTTTCTGAACTTCATCTTTCTATGCTTATAAATTTTTGTATTTTTTATCTCCGCAAATATACCTCGTTCATTAACGTTCTTCAAGTCTGATCATTTTTGCAACTTACAATGAATTCGTTAGTGAAATAAACAAAAGGGGGATCAGGTTGGTGTGATGGCTAGAGGCTGAGGCTTCCCACCCGGCGGGCTCGGGTTCAAATCCCGGCAGTGGCAGAGAATTTTCAGAGACTGCCCGATCCCTGCTTGAATGTTGTGTGGAGGACATTTCAAGCGCAACACTCCGTCCGTCGGATGGGACGTTAAGCCGTGGTCCCCTTGGCGCCTTTCGTTAAGAGCAGGCTAACGCCGACGCCGGGTTTCTCTCCACCCTTCCTTCCACACCCTTCCCTCATGGCGCAAATGACCTCAGCTGTCGGTCGCTTCCTCCAAATACCATACCGAAATAAACAAAAACGCCTAATTTTTCGCATCCTGATTCATATCAATCCTTGAATGAATATCAATATCACTCTAACATGAGCTTACAATGGAAAACAATGGGGGAAAAATCAATGCAATCAATCAGGAACTATCCTTAAGGTTTTTAATTAAACTTATATTATTTTATTCGACGTGACAGTGTTAACGTTTGCCCAAAATGACACTCCAAAAATCGTTATTTCTCGTCCAACAGGAACATTTGCAGTTATATGTTTGATGGTGGCCAAATCGGTCAACCATTACGCAAATGTGGAAGATGGGGTTCCAATTCCAGCTAATATGACAGAAACGGCTGTAACCCCCATGCAAGTCGCCACTGCGTTGGCATTTATGGTTGGTGGGATGCAGGTGAGGATACTTAAAATAATTTTTCCTTCTTTCAGAAATATCTGAAATTAACATGACCCAATTAAATGATCACGAAGCCAATTTAGATCGCAAAAAAAGTCATTAGAAGCACTGACTTTATCATTTTTCTAACGATCTTGATTTGTTGCTGTCGAATTAAATGAAAATTCTATGACTATCCATCATCGTAAATACCTGTGACATGCATCCATTCCATTATTATATATGAGGTTAACAATAACATTATAATGATAAATATATGAGTGCCATGCAGACTTTCTAGATTTCACGCAAAAAAATTCTATTTAAAAAATTAATATAAGTCAAATAAAAAGTCTATAAAAGCATTTCCATTCCTGAATATTAGCTGAAAATTTACGAAACATAGAAAACATACTCTTCTTTTAGGAAATTAAGCAAAACCTTTACCGAGATATAATTGTTTTCCATAACAAAGATTTTTACGAGTCGATCCGTGTGACACTAGCACTCACGTTAAATCCCGAAATTAAGATGGTATCCGATCAGTTCATAGGAGTTACCCTAGTTCAGTCATATCAATTTAGACGTTCTGCCTTTATTTAATTTTAATTAAGTAATTAGTATTTAAATAACCGTTATATTTTCTCTCTTTGACGTTATTTACAGATATTGATGTCCATTTTTAAACTGGGCATCGTCTGCACCCTGCTGTCCGAAACACTAGTCAGTGGTTTTACCACAGCAGCTGCCATTCATGTATTTACATCTCAAATAAAAGATCTGTTGGGAATTAAAGTGAAGAAGTTCGAAGGAGTATTCAACATTGGATTCGTAAGTAAATGTAAAACTTTTTGCATGGGGTTTTTCGGGTATAACCTCCACAATGAGCTCAGAGAAATTTTTAAGTTTAATCCATTTTACTTAACTCTTCACAACCCAATGTTGCTTCTAAGCAACATCAAAAATGTTTAAACTTTCAGCTCCATTCAGGAAATATCTAAAACACCCATTATTTTGTAGTGTGAATTGTAATGATGAAATAGCTGCCACGATAATGATCATTGAGTGAAAAATGTTCAAGTTTTCAAAATGAAAAATCTTGAAATTTGATTTCTCCCAGAATCAGTTCTGGGTTATAAAGGGTTAATTGAATTAACATCATTTATAGAATAGTGTAAGGCTTATTAAAATATCTCTCAGAAAGCCGTAAAACTCACTATTTATCCTAACATTTTTCTGGGGAGGGACCCCGCACCTTTCACTTACCCTGGCGGGTATGCCATACCCCCAGACACCTCAGTATTAGTTGCGCCTAAAACCCCTCCTAACCTTAATTCCTAGCAGCGCTCCCGCTCTGGGCTATACTAAACGCCAAGATAACCACTGAATTGAGATTTTTTATGAGCCTGCTCTAAAAAACTTCCTCTTAAACTTTCACTAACAAGCTCGATTTCCATCCATTGCTTCCATAAATTGCAGTTTTTGCGTGTACATTTTCCCTTCCATCCACGTCAGGTTTTTTCATGCATAAGTTAAGTTAAAATGATCAAAAATTGAGGTTTATTCTCTCTTTTCAGACATACATAGACATTTTCAGCCAACTGCACACTCTGAACTGGGCAGCGGTCGTCGTTTCAGCAGTGGCATTGACGATGTTGCTGGTCAATAATGAAATTATTAAGGTAAGCCATGGGTATATGAACTTCTGAAAAAGGTCTATGGTCTAAAATCATTGAATAACAACTCCCTGGACAAAACCAGCAAAGGCGCTCTTTGTCCCCTACAAGCGAGGTGGACTTTCACTCCTTCTCAGCTAACCCAAAGGGACTCCTCACCCCCCCCCCTCTTTTCCTGCGTCGCTACTTACTCCTCTCCCTTTCTAAAGACACGCGGCCTCTCTTTTTACCCTAACCCCCCCTTTTTCACTCTTCTCAACCCCCCCTCTGTCTCTTTTCTATGGTCCTTCCCCATGTGTCGTCATTTTACAGTTATGACTAGAGTCGTCCTTCCAACGTGGGTTCTCCACATCCCGTAGTTGTATATTTTCCCACTGTCTCCACTCTGTACGCCCGTTCCCACCCCCTTCTTCAAATATGTCAAATCCTCCAAACCCCCCCCCTTTCTCAAGGGTATAAAGGAGATTTTCAAATGTTTTAAGTGTCTTGTACCAGATGATGGTTCAGTGAGCCGAAACGCGTAGTACGCATTAAAAATTCTTGTGGAAAAGTGCTACGATCTTTTATTTATTTAAATATAATTAATTGTTTGAGGCGTAACTTGGTGAAAGCGATTCATAATTAAATTAAGAAAGAAGAAAGATTAATGTGAAAGTACAAAGTTCTTCTTTCTTAATTTATTTAAATATGTCTAACTTCCACCAAATGAAGGCTGAATCTGTTGAACTTACTCTATCTTTTTACAGAACGCAATCACAAATTTTTCTGCCTTAGCGTCGGCGTAAATATTGCGTCACTAATTTATTTAGGGAGGAGAGTAACCTAAAATTAGGCGGTAGATACGAGTACTCATAAATATGGGTATAGATAGGTTGGGCGGAAGATTACGAAGTCATACAATGTCAAAATAAGTTGAATAGAGTGAACAAATTCGTCTGTGGCTTACATAGTATGACCTGGTCTCGAACCAGTAACCCTTGATTCTCAGCCAAGTGCTTAGGCGCACGTTCGTGGATATATTTGCAAAGGACAAGGGCAGGCTAGCCCGCGGTTATTTCATCCGTTCTAGCCAAGTGTCATGATAATCTGTAAGAAGTGAAAGCAATTTTTATTTTGAGTTCCACTTATATGTAATTTATCAGAGGTAGAAAGAGAAAGTCGTGATAAAATTCAATTCTTGAAAATAAACTAAACATTGATTTTATCGATGATTTTTGCAGAATTAAAAATGCCAAAAAATTCAGATCGTATCCCTTATATAAGCTTCTATTTCTTTTTTACAGCCTAGGATCAGTAAATACTCGAAGATTCCTATTCCAATCGAGCTAATAGTTGTGATAACAGGAACATTAACTTCCATGTATGTCAATTTAGAGGAAGATTATGGTCTCCGTGCAGTTGGGCATATTCCAACAGGGTGAGTACCACGAATCCTATGCCTCCTCAAATACTTTTAGTATTTACGCAATCTATCTTTTGGTAAAGTATAGAGTATATTGGCCTTTGATCTGTTGTAATGTAAGTAATTCTGTTTTCATTGATATTTCTATGTATGAGGATATATTTTCCACTTTTCATTTGATTGCACAAGTCAAACATGTAACTGAATTTGGCATTTGACTCGAGGACAAATTACACTCGTACTGCGCGCGGCTTACGTCAGCTGCTTATAGCCTTCAGCAATCTCTAAAAGTCCTTCGCATATCAAGAAATGAATATTCTTGAGGTAGTTGATAATTCCTAAGAATTACCTCCAAAATCAGGTATTTATTTAAGAAGACAACCTGTGCCGTACAAAAGGAATTTTGATATTGCGAAAATATTTTATGAACCTAAAACATAATAATGCAATTCCCCTAAATTATATAATTTAATGCTCGCAGTAAAAATTCTTTTAAGAACTTACAAACAAAATGACAACGGGAATAATTATTGAAATACTACATTTGTTTTCCAAAACAACTTAAAAGGCAGAATAAGGGGAAATAAATTCCGTCAGGAAGAAACGATTTCCAAGACGATCGTAAAAATTTTAAAGGTGACTCAAGGAAGTTTGAAGGCCGAAGGATGGCTTCCTTATAGGTATGGTATGGTATGGTATTTGGAGGAGGCGACCGACAGCTGAGGTCATTTGCGCCATGAGGGTAGGGTATGGAAGAAAGGGTGGAGAGAAACCCGGCGTCGGCATTAGCCTGCTCTTAACGAAAGGCGCCAAGGGGACCACGGCTTAACGTCCCATCCGACGGACGGAGTGTTGCGCTTGAAATGTCCTCCACACAACATTCAAGCAGGGATCGGGCAGTCTCTGAAAATTCTCTGCCACTGCCGGGATTTGAACCCGAGCCCGCTGGGTGGGAAGCCAACACTCTAGCCACCACACCAACCCGATCCCCGGCTTCCTTATGATACGATGGGTACATTCGCATATTGTGGAGAAAGAGGATACGTCTTCCTCATAAAAAAACACATTCTCAGCTTCATACTGTTTATATGATGCGATGGTTCACGGCATTGCGGTTGTAGGGATTTGGAACGGGAAGTCTATTCTCGGAAAAGTGGTTGCTTCGGGCGGAAAGATAGGATTGTGCATACGATTTTCGTCGGCAACTTTGAAATTTGCTATATGCCTTCGATGAATGCCCCCCGCAACTCACCATAGTGGAGTGAAAATAAAATTAAAATGATTTTTAAAACGATTTCGCCTCAAGTGGGTGCGGCAAGGCGTGAAATAGGGAGGTCCTAGAGGTCCCTGAATGTATGCGAAGCAAGGGGCATTCCAAAAACAGTATACAATGCATAAAAATAAGCTTTTCATCCCTCGAATAATAAAGCGTGGTTGCTTATTTGGTATATTAGAAATAAGTGTAGGAGAACATGATAGGTGAGTAGGGATTAGCACCTAATATTCATATCTAAACCTAATCAGCTCTAACACTTTATCATCGCAATGAAGACTTTGAATACCAAGGTAACATCTTAAAAACCTTCAAGGCATGTCGAGTCGAATCTTGTCAACATTTTTCTATGCATTAAATATGAATATTTTAAATCTGGGGTATAATTTTCAAATTTATATGTATATAAGAGGGTGTCCGTTTGTCTGTCCGCCATGCGTTTCCTTACGGCTCCCCCGATTTGGATCAAAGTTAGTATATACGTGCATCTCATGCTCACAAACCAATTAGTGCTACTTTCGGTTGCGTCCGACGCGTCCTTTGCGCCATTATCTTATTTCCATTTGTTCCGTCAATCACACAGCTTTGCGATTTGACACCCTGTCGGGTAGGCACACCTCATTACATGCCCGAAAGGGAAAACATAACTCCAAGAACTATACACTCGCCTTGATTCTCTCGATGCAAAACTTTTTGCAGACTTGGCATTCACATGACGTTTTTGATCTACGCACGTACGCACACAATCATCAATGTTGTGGAGTGGGGTATAAGCTGATTCCATGCACGGTATACGGAAATCACGTTTTACATTGTTGGCGACAGTGGCGCAGCGAGAGGGGGGGTTTTGGGGGATAAACCCCCCCCCCCCCAGAGCTCAAAGAAATTTTTAAGTTTAATCCATTTTACTTAATTGGATTGATATTACTAATAGAATACTGTAAGGTTGAATAAAATATCCCTCAGAAAGCCATAAAACTCACCATTTTGAACCATTTTGTCATAAAATTCTGCAATTTATTAATCTCGCACCTACCCCTTATCCTGGTAGGTATTCCATACCCCCACACACCCCGGTATTTGTTGCACCTAAACCCCCCCCTCCCCAGCCTTAATTCCTAGCTGCGCCCTTGGTTGGCGAATGCATATAATACATACATATGTAGGCCATCATCATACTTGTTTTTTCCTTTACCTAAAAATCTTGCTATGTGACCATTATTTTTACCATGGGTGTCTATTCTGCTTCTAAGCTTTGTATTAGATAGATAGAAACTTGGTATGTACACATTTGTTATTCATGTACATCTAATGCTGCCACTATGGAATAGTCTACTTGCAGCAATGTTATAATAATAATAATAATAAATTCCAAGTTTCCCACTGATGCGGGTGCTATCCTTCCCGAGCGACGCCGGGTGGCCTGTTAGTGAACATCTAAATCCAATCAGCAGCCACTCTATATTTTCACACTGAAGACTCGTTGAAAACTTGGGTATTATCTTTAAAAATTTCAGGGCATATCGATTGGACACTTGTCATCATTTGTCGGTACCTTAAATATGAAAATTTAAATATGAGAAAATGCTGAGGTAAAAATTTCCAATTTGAGATAGAGTTAAATGTTGACCAGAGTTTCCTCCATATTCTCTGAAATTTTCAAGACAGTACCGCAAGTTTTAAACGAATTATGCGTCACGAAAAAAGACCGGTCGTGCAGCAGTGATGCGTGCCCTTAAAGTTCACCGTTGGACCGTAATCGATTAATGAAATCTTTGTCACTGACCTTTCGTGTGGTCTCGAAACTCGACGAACGCTTTCGCCTCAAGTGGGTGCGGGAAGGCGTGAAATAGGGAGGTCCGAGAGCCAGCGTTGTCGTTTCTCCCTGAATGTATGCGAAGCAAGGGGCATTCCAAACAGCAAGCACCGCACAGCGGCGGATTACGGGGGGCTTTTAGAGAGGCAGCCACTCCCCTGGAATTTCTGGAAGAATCGAAATGATGGCAAACTTTAAGGCTCTCCAAATAAAGTGTTCATTGGTTTAATAAAACAATGTTTGAAAATAATTGACGAATATCAAACATACGCTAGTCCATTCATATCGGAGACGCATTAGCACTGGTACTGAAAGGTAATGCATACGTCCAAGGCGTCTCAGAAAGTAATGAATGTTTCCGTCAGTTAAAAAAAAACAAAATTTAAAAATAATTAACGAATATAAAAAATCCGCTTGCCCACTCATATCGGAGATGCGTCCAAGGCGTCTCAGAAAGTTATGAACGTTTCCGTCAGTTTAAAAAAAAACAATGTTTAAAAATAATTGACGAATATCAAAAATCCGCTTGTCCGAGAAGCAATCGGAGAAGCAATAACACTGGAAATGAGAGGTACTACATACGAACAAGGCGCCGCAGAAAGTAATGAACGTTTCCATCAGTTTAAAAAACAATGTTTGGATCCAAAGATTGGCCACGAGATTGCCCTGTTGCCGGATGCTCTGGACAACTCATGTCTTCGAATGCTTTGCCTTCCAGAGATCGCGATGTACCCATGGCACCCGGCAACAGGGAAGCTTCGCGGCCAATCGGAGCACTTGACTCAAAGTAAACCCACCCAACTTCCGACCTAAACATCATTGGTAATTTTGGTTCCACCTGGCTTCAGCAATTTAGGCTTAAAATTTCGTGACACAATTTTTCCTCCCCCTGTATATTGAGGATTGTCCGGTAAAAACTTTAAGAAAAATCAGTACTGAATTGAAACGAAAGTATTCAACAAATTTTCTTTAAACCCACGAAAAATGATATGTATTAGTATAAGATGTGTAACTAAAATAAAACTATTCTTCAGCTTCAGGCTTCAGCAATTCAGGCTTAAAATTTCGTGACACAATTTTTCCCCACCCTGTATATTGAGGATTGTTCGGTAAAAACTTAAAGAAAAATAAGTACTGAATTGAAACGAAAGTATTCAACAAATTTTCTTTAAACCCACGAAAAGTGATATATATTAGTATAAGATATATAACTAAAATAAAACTATTTTTCAAGGAAATAATCTCATAAATCCCATGGCTTGCCCCCCCTAGTTATGATACTGGGTACGCCCACCTCTGAAGCCCACCGCTGAGATGTATTGCATACTGCCTAGGCTCCACGGAAGATATTGAACTGCCTACCCCAAAACATAGACCTTATTCCATCCCTGCAATATATCTACCTCTGAATGACTAATATTTGGGTTGCACATGAATTCTCAGAGTTATTTGAAGATGGTGAAATACCTCGAGTTATGACTTACAGTTATGGACGCTGAATTTGCAAGCGCACAAAAATAGAAGTCGTATTTTTTTAATACTTTATTAACTTTCCACGCACGGAGTAGATAATATATTGCAAATGAACTTGATTTCAATGCTATTGTGAGAAAATTCAACTGTGAATTGGTGGACGCTGAATTTGCAAGAGCACGAAAATAGCAGTCGTATATTTTAAAAATACTTAAGTCACTCTCCATGTGCGGAGTAGATAATATATTGCAAATTAACTTGATTTCAATGCTATTGCGAGAAAAATCAACTGTGAATTGCTCATATTCTTGGTGACTTAATCGGCTGGGACTAGCTCGAAACTTTTGGAGCACGTAACCTCAGCCACGGCAGGTGCCTAATTAGCTTTTAAATAGAGATGTTGAACATTTTTTAGGCCTTTGCAGTCTTATTCTGTCGAAAATTGACACAGCTCAACTTAGAAAATTTCCTTCGAAAAGATTCCTCAAGTATAATTTTTGGGGGGATTCCTTAGCTTCTTTCGATTCAGTAATTAATCCCGTGGCCATTGTGAACTAGGCCTCTTGTTCCTGAATTAGGCTATTTTTATGGACAACAACTTTTGAATCGGCTCCTACAGAACATGTTAAGAAAAAGTCGTCCTTTCTCAATTTTTTAATGGTAAGGATTATAAAACGAGAGATATTTTGTTAGTTACCTCCATTCAAATTCTATTTTGGCCCAAACTGGACATGCGCGTCGACAGCAAAAAAATTACTATGGCTGTGTCGTTTTTATTTCACCATTAAAACAAAAAATTAAAAATAATTGATGAGACAAGCCACTTCCTATGCACACAGCCGACCTCAGACGCATTGTGTATAGTATAACATCCAGGCGCCAAAGCGAGCCTTTATTTCGCGGTATGCTGCGTGTCCACGCCGATGGTCTTCACAGCACTTGGTCATTGGTTCAAAAGTTAGTTTCAAGAACATAGAAGTGCAAAACTAAGAGTTAACCGTTCAGTAGTCGCGTGAGATAAAGTTACGTAAATATTCACGTCAGGTCATATTGACCCAGAGTTTAAACCTAAGTAATAATTGTCACACGATTGGATATAAACCTGAGTTTTAGTAGTAAGAAACTGAAACAATTTAAAGCAATTTATCTTGTTTTTCCAAAATATTCGGTGGTCTAATGCATAGTGTTAGAGATAATTTGCAAGTACTGTCTTTGTATATCAAATTTATAATTGTGCGCTTGACCATCATTTTAATTGACAAATTTGGTGCTTACGCTCTCATATCAAGTAAATTTCCCATTCATAAAACATTTGGACAGAATACAGTATTTCCTTAAAGTAATTCATTTATTGTTAAGATTACAGTATAAAGCCGTGGTATGGACATAAATTTCCCAGAGTGGGAACGCAAACATATTTGTGATAGAGTATGAATTGATGCACATACAAAGAAAGTCAAGGAATGTATATTATCAGCAAAATGGCATTCCACATTATTTTTTTGGCTCCTCACTCGACTTATGATAGATTGTTGCTTTCAGATAGTTAATTACTCCTTGACTATTTGGATACGAAAGGTAAACTTTTTTTGAAACACAACAAATAACTTATTTTCAGTACTTTATATGTACTCAATGATCTTCACCCACTCACAGACATAAAGCTGAATCAAACATATTCTCACTTAGCATAACAGCTATGTAATCATCCCATGCCACGTTATTAAGTTCCAGAGGGTCTCGTCACAATTCAGCTACCAAAGTGCAGAAAACAAATACGTGACACTTTTACATTAGTGCAGCACATAACCTGGTTCCCGTAAAATGTTATTGGTGAATTGAAATAAGAAATTCTGTTTCAGATTGCCACAACCCACCTCTCCGACTTGGTACCTGATGAAATATCTAATAGTAGACGCTTTTACCATTACAATGGTAGCATACACAATTGCAATGTCAATGGCATTAATATTTGCCCAAAAATGGGGTTATGAAGTCGATTCAAATCAAGAGTTATTAGCACAGGCAAGTAAAAAGAAAGAAATTTATATTGATAAAAATATGGTGAAAAAATACACTTTTTTAAATGCAAAATTTCTTACATTCCAGGGTGCAGGCAACATTTTTGGGTCTTTCTTTTCCTGCATGCCATTTACAGCATCTTTATCTAGGACATTAATTCAAACGACATCAGGTGGAAGGACTCAACTCTGCAGTGTGGTATCATGCTCCATACTTGTCTTTGTCCTGCTATGGATTGGCCCATTTTTTGAGCCGTTGCCTAGAGTAAGAATAGATTTATGTTAGAATTACATTTTTGTGTGGTGATACTCAAAATTAGCTCATGATATACAACCACGCTCTTCCTTTACAGTGCGTGTTAGCCAGCATTATCATGGTCGCCCTTAAGGGCATGTTAATGCAGGTCAGAGAATTATTCGTCATTTGGAAGTTGTCAAAATTGGATGGTATGATCTGGATCATTACTTTCCTTACGGTCGTGCTAGTAGACATAGATTATGGCCTATTTACTGGCATGGCTTTGTCGCTGGGTATGATACTACTCCAAGGAGTAAAAGGTTACACCTGCCTTCTAGGTGTTATTCCTAATACTGATCTCTACTTAGACACGAGCAGATATAAAGCAGTAAGTCTCCATTTATTCAGAAACCTTTTCTTCATTTACATATTTCATTAAATTGAACGATGTATTATTTCATACGATTTTTTTCACTTTTCTTTTCAGGCAAGTGAAATACCAGGCATTAAAATTTTCCATTACCGTGGAGGTCTCAATTTTGCAACACGAGCAAACTTTAGGGATGAGGTGTACAGGCTAGTTGAGGTTCACCCGCAAAAGCTTCTTATTAGCCGTAAAAAGGCAGAGAAGAAATTAGCCAAAGGAGACAAGGTGGATGAAGAGAAAGTAAGGAGAATACCTACACATGTAGATTATTCAGGTTTTGCTCAGTCTTCTTCATAATTTTTTAAACTCTATCTCAGTTGAAGAACCTTTTTAAGGGTAATGTTGTAGTAAAATTATTTCGGCGATAAAATTAAGTCTTTAATTAAGTTAAGAATACATTTCCTTCGATTTGGTCGGAAGAATAAAAATTTTAGAGGGCACAAGGCAAAAAAATAATTTTTACTTTCGTAATATCTAAACTGCTCATAAGGTACATGAAATCTATACTGACAGCAAAATTATTGGAATCATCACTCACTAATTCACAAGGGATTATTCTATTTTTGGCATCATTCTGTGGCTAGCAATTGGGATTAAGCCTTTATTCCAAGTAGTAATATTGAAAGTGCCAAGGAAAATTATACTTAAATGATATGCAGTGTTGGTGACGGAAATTGATTGTACAGCAAGGATTACCTCACCTCATAATTGGCTCCCTAGGAACTAAGGCTGTTGATAGAGAAAATTAGAGGGTTTTTCATTGGAAGGTAGGGTACATTTCAAGGGATGTTCATTAGAATGAAATATTACGTGGGATAGGTTAGGTCTGTAATTCCATTACTTCATCAACTCCCCTTTCATACAATACATATTAGATATTTACAGATGAATGCATCCTCAATTTCAAACTTTGCTTGACTTCAGAATAAATTAAAGATGAAAAATAAAATATTTAATATAAAACTGTAAGAGGCTAAAATGGCTAGCATGAAAATTTTACAAAATTAACAATCTAAAAAAATTGGCGATCAAAAATGCTGATTAATGCTGGAATAAAATGTGTTGTTAAGACGTTGCGTTATGTTATATTGCTTGCTACATCTTAACAGAATAAATAAAATTTTAGACTGTCACCAGACCACTTTTCAAGTAATTATCAAATGAATGCTGCAATTAAAGTGAAATCATTTTAGTTGAATGAAATAGTTCTAGGGTCAGCTAAAATAGCTGGAAAAAGTGTTAACTGAAAAATATAAGGATACATATATTCATTTATAATCCATATATGTTCGTATTTTTGTTTTCATGTTGATATATTTCATCCATGAGATGCATATTTTTTTCAACTCATAAATAGCGAACCTAACTCCTCTGATACTGAGCCCTCATTGGAAGATTTGAATGGCTCTCATAGTCATAACATTAATATAGGCACCAATGATGCTTAACACCTACTTCTCACTTCACTTTATCCTACTTTACCTCGAACTTACTCCAATAAATTCCTTTTTCAGGAAAAATGAATGAGTATATTTTATATTTTTTTATCAAGGATGATTACCATGATCTAATGACACTAATTTCATTGCAGAGTGGTGGATTTGTTAACTTCGCCTACGTAGAGTCGAATGACCATGGTACCATAACACAAAAAGATGAATCACCATATCCAGTCCCATATGAAATAAGCTCTTCAGTCACCAAAGAGAAGGTAATAACAATTAATTTTGTTGCTGGTTTCCCTTGCATATAAATTTCCCATACAAAAGATGGCATAGCAATAAAATAATAGGGTGGTTTCCTATTATTTTTTTATTGCCTTAATCGAAAGATTACTCCTGGAGTACGCATTTCACGCTTTAAGATTTTAAAAATATGATATCTATTTTTCGCAATCAAATGAAATGTGAAAAATTTCTAGCGTGTGGAAACGCGACGGCTAAGTATGAATGCTGGGCAAAGGCCGTGTGACACCATTCTGGTTCCCGTTTCCGCCGTGTGAGGTGACCTTGGGGCAATGATGTGTGCGCCGCTGCGTTGCAGGCTGCTAGCAGGTAGCAAAGTACCCTGCTAGCAGGTGGCACTTGGCTTCAATAAGGATTATTAATACCTCATCAAACGAAGGAAACTTTCCGACTATAGTCAGTTTTAATAGGTGATTATTAAGACATGTTTCCCTGAGCTCTGGGCCTCATACATGCATTGGAAATCTCAGACGATGTAAAACTTCTATCTACTCGTATAGAAACTAGGTCCCTGTGATGTCACGTGGAGTGGCATCGTATGGGCACCAATCTGGCCTTTTTCAAATGCAGTTAAAATTGACCATTGCCATTCGTCTAAACTGGGATTTCTAAAACCAAATAATTTGTAAATTATGAATACAATAATGGTGGGTAACAAATTGCCATCAATGCCTTTCGTTTTCTTTGATGAAGGAAACTACACTATTCCCATAGTTGCAGAGTACTTAAACAAATTTTAATACACGTGGTAGCACTAAAAATTTCAGCCAGTTAAAACCCACAAATAGGTAATATGTATAAATGTTTAAGCATGTTTCACAATAAAAATGTTTTTATTCACTTTCAGCTTCAGTGCATCATCTTGGACTTCTCAGCATTAAGTTTCCTAGATCCATCAGGAGCAAAATCTTTACAATCATTAGCAGAAGAGTATACTCAAGTTGGGATTCCTATTATGGTTGCAGGAAGCTCAGGTTGGTTTTCTTTATTTGCAGATTACTTCACTTTTCTAAGTAAAACCAGCTATGTCCCTGAATGATTGATGAATTGCATCAAATTAAAATTTAACCTCGTATAATGGCATAGTCAAACCAAAAAAGAAAAAAAAATTGAATCATAATAACCCACAACAGTTTTCAGATTCTAACAAAAAATGAATAAATCACGAATCTTCTATTGAACAGTCGATTGAATCAATTGACTATATTATAAGCTTTGGAATGGACAGGTAGTGAAAGTTTTTTTGCCTACCTATTTTGATGTGATGCAATAATAAGGTTGCTTTCCCATTTTTGTATACATCGTCAAACTTTTATGCACATTACAAAGTTGAAGATTTATTTCATACTAATAAATTCTATATATTTTGCATCTCATCAAAAGTGTTTCAAAAGCCTATCTGCCACTAAGAAATGATCACATAACAAGAATTATGGTATTACAGAAAAACCTCTTTACATCATTACGGAAGGGACCAAAATTTGGGCAATTTGATGTATGGAGGTTCACTATAGATAGGTTTCCGTGATAGGCATTATTTTTTTATATTCTTAGGAAATAAAAGGCACTACTGTCTTTAAAACCTTTATATTTATGTGTTTAAACGAACATGCATGCATTAGTGAACATATATTTATTATTAACAGAAAGCGAGTGCTATCGCATGATTTTTTTACCATGATTTGAGAGAAAACGATGTGATCTCTTTTAATTCAACAGTCATTTAAAATGCTTGGGATAGTTGGATATCTTTTTTCTTATTTACTGTTAGGTATGCTCTCATATGGAAAAAAATGGCCACAACTAATGATTAATGTGAAAATTACAGCATATTAAAGATGTATAAGAAAAAAAAAGAATGAAACATTTATTGCTGAAAATGTCATTCCATTATTATTATTATCATGTATGTAATCGAGGCTGCATTAATGGTCTCTAGTTGTCTCGGTACAATTTGCGGAGGTAGTTAGGCTGTCTCGGGGGTATCTCCTTGGTATGATAAGTGGAGGTTTTAAGTTATAAAGAGGTTCACTACAATGAGGTTTGCCTATAAATTTACATGTGAATCTGATGGGACTGTAGGGGTGGCATGAAGTAAGGAGGTTCATGATGTAAAGAGGTTCACTACATAGAGGTTATACTGTATTAGTAAAGCTATTTTGATGCAAGGTTATGAGAACAGATAAAAACTGTGATAGAAAATTTGGATAATTATCACGCCAAATTTTAATCAGATGCCAAATCCCTATGTCTCAAGTACATTGTATTCATTTCAAACAAATAATACTTTTGCACTGTTTCACAAAAAACCTAATCACCCCTTTTATACCTATTCACAACACACTAATCACACATAGGTTATTACAATTATGTTCAAAGCTTTAATGATGAAAAAGTAAAAGCATGGATTTCTTTAATGTTTTGTCACTAAGAAAATTAAATAGTCACACTAATTTCTCAACTCAATATATTTCAGGTACGGTGTATGAAAGGCTGAAAAAATGTGGTATCATTGGAGGTACTGACAAGCCCAGCTTCACCTTGTATGCTACAGTTCATGATGCTGTCATTCACGCACAGACAACGTTACTGGATCGAAAAATCGACATAAGAATGTGAAGGAGTTCTCAATAGTCGTATTAATTAAAAGCATTGTCACTTCATTTTCATTGTAAATATTGTAGATGTGATTCATTCCAGTGATACATATTTGCATAATAAATATGTTAACATTATATTTTGTGATGAAGTAAAGGTCTCATTGAATTTCATTAATAAATTTTATAAAGAAATTGAATTTTACTTTTAATTTGTATTTGCCTTGCCGTGGTATTGATATTGGTTCCCAACAGTTTGTACCATACAAAGAATAACACTGCTTGTTCCCACAAGCCATGCAGCAGAAGATCCAAAACGAAAAATCTGCACATAAAGTTGCATACAACCTCCAGGGCAGACTTGTATGCCACCAACATTGAAAACTGAAGCACCTATCTTTTCACCCATACAATCACCAATTGCTCCTCTCCTCACCCAGACATTTGTAACTTCTTAACTTTTGGCTATTCTAGGTGCAAAAATTCAATAAGCCTTTCCATAGAATTGATTTGTAATTGGGATTTTAAATGGAAATCAAACTTGGGTAAAAACTTTAAACATTTGTATCATTATTTGATTCCTGACAACAAGAGCAAGGCCTGCTCAAGTATGACAAGTATGACCTGCAACTTCGGCACATTGGTTCAGTATGGGTTGGGGACGTTACAATCGCTTAATCATCTGTTAGTTTTCATCACTCACTTATCCAGAACAAGAGAGCCAGAAAAATTGATTCACAAGCTAAAACCTTTCAAATATTTAACACATTCAGGCACAGAAGCTTTTCAGAATAGTTCAACAAGAAATAATTATCCTTAATGCACATATTTCATTCATTCCATTCAAGGGATTATGACAAAAAAATTGTAATTACTTTAGATGGTACATCAAAATATCCCAGATAACAATTTTTAATGCTTATCTTCAAGGAATAAATAAAAAGGCAATTTATAAAATTCACTGTAATGTTCAATTTTATTTCTCAAACACATTTTACCATTGTCACTGTCAAATATTTATTACCAAGTCATTGAATCAAAGCTTGAAAGCTTGTTGCAATCCAGTCTTAAACAATATTCTTCATATCTCATAGACATATGAAGCTGTTCTCTGTAACACATTTCACAACTATTCTCTTCATTCCCAGGACATTTGATTAATGTTACACACTAAGTTGATTATTTAGGCAAAACTTACATTAATCTGGATATTGATTTTAAGCAAATAAATTGAAGCTGCCAAGTAAAAAGTATTAAATACAGCTGAGTGAAAACCAAGACTTATACATTGAGTTGTAATAAATTTATTTCCCTTGAGATTAATCAAATTTTAATAGAACACATGTTATGTTCATCACAGCTAATATACACACACATTGGAGTCATCTTTCATAGTGTAACTTCTAATACGTTGACATATGACACAGTATAATACGGCCTAATAGAACCTTAATTTCATATAGTCCTGTGAATTGAATAGAAAGTGGAGTCACAGAATTACTATTTCCAAGATTAGCGTGAAAAGGATAACTCATAAGGCCGGGCACCAATCACCTTACTAGGAAAATTACAAACAATTACCAAAATATCACTCAAGGTGAAACACAACCTATTGCACAGCTTTTCATAAGTATTATGAACAAGAAAATACTAAAAGATTCTTATGTACACATGATAAGAGAGCATAAATGCATTAGCATGGAGACGGAATCAACATCTCACTGTTGATGGTAGGAATATTGGAAGTAAAGAATCACAATAAATCACAATACATACAAAACACGTAATGGAAAATCTTACAAGAAGATACAGCACTAGAACTGAATTTTGATGAAAGAAAAAGTAATGATTATTACATCACAGATGCTCTGCTAAGGATAATAATTAACAGAGGAAAAAGATTGGAATGGACTGGTTTTTGGTCCAATTAAAAAACAAGTAAAAAGTAGGGAAAGATAGCAATAAAAAGCTAATTATATGATTAGGGAGAAGCAATGACTAACGAGAATTAAATAAAGAAATAAATATACATTAGGAACTTGATTAAAATAAAAGAAGCATGGAGGAACAAAGAGGAAAAATGACCATGCACATTAAGGATGGAATTCAGATGTGTGTTGGAATAATTAGAATCAAACTTAAAACGTAATAAGAGAGTAACGACCTGAAAAACTATTTACATACACACTACAACTGCAGGAGCAAATTTTTAAAAGCTATATTTCCATTTGTTAAGGAGTGACTGCATACACACTTCACATCCTAACGTGAATTATCACCTCCACAACCTGAAAGGCACATTTTAATTTCCTTTAGGCTGCAATTACAAGAATATCCTCGATAATCCATGAAAATAATGACCGCACCAACATCTGCATGCCCTTCAAATGTTCATTGAACTCAGATTGAGTGAAAAATAAAATGAGACAGCACAGTTCTCAAGTCACAATATGACTAAAAGAAATCCATGAGATGGTAGAGCTTCACTTCCAACCAAAGTACTGTACGTACTATAAATATGATTCAGGAATACATATGTTAAATCCTAATGAACCCTTTGGGAAGGATGAAAGTGTAAAGTTTCTGGACATTTGCATGAAGAAATGTACAAAACACTAAATACAGACATGGCACAATATTCTTGCTTCTCAATGAACAAATGAAAAATACTTTAACACCTTATAGATTTGTTCTGGATACAAAAGATCCCTATCAGTAAATTATAAATAAACAAAAAGCTGTTCTGCACAATAGCAAAATAAAATATTACCATATAAATTGCATCCACAACTGCAAAACCAAAAATATTTAATATGCAATGCAAAATCTACCTTTAAATGCATAAAGAATAAAGCATTATAATTTTGTACTCATTGATGCAAAGAAATATATGTTTATAACAACAAATTAACTGTGTTATGACCTTTTCAATAAGAAAATGCATTGAGAGCTGGTCATAACAGCAGAGAATAAAAGCGTCACCTTCGTATACACCAATTAAAATTAGCTGAAAGCTGCCAGTCGTTAATACTTAGAAATAAAATCTGTAGACCAAACTACTTGATCACTAACGAGGCCATTAAAAAAAATTCACCATTATTACTACACGGTAGCAACACTCAAGAGATGGCAGAAGTATCACATACACTCTCAAGCAAGTCTAAGAGAGCTATTCCTACCCAGGCATTATGACAAAAAAGATATTTTCTATTTATAAATATAAGAAAATACATGGTAAGTAAGAAAGAGTCTTCACCAATGACAGTATGCAATGCTATACGGTTGACCACAACATTGATAATTTTGCTCAAATAATGTATTCCTAGTAATACAGTTCACACCACAATAGTTTTGATTGAATTATGAAAATGACCTCGCTCAATCATGAGCAATAAAGACTACTACTCAAAAGAGTCTTTTTTTAATAAATAACATTATAGATATAATTCACATAAATACAGTATCACAGGCTATGAAAAAAATCCAACTCAAAAACTTCGGAAAAACACTGAAAAATACAGTGAAATCCTTTGCCTAAGCATATGGCCAGGGCTAGGCATGAGTCAGAATAAACAACTCCTCAATTCACAAACCATGCATGACTGCTTAAGGATATAAATGCTGAATCACTAGTCATACAAGTTTCCCCTAAAAATTATCTAAGAGTTTTGATTATCAATTCCAAATACAGTTTAAATTTAATTTTGTCACGTTTCAAGTCTGACATTCACCTAAGCATTATTTAGCTAATGCCATCGTCTAATCTCACCTCCCTTGCAATGGACGTATTTATGGATGATCCTGATTCCTGCTGCCTCTATGTCTTAGTACTAAGTTCCAAATACCCCAATCATTCCTTAATGTAATTAAGATTTTATAGTACACAATTACAATCAGGGGTTTGATTGAAACTGAGATTTAATTAGAAGACATGTTCAACATTATCACCTGATGTTTTGAAAGCCATTCACTATTTCACAAGTTATACAAAAGTGGCCACTGGAAATTAAATGATAAAATGAATATGGTTAGCGCTCGTGATTATCATTATTAAATGACCAAAAAAAGAGGTAAGGACCTATGGTTTTCACGCAATGATAGGGAAATGGCTCCACATTTTAGTGAGGATAAGTCAAAACATCTTAACACATGCACACGAAAGATGGGTGACATCTTCATGAATCATTTAAAAAATTTTGCTTTCCACAAGAACATCCATCAACTTAATCACCTTCCCTTCATTAATACTATCAGAATCACAATGTGCATGCATGTTAGTATTTGATAAATTCCTGGAAATTCTTCATTGATTCTGCGCACATGTAATTTCAGAAGACTGACAAAAAAGAAGTCAGGAAACACAATCAAGGGACAGCCAATCGTTTATGATAAAAGAATAAGTAATCAAACTAATACCAATCAACTTGAGCCATTTGGGAATATTTGTTCTGAGTGATGAAAACACATTATTCACAGGTCAATTAATCCATATACAAGAACTTTTCTGCTGAGGTATCACAGGGGTATGCATTTAGATGAAAAGGCTTCATGGAGAAAATTTAGAAAGAAATCAATCTTCGGATACAGTTTTTATGCTCATCCAGTGGCGCAGCGAAGGGGAGGTTTTGGGGGATAAAACCCCCCTCAGAGCTCAGAGAAATTTTTAAGTTTAATCCATTTTACTTAATTGGATTGATATTACTAATAGAATAGTACAAGGGTTAATAAAATATCCCTCAGAAAGCCATAAAACTCACCATTTTGAACCATTTTGTCATAAAATTCCGCAATTTATTAATCTCGCACCTACCCCTTATCCTGGTGGGTATTCCATACCCCCACACACCCCGGTATTTGTTGCACCTAAACCCCCCCCCAACCTTAATTCCTAGCTGCGCCCCTGTGCTCATCCACTACTTTATCAAAACTATGCCATCACCTATCCTCCCTCTCCATTCCTAGATCTAACTCGAATGAAAATGAATACACTAGATCCATGGTACAGGCTTGAAACAACACATTACCAATGTCAAATCCCAATGAGGAGATATGAATAGTTGAGCAACATCATATCAGTTGAAGTCAGTTCGAATGATGATAGGCTCACGATATGCCATCAATAAGAAAGATCACTCCAATGATAATCACACTGAGATTTGTAAAATGACTTACTATTCATGGCTTGTCACCTGTGACTCATGCACTGCAATTTATGATTTCCCAAGACCAAATCATGTACAACCCTTAGGGTAGAGAGTGGAAGAAGTTTCTTTGTTAAAGATATAAATTTTAAATATAATACAGCCACTTCAAAAAGCAATGCCTGGAATTGATTAAAAAAATCTTCATCAAATTTATATCACTGGTACTATAAAGAGTGGTATAAAAATACTCCGAGAAAACTGTATGATCTAAACAACAGTATCTTTTGGTCTGGTGCTCATTCACCTGCTGGATAATCATGGATTTCTACAAAAACGGGAACAAAGTACTCCTAGAAATAGCATCAAAAGTAAATGCTTAACAGCTATTTTTATTGGCTTTTGCCCCACATTAGCAATAAATTGGCTGTTACCATATCAAATAAGTTTCAAACTGTATGTATTCTCATCACAGGGTACCCTCCCAGTTTTATGGTAGGTTCACGAAGAACGGAAAACAACACACATTAATATCCTAAGGGACACAAGTCACATTGAATTTGTTTTACCATTCAAACAGGTACAAAATGCAGGAACTGATGATTGTGCAATACTACCCTGAGTGAGACAAGAAATTAAGTGCTGAGGAAATTAGGCTGTAAGCTTGCTATCAATTAAGGTCAAATATCACGATACAGTTAACATGGCACGGGGAAGACAAAATTATTACTTTCAAAGAGCATTCACACATTATTCCAATGCAAACATCATTTATCCGGGGTAATCACTTTTGATTAACATACGACTGCTGCACGCAAATATGCACTGAAATCAGTCAATGGTCGATTAAGATGAAGGATATGTTGTGAAAGTAACCTCATTAACACACACAACTTACTTAAAATGAATAACAAAATGAAAGACACATTGTTATCAGCCACAAGGTGCAGAAAGGTATAAAAAATTTTCCTTACCGTAACACTTGAATAATTAAAAAAGATTCAACAGCAAAGAGATCCACAACATGCTACAGATCACATTAAGGTATAAAAAACATACAAATACTCAAAAATCATTTCACACATGCACTTGCTGTGGGTAAACTCCACCACGGCCAACAGTTTGAGCCTTCTCCACTTCCACCTGTATCACTTCTAATGTCCGGTAAATGGTCCGAAAACTGGGCCGATTTGATGGCTTCTTATTCCAACATATTTTCATCACATCATATATTGACTTGGGTGTGTTCTCAGGGCATTGTAATATGTGTCCTTCCTTTATGTATTTCACTACCTCCTCATGAGTCATTCCATAGTATGGCTGAAGAGCAAATGAAAATATTTCCCACAGGCAAACACCATATGCCCATACATCAGACTCAACAGTATATTTATTGTACAGGATACTTTCCAAAGGCATCCATCTAATCGGTATGGCATCATCCTCCTCACCCTTGTAGTAATCCTGATGATATATTTTTTGAGAGAGACCAAAATCGGCTATCTTCACTGTCATGTCATCGTCCACAAGACAGTTGCGAGTGGCAAGATCCCGATGCACAAACATTCGATCAGATAAATACACCATGCCGGCAGCCACCTGCTTGGCGATGTTGGTCAACTCGACGGCGGTCAACTGAACGTCACGAAAAACTTCTCGGCCTCCATCAGAGGAGCTACGGCTACGGACGATGTAATTGGAGGGGGAACACGAACGAAGGAACTCATTTAGGTCACCTCTACCCATGTACTCAAAGAGGAGGCACATTGGACGGCCCACAGCACATACGCCCAACAGCCGGATGATGTGCGGATGGTCGAATTCGGACAGGAGGCAAGCCTCCCTTTCGAAATCCACTTGCATGTCCTCTGTTGCCTCATCTTTCAGCATTTTCACCGCCACTAGAGTGAACTCCTCCCCTTTCACTAAGCCAGGAGCCTTGGCCTATAAAGAGGAACTTGCATTTTCAACATGCCACAGAGAGACCCTGGAAATTTATTTTTATCAAATGCAATTAATCACCAGATGCAGAGTGATTACAGGGGAAGGCTTCAAATATAACTGACCATAAGACCTGCATTATTTTTTATGTATTTCTTTACTGAAGCCTTGACTTAGCAAAGATAAATATATTTCAACTTCTAGCTAAAATAAAATGCTATGAGTCTACCGGATGAATCCATAATGTTATACCTTGACTTTGGGATACTTGGAAAAAATAAACGACAAAACTTTTTCATAACAACACCGTTTTTGCAATGCGCTAAAAATTCCATTCTGGTATTTTACCATTATATCAAGTATTCCTATTGAAAACTTTACATTTAGGTTGGTTTTCAAAGCTCAGGAAATTTTTTTTCACAAACAAAAAATACAATCATAGTGTCAACCAAGGTGGCATTTGTAGATCCCCTTTTCCACAGCTCAAAAGTGGAATTGTGTGCACCCATTAGAAATGGACAATCATGCAATACAAGAAGTTAAACTTTATTTTACTTTTTGTAGTACCTGCAATTTGAGACAGACTTAATTCAGAAGTTGTCTCATTCAAGTTCATCAAAATGTGCCACTATACACAACAAATAAGAGGACTGAACTGCACTAAAACAATTACAGGGTTCCCGCTCTAACTACATTATATAATTCACGGTTTTTTCCACGTTTACACGGTCTAAATGTCATCAAATTCATGGCTTGTAGATAAGGCATTTTAGGCAGAAATATTGATAACGTAACAATCATTGTCCGCACGTAAACTATAAATGTAACAAGTGCGACAGATGCCTTGAATGCAAACTCAGCAATGAAAGTGCTATCTCCCATGATGTCCCCCATAGTTAGCAAAATTCAGGTCCGGATAAAGGGTATGAGTGGGAAAATGGAGAGAGCAGGGTGGCAGGGAAGTGGAGAAGTGCCTGAATTTTTGCCAGGGTTAACCTCTTCCAATCACAGGCTTAAGATCAAAGTGCTGTCATGGCACACAGACCAATACATAGTTGTTGATGCGTAGTTTTCCGCGGCGTTGTCTAGATGATGTCTCCATGTTCCTAGGCTTCACCGCGTGGATTTTTCTTTATGACGACAGTTTCTCCGGTATTCCAACCGGCGTCTTCAGGTCGATGTGCTTACGGCTTATTCACGGTTCTAAGGTTTTCACGGCTGAGTGGGAACCCTGAATTAAAAAATACTCTTAAGATATATCACATCGACCTGAAGACGCCGGTTGGAATACCGGAGAAACTGTCGTCATAAAGAAAAATCCACGCGGTGAAGCCCAGGAACATGGAGACATCAATACATAGTTGCGCTTCGAATACACGTGTGCAGATAAATGCGTGGACAGTATTCGCACGTGACTCGGCCTTGAAACGTGATCGAAAAATTTGATTTTTCTTGTACTCCGCCAATCGTAGCTCTACAATCAAGACAAATTCATGACTTTCTCCGTTTTTTTTTTCACGGTAGACGAAATTCACGGCTTATTCACGGTTCTAAGGTTTTCACGGCTGAGTGGGAACCCTGAATTAAAAAATACTCTTTAAGATATAAAATATGCAAATTGAGTACCTACCTGAAACACCCTACCAAATGCTCCTTGACCCAAATCACGGATGTACACAATATCATTTCGGGGATATTCTAGTTTCTCCAACTTTGGATTGAGCTGGGCACCTGTCCGATGGTAGGCTAAATTGCTGGGAAGCTTATCCAAATCGATATCAACCTCCTGCAAACATAAGAGAGTTGAGTTTAAAAGAAGGAATATTTAATCATTCATCAAAGTTTGCCCCTTACCCACAGCAACAGAGTTTCCGATTAAAAAAATAATAAAAAAATTGGCCCACCACAACAGAGACAAGCAATGAAAAATATTTCAGATTAATGCATACAAGAATCTAAACGTAAACACCATGGATTTTTTTACTTGCGTAACAGCACACAAAACAACAAGGAAACATGCCAACTTCGAACAATTTTTGCTACTTTAAGTAGAGAACTTGATGGCATACAAGACAAATTTATATCTTAACTATGGCTCAGGTAATCATATCCTGGGCTTACACACTTCGGTTAAATTTTCCCAAAGATGTTGACATGCCTGCAATGATCCTTGAAACTTAAAGCAAACCTCCTCCTGAGAACCCATTATAGCAGACAGATAAATTAATTATATGTACAATAGCAAAAATAAATTCAGAGTAAAAAATGGTACTTCAAGTCACAATAAAATGCTTGATTCACTTCTATCAGCTACAGAGCATGGTTAAACTCTGTCATAACCAGGAAGCCATTAAATTCCCAAGCAACTCCAATAGCTGCTACGATTGGCAGATATGTTGGTAGATGTTTTCGGGAATTGCATAGGTAACATTTTCTTGAGTAAGAAAATGTTACCTATGCAGCAATCCCCGAAAACATCTACCAACATTGTTAAAGAAGCTGTGAAAATCTTCATACGAAAATTGGCAGATATCTCTATCTCGTCAGATGAAAGACATCTACTGGGTTCAAACATAAGTAAAGAATGCACTTTTTTAAGGCCCCAAATTTCTTTACTAAGGTCTTCGGTTGGTACACACGTTCATGATGCACACTCATTCTTCACAGTTAACACAAAAAAGCTCTCATTCAACCGATGCTTCCCTCTGCAGGGGGGTGAACCTTATATGCCATCAAATACACTAAATTCTACACTATAAATGCTAATAACATCAACATAACAATCATAAAAACAATTTTTCCCGTATTTTAAAGGAAAAACTCGGGACATTCTACATAAAAAACAACAATAATTATGGACCAGCAAAGACAGTCATAAAATATAAGGAGTAATGATACAACGATTTTTTATAGATGACTAGGTTCTTCATTCATCAATAGATTTTTCCAGCATCAATATACCACTACGATAAAATTATCAAGTGAATGGGGAGAAGAGAAATAAGAAATGATTCTCTTCACCATGCATCTAACATAAATGTTTTAAGTCCAGTGACTTCGCATTAACCTCGCCAATGAGGACATACATACAACAGGAATACCAAAAATGTTGAGTTTTCCCTGCTTTCTAGACCAAAATTTACTGCCTTCAAATTATATATCCGAGTAAGAATTGGCACACCTTCACAGATAATATATGTCAAGTAATCACAAACTACATTTGCTTCTGCTGTAAAAATTTCCTTCCTTAAGCTAAATAACACCTAATAACACTTTCTCAAAATTATTATCCTAAAAAAAGAAAGAAAAGTTTTTACAGAGAAAGGCAAATCCATTAGAATTTATTACAACAAACAGATGCAGAAATAATGTGAAGAATAGAGGAAGCTATACTATAGAACCTACAGATAAAATATATATAATAGTATTACATGATGAGTAGGTATAACTTGTCATTTTCTGAGGAGACGTACGGCAGAGTAGACATCTAAATTAGAAGCTAGTTTGTTCCTCAAAATTCACAGCACGAGCATTAATTACTGAGTATCGTAACATCAGCTTTGAAGATGAAAAACAGAACCGTTTAACATCAAAGATGCCGTATGATGAGGGTCTCATAAATAAAGTAGATAGGTTCATTTTTACATTCACCCATACTCACTTAAACTCATTCCTAGGGATGTGCGAGTACTCGAAAATTCGAGTCGAGTCAAGTAGTTGGTACTCGACAAGTGTTTCGAGTAGTGTTACAAATGTTGAGTCAAGTAGTTTCGGTTACAAAGCTGTCGCGGCCAGTATGCCCAGAAATCTGCCGACAGGAGGCACTATCATGAAACTCGAGCAATAATATTGTTTTAAAAGGCGATAAGTCGTTCTAATGCCTTGCCCCAGGAGATTCAGCATGTTGTATACGTAGCAGTCAACTACTATAGCTGTCAACGTGGGCCCTGGCCTCAGGGGCCAACTGTCTTCCAACGAGGTGGCGTAATTGGAGTAGCCCGCTTTGTCACTCATACTTCCTCTTGCGACACTTTTACACCCTACCATACTTTCTTCACTCAAACGCAGAGAGAATATGAAAAAATTGTTAAGATTTCTATGGAAAAAATGTAACTCTTAATTATAGTGGACAATACCGGTTTTCCCGGTGTTTCACATCAAAAGTGAATGCCATCTTTTAGCATTTTTGGGTACTGTGTACACCCGATGTTAATACATATTCGTTTATTCCTTCATTGCATTTATTTTCCTTCTTGAAATTATGAAAAAAGAGGTACTCGTGTAGATTAAAAGAAGTAATAAAGAAAAAAATACTTAAGCTAAAGCTAAGTTTTATAGTTCCTTTACTTCGTCTCTTATTCCATGAAGATTGAAGATCCATCAAAATTGTTGATGTAAATTTTAATAACAATTCGCGAGGTTCCCAAATTTTACAACTTTGGCAAGAAATTACTTGCACAGCCACACAACTGAGTAGTCAAACACAATTTTCAGTGGGCAGTAATACTGTAACATGGAGATGTCAAAACCTGCTGCTTGAGCATGTAGGACAATTGGTTTTTCTACATGAGAATTCGAAAGGATCAAATATTACATGATGTATTTAGGTACATAATCTTTATTACAATAAGGCAAATGCCTTCACTGAGGGCTCTTCTGAGCAGTTTGAATACATATATTAATTAAATTGATGACATGTTATTACATGTGAATTCAAATCAATTGTGCTTACGGAACTGTTTAAGACTCATTAATTTTCATTGCTCTCCTAATTCTGCCACAATTTACACCAACGTTCGTCACAATTTTCCTTTTTACACCAAGTCAAGAATTCTAAGTAGAAAATGTAGGGATGGGAAAATATAGGGTTAGGAAAAATGAGAATACGCTGGAATATGCATTGCTGTATTGCCTAGTTCACAATTGCCCTAATCAACTTGCTACTCGCGAGTAGTTTTCAACTCAACTCGTGATCAAAAAGAGATACTCGCACATCCCTACTAATTCCTATAAATAAAATTATGCGAGGAAATATAACCCTATATAGATGAAGGAGATAATGAATAACTTCCAAAATTAACACTTTTGATAAGACCAAAAATTCTAGGTTTTTGTTAATGGCTGTGAAATGTATGACGAATATGAAGTGGTAGTACATGTGACACAACTGATATTATGCTAATGAAATATGTCAACAATACTACACCTATTCAATGTTAAGAAGATGATGAATGAAATTAGGTACTATCTTAATATAAAAATTAATGACACATCAATATAGAATGAAAAATTACAGACAAGTGAGAGCATTTCAAGCCAAGATTGATTATCCTCTTACATATCTCAGCGGATAGAAAGATGTTCCGCAGAATATGATAGTTTTATTTTTTTGCTTCATCTGAGATGATGTAACTCCAGGGAAAAACAGATTAACCATTTCGAGGGCTACCTTACCTTACCAGTATAGGAGTTCATTTTTAATCATTTCATGTTGAGGAATAAAGCTTTTTCCATGCAATGTATAACGGGCAAATTACAAAAACAATGTCACCATTCAAAATGGAAGAAAAGCCGTTGAATGAGAAGAAATAAAATTAACAACCAATAGAAATGAAGAGTAAACAATTACCTAGGAGAGCATTACGATGTGAACAAAAAGATAAAAGCTGGTTGCAAAATAAATGTTACAGAGAAAAGACGTTTTTCAGCGAGTCAAAGTTTATAGAAGAAATTGGGAGTAATAAAATAAGCATTCAACAGTAAGAACACCATGATCCTTTCAATACCACAAGCACCAAATGTTCTATGCAAGCAAATCTCATCTAGGAAGAAAGTATTCCATTCGTTTGAGCATGACGGCAAACAAGAAAATAATGTAAGGTTACCTTAATACATAGTTTAGAAAGCACTTGATATGATGAATTTTTCCTTACATGTTTCTTTACCTGAGTTGCAGTTGGGTTGTACCCTACTCGGTGGTTGTATAATCGATGGCAAAGCAAAAAAAGAAGGAGCATCATTACAATACCAGCAAACCCAACTGCAGCTAGGATGAGCATGATAGTCGGAGTGAAGAATCTTTCCATGCTCATGTCATTAAGTTCTATCTCAAATGTTAGGTCTGTTGAGTTTTCTGCAAAATGAAAAAAATACAATGAGGTGATGGAAAATATTAACATAAAAAAGCAGTGGTTCTGCCAAAAATATTTACTTAGCACTATGATTCGAAATAGTAAAAATTGTTAAGATCTGATGAGCATATGAGTCTAATAAAAATACAATGATAAATGCGCAAAATTATAACAATGAATGGACCATAATAATCATGAGGAAATGGCACCACAAAATTGGTAAGAGGAACCTTCACCTTAAAAACTTTGTAAGAGCATTGAGATGGAGTTGGGAGTCCCCTGGTTAGTTCAAATCAGAGGTGATGGCAAAGCATTCTGAAGTAATTCAATTACGGCAATTACAGTAAACTCTCGATTATGCGAAGCAGGATTTTACGAAGTTTTCGATTATACGAAGTGATAGTGCGGTCCCGGCGAAAAGCCTATGGTAAATACATGGTGCTATTCGATTATACGAAGTTTCGATTATACGAAATTTTTCGAATTTACGAACCTCGGATCGGTCCCCAGGAGCAAAAGGCATTCGTTTATACGAACTATGGCGAAATATTTGTCAACAAAACTAGTAACGCCGGCGTAAGTAGCTAAAAAAATCAGCGCTTCCAACTGTGGTTCATCAAAAGTGTGAAATCGTAAATGATAGTGCAACTTTGGAGAGAAAGGGTTCGCCTAAAACCTCACGGTGGGAATTTAGGGAAAGTAGGACTTAATTAAAATATCGCGACTGATATAATGCCCCTATTTACGTGCCTATTCGTAAACATCGCATCGACAATACTTCGTAGTTTAACATGTCAGGAAGGTCGAGCGGGGTATTTCGTTGACTCCTAATTAACCCTTTGCACTGCTGTGAACGTACCTGGTACGTTCGCAAGTCAGGCTGCTGTGAACGTACTTCGAAGACTACTTGACTACTTTTCGCCGAAGCACTTCGAAGGGTCCCTAATCCGGGACCCTTTCCTCGACGAGCTCACCCTGGCTGGCCCCTCTATTCGACCCTCCGAGCGTGGGGCCTTTTGTCCCCAAAAGTGACCGCTCTGACTGCATTTTGAAAATCTATCAATCAATGCCATCATCAAAAATAATTTTTTGCATCGCACTCCTGCCTATCAGGCATTCAAGTACGTCTCTGAACCGTGTTTCTGCGATGAGGAATAACGACTTTGTTAACTTTGCTAAAATGGCCAAGTTAATAAAATTGTCATTTTTCATCGCAGAAACACGGTTCAAAGACGTACTTTATTTCCTCCACTACAATCGCAAATTGCTGGAAATCGGCCGGATTCCCTTTGATAGCGCATCATGAGGATGTTCTCGAGGTTGGTAATTGATACAACTAGCCTACTAGTAATTCTACTGCTATAATATCACGGCTATGGTTGATTCGTTACGTTATACATTCAGGAAGCAGCAGCGGATAAAATCGCGGAGGAGATTAGTGGCTTAATAGATGATTTTGAAAAATTCTTGGAAAAAGCAGGAAGAGCGCAGCGCGCAACATCAAACGATTATATTGCCCTTGACGATGATCTCCGGGCTTGCGACAATGGGACGCCGGTACATGTGTCGGAAGAAGCAGCGGCCGGGACTAGTCATAATAGCAGTGACGACGAAGATGAAAGTGAAGTAATTTCACCAAATAAAAAAGAAGTACCCGCTGCCCTCCAAACATTAAGGTATATTGATCTGGCTAACGAGTTAGGTCCCCAATTTCATTCCCATTTATGCAAGTGAGAGACCATGGTGGAAGCGGCGATGGAGAAGGACAAAAAGGAAAAAAATAATTGATATTTTAGTACAGTAAATTCCGGTTATTACGCGCCTCACTTTACCGCGGTTTCGGATATACCGCGGGTCTCACCATGTCCCCCGAAATGATTACATTGACCTTTTTTTGAGGTAGGTAACTTTGTGGCGAATTTTATCTCGGCGTGTCTACCGACGCGTCGCAACGGCGCTACTTCGAGCGACTGTATTAACGCGGTTGGCGACGTATTCCATACATTGTTTCGTAGCCATAAAAAAAACTCGGTAATTCCTGATCGGTCATTGTGTCTTGTGAACTCGAGCTGAAAAGTGTTTTGCACAGCTATAATAATTTTCGAGATTCAGGGAGATTGAGATAATTCTCTTTCGTACGTTCGCACCGCGGCGCTCAAACCAAGGTAGGTACTCAATGCCCACAGGCTTCGAGCATTTAATGATGAATGAGCTGTTTTACCTTTGTCTTTGGCTTAATATTAATATGAAAATTACTTTTTTACGAAAATTTTCATTGATTTTAGGGTAAAAACGATGTCTGCCAAAAGGAAAACTTACACATATAAAGAAAAGTTGGGCATAATCGACAGAGTGAAACGCGGTGATTCAAAATCAAGTTTATTCAGGGAGTTTGGTGTTCCTGAAGGAACTATTCGTGGTTGGATGAAAGAAGAAGATAAATTACGATCACATGTTGATCAAGTGGATGACGAAATAGGACTTGATAGAAAAAAGGCCAGATTGAGTGCTGCTGGTTTACGTGGTTTGTTCAGAAACGCAGTGAAGGTGTTCCATTATCCGGTCCACTTTTACAAGCACAGGCAATTAAATTAAATAAACAAATAGGTGGTGCTCATGATTTTGTGCTTCTGCTGGCTGGCTATCGAGGTGGAAAATTCGCCACGGGGTAGCGCAAGTTAACATGCAAGGAGAATCTCGTTCCAGTGACAGTGAAGCAGCTAGAGAATTCTGTGGGACTTTACGCAAGATGATTGATGAACGTGAGTACACTGAAGAGCAATTGTATAACTGCGATGAAACCGCTCTCTACTACAGATTGCTTCCAACAAAATCACTTCATATTAAGAAGTCGGCAAATAAATCCGGAATAAAAATGAGCAAAGAAAGAGTGACTTTATTACTGTGCGCTAACAAATCAGGAAGTCACAAGTTAAAACCTCTGTGTATTGGTAAAAATCGAAGTCCTCGGTGCTTCAAGCACGTTAATATGACAGCACTACCCATAAATTACAAAAACAGTCAGAATGCCTGGATGACTCGAGACATTTTTTTATCTTGGTTCAATGAAGATTTTGTTCCATCGGTTAAGAGCCACTTAAGATCAAAAAAGTTAGAAGAGAAGGCACTACTTCTGTTAGATAACTGTCCGGCCCATCCGTCTTCTGAGCTCTTGATATCGAGGGATGGCAAAATAGTGGCTTCGTTTTTACCAAAAAATACGACAGCTCTTATTCAGCCCATGGACCAAGGGATAATCAGAGCATTTAAAGCCCACTATCGGCGGGAATTGCTCACTAGTGTCATAAATTCAGAACTGCAGGTACAAGAATATCTGAAAACAGTCACCCTGAAGAACATGGCTTATAATATTGGTTTGGCATGGAAGAAAATAACTTCAGCTACAATCCTCAATTGCTGGTCAAAGTGCGAGTATACAGCGGGCAATAGCATGGAGGACGAAGACGAGTTTTTGGGTTTCATGGAAGAGGACGCACGTGAAGCTTCAGATGTTCTTTGTAATAAACTATTTGTGAGTGATTTCGAGGCCTGGGTTCGCGAAGACGAGGAGACTCCTGTATCTGCTTATAAGAGTGACGAAGAAATTGTGGCTACAGTCCTGAGCCGCGCAAAAACAGCTGCATTATCGGAAGATGAGAGCGAGAATGAAGAAGACGAAAGTGAGGTCGAGATGCCAAAAATTGGCCATTCATTACATAATATAAGTGAATTGATGAATTGGTTGGAGGGACAAAGTGATTGCGATAGTATTCATCTGTTGCACTTGCAAAGCATAAAAAATTACGTGACAAAGAAACGCCATCAACTATCGCGGCAAAAGAAAATAACCGAGTACTTTAGAAACTCCCGTTAAAGTAGAGCGTCTAAATCATAAAATAAATATTTTAATAATGTATTACGCAAATAAATTGGCTATAAAAATTACCTTTAAGGGTTTTTTTATTGCTTCCCACGCAGAGTCCCGTAATAACGCGGTTGTCCGATAACGCGGGTGTAAACTATGTCCCCCTAGACCCGCGTTATAACCGAATTTTACTGTAGTATCTTTTGGTGTATATAATAGCCTTCCTGAATAAACAACTTAAATATCTTAAGTATTGGGCTCTATTAACCGCCAACTTATTTTTCAGTCTACTCGTAATGAAGACGCACTTCTAACCGTGAACTTTCTTCTCGCGCGTCTCCCCGTTTTCCCATGCCGAGAGATCTTTCTTTCCAAAGTCTTTATTTACTTCCTCCCGCGACCTTCTGCTGATCTTGCTGACACCCATCTTACGCATCCCAAACCCCTCCTTCCCCAGCATTTCCCCCAGCAAACGTAGATTGAGGCAGAGCTGAAGGCCATTTTCCCACCCTTCTTTCTCCTGCCCCCTTCACCACTGTTAACCACTCCTTTGTGCTGACCACACTTCTTTCCTCAGGCAATCCCCATCCCACTCTTATTCACCCCACCCACTGGGAACGTTCCCCGATTGTGGAGGAAGGCATGGTTCATCTTTACCTGCAACGGGGGTAAGTTATTAACAGGAGAGAGGCTGAAGAAGTATCTTCCACTATCAGGGAAATGGTGCCATGCTTATAATTTTCTCTCTTCTTCCCTGCTGACGTTTCAATTGAAATTATTTTCTTTGCTCTTTCCTCACTATATTTATTTACGATTATTGCGCGACTATTTTTAGTGCTAAAGCTAAGAAAATCTTTTCTCTACGTCAATGATTCTTTGCATAACTTTCAATACGGAGGAGAAAGGGACACGAAAAGTAAATGAGGTGAATGTACAGGGTTTTGCGTGTCATTTTTGGGAATTCACGCAAGTGAACCAATACTTCACACACGTTGAGAAATGATGAAACATCTCTTGTAGAAAAACAATCAATGCGGATAATAACGTTTCCCTCTTTATTTCTCCGATAATGGAAGATGTTTCTCCTGTCGTTTTCCGGTTGGAACCTTGCTCCTGTCGGCATAAAAGAAGAGAGAGAAATACTATATGAACATAACACTTCACACCCGGTATGAAGAATATGGTCCGGATGAAGAATAAAGTCTTTCGTAGCAACGTCTACGAAGATGATGGAGCACAGTATCCGGACGGAGAGCTCAAACAGAATTTACTTCAGATATTCGCCAGAAGATAATCATATCCTACGAAATTTAGAATCGTAACAATCTCAACAAAAATAACCAATGGAAAAGATAGCACATTCAACTGAATATACAGAGTAACTCGAAATATTAACGTACGAAGGTTATTTTGGAAACGGGTAAGGCCCTCGTTTTTCTTTTTTTTCTCGTCACTGAGCGATAGAGGGCGACATAAATGGCGGTTAGGCCGGCTGCCGCTAACATTCCGTGGGTGCTGGAAACAAATATCTATCTTACGCGAACTTAATAGTTGTTATTCGCTCCTAACCACAAATTTGTAACATTAAATTCTTATAATAAACTTTGCAATTAATTATTTGATTACGTTTTCTAAACTGGTCGGGAATTTCTTAAGCGATCGTTGATGTTGAAGTATGAACAAGAAATGGGAATTTTATGGTGGTATAATTATTTAACGATTTTTCTAGGGATGGGTCGAATAGTAGATTTCTCGAATTCGAATATCGAATTCGAATATTAAATCATTGCTCGAATATTCGAATACCTCGAATTTCGAATACCTCGAATACTAAACGATGAATGTGAAAATGTTTGACTAGGTCGCCTATGCAGCAGGAAACCCAAGATTTTGGCGAGTAATTGTGATTGCCTTTAAAGGATTCAAACAGGAATTTAGCTGATTAATGGAATATTTTAATTTTATGTAAACAATAGGGTAGTTTCCTTCATTAAAGAAAACGAAAGGTATTGATTGTGATTCGTTACCCACCATTAGTGTATTCATAATATACAAATTATTTCGTTCTAGAAATACCGGTTTAGACTAATGGCAATGTTCAATTTTACCTCATTTGAAAAAGGCCAGATTGGCGCCTATGCGATGCCACTCCACGAGACATCACAGGGACCTAGTTTCTACACGAGAGGATCGGAGTTTTACATCGTCTGAGGTTACCAATGCATGCATGAGGCACAGAGCTCAGGGAAACATGTCTTAATAATCACACAGTCTGTTTGATAAGGTATTAATAATCCATATATAAGCCAAGCGCTACCAGCTAGCATGGTACTCTGCTACCTGCTAGCATCCTGCGTCGTAATAGCGCTCAGAGCCTCGCCCCAAGGTCACCTCATTTGCGGCAGCGGGAACCAGAACGACGTCACGCGGAGTTTTTCCCGGCATTCATACTTACCCGTCGCGTTTTCGCGCGCTTGAAAATTTTCACTTTTAATTTAATCGCGAAAAATAGATATCGTCTTATAAAACTCTAAAAGCTTAAATACGTACTTCAGGAGTATTAATATTTCGATTTAGGCAATAAAAAATAATAGGAAACCACCCTATTTGAGCATTACTCCTCCGTCGTATTTCTTCTTCTTCCCGGTATTTATTTTCCTGCGCAAAATGCTTAAATAAAGTCAGAAATATGTCGTGTTTGGTCTTATTCTTTTTTAAATTACGCGAACATTACTAATATTTCAATCCAATAAAGGTGTAATAACAATTGCCGAAAGTCATTGTTAGACACCTTTCGGGCTAGTAGATGACTCATGCAGCAGTTGACCTCGAGAACGGGGGAAATTCGAAGCAGGTAGGTAGAAAAAGGTCAGTGGGTGAGAAAAGGGGGTGGGTGCGAGACACGTTTTTATTTTTCTCGCGTAACTTGATATTTTTTGAAGCTAAGGTTTTTGTAATACAATCCCTGCGCGAGCTGGGATCTTTTGTTTGATTTCGGAGAAGAGGAAATCGTCAAGAGTGGGTGAGGCGAATGCTGAATGGAGGGGGATAGCAGATCGTGGGAAATGCGCCAATGTCACTATCCCACGGCACTGAGTTCCTCCCTATGGTAGTTTCATCTCCTGGGGATGATTCAAAATAAGTGCCTGTCATTATTAGCCACAAAGGACACACGGCAAACACCTCCTCTCATTTTATCAAAAGATGGATGCGGGAAAATGGTCAGTGGGGAGAAAGAGGGAAGGGTGAAACACGATTCTATTATTTTCCGGTAACTTGATATTTTTTTCAAAGCTGAGGTCTTCGTAATACGATCCCTGCACGAGCCGGGACCTTTTTTTTGTTTTCGGGGAAGAGGAAATCGTCTGAAGGTGTGGGGCGAACGCTGAATGGATGGGGATAGCGGATCGTGGGAAATGCGCCAATGTTGCTATCCCACGGAACTGAGGTTCTCCTGATAGGGGACACCTGGGATTTTCGGATTTTTTTCATCCGATCAATTTCGGTTCCCCACGTCGAACTCTTTTCACCGTTCGAACCCGTGAATTTGATGTATTTCGTCAGCTTGCCTAAAACGGCGCTGCATGCACTAGACGACTAGAGTTCTCATTTTTCCGAATCAACTACCAACGACGTGCGAGCGACAGTGTATGACGCGAAATTCAAAGTATTCGAGGTATTCGAGACGGTACCTTAACTATTATGGCATAACTATTCGAGATCTCGAATATCGAATACTTTCTATTATTCGAGGTATTCGAGTATTCGCGGATACTATTCGCACATCTCTAGATTTTTCACATCATAAATCGATAACAAAAAGCCTTTTCTATGAATTATACTGATAATAACCACCGAAAACATTTAAATAAGACCACTACAGACAAAAAACGGCGGAAGAAACAAAAGAGAACATTTTTTTCGTGACTTATGAAAAAGGTTTGAATTTACGAAACTCGATTTTACGAAGTGCCGATTTTCCGGTCCCACTGACTTCGTAAAATCAAGAGTTTACTGTATATGAGTCATTCTTGAACGTGTAAAATATTTACTACATGTACTAAAAATGCTGTTTCAAATAATTTTGTTCACCCTTCACTTCCACAATAAATTCTCACCATCAACTTCAATGTTATTTAACTTTGGAGAAAATTTCCCCTCCAATTCCAAACTCATGTATTCCTGGATATAGTAAAAAAATCAGTAATATGTAATTGGCTGACAAACAAAAGGGGCCTTTGCTGATTATACTGACAATTTTCTCTTAATAACCTCATTGAGCCCATTCCAATAATGTATATTTTATCACCTTATACTGACACTGAAAGTGCCACTCAAAGATTTATTTCATCTGTTCACTGAAGGTGAATTAGCATTAGCATCAGTTACTAGCATTTTAAAATTCCTTCTACCAAATTAAGGGTTTACAAACTATTTTTAATCATTTTATATTAAATTTTAAAAATCTGTAAACTATACCAATCCATTACAAAATAATTTATGCCAAAAAAGTGATGATTAATTAATTAAAAAATACAGGAGGTACTTCTAAGCCTGCCCAGTAGAATATCATGGAAAACCAATATTCATAAAGTGAAATATGAATTATGAATGATTGAAGTGTTTTAGCAAATTCATAAGCATGAGCTTATTCATGATTTAAAAGGCTCATCATTCACGGAAACAATCTAGATTGCTTAAATAATAATTTCAAAGCTTAGTAATGGCAATGCCTTATTTTCTTAGGTGCAGCATACAAATAAATTGTTTCCAAAGCCAATATTATGCATTAAGGGAGCAGATGAAACTCAGCCATTTCACATCCTCACAACTTCCCAAAGTGCACTAAAAATATCAGTAGATAATCCATCAATAATAACATGTACAAGATGTTTTCAAATCTTAAAACCTCAATTAATTTTAATTCTTACATAAAGAAGCATTTGTAACTTTGAATTGATGATTAGACTTACTGAAAGATGGAAGACTTACTGAAATATTACTTTGAAAAAGTGAACACACTATAGCTAAAATAATAAAAATATGAGATTATAAGATAATGATATCACTAAAAATATAAAAATAAATTTTCATTCTAATTAAACAGATCTAAAAAAACAGGGGAACAAGATATACCCAATAAACAAAGAAAGAGTGCATTTTTGAAATACAAATCCACAATTTTGATTTCTCCTGACGACGTTCCCAGTAAGTGGAATGAAATGTTGAGACAAATATTAAGCACGCAGACGTACACCCAAAAATGGATTATAATAGTGCATCTAATCGCTGCGAAAACCTTTAAACTACAAATCTACAAGTTCATTCTTGACAAAAAAGGACAAATGTCTAAACAAGATTTTGCTTCATTGATGAAATGATACATGAGATTTTTAAAAATCGTTTAAGTATTAGGCACCAAAAAAGCAACACAATTTTAAGACCAATAATAGTGAACACAAGAACTGATAAAAACTGAAAAGGAAAGCTGAGTTAATATAAACTAGAGCCGTGGAAAAGCTTAGAGTTTAAGTGCAATGAACCGAGTCAGGCATGATTAATTATCCAGCATATTGGCACAGGTCAAAGCCAAAACATTGAAAATACAGGATTAGAATTTTAACTATCGCAATTCCTTCTTTTTCATATGAATTTGAATGCTTGGCAATGACACATTGAAAGAATTCCTTCCCTAGCCATTTTTTTTTCATTTTCATCACTGCCCCAGCATTACTTCTATTAAATACCTAGGCCTGAAAGGTAAAAACATCAATTGGTCTAGAGAAAAATTGGGAAAAATATGCACGCAAATGAAAACATGAACATCCTGACTGAAAATTAGAAATAAGGTCCATGTAATATACTGCACCATCTGCACCTAGTCCTGCAAAAATAACCGATGAAATTATTACATACATTTATATAATTCCCTCAAAATGGACCATAACATTGATTTAATCAGAGGCAAGCCAAAATCAACGAAGCCATGAGGGAGGATGAGCCCAAAGCCTGCATCTCAGTGCAACATCCATCTTAATTGTTATGATACAAATGGGCACTGAGAATGGCAAATGATACATGGTAATGGCAAATTATATTAGCATTGAAATGTGGATTGTAAAATGAAAAACAGAACGGGGGCAGCTATGGAAACTGAATCATATAGATAGGTCTCAAATAGAGATGGGTCAAATAGCAGATTTCTCGAATTCGAATATCGAATTCGAATATTAAATCTTTGCTCGAATATTCGAATACCTCGAATTTCGAATACCTCGAATACTAAATGATGAATGCTGGTATGTTTGACTCGGTTGCCTATGCAGCAAGCAACAAAAGATTTTGGGGAGTAATTTTGATTTCCTTTAAATGATTCGAACAGGAATTTAGCTGATTAATGAATATTTTAATTTTATGGAAACAATTGGGCATATAATTAATTCAACTAACATCGCTTTACCCTCACTCCTGCTGCCAAGTGCTAGCTGACAATTTGAGGCATTTTGCAAAATACAAGCTCTTTTCCACCGGATTTTCTTCAATTATTTTCAGTCCATCTTTGGGAGTTCTCAGGAGATAAGAAGATAAATTGGAATTGCTATCAGGGAGAAACAAAATATTCTGAGAAAATATCCCTTTGTCTGGGACTGTAACAATAAAGATTTATAGCACCACTCATAAATTGTAACTTGATATATGTTTTCGGAAAAAAATACCGCATCAACTTCAGAGAAGCTCTGCTGCTCAAATCGAGTTTCGCCAGAATGCTAAGTCTCCGTCCAATTTTGACATTTATTTCCTCGCGTAAAATGCTTAAATAAACTCAGAAATACGTCGTGTTTGGTCTTATTCTTTTTGAAATTACGCGCACATTACTAATATTTCAATTCAATAAAGGTGTAACATCAATTGACGAAAGTCATTCTTAGACACCTTTTGTGCTAATAGATGACTCATGCAGCGGTTGACCTCCACAGAAATGGGGAACTTCGAAGCTGGTAGGAAAAAAAAGGTCAGTGGGGGAGAAAAGGGAGGGCCCGAAAGACGTTTCTATTGTTCTCGTGTAACTTGGTATTTTTTCGAAGCTAAGGTCTTCGTAATATGATCCCTGCGCGAGCTGCGACCTTTTTTTTATTTCGAAGAAGAGGAAAGCCTCAGAGGGGGGGCTAGTGCTGAATGGAGAGGGATACCGGATCTTGGGAAATGCGCTAATGCAAGTATCCCACGGAACTCACACAGCTGTTGACCTCCAAGAATGGGGAACTTCGAAGCAGGTAGCCAGAAAAAGGTCAGTGGGTGAGAAAAGGGGGGAGGGCGTGAAACTTGTTTTTATTGTTCTCGTAACTCGATATTTTTTTCGAAGCAGGGGTCTTCGTAATGCGATCCATGCGCGATCTGGGACCTTTTGTTTGATTTCGGAGAAGAGGAAAGCGTCAGAGTGGGTGAGGCAAGTGCTAAATGGAGGGGGATAGCGGATCGTGGGAAATGCCCTAAGGTTGCTATCCCACGGCACTGAGGTTCTCCTGGTGGGGGGAATCGGGGATTTTCGGATTTTTTCACCCGACCATTTTCGGTTCCCCTCGTCGAACTCTTTTCACCGCTAAAATCCACAAATTTGATGTATTTCGTCAACTTGCGTAAAACGGAGCTGCGAGCACTAAATGACTACAGTTCTCTACATTTTTCCGAGTCAACTACCAACGACGTGCGTGCGACAGTGTATGATGCGAAATTCAAAGTATTCGAGGTATTCGAGGCGGTACTTTCGCATAACTATTCGAAACCTCGAATATCGAATACTTTCTAATATTCGAGGTATTCGAGTATTCGCGGATAATATTCGCACATCTCTAGTCTCAAAGCAACGACAGAGGAAGGCCGGCCATGGCGTGCATTACCATACAAATCCCAAAATAAAGCTAGAGAAAAACTAGACAAACACTGGCACAAGACTAGAACCAACCATCCCAGCTGATGCAAGCACTAGGAAAAACAGGACTGGACATAACAAAGACAATTTCCAAGAGCGGCATGCTCATTGAGAGAAGGATAGATGGCAATGCCCTTGGTCAGCACCAAGAAAAGGTTATGATGAAGACTTTGGAGTGATAATCATGGAAGACAGAGGACATGAACCAAAAAACTGGTTAAAATGACTGGTTAAGGAAGATTAATTTACAGGAAAAAAAGACATTTTGTCAAAATTTTTGAAGCATATAATTCATGCAGGACAGGCATAGTATTGGCATGCTACATGTCGTGCAGCCCAAAATTGCAGATTTTTTCCCATTAATTTCTTTTATGCAGCAATAATGTGCGAACAGCACCACATTTTTTACATTCCAACCATGTTTGCCACTCAATGTTTAGAGTACACCATTTAAAAGGAAAGTGACTCAGTAGGTTGGTTGATATGGGTTTGATATTGTCTGCTGTCACGTGTAAGTTATCAAGCTTTGATTGAAGCCAGCTTAAAAAGCATAGGATACTGATCACACTTAATTATTCTAAATTATATTAACATGGAAAAAGTTTCAATCACACCAAAACTCAATAATTAACAATAGTAAAATTAAAACTATTATAGGGTAGGAGACTGTACTTGAAGTGCCCTACACAAAACACCAATGCAAAAGGGTGCCAAATTCACCTTGAACATCCACAAGTATAACATTTACACCTTAATCCTATAAATTCAAAATAAGAAATAGGCAACTAAGGCCCTAATAAACATTCACATAACATACTTAACCCTCATAGTGCTATCCTTCTTCCAAGGGTACTGGCTAGAAATTCGGAGGTTATTTTAATAATTGTGCGAAAAATCCACAGAGGAAAAATCATTCGCCTTGACCGGGATTCGAACCCGGATCCCTCGATTTCCGGCCGAGTGCTTTAGCCAGTTAAGCTACCGAGGCATCATTCTCCCCTGCGGAAATTTGTGGACTATACCGGACAAGGTAGGTATACCAGACAAGGTTAATAAAATTTAGCAACAACAAAAATACAATACAAAGCTATTTTATCACATATCCATACCTGGTTTTTTTGAAATTGATGAGGTTAAACTGGTTAATATTTATAAAATATTTTTACATTTACTAAAATAAGTTATAGAAAATTAAATAATGGACTACATAAGACCTGATATATCAGACTGCCGCACTTTTTGCCCGAACGGCAAAAGCCGATATATCGCCCCGCCGCACTTAAAGGGTTAAGTTATAGGAAGGCAATAATAAGTACTCAAGGAGCCCCCACAAAAAAATCCTCCACACAAACATATGGACTTGACTATGAATGAAAATTATGAACCAGTAAAATGGGATTAATTATGTACAGAGTTATTTTGAAAAAAAAACCTGATAGATCACTTTATTAATTGCATATAAAGAACCCTCTGTAATATCTCACCACAAACAGGTATATCACAGTGTTGCCACCTGATGGTAGGATCCATAGTGTAGCACCAGGGCATTGGCTCTTCTCCACCGGCGTTGCGACAAAAATTTTCAGCGCCTTGCATCTCAGGGAAAACATCAGGTGGGCGATTATGGGTGTGAGGGTCTTGACTCTCCCACCGTTGGCATGGCAGTCCCGTCTTGGTGATATTCATGGTGCCTTGATAGAAGCGGCCTCTATCACGCACGCAGTCCACTGAAACCGTCCCAGAATAAAGCTTGAGAAAACTTATCTACTTCAAAAATTACTTCGTTTTACAGTGGGCAATCAAAAATGCATTTGGATCTGATATTATCCAAAGATCTGACACCCGAAATCAAGTATCCCGTCCAGATCCAAAAGAAAATCCTGGATCCATCCATCCCTAATATTAAATCATAATTTTCCCCCAGGTTTTAAAAATACAAGGTACAACAAAATCTGGAAAATAGAGTCACACCACATTCTATTTCCTCTTTGAATTTCTACCTTACGCCTGGAATATAGTTAAAGGAACCTACCAGTAACCTCTTCCATTTTAAGTTCGGTAAGTTTGGCATGAGAGCAGACTCTTGAGGAACTTGAATATTGTGGTAAAGATTCACAAATTGGCAACTGAAAGTGGCCCCTGGACTTGAAGTAAACTCCTCTTTGCTTGCTGTCCTCAATGAGTGCCCAATCATTGAAGCAGAAGAGCTGCCTTACGGCAATGCAGTCCTCTCGACACAATGGGAGGCCTATGGGATATCCATCATGGAGCTCACACTGAGGGAATGCATACGTGCACAGGAGTCTCTGCAAAGATATATTGATTGTCATCACAAGTTATGGAATGATACATACGTAATTGCAATCACTAATAAGTAGAGGTCCGTGAAAGTGGTTTTATTTTTTGCTAAAATTTGTTTTAAAACCATGTGATTTCGGTGTTATAGAAAATCTTGGCGGTGTTATTATAATGCTGATTTTTCCCAGGTTTATAGGCATTTTATTATTTTATGGTACACGTTTCATGAATACTTATGCTTTTATTAAGCATTTTATATAACATTTAACAAAATTTCGATTGTACAAAATTTCTGATAAAACTACATGAAAGAAATGGTTCAAGTATGTAGTTTTGGCGAATACGATCTGCAAACGGCAAATCCCCACTACCTTATATGTGTATACTTCAAGAGCCATTCCAGAATTTTTGCATTGTCAAGTTTCTCTTCACTAAATAAAGCCTTTAAAAATGCTTCAGTGGTAGCAGCAACAAGCTCCTCCTTCGCTTTCTTTGACTGAGTGACTGTGTGTTGCAATGATAGCTGTCATTTTGCAGGTCCCCTTTCTTTAGATTTGACTTTTTCGCTAATCAACCCAAAATCTCAAAAAAACGCGAAATTTTGTTATAATTTACCGATTTTGCGTTATTTCGCGATATCGCATCTTGCGTAATTCACGGACCTCTACTAATAAGTGCTTACTCTTTCACAAGTCCATGAAGCCTAATCCAGCAAATTACCTCCAACTGCTGTCAACAGTTATTTTAAATTAAAAGGATACCGAAAAAAGGCTGTCACATTACCTCTGCAGCACTCCGGCATGGCTCCCGTAGCTTCACCACCATTTCTTCCCACAGGCCTGAAGTTATCTGCTCATTTAGCCATCCTCCCGGATTGTCATGTGATATGTTAAACCACACCAGCCCAGTACCATTAAGGTAATGCTTGCAGATTTTTCCATTGTATGGAGCACAATAGCCAGGAGGAGGAGTCAAAGGCTTTGTCACTAAAAGAGAAGGATGGAGAATATCATTGAATGCATGGACTCACCAAGGATTTGGCTCACCATAAACAAATAACCGCAAAATTGCCATCAACATAACACCACAGAATAAAAAGCTATCACTGAAAATAGGACATATGTTGAGAAATGTAACTTAAGGCTAATAGTTCACAAAAATTAGAGATATCCACAATAATCTGATGACTCATTAAAAAAATTTTCACTACTTTGAAGGGTTCTAGGACCAGTAATATCCATTGAAAGTGTATCTTGGTGTATAACCTTATGTATCAAATGCACATTACTTCCTCAGCATCAAGCATCCAAGTAATTAAGGGAAAAACAACACAATTTCTTCATGAAACCAAAAACACCACACCCTAACTAGGAAACACTTCAATTTAAAAAACATAACAACAAAAAAAACACCAATTGTCCCTAACCTCTAAGTACAGATATTTTATCCCCTAAACTGATGTTTCTAGAACTGCGGTGAGTCTTTTTTTTTTACACGAAGAAGTCTTTCACTCCTTTTAGTAAATGTCTCAAGGAATTAGATTTTTTTAGCATTTATAGTGTTGGTTAGAACGTAGGTTTCTGCGGCGATGGTTTGATCTCTGCATTTATTCCAGGTTTCCTTCCGTGTCAGCTTGCTTGTAGACAACAGTTTCGCTGGCTGTCCTGCCAGCATCTTCAGGTCGAAGGTGACCCCTTCCTTCGACCAGAAGACGCTGGCAGGACAGCCAGCGAAACTGTTGTCTACAAACAAGCTGATGCGGAAGGAAACTGGGAAGAAATGCAGAGATCATTTATAGTGTTTGCCAAACAATATACAATCAATACAAGAAATTATAAATAACTTATATTTTGCATTAAGACCCTAAAATATGAAATAAGAACATTCCAAAACAGGATACCAGTTATTTTAAAAAATGTGAATTTTTCCTCACCCTCCAAACTTGCAATATTTGATGCAATAGCCCATACATTTAAATAAATATGTATCCATAATTTGCTAAATAAATATTATCATGCTTTCCTAAGGGAAGCAATTGTGGAAAGCTCCTGAGAGAAGGAAGAAGGAAGTAGTAGGAAGTTTGTACCATAGAGAGGTGAGAAGATAAAAAGAAGCATACAACATACCTTTCACAACTTGATGAACTTTGAGCACAAAAGATCTTGAGTCAACAGTGTGATTTTCACCGGGAGGTTCGTTTTCTGCAATGCAAGTGTAGTTTGTGCTTTCCGTGGCATTCAATCGAAGTACAGAGCGGGAGTAGAGGTTAAAAGCCCTATGCTCTGGAGGCTCCTCTACCTACAAAACACAGCAGAATAGGACGGAATTGGCTTTAGGCCATTATGTGACAAGCTAAGCATCCATTCAAATGCTTAAGCTAATACATGCACTTCACTTGGCACTCACACCCTCATTTTCTTGCAAATCATAGTATACATATTCCCATACACAACTGGCACTTGAGATTTGTGAAGAATATCTTTTATGGCTAACAGTACTCTCAGAGCAGAATGTATTTTACCTTCCTGCAACAGTTGATGCTAAAACATACAAAACTTTCTGCAAGTACATTAAAAACTTACCCCTAGTTCACCCTTTCAACAATAACAAAACAAGCAATTCTCGCAAAACCTATGAATAATGAAATGCCATAAAGAAAGATTTTCAAAGCACTGCAGAAACAAGTTACTTTGTACGCAGTCACGTGCACGGGTGCAAGTTAAATACACCAAGGGATGAAGTTCGCCATGAAAAAATATACGTATAAATTCTTTCCGACAGTGGCTTATAAGCACGACCCTTGCCACATATGCCACAGTATGGACTTGCGACGCCAACATCTTGTTCGGTAAAACCCATACCGAAGTTTGCTCTGAGAAAATGGCTTAGTAGTGTAACTGGCTAACATACCTGACCTGCAATGGGGAGATCCGGGTTCGAATCCCATCTAAGTCAAGTATTTTTTCATGGCAAACTTCATCCTTTGGAGTATTTAAGAAAGATTTTACTAAAATCCTTATAACCAACTCATAAGGCCGTTTTACACGCTACACAGAATTGCACAATCTGATGTACCAGCGAAGGCGCAATCAAAATTGCGTCGTGTAAAGCTGTGAATTGCAAGAACACATGCGAGAATGCGTGGATGCGAGATGGCAAAAACCGGGCTTATTATATCCGTTAGAATCCCCTTTGTAAAATGGAAGCGATCGCACTCTAGCTGCATTCACGGGAGCACCGACTTCCTGTTTTCCCAGCCTCGAAGTGTGTGACTGCGCTCTGTGATCACGGATTTACATCCCGTTGCAACCCAGGCAACTTGTGCAAGACACGACTATGTAGCGTGGTGCCTGACAGTGTAGTTTCCGACTTCGAGCAGTGGTTTTGAAGCAATCATGCCAGCCACTTTTCTGTATCCGTGATTACATGGCCACAGATGTGTGGTTTTCAAAACCAGGCCTTACATGGAGCATTAATAATACGGCTATAACCATGTTATCGCCGCTAAAAAGATCGCAAACTGGCGAAGAAAGCTCTCAATGAGTCTGGGAAGCACTCTAAAATAACATAACAGCATAAATAAAAATATATTGTTTGTTTTACGCACATTATGAAAACTACAAGGCATTAAAGTGAAAATTTGGGTTATCCATGTTTTCCAATTATTCGTGCCGTCTCTCCCCATCATTAGCCCAGATAATCAGGAGTGTACTGTACTATCTAAAAAATATGGTAGATATTCAAACAAATGAGTGAATAAAAAGAAACATAGCCACAAAACATTCTCTTACCGGCACTCCATCCCTTAGCCACTGTATTGATGGAGGGGGACTCCCAGTTGCAACACAAACAAGTTCCACATTGCTCCCAAACCCAACTGATTGGTCCAATGGATATTCCGTTAGCTGAGCTGCACCTGAAATGGTTAATAAAAAAGAAGATATTAATACCAAATTCTCCAGAGGAAGAGTAAGAATTCCATGGTATCCTCTTTTTATCATTTATCTTTATGAAAATAAGTCTCATCAAAGGAAGCAGGGCACCACTCATCACACATACATAATGGTCTAACGAGGAAAATCGGCAAGTGGGAAATAAATATGACAAAGGGAGGCCTTGTGTAGATGTACAGATCAGGCACATAGACATATGCTTTCGGGTTGATAGGGTGGTGTGCAGGTTCCCTATACCGAGATTTTGATGTCAATTCACACACATAGGAAAACCATAAATCTCACTACACCTTAGGTAAACACACAAAGCTTAATTTTTTGTGGGGATAATTTAGCTTATTTATTCAAAATTAGTTATTTTTCTACCAAGTAAGCCCAAGGCCACCAAGGTTTAGGCCACATGTGCCTAATTTTTGTAGATTAAAACTTTTTATGCCTTTTTTGAATCGGTCCCTGTGGGAACATGCTATCATAAAAGTCCTCCTTTCAATATTTAATAAAATTACGGATTATAAAACTAGAAATTTAATGCTATGTACCCCTATTCAAATTCTATTTTGGCCCAAATTGGACAAGTATGCCGACAGTAAAAATTCTATGGATGCTTTCTTTTTATATCACCTCTCTAATGAACAATGAAAATAAATTGATGAGTATCTAAAAGCCACTTCCTAAATACACAGCTGACCTCAGATGCATTTCCAAAATCCACTCATGTGTCACACCCATTCCTACCCTATGTGAAAGCAAATTTAACTTTTTTTCATTGTCGCCATTTAAGAAAATATTCACAAAACTTGGTGGGTCTACCCTACAGGTAGTAGATGCCCAGCTAGATCTAAAGTCAACCCAGATCCACCAGCCACTGTCTTCTTAACAAGCGAAGTGAGAATCAGTAGGGAATATAGGTAAAAAGAAAATTGACGACGTACACACAAAAGGGGACGCTAAAACAATAGTTGAGAGGAGATTCAACTCCTCTCAACCAATGATGATTACCTATTATGCACAAGCCCACATCTTTTCAGTGTAATGAAAGCAAAACATATCACTTTTCCAAACATTTGATCAATATAATTCACCGTAATTTCTACGGGTCAATATCAATGCCAAGATTAAGCATATGATAATAAGTGCTTCCTTACAGAGCAGAAATATGAACTGAGGAGAAGATGGAGCAAAGAGTAGCATGTAAGGAAAGTTACATGGATTTTTGAGGAAGGTAAATAAAGAGACCCATATTTTTCCATTCCCACTGATTCCATAGCACCCTCACCTGCACCCACAAAAATCTTAATGAGGAGAAAGGAAACAACATTTACTTTGAATTGACATCACAATGAGTAATGGGTACAGAGGGTAGCTTTAAAATTTGACAATGATAAAACACTTAGGGAATGCCATAATTACAACCACCAACTGTTGAGTTTACTGCTATCCCCAACCATATCTATTGTTACCACAATTTTCACCCTGATAGGATTACTGACTGAAGAGTCAGTTTTCCACTAATGAACAACTAAGCTCACAAATTGTTTAAAAAGATATGCCTTCATAGGTAACCTAAAGCAGCGTACTTTGACCCAGAAATTTTAGTTCCTGAATACTAATCTTAATGCAAATAGGGAACCACATTACAGCTGATGCATGAAAGGGAATTTCCAACGACACCTTTGAGTGGAGAGGTCCCAAGGGTTGGAAAAAATGCAAATAGCCCACAGTAACAACACAATCGGTGCAGTCAAATATTACCAACTGTCTTATTTGCAATGTGGCACCTAAGAGCACTCATAACTTTTAGAAAATATTTTTTCAATTACGTATATCACAGCAGGTATGTTAATCCAAATATGATTTTTAGCAGATTTTAGCACAAGAATGGCTGCAAGATCTCTCTTGCATTGAACTTTACTCCTTGAATTGAAGCCATTGCCTCTACAATGCTGCCTATCTTGACAGCTCAAAATTGCTTACACTAAAACCCTTTAAATCTTAAGGACTCTTAAAAGACTTATATCAGAGATGTGGGCAGGTTTGAGAAAAATATACATAATTGCAAAAACATATAACTTGTTGAAGGGTAGGGATGTATAATACAGCACTCTAATGATAAGTCTACACAAGATTAGAAAGTTGAATTTCCAGTGTTAATTCCAAATTAAGAGTCCATTCCATTCAAGAGTTCATTTTAAAGAAAACTGACACAAGATTTAAAAGGCTTTAATAAAACAATGCAAATTCATTTTTTCTGTATAGGTAGAATGAATCAATACTTTTAACTATCGATACTGTTATACGGATACAATTCCAGATAATGGTAGGCATATTGAAATGAGCTTAAAACATACATGCAAAAGACATAATTGAATCATAAACTGTCAACCACTGGTTTGGCACCAATAACACCTTGAGATTACAATTGGTGCTGCTTGAATAAAAGCACATTTTCTGCACACCAAATAACAACACCCTCTTCAAGTTAAATCTACAGCACTTCAACACCCACTCTGATTTTGTCGTAGAGACAACTAATGACTGATGCATTTATCCTATAAAACCCAGTCGTCAGCATAGTTCCTCGTTACTTTACCAAAATTAAAAATATTAAGTTTATTCACCTCAATAGTATCTCATTAAGCTCTCCCTCACCACATGCTTCACAATGTGGTCCTGAGAAGGAAAGATGGCTAGAGGGAGCAAGTTTACGTATAACCTGACAGCAGTTTGAGAGAACTGTTTGCAACCCTAAAAAAATGTTTTATATTTATGGAAAACCTTATTACTAGTGGTAAATATTCTACCATCCACTCACTGCACTTGAGAGGTTAGCCCCCACATGAAAGTATTCACTGCATACCAGATATTACTTCGTTGTGCACAGAGCCACAAGGTTGCTTTTATCTTATTGAATAGTTTTAAACAAAATATTTAACCGTGAAAGAGAGACACAATCCCCAAAAGGAGTACAATTGACAGTAGTGATGATTAAAACATTCTTCTGCAAACATAATGATGACTTCCTGCTTATTTTATGGGCAGTGCTGATACTGAAGTCCAGGCAACATAATAAATTAGCAACATATGTATGAGTCAATGTGTAAAGGCCTGTTTACACGGTACATTAACACGCACAGGTTCATGTCTAAATGTATGAACGCGAGAACGAACGCCAAAATGCACCGTGTAACCACCCAAATTGTATGAATGCATTCACAGAAAATAAAACCCGTTCTAATTTGGTTCATGCATCTGTACATGTTCCGTTCCGGTCCACAAAAATCATTCACACAAACAGACATTAACTCGTACACGTTAATATATCATGTAAACAGGCCTGTAATGCATAAACATGTGACAGAACATAAAAACACACCATGTAACCAACCAACTTATGTGAATGCCTGAATAGAAAAAAAACTTGCTATAAATAGATTCATGCATAAGTGTACACTCTGTTTTGGCATTTCAAAATCATTCATGCATTTTCAAATGTATTGATACACTGGGTACCCAAGCCTTTGAGCATAAAATATAGAAGAGATGCACGACTCATCATACATGGGGCATGGACTTGGTGAGGTTGAGATTTTAGGTACTTGAAAAACCTCAGAAGCAAATTTCTTAATGGAAATAAAATAAATTATTAACCTTGAGTAAATATAAGTCTTGACTGATACCTCTGCCAATGAAAAGATGATCAATGCACCAGCACCATCCATGACATATTTGAGAGGAATACCTGGCTCGTGACACATCTATAGGTCTAATCCAAGTAGCACATTATACAGAATCTTGGAATTAATAATAATAAACAGAGAAGTCATTACAGAAGCAATTTTCCAGGTATCAGAATATCATCAGCAATGAAAGGGATTAATCTATCGATTCAAGTCCTCAGGGTTGGTTTTAAATAGGTCTCGAAATCTTAAACTTATGATGGATCGCCATGCAAACAAATTTATATGAAATAAAGCATTATCATTTCATGAACTGTGATGGTAAAACAATTCCTCTTAGTGATTCATAGCCACAGTTATTCACACAAACAATTCCATCAAATTCATTAACAGGCATTAATTTACCAGAGTGTAGTACCTACTTCCGACTCTATTTCTAGCAGCGATTGCCTGCATAATAAAATGCAGACATAAAAAAGATGAACACCACGCAGATAACAAACGAATTCTTGGGGAAGTGATAAACAATAGGATTAATTTGTCACGCTAGAGATAATAATAATCACTAAAGCGAAGAAGCAGACATCCTCGATGTTAAATATTCTTGTAGCATGAAGAATTAAGTAATTACCTGTTACAGCTTTGGCGGATCCAAAATGATGCGCCAACAACAGCACGGTAGCCCAGAGAAGAACCATAGCTGACGATGAACTCACAATTCACAACGAATCCAAGTCATTAGCGGAATCACCCCGGGGATAAGCTGCGAGACCATCCTAATAAGTGTGAAAAAAAACGGGGATGAAAAGTGAACCAGCATGCGAATATAGCTCGAAGTGTATAGCATTCAAACTATTATTACGAACCAAATACACATACTAATTTCACAAAAACTGACAGACCAAAGAGAAAAGTAACTGTAAGCTTTAATGTCTCTGCGAAATAACACGTGCATACACAATTAGATTTCAAAAGAGAATTGGTGAACATAAAAGAAATCAATTCTGGAGAAGGTAATCTCGCTGTCAATAATAATACCAAAACACACTTAAAGCCCATAGACATTCTTGGAATAGATTTAATACTACGTTTAACTTGACATTCGTAACATTGGAAATACATACACAGGTCATATTAGAATGTTTCACGTGAACGTATACAGGCCCACTCTTATCCTAAGTCAAGTACTACCTTTCAGGTACTTCAGATGACAATTATCACTTCTGAGTGAAATTCATTTGAACCCCGGCTCCCCAGGGTACGTCTGGCTTTTTGTTACATTGGTTAACGTATCACACAATGTGGGAATTTCATAAAAAATCCCATTAAACCGAAAACATTCCGTTGTCACTCCATTCATTCCATTTGAACAACAGCGTCCACCGCGAGAACCGTGATGGCAAATACAAATATTTTTTTCGCTTGGGTGAGGCAAGATGCAACATACAAGTTAAAGATATAATGCACAAAAATATGGAGTTAATTAATACTAAGTTCGTCAATGCATACCATTTCACAAATACGTCAACGCTCCTCCGGCGACTCAGCTGATATGGCTCTCAATGACCAACATGAATATAATCGAAAGTCCATGCCTCTCGTTTTCTCCAATCCCTTCAGGGCATTATCCCACTATGGTCAGACTCGAGCTCAATATGTAAACAATGTGATAGGTGGCAGCATTGCTGGGCCTGCAGAAAATTTTTGAGAGACCAGGCGGCACAGCAAGTGGATGAGCAATGGGGAAAAATGTATCATCATGTCAATCCCCAATTTTTTTTTCATTTACCCGGAAAAACACCATTTTTGTTTCTTTTTTAATCGTTCGACGTCAGCGCCACTAAATGTAGTGTTCAGTCGGTGAACTACTATCCCACCAAAATTTCAAATTCCCCTTAGAAGATACTATTTTTTCAGTCATCGCTGTTTTTACTTATCCCCGATTCCATCTTCAGGGTAATATTTTCTAACTATTTCAATTATACATTTTTATTTTAAAACATGACACATAAACGATGGTATTCCTCTGTCATTAAAAAATTTCTATCGAATTATGAAAAAGGAGATCCTGAAGGAACAAGACCCTCTTCACAATTCTTAATCCGTGGTGATTAGCGTCCGGTCGTATTTTTTATATTATTTTGTATGCTTAAACTGTTGAAGTCAAATAAAATTATTTTTTAGATTTTTGGGAAAGCGATATAAGGGTATTACAAATTTTAATTCCTTTCAAAATAAATGAAAGGCGATCCACGTAAAAGGGGGAAATGAAAATTTACCTTGTTCCTCACAAGTGGCGGATCCAGGATAGGGACAATGCAGTAGTGGGGGTCCGAACAAAATTACCATTCTATCTAGTGTAAATTGGATACTCAAGAGGGGGTGCTGTAGCCCCCCAGACCATCTCTGGATCTGTCACTGAATTGTAACATACCAAAAGTGTGTAAAAGAGGCCTTAAGTTTAAAGCTAACCTGTATTTCAATTTTTTAAAGTAGGTAAATATACCGGAAAACTTAACTATGCACAAATTGGCAAACTCCGAGAATTTAGATTTTATCTAATGTGTGTCTCGACCCAATGACAGCCCCTTAAGCCCCCCACCCCATAGATCCGCCACTGTCCCTCACTAGTGTTTTACTTCATGGTTTTGATAATAGCATGTCACTATCAATGTTTATTTTTGATCTTATTATTATTTTTATGTCGATATCACGGCCGGGAATAAATTAATAGCTTGGAATCTACTAAATGAATTTTCATTCCTTACTCCGTGGTTCCACAAAGTAAAGCCGCGAACATCAAACAAAAATGGGGGAATTCGAAGAATGACGGTGTGAAGGTGACTTCATCGAACAATTGTGGGCATGGATCCAATTTCAGGTGACGAGGACAAGACTCCGCAGTGAATACGTGAACGAAATGGGATAGTCCGGGAGATTGCGTACCGGCAAGCGCAAAGGACGAAGCATGCAGGGAACGGATTTGGGGATCAACGTCCCTTTGGGAGGGGACTGATTGTCCCTCCTTGTGCCGATTGGGGGAATGTGACCCGAAGCGGAATGATTCTCGCGGGAAGTTGCGACATGACGCGCTCAACCCGGCCGTCGAAGGCTGCAAAAGATGAGCTGCGACAGGTCGTGATGGTGTTGCGAGTTGCAACCACGGGCGATCATGTCTCGCAGCGCAATTGATATGGCGTGCCCTTATATAACAACCGAGGAAAATGATCCACCACATTACCAAAGCCACGAAGGAGTAAGACGTCTGCACACTGGAGGTGTAACTGTCAATGCCAGATTTTGAGTCATCTCGTTCGATGGGAACAAACCGTCACGTCCAATCAGAAAATGCAATCTGAAACACAGCATTGGAGAACTGCAGAATCATTCGAACACTTATGAATGGAAGGCATGCTGCAATTGCCGCATGAATATTTAAGTACCGGGAGAGCCAAGAAAATTCCTTTGCGTTTAACATCGTTTGATGATAATACGAAAAAAATTAAAAGTATCAAGTACAAATAACTTCGTAATGACTATAACATTACGCAAAAAGAAAGTGATTTTCCTTTAAATTTGAACTCCACAATGTGTTGCGTCATTGGTCAATCTCTATGGTAATGTTACTCATTGCCTCGCAAATAAAATGTAAAATTCAATAGAACACCTAGTGGTATTAAGAATTATCAATCTCCAATTAATCCCTTGAGGCACAATTAGTGTACCTCTACTACTTCTATTTCTACAAATCAATAGAGCCTCATTTAGGAAAAAAAACCGTTTAACATCGTAACGTTAAGTATCTTAGAACACAGAATATGTGAGTAACACAATCTGTGTTTCAATTGCCTCAATTGAAATATTCATTCAAGGACCAATATCAATAAAAGAATTAAAATAGAATAACAAGGTTCCTCGTCGCGAGGATTGTGATCATTAAAGGTGATGTGCCACTTAAAGTAGATCACATATGTGACCGACACATTAGTTTTCATGGGTGAAATCCTCTCAGATTTCAATGCTTTGTTCACTCAGGCATCAGGAATATATCTGTAAAATTAATTCATAGTATTATTTCAGCCCCTTCCCCGTTACGTCAGTTCATTTCCTCCACCACAGTGTCAAATTTACCATTACCTTTCCCATAAATACGTCAGTGACCGTGAAAAAGTAATGGAATACTGGATTAAAACTCGGATAACGGAAATTTTCAACATTACACGACCATATGACGCTGCTGCACGTTAGCAATGCATATAAAAATTTCAATATTTGGAATGCTTTTGACACCAAGGTGGTCAGAGGGGGTTGCAAAGCCACATTCCAAAAACATATTTTGCTTTACCTTTCGTTCAAATGGAATTCCATCAGGCTCAAAATTTTAACAATTCAGGGACCGTATGACATCGATTTATGGCGCGCATTCTTAGAGCAGTACCCAAATGAATACGCAGTCGCAAGCATCAACATGAAATTCGTAGTGAGAGAGAGAGGGTCAAGGGTTTAGATTTTTGGGGAAGTGTAATAAGTAAAACAACTTTTAATTTACTTTAAAAACAAATGAAAGACGATCCACATAAAATAGAGAAAAAAAAATTCACTTCGTACATTCCTCACTAATGCTTTACTCCATGATTTCGACAATAGCATGTCGCTATCAATGTTTATTTGTGGAAACCCCCCTGCAATGCTTGAGAGATGCGATTGTCTTCCGAATGAACCCTTCTCTCCCCGAAATCTTTTCTGTCTACGGCCTCCATTGTAATACAATAATAAGATGGACAACGTAGTAATTTTCCACAATATGTTAATTAAAACTCTCCCGGTATCGGTAACTAAAACATTTCATTGCATAAAAACTTTTCAAAGGGCCTGAATGAGTATGAGAATTCCTTATTAAGTCCAAAATTTGTGAAAATATTTACCAAAATTCACTAACACATTTTTAACTATATGGTATTCCATTTAAAGTTTCATGGATGAATAACTATTACTAATATCACCAGAGGAAGATGTATTAGAAATCCTAATAAGCTTAAATTTATAAGTTTTACCACTTATTTATAAGGGATTCCCTGGAGGTAGAAAATACATCTCTAGAAACAGATGCCGTTCCTGGTAGCCTGCGGTAGAAAATACCAGATGCCTTTTCCGGCAAAAGAAGGCAACGACCGCCTTTTCCAACTAAAGAATCCCAGACCGCTCTTCGCAACCGAGTCTTTCCTTCGCGACAAACAGGGAGCAAATACTTTCATCTTCGCTCTTTTCTCTTGCAGGGAAAACGTGCGTAGAATACTAAAAGATGATCTTTCCAACTTTCCTATTGGCATCTAGGTTGTCTTTTGTCCATTGCTCTAAGATAATTTCCCTCTTCGCGAAAGTTTGCTGTAACTCGAGGGCAAAGGATCACTGAAAATTATTAACGAGAAAACCATAGACGAGTTTTAATGTAATTCGCCACATTTTCACTATTTTTCACCATGCTCTTGAGATCTTGAGCACTCTGCGTCTTAATAGAGCATTCCATGACAAAAAAAACTGTTTTAAAATAACCAGCATAAATACAATGCCTAATTGAGTGCAAATTCGGCATTGCAAATTGCAATCTGAAGCACACATTTGATGGAAGGATATTTAACAGGAGACAGAAAAACAAATATCGAATGGGCTGAAAGTACCCTTCTAGAGGTATTTTAAAACTAATACCGTTTCAATTTTAAGATGATCCGTGATACTTCTCTTAGTGCAGCCATCATCATCATAAGTCAATAATCCTTAGATTGGTTTGACACAGCTCTCAATTCCGTTCTCCTATCCGCTAGCCTTTTCACAGTGAAGCATTTCTTCTCTTTCACATCCTTTATAATCTTTCCTATGTAATTCATTCGGGGCCGTTCCTTACCATTCTTACGTTCCACCTGCCCTTCTACAGTTGCCTTCATCAGGCTATCATACCTCATAATGTGGTTAAGTTGTCCCGTCTTCTCCTTAAGGTTTTTAGAAGACTTCTATTTCCTTCCTACAATCAATTGTTGATTCCCTTAGCGTAAAAACATGATAATTAAAATTAAATATGAAGTTTGCCGCAATGCTTATCACTTTCTCTCATTTGTAATAGCCAACAATATTTCATTTTATCGTCAGCTATTGATTACCATGACGATAAAAGAAGATATTTGTTAATAAGTATGAGGTTTGCCGCAATATTATAATTTTCTCTCACTTGGAATGCGCAACTTACATATATTTCACCCAATCACAATTTCTTTACTCCCTCGTCATTACTCTTCTTTTAATTACTCCCAGCTCCATATTTTTATAACAATTTCCTTACTTGATCCTCTAATGTAACATTTACATTTGATTTTGAATCCTACGTTCACATTCCGTGGTATGTGATTTTCATCTGCAACGGAGCCAATGGCATAGCCTTCCTTGATAACATTTAGACGGAACTAACTTAATGACAACCATATTACCAAGCAATGAATAAATAGCAATATCTGGTACCAATATTTAAAAAAAGATAATACGATCTCAAGGACAATTTTAGTAATTCATTCCAGCAACAACAATCTCCATCACATGCAAACTATATTTCATTGTTTTTTGTCTTCGCTTCTGTAGGCAGAGCACTACTACCACACATTATGTAAGTATTGTTAACAAGTTACCCAATATCGATTATCTCAATCTAACAATAAGTCGTAAAGTCCGCAAATAAAAATATTTAAGACAACGACAACAAACTGCGTACCAATGAGTCTTCACTTGTTTCTACCCTTCTTTCATTGGTGGTGGGAGGGACACGTCACATGACTTCTAATTTCGGATATATTCGGTTTTTCCCTGTTTGGGAAGGAGGGGGAACCGTACCGACTGGTTTGAAACCGACGACCGTACAGAATCGCTGGAAGTGCCGTCGTCGGTACGGAATGATGTCCAGGCCGTGGGCTTGAAAGGGAAACCGTTCGGTGCGGCACCGACGAAATACGGCCCCTGACCGGATGTGGAGCGTTTGGATGAATTCATCCTTAACAGTATGCATCCTCCCACTCAGTTATGAATTGCATTGTGGTAGCTTACACGGAGTCTTCAAAATAAGAAAAAAAATGTCACGACTACCTTGTTTTTGCGCTTACCTTCTTAATATGACCGTTTTACAAGTCAGATGCGTAGCAGTACGTCGCAACCATAGGCTCTCGCATGCATCATTAATTATGTAATTTCACCAACACAGGCTGACCTTTCTATTGTATTTCAAGCAAATTGACCTAAATATTTAAAATATGGTTACTAATGAATCAATAGTAGTGAATTTCACAGCCGTTATTCGGTACTCGCGCTTCGACTGTTTGCCGAAAACTTCGTTGCTATTGATGCTCGTGCACTCACAGTTAGGAGGATGTGTCGACTTGATAGGTGTTATATCTTCTGCTATTGACTTAGTGAATTAGTGATTACAGTCCAGTGATTGATGAGTGAGTACTGAAAAAAAAATTACTAGCCAAGTTAGCACAATAGCTGAGTGGGAAAGAGTAATACAACTTTACCACTAAATTTAACCATGTGCCTCAACGATACTTTCATACGATTCATTAGATTTCGATATTCATTTGGCCAGGGTAACTGTTAATTTCCGACGGTTTTCATAAAATGAAAGTGATCATGAATTGCAAATACATCTTAATTAAAAAGATTGCATAAATCAATGAAAAAGGCATAAATCCAGCCAGGCATATACAGATGAGCAGAGATACACAACACCAGATTGTGATATTTACATTACAATTTCAATTCGCTGCCTCACATGCATTCTTCCACATCTTCACGTGGATGGCCTCTTGTATTAAAAGAATGAGAGACAAGGGAAGGAGAGTTTATTTAATGCCAATTACATGGCCTTTCAGATTCCGTGAAAAAATCACACTTCCAGCTCACTATCTCTCCTTAAATATTTTTTTCTCGGAGAGGTGGCCCATGAAGCCCACAGAAAGGGAAGTCACACATAACCACTTCATCGTGTATTTCAATGAAATTGACGCGATAAAAATAACATAATATGCCGCTAAAATGAAAAATAAGTTAATGGAAAGGAAAAATAATAAAACAAATAAATGTACTTTCATCCACACACCTTTATTGATAACATTTCTCTTAAATTTATAACAATTCCAGACATAAAATAACTCCAAATATCATATCAATGCTTTACTCAATCAGAAAAAAATTGTAGTTCAATTATGAGACATGTTTTTCAATTCTCTTCTTCGTATTTATTTATATATGTATTTTCTTTATTGCCTAATAATCTTAGGATTTGCTTATATATCTAGCTCATTGCACCACCCCAAGACCACCGTGTAGTGATACGACTCCTCGTTTGATGACGTGTGGGGTTTTGCGTTCCACCATACTGAAATATGATGTATAAAATAAATTGTTAATATGCGAGGATAAGCGAGTCATTTGTTTATTAAGGCCTGGTTTCACGGTACATTAACACGTACGAGTAAATGTGTGAATGAATGAACGATTTTGGTGGACCGGAACGAAACATTTATGAATGCATGAACGGAACATTTATGAATATTAGAACTGATTCTACTTTCTGTTCATTCGTTCGCACGGTGGTTACACGGTGAATTTTCGTGTTCATTCATTTGGACATTATCTCATACGGGATAATTTACCCTGAAACAGGGCCTTTAGAGACGATTTTGTTTAACAACACAAGTATATCATCCCTTTTATAGTTGGAAATACCTTTCCCGGGAATCTCGGCGCCATTCCCGGAAATTCCCGGGAATACGCAGGAATAAAACGGATAGATTAATATTCAATGAAGGGGAGGGATTATTGTACAGAATTCTGTAATATTTTGTGGAATATATTGCATAAATATTCCATTTCAAGTAAGAAAATTTCGCTTTTCGCGTTGAAATCAATTTAATTTATTCTTAATCACTTATTGATGAGCTTGACATTTTGACCAATTTTCATTTCCCTGCATGGAAAAACGTAATCCAACAACGGAAATTCTCATTACCGATTTTCGAATATATTACCACATAATTACGACTGAAATAAGATTGACACTTCATTTTCCGGCTGGTTGGTTATTGTATCACTGCCCCTAATGTGGACTTAATATGTAAAATTATCTTGATTAAAATGACTACTGATTGATCACCTCTATAACTGAAAATCAGCTTTGCAATTATTCATTAAATAAAAATTGGATAAAATAAAAATATTTTTTCGCGGGACTTATCCATTAATATGGGTATAAACCCGACGGGAGACAAGAAAATAATTCACTAGAATAATTCCCCGGGAAAGTCTCCAAAGGCAACGTGTATTTTCGTGTAACAGTCCGCATTGGCTTGTAATACTATAAAACCTTTCCCATTGTGCAATCGTAGGATTTGCCAAAAAGAAGTAACTGAAAGGAGCAGATTATAAGAATGAAGTATACTCTACCTGATGCAGTCAATGATGGGGCACACGGAGAGACACAGCGTGCATCCAGTGCAGTCGTCGGTGACGTGAGGAACGTGAGTCAGAGCATCAAAAGTAATTGCTTGATATCCGGAATCATTGCAGGCCATGTAACACTTCCCGCAATTGATACACATGTCCTGAAACAGATGAATATCACGTGAAGCATTTGTTTAGCATTGAAGTACCCACAGCCCAATAATACTGATATGATATGGTGCAGTGGCGCAGCGAGGGGGGGGGGGGGTTTGGGGGATAAATCCCCCCCCCCCCAGGGCTCAGAGAAATTTTTAAGTTTAATCCATTTTACTTAATAGGATTGATATTGTTAATAAGATAGTGTAAGGATGAATAAAATATCCCTCAGAAAGCCGTAAAACTCACCATTTTGAACCATTTATCTTTAAAATTACGCAATTTATTAATCTCACACCTACCGCTTATCCTGGTAGGTATACTATACTCCCACACACCCCGGTATTAGTTGCACTTAAACACCCCCCCAGCCTTAATTCCTAGCTGCGCCCCTGATATGTTGTATGGAGGGGACCGTCAACTGTATGTGAGAAAATGTCGAGTTTCTCAAAACTGAAATCTTGATCAAACTACCTAGCCATAAGAAATATTACTTAGAAATTAAAGATTCACTATTAAGACGAAAAATATTAATTCCAATCTTTCATTTAGGTGTTGATTGATCCTGAGCACCCAAAATGACGTCTTACGCTAGCTTTTAGCCTTTTCTACCCCGGTGGATATAGCATATTTTAATTTTATCAAGTTCTTTTGCTGCTCGCTAAGGATCATGCTAGAAAAATATTGGGAAAGTTGATGACATCCCTGTATTGCTAAAAAGTAATTAGTATGATGAGAGGCCCAAGTTTTTTTCAGTCGCTTAGAGTGAAGGTTGCAAATCCACGGATCACTTTCCTTGCAGGGCCTTTTTTTCAGATTTTACAGTAAGAATTTTACTAATTCGCTTTCCTAAATTAAACAATGATTTTGGAATAAACTCTGTATACTACTGCGAAGAAGAATAAAAATCTGAAATATGATGCCAAAAAGCTATGAAACGCGTTGGATAATTAATAATTACATATTATTAATAGTTAAATAATGCAGCAGATTATTATGTTTTCATATAATTATTACGGTACCATGTATAAACAAAAAAAACACCAAACTTTAAACTGGACCTTGAAATTTCAATATTTTAAATTATTAATGAAATGCATTAAGGCCGTTTAACATAATTTCGTCGGTTAGCTGGATGAATTTCTCATTATGTCTTGCAAATGCGCGAATGCAAAAATGAAATAAGAATGGCCTATTTTCTCATCTAATGTCCATGCATTCTCGCAAGCTTTCTAGCAATTCGCCTAATTATACGACCCAATGTTGACTGCTCCTTCGTACTCATGCCAGATTCGACAATTGCCTGCCCCGTGAAAAACGGCCTTTATAAAGTAAGAATCATTATCGCAATGTAATCTAACTTTAAACTATGTTCCAGCATAAGTTATTCAAATTATTAAACTAGGATGTAAATACTTACGTCGTTAATGAGAGCAACAACTTGTTTAGAATTATCCAGTCGCTTGTACGGTCCAATGGCCTTGAGTGCTTTGCCAATTTCATCTTTTACCTCGGGAATTTTCGATGAAGGTTCAAATGGAGGCCTGCTGTGTAGGTCATGATCAGGCTTCAATATGTCTGCCTTTAATTTTTGTTGAGCTATTTCTTCTTCTCTCTTACTTTGATACGGTCCAAAATATGGCAAGCTCTGAAAAATGTCAGAAAAATGGTTAGCGCGTCCAGTAAAATAAATCGACATCGCTCACCTGCGAACGAATTCGGATTTATGTGAAACGTTTACTATTAGAATCAATATTATATAAATATTAATATATAATATATTATTAATATTAATATTTAATATTTTTTACAGAAAAGATCGATTTTTTAACATTCTCAGGTCGCTCACAAGCCCTCAATGCAATAAATTAAATATGATCAATTTTTTCAAATCAGCAAAGAAATGTCATTTTTAGGGATACAACGTAAAAGTGAAATAATTTAAAGCCATAATTGACTCTATTTTTGCGTCCGAGAATTCGTTTTTCGGTAGTATAATATTTAAATGTGTATCATAGTCAAGCTAAACTTAGAGTACCTAGCAGTGATACTATTTATCTACTTGAGACCATTAGTTACAGCTGCATTTAGAGCTCTTGAGCAGACTTTTAAAATCGATCTGACTTTTTAGAGCATCGATTCAAATCCCTATTTCATTAAAAAGGCGATTGAAATTGAAAATTTGAGAAAATTTAAAAAAATCAGCCACACTCTTGCTGGAGAGTAGGTACTTATTTTCTTACAATGGGTACAAGGCACGACATGAATTGATGGCAATAATTTTTAAAAAATTTAATCGCCAGAATATGGAAAATTTTCTTAAAAAAGATCAAAGCTGTGGATGTACTAGTTCAACAAAGTCACATTCAAGGTATTTCTCCCAACTGAGATGTGTAAATCACACAATCTCCGTTGTTGTCAATCGCGTTTGCAATCGAAATCGTTTCCCAAGGTTCAGCGCAATCAATAATCAATATTTGAACATGAATGCCTATGGTGGAAAGTGGAAAAAAATATACTATGAAATGGATACCAGAGTCAGGACCGACTCAAGGCAAAATACTTACCCGGGCAAACTGGTTTTGTGTCGCCCCGTTACCCCGCTTGGAATGGAATACCAATTTTAAAATTTATTTTTACAAACTTTAAGTTTTTATGTAATTTTTATTTTATTTTTTAAACTTTTTTAAACTTTAAAAGTAATTTTTTTATGTTTGGGCGTTTGGTTGCCCTCCCAGCTACGTTTCCCCGGGGAGTCGCACGGGTTGCCCGGCCCTCAAGCCGTCCCTGACGACAGTGACTTAAATCTATGGGCTTTGTATATACTTACGCCATTCGGGGACATCTGTATGACCCCTGAGGTCCCCACTGGAATCTAGAAAGGTTTAATAAAAATTAGAACAATAAACCTTACACCTAAATCACACGATTATCAAAGCCCTTTTGAATGATCGCTGCAACTACGCAAAAAATTGCATGTATTCATTCATGATCATTTTCAGGGATGGCTCCAGATGTGAAGACGCCCATTGCCTATTGCATCATTTCCGCTGGCTCCTTTTTCTACCAGTGAAAAAGCGATTTAGCTAAAATGCGTGTTCTGCGATGCAACTCCAGTTTTACAGGAAGCAAAAATTTTATAGATTTATGGTTTCATCGGTGGATGATATGCCCGAGATTCCTATCAGGTTGTCTACCGGGCGAATGACTTTTAATCCATCACATGAATCGGCAGTTCATTCTTCTACCATATTCAGGGGTGTAGAGTTCAATTAAGTAATATTCCAGGTATCTCTTCCATTTAACATGCCTGAATGACAGTATTCAACCCTCCATGTTCAGCGGAAACAGCTCACTCTTCACCCCTGAAGATGGTAGCCAAGTGAGCTGCCGAAACGTTGGAAGTGGACAACTGGAGAAGAATTAGTGCTACACTGATTTCAAATAATGCATCCGCCATTTTGTCATCCACCACAGTGATGGTGAGCTCATACCCAAGAATACTTCGCCCAAAATATAAAAATGTTCAGGGTAGTCCCTTCTATGCCAAGGCTAATTTTTACGAATTTTGACCAAAAATATGTCTCCACAGCAAATGCATCCGTCAACATAATTAGTTTGCATATTCCGATACGTTCCGATAGACACCCCTTATAGTACTAGATGAGCGGATTTGATTCGGTGGGCGATTGTTGAGCGTTTATGCAGTGGACGTATCGATTCACTCGTACGGAGAAAGCCACCAGTGATTTTAAATCATAGGTTTTACATTCGTTTAACAAACTCCTTCATGTGTTCCAAACTCCTCAGGAATTATGACATTGTAGAATATGGTAAAAGAGTTTTAAATATCCTATAGTTTCCACTGCGCATATTAATTGTGTCCTTCCAACTTTTCTGGAGGAAGAGTTCTCGGGTTTCCAGCCGGGTCCAAGGGTTTTTCTGCACCGACGTTTCGAAGGCTAAGTCTGCCATCGTCTTCAGGGTGAATGGACTAGCCAAGATGTGTCTGTCAAGACCATTCACCCTGAAGACGATAGCCTTCGAAACGTCGGTGCAGAAAAACCCTTGGACCCGGCTGGAAACCCGACAACTCTTCCTCCAGTCTATTCGCCGGGAAAACCTTGGATCCTTCATTCCAACTTTTCTACTTACTACACATTTTGTACATATGAACTTATTGATTAACATTTGCCTCTTATGCATATTTTTGACGTTCCATATTCTAAATATGTTCAATACTCGCAAATAAATGCAATTTCATTTAAACTATTGCTTCAGGTGCATGATACACCCGTGGATCCTGTTTTTATTCTGATGTCCTTTTCATACTAACCTTCGCTTGAGAATCCTTCAATGTGAATGTTCTTTTTCCCTTCTGGTGGACCATAGTCGGAGGTGACTGACCATCCCAGTCCTTCAATTCATCGATACTATTCAGATAGAGCAGAGTTTTAAGGCCGGTGATGTAGTCCTCTACCACAGTAAAATCTTGATTCTGCACTGCACTGCCAACCTGTGTAAGTCAAAAATCTTTAGGAAGTACATTCACAGAAAAGAAACCATTCAAACGATGGATCAACCTGTGAGATGATTACACCGATTTTTTGTAAAGAGGCAATGGCATATCTAGGGTTGAATCAGAGGCAAATTAATTAAATTATGGAAATTTTGAAGAGATGGAAATTTTTGAGGAGGCTCTAGAATAAGTTAAACAATCTTAGCAAACGATGTTTAAAATTGTTGATGAATGTACTATACAGCAAAAATAGCAATAAACTAACTTTAGAGAGGAATTAACGTGACATTCCAGTAATAGGAGCACATTTAGGGCCGATTTTATAAGGTCTGATTAGCTTTAACTGGAACACGATGCTGTAGTAACTCTAACTTGAGATTCTTTTTTCATTTTTAATTCATCCCTGTACCACCGAAAGTAGCACCATTGGCCTATTATATCGTTTTTGTTATCTTAAAGATCAAATGTACACGAACATCCATGCCCTGGTTAGGAGCAACCCACCCGGAACTCGAACCCTCGACCTCTTGTGTCGCAGGCAAGAACTTTATCCAGCCGCCACGGAGGCAAGCCATTAACACGTAGCAACCACAACCTGACAGCCACCGATGCCAGCCGGGTAAATTCAAAGTATTAGTCAAGGGGACTGTATAGAAGAGGCCCAATTCCGTCCCATTGCCACATCAGTCGGCCATTTTAATCGGCTTTCAAATATGTCCGCGGCGCTGTGATGACCGCAATGCGATCCACTGTTTTCCAATATTTTGCAGTATAATGTTTGTAATTACGAGGAATAGCATTTAAAAGTAATAAATTTGATAGATCACGTCTAAATTCAAATAAGTTTCGGTTAAACCCCCTAATCATACCTTATTTTTCCGAGAAACTCGGATCAATTTGTCCGCCAGCGACGCGAGTGGCGACTTTTGTAAACCCATTTAAATGCGCGGTAGTTGACAACATATTTAGTGGCCGACTTAAGGATCTTCTTTTGTTATATTCATGGTATTAGTTTAGAAAGGTAGTTCATAATAACGTTTAGATAAACAAATAATCTTAAGTGGATGATAATATTGTGGGGGCCCAAACCGGGGATCTTGTCCCGGGAACTTTTTTAAGTTGTGAGTTTTAAGTTTTTTAAGCATTTTAGAAGAGTCGTATGATCAACATTAGAAGCCTGATAACTCGAATCTCGACATCTGGACACTCCGGGGAAAATCGACAAGCCTGACACATTTTTTCCTAACACCCATAATCTTAAGTGGATGATAATATTGTGGGGGCCCAAACCGGGGATCTTGTCCCGGGAACTTTTTTAAGTTGTGAGTTTTAAGTTTTTTAAGCATTTTAGAAGAGTCGTATGATCAACATTAGAAGCCTGATAACTCGAATCTCGACATCTGGACACTCCGGGGAAAATCGACAAGCCTGACACATTTTTTCCTAACACCCATAACGAATTTTTGAGGGGGTTCGGTCCCCCTCAGGCCCCATGGAGTCGGCGCCACTGCTCTCATTTACATACTCCGAAAAAAACTTCGAAAAAACGAGGCAGTATATAACCGGCCCTCAGGCATTTTCACGGGGATGACATTCACATCGTTTTGCGATGGAGCCTTGGAGAGGATTGTTTTTTTCCTCACCTGTACAACGGAGGCACCAGCGTGGATGAATTGAAGTGCCACATCAGCAGAGTCGATACCGCCGATGCCCATTATGGCGAGACCAGGGAGGGCGTTGGCGATAGCGGAGACGGCACGTAATCCCATGGGGCGAATAGCGTTCCCAGACACACCCCCGTACGTGGTGTATTTACTGGTGCCCACAGCGGGCCAAGGCGTTCCATCACCTTTCAGGCTCATTAAACCGGAAACGGTGTTGATGGCAGACACACCATCTGCTCCACCTGGATGGCATAAGTGGAAGCGTTTAAAATACAAAAGGCCACACACAAGAAATAAAAATAGTAATAATGCAAATAATAACAATTCATGTTAAAATAGTTCTTAAAGTGTAGGTCAATGTATGTCATGCAAAATAGTTTTAGCCAACGTTTCTGTTTATTGTAAAATATGTATTTATAAATATGTACAAAGTTAAGCCCTGTATATTTATATGTTAAGTATATTTATTTAAAATATCAATTATATATTTATTTATTTTTATATTTAATTTTATATTATATATTTATTTATATCAATAAATATGTACGAAGTTAAGCCCTAATGATAGTTTAAAATAAACAGAAACGTTGGCTAAAACGTTTTTGCATCACATACATTGACCTACACTCCAAGAACTATTTTAACGTGAATTAAACGAGGTCAAGATAAGGAAAAAAAATAATAACAATAATAATAAAATGGATAAAAAGGTACATGAAAATAATAAATTTCGGTCATGTCTGCATGAAAGGTTTCACAGAACAGATTTTTTAAGCAAGGAAATTTGTTAAAAGAAATAATTGCCTTTGTGTATGTTACTAAGGTATTGGGTACATCGTCAATTCATTATTATTATATTCTTCGGTATAGTCCTGCTAAGCATAATACTTATCAGTAAGTTCCAGGATTATCATTTCTAGTTGCATCAATTTGCATCTTTATGCACATATAGTTAAACATAAATGCAATATTCATATTAATGGACTTTATTATTACTATATGGAATGGAAATGGAATTATTATTATAATCATATTAATTCATATATAACTCTTATACTCAAATATCATCACTAAAGCATACAAATATTATAAATGCGATGGTGGTTGGCGTAACATGGTGAAACTCCTTCATGATGCACAAAGGTTAAGAAAACACTTAGCTGTTTCACAAAATAAAATATATATTGCGACCGGTTTCGATACAGCGTATCATCATCAGCCAGATGATGATACGCTGTATCGAAACCGGTCGCAATATATATTTTATTTTGTGAAACAGCTAAGTGTTTTCTTAACCTTTGTGCATTACAAATATTATGTTTAAACCTTTTTGACACAACATGTACCATTTACACATGTAACATCAGCGCTTAGATATTTCCAGTAGGTGTTTTTAAAATTGATTTTTGTATTATTTAATAGATTGTATTTGCTTCATTTTATTTGGTAAGCCATTGATTGACTTGGTATCTTAGCATTCATTCTGTTTACTTAGTTATTACTCTATCTAATAATAATAGTAATAATAACAAAAATGATAAAAATAAAACTATAAATTATATTCTAAATACCTTCATGTGCTGCTCTCGCTATTGAGACAATGTCAGTGATGTTGGGAGTTAATTTGATGAAGACTGGAATTTTAACGTTTCCTTTCACCCATCTCGTAATATTCTCCACTAGTTCCGGTTTCTGTGAAGACGTATAAATTCATCACTTACCCTTAAATTTCATTTGCATCAAATGCTAAGTATCAAGGTGATATAAGTGCAAAATAACAATAGGAATACAAACAGAAAACGAGAAAAAGAGAGATAGGGCACAATCACAGAAGTCGGACAGAAATTTTCGCACGGAGAGGTGATGATGGCCGAAAATGCATGAAAATTAAGAACAGATACCTTCATCGAAGACTTGCCTTGAGTTTTCTCTGGTTCATTGGAACAAAAACCTGCTCATACGAGCCACGCATCGGTGGTGTTTGGCCAATGTCGAATTGAATGTATGATCTTAGGTTTTTCCGACGTATCAGTTGCAGAAAAGTTTCTCGGGTTTCCGACATGTCTCCGGGGATCTTCGGAAGATGCCAGTCGCGGATCGAAACGTCGGGAGACATGGACGACATCAACCGGTGGAAAACCCGAGAAACTTTTCTGCATCGAATTGAATATTTCCAACGTTGAATTTTTATCACTCATGATTATATGAACACCGGTAGACCTCACATTAAGTGTGAAGTAATCATACTGAGTGTGAAGTTTTACCTATTTTTTCATCATGAATGTGTGACTCTCCCTCAAAGTGACGCAAGGAACAATTTCCCACAAAACATGAATAAGGATAAAAACAAATCTCACCTGCCCACAGGCCAGTCCCATTCCAGATTCGCCCATGCCGTGAGGACAGGACAAGTTCAGCTCAAGAGCATCTGATCCAGCATTTTCCGCCATTTTACTGAGCTCCAGCCAGTCATCTTTATTAAAGGAGCACATGATACTGGCTATTACAATCTGAAAAAAGAGGGAGGGGACAAAATATGAGAGAGGTAAACTGGGTTATGAGAAATTAAAGGTCACATTATGAGGAATGATGGCCTGATGAAAATAATCGTAGGACAGGTGGAAGTGAAGAAGGTCAAGGGACGGCCCCGAATGAGTTACATAGGACAGGTTATAAAGGTAGTTATAGAGAAGAAATGCGTCGCTATAAAAGGCTAGCGGATAGGAGATGATGGATTGATGATGGCCGAAAATGCATGAAAATTAAGAACAGATACCTTCATTGAAGACTTGCCTTGAGTTTTCTCTGGTTCATTGGAACAAAAACCTGCTAATACGAACCACGCATCTGTGGTGTTTGGCCAATACCCAATTGAATGTTTCCAACGTTGAATTTTTTTCACTCATCATTATGAGTGCACCTATGATTGAGAGTGCTCCTATGGTTGACCTATACTAATGATTTGATTTTCGCCACATAATTCCGGATTTCCTCCAGATAGAAATTTCTGTTTGTTTATTGCATTATTAAAATATCCACACTTAAATGAAGCGTTCATTGACCCAGGTTTCATTCAAGTGTGCATTATTACTAAAGAAAAGTTTTTCTTCCGTCATCAGAATTCCGCAAGATCAAACTTGAGGCAATCGACTTATGATGATGAGTAAACAAAATCCAAGGTTTGCTAATACTATTTCGGTTACTTGGGGCATCGGATAGTAAGGAAACCCACATTTTTGGGACGAATATCCAAAAACAGAGCAAAATCGGGCGTTCACACAGTTATTGCAATTCATTTTTTGCACAGATGAGGTTAAAATTCAGAGAGAAACATATTCTGCATCGGGGCTGAACCAAAGTTTAGAGCTGCGAAAGGTAGTCTCCTTCATGAAGAAAATAGGGTGGTTTCCTATTATTTTTTATTGCCTAAATCGAAAGATTATCACTCTTGGAGTACGTGTTTCACGCATTTAGATTTTTAAATGACGATATCTATTTTTCGCGATTAAATGAAAAGTGAAAATTTTCAAGCGCGCGAAAACGCGACGGCTATGTAGGAATGATGGGAAAACTCCGAGTGACGTCGTTCTGGTTCCCGCTGTCGCCGTATGATTTGACCTTGCGGCGAGGCCTTGAGCACTGATACGACGCAGGCTGCTAGCAGGTAGCAGAGTACCCCGCTAGCTGGTAGCGCTTGGCTTAAATAAGGATTATTAATACCTTATCAAACAGTAAAAACCTTCCGACCTTAGCCAGTATTAATAGGTGATTATTAAGACATGTTTCCCTGAGCTCTGTGCCTCATACATTGGTAATCTCAGACGATGTAAAACTCCTATCTACTCGTATAGAACCTAGGTCCCTGTGACGTCACGTGGAGTGACATCGCATGGGCGCCAATCTGTACTTTTCTAATAAGGATAAAATTGACCCTTGCCATTCGTCTAAACCGGCATTTCTAAAATCAAATAATTTGCATATTATGAATACACTAATGGTGGGTAACGAATCGCAATCAATGCCTTTCGTTTTCTTTGATGAAGGACACTTCCCTAATAACCCCCCTCCCGAAGTGTAGATCTACGTATATATGATGCTGTATTCGTGGGTGGGATAGTGGGTGACAGGACGTAAGTCCACTGGATATTGCCCAGTTGATGTTTAAAACTAAAAACGGAGACTTTCTCTAGACCTTCAGGCTTATGATCCGATTAAGTAAAAAAAGGGAAAGATGGGTTGGCAAAAAGAAAGACAACACCTAAGCTGTGAAAGGCATAAAGATTAAAATAAGGACTAAATCAATTAAAACAAAGTAATCACTGGCGATCTTAAATTTAATCCACTAACGGATCGCCGTTCTCCAGAGAAAGTTAATCAAGTATTGAGTTTAACATTAATGCAATGAAAATTAAATCGCTTTTTAAAGGTGAGTGGTATGGCAGGCAAATAAAAAATATCCGTTCATCTCTGGTCGTATCTGGTCGCATACCTTTTCTGGGAAATCTTCTTTTAGTTCTGTAACGCTCCTGCACCAATATTCGGCGGTTTTCTCTGATATTAGCTCGATGTTAAGGAATGAGCCTTGGTCCGGTCCATAATGATGGCGTGATGTGCTTCCTTTGACGATCCTGGGAGACACATTTGTCACCAGATCCTTGGAGAAATCCGTAGACAAAAATTAATGTTTTTATTTATTTATTTTATTTAAGGAGATGCTCACATACATCATTTCTTTCAATTTATAGTGACGCAGTAACAGACATAAAATTTTAACATAAAAAATTTGAACAGAGAGCAGTGGCATAAGATAGTAAAGAATAAAATACAAGGCACGAGGAAGGGGAGGTGGAGAGGGAGGTTTATTTGTTAGCCGAGGAATGGGACATGGCAAGTTTGATAAATGAGTTTAAGGGCAGAAAAAACGGATCAATATTGTCTGGTAATGAATTGATCAGGGAGCAAAGGCGGTGTTGGAGTGAGCGCTTAACGAGGGATAGACTAGGGATAGGCGTATGGAGTAAGGAATGTGTACGAGTGGGTCGGCAAGGCACTCTGAAATTAATGGAAGAAAGCAAATCAGGACAATCATTCTGTGAATTTAGAATATTGTAAATAAGTTTTAAGTCTGTTTTAATTCTTTGTTTGGAGAGATCAGTCATTGATAGAAAAGATAGGAGTGAGGTGGTGGGCATGTCGCGATGTTGAACTGATTTCACTAAGGTGTCTTGCTAGTTAAACATATTTAGTACAATAGCATTTCTGTATGAAGGAATTTTAAATATTATGAATTGATCTCTAAAATAATACAGCTTCTCACAGTTCCGTGTTAATTATAAATCTCCTTTTATGTACACCATGCCCATCAAATTTATCAATCATATTTAACTCATCTCAACAGCATTTTGGCGGATAATTTACTCTAAACTTGAACATCAAAAGTAAAGAGAACTAAATCAATCACATCAAATAGTAAGCGTCAAAATTGTATGGTGTAGCGCTATATAGTTCAAATTTGAAAGAAACCGTGGTTTTCAGACTGACTTTTAAACGCTTTACATTCCTCAAAACGTCTAAAAGTGCTGCATAAAACAATGTAAGCAGCGCTAAAAAAATAATATGCATACTCGATATCTGACCAATGGCTAGCGTTTTGATAACCTTACTTATATTGTACTTTTTGCATATAAAAAATGAGTTCTGATTTATTTTAAAATCCTGGTTATACTGTTCATTAACTTGTACGAATTAATGTGCGAATGCATGAACGATTTTGGCAGACCGAAACGGAACCTGTACGAATGCATGATCCAAATAAGAACAGATTCGTTCAACTTAATGTTCATGCTTTCGTACAAGTTGGTTGGTTGCACGGTACAATTTAACGTTCATTCTCTCGCTCAAGCAATCGGACATAAACCTGTGCGTTTTAATATACCATATAACCAGATTTTAAGACTGGTATACTGAGTCAATTTTGTACGCACGGAGAAATGGCATAGTGACAGAAGAATCCGAGGCATATGATTTGAGGTGGAACGTAGCTGATTTTGGCAAAATTATTTTGTAGCAGTTGCTGAGGATATTCTGTACCAATGACTGATATCTGACAATTTGCAGTTCATTCATAAAGTCTTTAATACTTATGGTATTCGGATATTTGTATCCGAGGTATCCGATCCGACCATCCGTAATAAATATCGAATTAATAAATCGCCATACCTTATCAAGAGAGAAGGTCTTTGTCACAGCAAACGACCATCCGGCTTCAAAACTCCTTCTGATCATAGCACTGGTAGTAGCGGGAGGCGCGGAAGCCAAACCAAATGGGTTTTCAAATTTCATTCCACACATTTCCACACTGATATCCACTTGATCGATGGGTGAGTAAAACTTAGGTAACTGCGGTGTCAGTGGAACCGTTAATCCCTTTCCTTCCTGAAAAAACGAAACAGTTGGATGAATGAAACACATGTCAAGAACAATTTAATATCATTGAATACTGAAAAAAGACAATACTATCCCACATATTTGATATTTAAACCGACTGACAACTTAACATTTCCCATACAGATGACTTCTTAACACTAGCATGCCCGACCAATCCTTACACCCTATTATGCCTGAGTGCTTCATTTTGACCCAATGTGACAACGCTGGCATATTTTACTCAAAATACTTAATTCCTTCCAAGTTTCTTTATTACCATTGTTTATGAAGCATTTTGGAGGGTGGCAGAAAATTTAATTAGAATAAAAATATTAAAATTGTAGTTGTTCTACAATTTTTATGGTGTTATGGGAAACTAGCTTCCACAAATTTGTGAATACTTATCACTTTTCCTCTGATTGGTTTGAGAGGTACGACGAATTTCGATGGTATCAGGTTAAAATAATTAAAATAACGTTGTGACAATAAATCCTTATAAATCACACCGTTACATTGAATTCAGTGGACAAGTATAAAGGTTTCAAATGGATTTGATAGCCTGGGTCAAAATGAGCCATCCGGGCATGGCAGGTATAAGTGATGAGAATAAATATAAAAAATAATAATATCAGGCCTAACTTTTGCTAAGTGGTAAATCAAACTCAATAGTCAAAAGTCATAAAATATGAGTCAAAAATTTATCTTCCTTTCAAAATAATCAACATAAATCAACTATTTTGGGTCAAATTGACCCAGCCGGGCATTCTAGGGCTAAGCGATCATGCCGCCTCCCAGCCCATGGCGAATGACTGCTTATACCGTCACGAGGCCTGTGACGGTTCTTTTGACTCCCCCACCCTTTCACCGCTGGGTAGGGTTCTCTTTTCGGCCCGTCGTTGTCAATTGAACCCCGGGAACCAAGGAAGAAGTCGTTCTTGGCGAATATTATATAAGCTATGGCGAATGGCGAATTTTTTTAAGAAAAATGTTTTTTTTTTCGCAGAAATATGATTATTTGACAAAATAGGGTGGTTTCCAAATTTTTATTGCCTAAATCGAAATATTATTACTCCTACAGTACGTATTTCACGCTTTTAGATTTGTAAATGACGATATCTATTTTTCGCAATTAAATGAAAAGTGAAAAATTTCAAGCGCGCAAAAACGCGACGGCTAAGTATGAATGCTGGGAAAACCCTGTGTTACGTCATTCTGGTTCCCGCTGCCGCCGTGTGAGGTGACCTTGGGACGAGGATATGTGCGCCGCTGCGACGCAGGCTGCTAGCAGGTAGCAGAGTACCATGCTATCAGGTAGCGCTTGGCTAAAATAAGGATTATCTACAGGCCTTTTTCAAATGCAGTTAAAATTGACCATTGCCATTCGTCTAAACTGGGAATTTTAAAACCAAATAATTTGTATATTATGACTACACTAACGGTGGGTAACGAATCGCAATCAATGCCTTTCGTTTTCTTTGATGTAGGAAACTACCCTATATTAGGGTAATCAGTCTTTTAAACATGAAATTAGCGAAATAATAGATTCGCCATAGAATATATTTGCTCAACTTTGAGGCCAAGTAATTTGTTTAAAAAATTTACGTATGAAAAACTGTTTGCGTCAAAAAAATGCCGTAATGTATTGACATCATCCGTGCAAAGTTTCAATTTCCGCACTCAAAAAATATCGATTTTGAGGTTTTGTCTAGCTTTTTTCGATTTCAGCCCACTGTGCGACGTTTCGACGTGCAATTCGCACATCATCCTTAGGGATTAAGGCATCTAAATCATTGGATCCTTGAGGACTATGGGCGAGTTGCACATCGAAACGTTGGAAGGAGATATGGAGGACCTTAACCGATATGAGACTCGAGGAATCTTCACTCTAATCATCCAGTTCTCTCCATGTTTTTTTTCGAGTTAGCTCTACGCCGCAGTTATTTTCAAGATGACGTTTCGGATCAGCTCAGACCTGATCTGAAGATGAGGCCAGCATAGGCCACGAAACGTCACTTTGAAAACAACTTCGACGCTGCTAACCCGAAAACCATGGAAAGAACTGCAATCCAGCGCTGTGAAATTCTCAAGTAGAAATTCAAACGTCCAATGTGAAAAGTTTTACAAATTATCGCGCTCTCCCATAAAATGTGTCGTTCGAGCCCAAATCACAGTCTCTAGGGCAGGGGTCTCCAAATATTTTAATGTAAGGGCCACATTAAATCTCTCTCACATTTATGGGGGCCGAAAGAATTAAAATACACAAATCAGTGCCAGTAATTTAATTTCTTCAAAAATTAGAGTATAAACATGAAAATATTTTTTAATGTCTTTTTGGAAAAAAATCTTGGATTAATCACTTAAATTTCTAATAAAAATATCTACTCCGCAAGTTTAGGGATAATGAGCTGATTTTGGCGCAAAGGGCGTCTTGCGTAAGATGAAACTTCTCCACCACTAATCAAGACACAAAAAGTTCCTTCTATGAACCGCACGGGCGATAAAGTTTAAAGCATATGCGAAAGGATTTCCTTCTTGCACATACGGATGTATGGAAATTGTGCCCAGTGGCGGATTCAGAGAGAGGCTAGGAGCAGCTGTTATCACCCTCCTCGAGTCATCCAACTTACACGACATAAAATGATAATTTTTCAATTGGCGAATATATATAGGAGAGGAGAGCCCTAAAAGAGAGGAGAGATAACTGTTTGTTTAAAAAAATATTTTTTTGGAAAATTAGTGATGGGACAACCTTAAAGCGTTGTTACAAGCCTCAAAGTTCTCAAAATGTTCGTAACCATCCGAATCCCCGCCACTGCAGGGAGATTATCCCTGCAGCCCCCCCGACCCCTTTTGTCCCTATTCTGGATCCGCCTCTGAACGTGTTCCGGGCCTCAAATCTTAGGACTAATCATACTGGCAATACTTCCTTTACTGGCGTCCCCACGGAGGATTTTAGACCAGTTCTGCGGACCTCACTGGTGAACTAACATGCGTATTCAGTTTCACCGAGTTAACTTAAAGTGGATAAGGATCGAAGTTTTTCCCGGCGAACAAGTTGAAGGAATTCTTCTCGGGTTTTCCACCGGTTGAGGCTTTCCAAGGCCGACGTTTCGAGTCGAGCCTCGAAACGTCGGCCATGGAAAGCCTCAACCGGTGGAAAACCCGAGAAGAATTCCTTAAAGTGGATAAGTGTGCAATTTATTGCTAAGTTTAGCTGATAGTGGTGTTATCGCAAATAAATTTTATCGTGGTCAACGCGTGGATTTATGTACAACACACGATTCAACCTGAAAGAAATTTCCGTTTTTTTTCAAAATGTAAGTAATGTTAAAAAATAATTACTAAGATATATTTTGGAAAGTTTGATACCCTAGAAGGTAGAGCGTTTGACAAATGAAAGGTCCCATATTCAAATCCCAGTATAAGTAAGCCCTCAGACACCACCAGTAATATTCCTAATGAATAATAATAATAAAACAAGTAGTGGTTCCTTACCTGCAGATATTTATGAATAGACCAGGCAGCTACCTTCCCATCATTAGTTGCTTCCACTGTTGTTTCGGAAACTCCAGCTAGATCACCACCACAGAATACACCGGCCTCACTGGTTTCCATGGTTTTTGTGTTCACTTCAGGCAAGCCATATCTGTTAAATTTCAGTGGGCGCATAGCGTCTCTCACTGAAAAGAATACAAAGACCTCGATGAACCGGAATGAGTTCATTGCTAATGTTAAAAAATAAAGACTAGGAAGTTAAGTAATCGCAAATTCTCCTGAGGGGACATTCATAACTGACGTGAGGTGATTTTGGCAATTTTTGCAACCCCTTATGTGAGATATCGTGAGATTTGACTCGACCCCCTCCATTTAATCTCACGTGAGATTGTTCAAAACATGTATTTTCAGTGAAAATACGTTAATCTATGCTTCATTGCGTTGGATTTATTATGCATTGTTTAATAGGGTGGTATCCTATTACTTCTTTATTGCCTAAATCGAAAGATTACTACTCCTGGAGTACGTATTTCACGCTTTTAGATTCTTAAATGACGATATCTATTTTTCGCGATTAATTGAAAAGTGAAAATTTTCAAGCGCGCGAAAACGCGACGGCTAAGTATGAATGCTGGGAAAATCCCGTTTGACATCATTCTGGTTCCCGCTGTCGCCGTGTGATGTGACCTTGGGGCGAGGCTTTGAGCGCTGATACGATGCAGGCTGCTTGCAGGTGGCAGAGTACCCTGCTAGCAGGTAGTGCTTGGCTTAAATAAAGATTATTAATGCCTTATCAAACGAAGGAAACTTTCCGACCTTAGCCAGTTTTAATAGGTGATTATTAAGACATGTTTCCCTGATCTCTGTGCCACATCCATGCATTGGTAATCTCAGACGATGTAAAACTCCTATCTACTCGTATAGAAACTAGGTCCCTGTGACGTCACGTGGAGTGGAATCGCATGGGCGCCAATCTGGCCTTTTTCAAATGAGGTTAAAATTGACCATTGCCATTCGTCTAAACCGGTATTTCTAAAACCAAATAATTTGTATATTATGAATACACTAATGGTGGGTAACGAATCGCAATTAATGCCTTTCGTTTTCTTTGATGAAGGAAACTATCCTATTCTTTTTATTTAAGATTATTAGGATCGTAATGTTACACTCTTTGTTTCGGAAAAATACTACGTGATACTTTTCAGGACCCCCCCCTTACCCCACGTGAGATTGGGCGAGAAGCGGCTTCGCCCACTCCCCCTAAACGTCTTACGTAATTAATGTATGCCCCCTTATCTTTGGCCACCATATATAAAATGGCAATCGTCCATAACCGCATTTCGTGCGATGGTTTCCGCGGCGATGCTCATGAGGAGAGCTGTTTTCTGGCACACAAGCCGTGTTCGTCTGCAACGACAGTTTCGAAAGCCATCCTGCTATCGTCTTTCGAAACTGCCATCAATCGCCACAAAAGAGCGCGGCTGGAGTAACCGGAAAACTGCGCTCATCATCCGTTACCGAATTTGTGGATTGCAAGTGACTCCGAAAAGTTATCACCGTGGCCATATAGTCCAGGAATGCTTAAATTAATCAAGAGTGAAAACCTCTATGTGTTCAAAGTTCGGGCTTTGCTTTGCGGCTGTGCGCACGATTTGGACTGCTTGTCGTATCAAATGCTCAGCAGTCCATACCACCTACAGTCCAGCCGGCGAGAGTTGTCCGATGAATTTTTAAAGGAGGGGCGGAGAACACTGCGCCACCACGGTTTGCAGCCAATCGCTGTCCCCTAAACGCACCCCACACCCTCACCTAGTCATACAACTTTGTCACATGCATATGAAGCGCTGAAACAAGCCACCAAAACAAGCCCTTTCTTCGTATCAGCAAAACAAGGGATTCTTCCTTTGGGTCCTTCACGCTCGTTGCCCCTTCCGGCACCTTTCTTTACAGAACCCTTTTGTTTACATGTGGCGTGGGCGTTTCCCTTTCTTACCTGGCAACCTTGCCCCCTACCTCGAACTTTGTAGTAGTCCGTAAAGTCCTCAAATTTCCACAGAGGAGAATGACGCCTGGCTAAAGCAGTCGACCGGAAATCGGGGGATCCGAGTCAAGGCGAATGATTTTTTCCCTGTGGATTTTTCGCACAAGTTGTGTATTGCGAATGAATCCGAAAAGTTATCATCTTGGCTAGGCACGGTATACTTTTATTACGCAATTAAGACGATTAGGTTCAGCTTTTGGATGCAGTGCAGTTACATTCATTACTAAATGACAACAAGATAGAGAATAAGCGAACCTGCAAATGGTAAATTCTCACCAACGACTGGTTTTGGCTGCTCACTAAACAGTGTTCAGCCATCTTTCGATCCGCTGAAATAGCTGATACGAATCGCTCATAAGAAGTGGGTCGTTAACTCAGAACCGAAGTTATCAAAAGAACTCTGAGATTGAATGGAAAGATAAGTTATGACGAAAGAAATCTCCCTTTTTTCAGCCTTTCTCTCATAATAATGAAGTTTTAAAAAAATGTGGAAAAGGATTTGAGGAAAAGAGGAGGAGGATTGAAAAACGAAAAAACTTGGATCTCTGTACCTTTTAAACTCAATCAAAAGCGTCAACAAAATATTGATGGATGAGTTAATCAAATCTGCATACGTAATCAGTTTATTCTTCTTGACCCTTCTACCATGTCATTAACGTGACCTTCCTGTTTTGATTGAAAAAAAATTTTTATTACTACGCAACATACCTTTTCCTTCAGATAATCCTGACCCAAATGCTGATATGATAAAGCTGGCCTTCAACTTCATCACTTGGTCCTTCTGCTCCTCCCATTTCCCTGGCTCTATTTCCTCGTTGCGGTAAAATTCCATGCCAATGATTTGGTTCCCTTTCAGAAGCACTTCTTTGGGTGATTGGAAAGGGATGAATTCGCATCTTTCTTCAACTGCCAGTTGCATCTACAGGTTAAAAATCATCTTCCATCTTAATTCCAAATTATTACATTTCAAAAGTGGAAGCAACGATTGCAGTCAGGGGCGTATATATGAGGGCTCAAGGGGTCAGCCCCCCAGAAATGATGAACATAAAGAAAAAATTAAGTAGCATGGCCTGCATAGCATAATGAACCATGCATGACCGCAGGATGCTGTGATACACTCTTTTATATACATGGGCGAAGTTTAAATTTTTTTGTTGGGGGGGGGGGGGGGGGCAGCAATACTGCCGGGGGTTTAGGAGCTATGGAACAGCCTCCATTGAAGTGGGGGTAATTCATAGCCCCTAAGTGTTCCCGGAAAATTTGTTCAAATTAGCCTCTGAAAATAGCATTTTAAGTACTATGTAAGACAATAATTTATTTTTTGTTTGCACTTGAATACACACGTTTGCACTTGAATACATGCTTCTTTTCATTGCACCTAAATACACAGGTTTCGCAATTTTTTCGGACAAAGTTGGGGGCCAGGCTCCCCTTGGCCCCCCTAAAAATCTGCCCATGCATACATAGCATTATTCGTATATATTAAGCAATGAATGACATGGAGTGAATATAAGGAAAGGGGTCGAGTGGGCCAGGACCCCCAACCCGGATATGAGGCTCTAAATACGCCCCTGACTGATGAAATATAACTTGGTGATTTCCCGGGAACGATGTTCGGGAAATGCTCTCGGGTTTTCATCCACGTAAGCGACGCCATTCTCGCCAACGTTTCAGCCCCGACGCGAGCACTATCATTAGAGAAATGAAAGAGTTTACCCAATTTCCGGGTGATGATGTCAGATTCAGGAGCCGAAACGTTGAAGGCCATGGACTTCAGTAAATTTAAAATTTGGTGGCCACGGTACTAAAATTTACTGAACCTTACAGTCACAGATTACATTCTCAGTACTGTTTACTCAAAAGTACTTATGGCTTATTTGTTTTAGGAACTACTTACTCGAGGAATCATTCTAGAAGGAGATAGTCTTTTAAGTCCAAGTCGGCAATAAACCATGTTGAAGCCACGTTGAAACGTTGAAGGCCATGTGCTTCAGTAAATTTAAAATTTAGTGGCCACGGTACTAAAATTTACTGAACCTTACAGTCACAGATTACATTCTCAGTACTGTTTACTCAAAAGTACTTGTGGCTTATTTGTTTTAGGAACTACTTACTCGAGGAATCATTCTAGAAGGAGATAGTTTTTTAAGTCCAAGTCGGCAATAAACCAAAGAGCTGCGACCACTAGTACTACATTTCCACGACTACGTAGGATTCTTCCGCATGCTTACCTCTTCGGGTACCGCTCTGATATTGGTGAAACCCCTCCTGAAGACCACGAAAACCTTCTTAGCTCCACATCTCAAAGCTGAGGTTGCACAATCGAACGCGGTGTCTCCAGCTCCCAAAACAATCACATTCCCATGAAGCTCCGGGAGCGTGGCTTTGCATGCGCACATTCCTGTGGATGTTATTTTTGGTGTAAATCATTTTTACCTCCATAAGTATTGAGAAAATTTCACACAAGTCCACAATATGACAAGATCGGTTTTTCATGGCATGAAAATTAATATTTATACGCATATCACGTTTTTCACCCAAATACATCGACATCTACATACTACCCAGCAAGCCGCCTCAATAGGCGTGTGGAGGGGGGTGTCTCGATATCAGCCGTTTATACATAAAAAGGATATGCTCTAACGAAATTACGCGTGCCATTTATTGAAGACTCTTTTTATGCGGGAGAAAACGAATTCCCATACCTAGCCGTTCGGCAAAATATCACTCTTAATTTATCGTATCTCTAAATTATACAGCACAGGTGACATCTAAAACAAATTAATTATGCTATGTATCACTATGTGAGTATACATGGGCTTGAATTTGAAGTTAACACAGGGTCATAACGGCAAAACTAAGAAAAAACTAATTTTGCATGATAAATAATGATGCATATTACATAGAAAATATAGAACTATAGTGGAAGGCTACACCTCAATTTTAGGCACCGGTATTCCCAAGGCCGTTTTACACGGGGCACGGAATTGCGCAGGTTAGAACTGCATTAATTTCTAAAATGGCGCGGAATTGCGCGAATGCATGAACTAAATTAGAACAGGGGCTATTTTTTCCATCTCACGTCCACGCATTCTCGCATGTGTTCTAGCAATTCACCTCTTTACACGACGCAATTTTGACTGCGCCTTCGTACACAAGTCAGATTGTGCAAGTACGTGCCCGAGTTTCTGTCACCGACGACTATTTCGCGAGGCAATCGAAATTGATATCAATGATTCACCTACCCACAGCATCACAACGGGGGAAAGTTTACGGCCCAACGACACAGCATAGAGATCCTCTGACTCCAGGGTCACAACTCCCCCTCCACTCCTGTGGAGTGAGGACGGTTGACATGTATATTGATGACACAGTGGCGGATACAGAAAAAACTCAAGGGGGGGCGCAACATATCTTGAGTTGTGCTTACTTTTATCGTAATAAGAGATGATCAAGTCACAGGCAAAGTATATGAAAATTTTATTTATAGTGATTATAAACATGTAAAAGACAATGCCATCTTATGATATAAAAGAGTTACAATTGTGGTTTTGCAATGTTCGGCAATATAGGCGGACCCGCTAGGGGGCGGCGCGCTCCCCCTGCGCCCCCCCATCTGTATCCGCCACTGTGATGACATACACCTTCTAATTTTTATTCATCGCCTGTTGATGGGCCCTGTAAAGGCAGCGAAACCCCGCTTGACAAGGCGCAATACGCAGGCGGTCCCGAAACCCCCCCCCCCCATGGGGATCGGGTTGGTGTGGTGGCTAGAGTGTTGTCTTCCCACCCCGTGGGCTCGGGTTCAAATCCCGGCGGTGGCAGATATTTTTCAGAGACAGCCTGACCCCTGATTGAGTGTTGTGTAGAGAACATTTCAAGCACAACACTCCGTCCGTCGGATGGGACGTCAAGCCGTGGTCCCCTTGGCGCCTTTCGTTAAGAGCAGGCTAATGCCGACGCCTGGTTTCTCTCCACCCTTCCTTACCTACCCTTCCCTCATGGCGCAAATGACCTAAGCTCCTCCAAATACCATACCGAAACCCCCGATACTAGTGCAACTCGCTGCGAAAGCTTACGTTCCAAATTCCCATGGGCGCTTTATTCAAAGCAACGAGCACCTATGAATATAATATTTTCATAACTTATCTATGGAAGTAATGTTTTTCTTCTCCCAGGATATGAGTTCACACCCTGCAACGGAATACTGCATTTATCTATTGACCCTCAATAAAAAATACTCAGATAATGATATATTGCATAGAAATAAATAAATTTATATTTTTTAAACGACACTGAAGTCTACAGACACAGATTACGCACTTACTAATATTTCTCAAACGGTAATACGACTTCAAATTCTGACGGCTTATTTGTTTTAGATATCTACTACTCACTCGAGGAATTACGCTAGAAATCGTTTCTTTAATAAAGCAGCATACAATTAAGTTAATTAGATATCTAAGATTTTGATAAAATGATCGGAACACAATTTTAGGTGTTTCTGAGGGACTGCACTGCTATTTAACCATATTGGCACTATATTTAGGTCATTCCTAAGCAAAAATCTAGTTTATTTATTTATCAATAGCAATTATTAAATCAAAATCAATTATAGATTTCCTCGAGATGTGGAACGGTATCAATCCATTTTAATAACCTAATAATTTAAAAAATGACCGACAATATTGGGACAAATAGCCATAGCAATGCGTTCAGATTTACTTTTTCAGAGCTTCATCAAATGTTTTTTAAATCAATTTTCTCACTCTTTGCTTTCCGCTGCTATGGTTCATTTTTTTGCGTAAAATGTATGAAAAAATTAATGGTAAAGAAGCAGATAACAGGGTTGTTGATAGGCTAACTAATCTTAGAATAAAATTATCTAATTCTAAATTATAATGCGTATTCACAAATAATATCAACATAGGGTTGGGCGCTTCCCTACCCCCTGGCCGGCGAAACCGGCCCCTAGCTTATTCGGGTGAGATTATTCGAACTAAAATTCTGCGAGCAACCACAAATGTAGACGGCGAAGCCGGACCCGGGGTTTTTAAGGGGCGGAGCCCCTTAACGAGCGCGAGTCGATAGGGACATAGACGCCTATACCTTCTCTGGACTTGAATTGATATAGAGTTCTGAGGCACATTTCCCGCTGACGACTACTTCTTTAAAAATATTGATTGCAGCAGTGACTTTTTCATTTTTCTTTTAAGCGTATTTTTCATGTCATCGATTCGTAACATTTTCATTCCCCACATTGCTCTCGGTGTAAACAAAGGAAGTACATAGGAAAGCAGCGAGCTTCGCTAAAGCTGACGCGAATAGCCAAAGAGCCGCTGGCAGCTTTAACGGGGAGCCGCCGTGAACTCGGAAGCCGCAGCCCGGGTCGTGATTGTTTGAGCAATGCACAAAAGTACCGTTCAATTTAACTCAAATAGGATCAATTTGACGCCTTTCTGCGACTTAAGGTACGAAAAAATCCATTAACAGTAGAATGCCGGGAAATTGGCATACCCCAAGATTGCCGGGAGGGTGTCATTTTGACACCCATATTCTTATAGCCTTGTTATGTTGCAGATTATTTTTTCCTTAGTCGCTGGTGTTAAAGCGTCATCTTCATTGTAATATTTGTTTTTTGTTCCTTAATATATTCAAAAAAATAATGTTTTTTGTGCGTCGTCGTGTGTAGTGTATATAAAGTGTGTAGTGTGTAAAAAAATTAGTGTCGTCGCGGTAAAATTTGGCTGGTTTCAAGTAAATTAGAGCGGAATATACTTATCTCACGAGCTACTAAATTTTCGAAAAAATGATAAACAGCTGATATTTATTGAAATTATGTAAAACATAAGCAATCATGAAGGTGTACTATTCTAAAACACTAATTTGGCTAGTAATAATCAAACTGCATCCCACGAAGCACCTAAACCGAACGAAGAAATGATAAAATATACTGGGTGTGAAAATGGCACCCTCCGACATTATTTTTTAGGCCGATTAGTATAGTAAAAATAATAAAATAATAGTAAATAGAAAAATAATAGTAATAATAATAGTAAAAATAACAATGCGAATACAAAAAATCATGAATTTAAAGAAGAATGGAGAGAAATTAAGACTCATGTTTGTATGCTAAAAATCAGTAAAGCATCCATAATTTTCAGGGATATGTGATCAACGAAGAAGAAGTGTTTTTCCTATATCACTTACCTGGCTTGCTTCCCTTAGCAACCGCTGGTAAGAAAGATTTAGAGGTGTAGAAACCATTTTCCTTAGTCAAATCTTTGAAAATATTGATTGTTTTTGGATTCGGAAGCCCAATGCCAATGAAAACAGCCTTGTAGCCTTCATTTTTGAGTTTCTGTAAGTATAAGATACGGAATAGCTGAAGAATGAATTTGTGTGTGACACCCGCAATGCACAATGTGTGCATTGTGGGTGACTCTGTAAAAGTTATCACCGTGGCTAGTCCCGTCATACTTAAATACTTATGAGAATTCGCCAAGAGTTATCATTTACTATTAATATTATCTCCTCTGAGTAAATCATACGGCAAAGCACATGGTATCATTTAGCATATAAATCATGTAGCATGGGCTAAGAGAATATTTGGGAAATTACTACGTACCTCTACTGTTAAATCATCAATAGATAATTCTCTGCCATATTCAAATTTTACTCCGATGTCCTTCGCTAAGTCAACTTCAAAATTCACAGCATCAATTGGCAACCGATACTGTGGTATTTCAGATGTGCTGTAGGAAAATAATTGTATTAAATAACCGTAGTACAGCCATTTAACTGGAAATAAAGCTTCATAGCTTGCATAAATAACATACCTGAGACCACCATGAAAATTTTCTCTTTCATAAACGGTTATATTTTTATATCCCAAGCGAGCTAGTAGGGTGGCGCATGACAAAGACGCTGGACCGCATCCAATTAAAACAATCTTATCATATTTATAATCTTTCGGGTCTACCACACATATCTGAGGGATCCTCATAGATTTGAATACCTTGAAAAGACAAAACCATCGTTATTAGCAACAAAGTCTTGTGTTGCTATGATTTGCGATTCGCTGAAGGAAGTTACTACACTGTAGTATATTGTGGGTAAAAATATTTAAGGTACATACTATAGCACTTGTAGTACTAGACCCAAATCGAAATTTCCTTAAAAACAAGTGTTACGTAAATATATCCCTCATAAATTCCTAAAATATAAAAATTGGGATTTAATATTTTAATCATAATTACAACGAAAGAATCCTGCTCGACGTGAGCAACATGGCATATTTAACACGAATTAACTGTGAACGAGACCACAAAAATGCTAGCAAGGTAATTAAATTCCAGGGGGTACATTTATCTTGTAAAAAAAACTCTTAAAAACCGAAATTAGGCACCATATTCTTAAAATGTTAATTAGCGGTATCAATCTAGAGTGGAAATATTTCACCAATATCAAGTAAATGATGATGATAATATCTTAGAAATCTGGTCGATCTATTTATTTTTTTGTCTTTTGGAGCCATTTCTTTAAATTTCACAATAATAAAAACAGGTATCATGGGAATTATTGAAAGATGTTATTATGAGGAATTCAGAAAGTAGGCACAATTAAAGAAACGGAAATATAAAATTTGATGAAAAACTATGCACATTACGTACGCAACCTAAAAAATCAGAAGGTGATACCGCAACAAGTTCAAAATGCGTACACTTTTTTAGAAAAATGAACTTGATCAAAATCATATTGCCAAACCCTATTTCATAATTACTTAACACTTTGTGAATAGTAAGAAATCAGTGCGCCTCCAGTCTACACCATTGCGACATAGAATTATGGACATACCTCTGTGGCAAATTGCTGAAGACCACCAATATTAATCGGGCCTTCTTCCGATGCATACAAGTTACAACCACCGACACACAGGTCACTTGTTGGACACACCATACCACACGTCAAACCCAACGGGTTATCTGACAAAATGGCTTGAGCCGCACCATAATAATTCTGGAAAATATGAAAGGTGTAAAAATTAGGGATGGACGGATCCAGCATTTTTTCGGATCCGGATTCGGATCGGATCCTTGATTTTCGGAGCCGGATCTTTCGGATTGGATATTTTCGGATCCAAATGCATTTTCAAATTCCTGACGCTGAGATTACCCCGATGATTGTTCAATCTCTTGGGAAGAGTCGCACTATGTGCCAGTCATATTTTGCCTTCTTTTTATTTTCCACGGCTGAAATTCTCCTACGCAACCTCTGCGAGAGCTTTCAAACAAAAAACTGTTCATGAATCGCATGCGACGGCGCATTCGAAGATAGAATCGGAACTCTTTCCACCCTTATGTATTCACTGAAGCTATTATTCAAAATCTCGGATCCAGATCCGATGTCTTCCGCGACTTTGGATCCGATGTATCTGATGAATGGCAATATCCGCGGATATTTGGATCCGAGGTATCCGATCCGACCATGTATAGTAAAAATGATTATCTTTTAATATTTATATGCATATGAAACATCTCATGGAGCACAAAAATATTTCAATCACTCTTCCATGTTAGAATTGACGATGAGCCTTCCATTACTGATGGGATTATGAGATTAATAGCCATTTGAATTTTAACACAAAACATCAGAATGATCATCGGACTAATAGCAAATCCGGAGGAAAAGAGTTCCTCAAAATTTCTGTTACAGTTGCTGCCACAAGCTCACAAACACCTGTAAACCTTAAATACCTATGTGACAAGCCCTGAAAAGGAAAATTGTCCTAAATGGGGTCCATGCTGTAAATATGTCCAATACTACAGAATACTTGTAGATATCCATGTACACTGGCAGCATTGGAAATAAACTTATTATTGAATTGAAAAAATGAAGCAGGTGCTTGAAACTGCCAATGAAGCCCCATTTGAGTCATTTTTGAATAAAAATAAGAATGCCTAAAACTATAAGATAAAGTGAGGAAAATAAACTCAGTGAAATACACTGAACTTAACATTAAATTATATAAAAAAATGTTTTAGGTTTAATTCACATATTTAAATTACGAAGTAGAACCCATGTCGTAGCGACACTTGCTTTAAACGTCCTTCGACTTGGGTATTGTTGCAAGTAAATGCTTATTTTCGCCCAAATGTCCAAGTGTGGCCAAATTATTACCTTTCGTGAGATGAAAAATTCCTGTCTTCAACATTAATATAATATATCACCACACTGTTACGGCTTAATAATTATTTTGAAATTTGCATTGGAAATTTCTAATGCTTAAAAGGAAATAAAATTCAAAGAGCATGCTTCAAAGGTAATGTACAAGCAATTGCGGTTGCGAGGTTGTTTTTAGCCTAGAGGGCTCATGGAGCGCAGAAGTGTAAAACTTCGACCGAAATCCATTTCCCCGCTATTGATTTGGTAGAATGACAAATTTTCCACAAATACTTCAATTCAGGACTTTCCGATTACTCATGATATAACGTGAAAATGTCATTCATAACGTCACCACGTCATCAACCAGACAGGGTTTCTATGGTGCTGGATATAAAGCCGGAAATCTCGATCATATGAATCTTATGGATATTAACATAGGATGGGCAGGTTCTCGCTGAATTCTCACTAGTTTCTCGATTTACTCACCTACTATAAAACAAGATTTACTTTTATATCGCGTGTGTTTTGTCATCAATTCACTAAATTCCTTAATTAAGGCATAAGTTTTATAACTTTCAATGACACAATAACATTACCACGTTCCATTACACTCGCTTTCTTGTTTATTTGAGTGTTTATCCTTTTGCGTAAAATCTTGCCACTCAAATTTCGACCATCTACCTGATTATTTCGAGCGCTTAAAAGATAGCTCAGACCTGGATGAGAATGCAATTTTCTTGCACATGATTGTAGTTTATTATATTTATTAATGTTCAATTATAAGCTACATGCAAAGACCTCTATTGTTTTAATCAAGCTGTGCGATATTTTCATGAAATATGATTCCTTCATTATGAGAGTATTAGAGTATGATTAGAACTGTTTCTGACGTTGGAAGTACCAAGTCACCTCGGAATGGTAGCTCGAGTCATATTCAGAAATAATAATTGAATATGAAGATTAGCTCTAAAAGTTGCCACCAAAATACAACGGGGGAGCTGCAAACTTCACAGGTGTAATGAAGTCTCTTCAAGAAACAGGCACAGCAACATCCGGAAAAATGATATTTTTATATTGAAATATGTTTTCACGATATACAGTCATTATACGCTTTATGTCTTGGAGTATTATTCTTTCTCTAAAAATCAGCGAGTTCAATTTCCCCCTCATTACTCCCAGGAGCAGATTTTTTTCATCACAGTTATATCTCAGAATAACCTTTTCGCGGGCAAATTTAAAATAATCGTGGAGGGGGAATGTATGATATGCAATCAAGCTGGAGACTTACGCACATGAAAATTTTATTTACGTAAAATCAAGACTTCTTCATTTATAAAATTTCTTGAACAGCAAAATTTTCAAATTGAGAGATACATTTCCAATACGCGGATACAATTAAAAATGAATAAATGGGTTTATATCGACCATGTGATAAATATGTATAAAGTTACAGAGAATAGAGACTGTATAAAAGAAGAAATTGTTCCTTACCTTATTAGATATGCTAGATATAAATTTCTTTATATCAATTTGCGTTGGGCAAGACTTCTGACAGGGTGCATCGGCACACTTCAAGCATCTTGCTGCCTCTTTCAACGCTGCCCTTTCACTCAAAGTGGTATGCTTGATGTCATCAAAGTTTTTCTCCAGGGAAACACAGGACTGAAAAATTCAAAACAATATTACCAATCACTTGGCCAGCCAAGGTAACAAGGAGTAATCTCCTAACATATATTTATATAACGTAAATCGAGAAAATTTTTCTATCCATTCTCCACGAGAACGTTACCCCGCCGCCACCGAGGCCGGCATATAAATAGCAAACGGAAATAATTATAATAATTCATAAGGTTACAATTTAAAGCCATTGCAATTTCAAATAACAAGACTGGCTGATAAGTTTACGACAGTTCACATCATGAGATAGCTTTCCGATAGTGAATGAATAATTGCAAACCTGGCTCGCCATTCCACTGTAAACTAATAATAAATATACGTAACATAAGGTGCACCAGCCTATGTTACTCACATGAATGGGTATAAAATGAATTATTTGCATTTTAGTGAATAAACATTATATATTAAACCTTTTTTTAAATTTCTACTATTTCACAGATAAATAATTTTGCTTTTGTAACTTAAATTTTCATCTCAGTTTAAATTTGCCGAGTACATGAATTTCAACGAGAAATAAAAATTCTCTGACACTACTTTGCAAACCGGTAAGGTGGTAATATAAATTCTATCTCATGAATTCGATGAAGATCTTCAGACCATTTCTTCAAGGCCTTGATCCATCGCTATTTAAATCCAAAAGGACAATGTGGTTTTGACTGAGACAACTCACAAAATTTGACATACTCAGTCCGATTGGTTCAAGAGCCGTAATTAGATATGTCTATCACTTTCAATCACAATTTAAAAAATAACAAGCTGCCTGTTAAGCGGGTTTATTTCTCTCGTGAAACTTCAGCAGGGTAACCCTTTTATCCCTGACAAATTTAAAATAATCGTGGAGGAAGGAAGGCAATATATGATACGCCATCAAGTCATAGGCTGGATGCCTTAAATGATGCCATAAGAAAAATTGAGACTTTTTCATTTAATAAATGTAGAAATTTCTAGAACCGAAGAATTTTCGAATAAAGAGCAGTTCTAACTACATGGACTATAAATTTAAACGGGGAGAAAGTTTGATGTGATGCCACTCCACGTGACGTCACAGGGACCTAGATTCTATAAGAGTATATAGGAGTTTTATATCGTCTGAGATTACCAATGCATGCATGAGGCACAGAGCTCAGAGAAACATCTCTTAATAATCACCTATTAAAATTGCCTATGGTCGGAAAACTTCTTTCGTTTGATAGGGTATTAATAATCCTTATTTAAGCCAAGCGCTACCTGCTAGCAGGGTACTCTACGCTACCGCCGTGCTCGGCAGCATATAGCCTGCATCGTAGCGGCGCGCCGCGGCGTTCATAGCCTCGCACCCAGGTGGCCTTACATGCAGTAGCCATACGACACACGGGCTTTTCCCAGCATTCATACTTAGCCGACGCGTTTTAGCGTGCTTGAAAATTTTCACTTCTCATTTTATCGCGAAAAACAGATATCGTTATTTAAAAATTTGAAAGCGTGAAATACGTAGCTACTCCAGAAGTAATAATCTTTCGATTTAGGCAATAAAAAATAATAGGAAACCACCCTATTGTCAGCGTGATAGTAAAAGTGCTTACGAAGCGTTTCTTTTCATCCTACGTTTGGACATGGTGAAACGTGTTACCTAATAATTTGATAAAGTGAGCCAACCGGGAGGATACAATGCAGAAGTTACGACATTGTGAAAACATCACATAGAATGGTCACAGAGATCATTTGAAAAAGTATTTCAACTGATCACTGCTGCTGTGATTGTTTAGTGCGCTGATAATGTTCTTCTCTTCTTATTCTTCCTTCCTTTCAGATTTTCCAAAAAAAGTACAACGCATTTAGTGACGAAATCGAGAAAACACAATAGAGAATGCTTGCTGAGCCAAAATAAAAGAAGACCTTTCCATTGATTCTTGCCCTTTTGAACGTGTCAAATAGTCTCCAAAGAAGTTACTCAACCAACTCTTGTAACCAGTAGCGGATACATAGAAAACTCAAGGGGGGGGCACAAAAGATATCTTGAGTTACCTTTACTTTTATCGTAATAAAAATAATCAAGTCATATGTAGAGCTTCAGAAATTTTTAATTAAAGTAATTATACACATATTCAAGCCAGAGAGTATTAGGGTTCAAGGGGAACCCTTCAGGGATAAATCACACCGGGGCCGGGAACCAAGCCCGTGGCTTATACGCCCGATCACCCGGGGAGGGGCTGGAGAGGAGGGAAAAAGGAAGGAGGCGCCGCCGCGATAGGAGCCCGACGACGCCTCTGGGTAAGGATAGGTTCGGTAGGGATGGGACGGGGAAAAACACCTCAACGCTATAGAAGCGAAGAGGGCCCAACTAAATAGCGAAAACAGCAAAGCCATTAATGTTATAACGATTTTGGAGGATCATTCTATGAGGAAGAATAATCCAACGATCAAATCCTTAGATTATTCTTCCTAATGTATAATTTAATTCACGCATTCAAGACAATGCCATCTTATGATATTAAAAAGTAACAATTGTTGTTCTGCAATGTTTGGCAATACGGGTGGCCCCGCAAAGGGGAGGGGCGCGCGCCCCCTCTTCCCCCTCTGTATAGATTTTCCTTTCGAACATCCTTTTTCATTTTTTTACATCATAACACCCATCTTCACGGCGCCCGATTTTCAGGAGTATAGTTTGAGTTACATTTATCGTAGAGCGTAGATTTCTCTACCGTTAAAAAACAAGCTAAGAAAATGAGCTGTGTCCCAACTTATCAGGTATTAGGAAACATGGGTTTGGGTGCCGAAATTTTGCTGGCTAACCCAAAAGGAGGCATGAATTGGAACGTCCTTACGCAAGTATTGCCATCTGCTGAGATCAAAACAGTCTCCCCCGCGGGGTATTCCATACTCTCCAGATCCAAGTCATGACCTCCCCAAATTAAAGGTTGAATCTGTCCCTGTCCAAAGCACTTTATTTTCTTTATAAACAATAAAGTTAGTTGAGAACGCCGATAGACAAGGTATCCCAAGGATATTACACCCAGGTCACACTTTTCTAGACTACGTCATTATCAATTTAGTGCGTAAAACCAGCGGTAATTCAAATTGTATTTGGACGTAAACGAGTGAGTCTGATCCAATGAACCACTATTATTGCCATAATTTATGAAAGTATGTCGTTCACTGTTATGCATTAATATTGCCCTCATTCTTGCAATACAGTTGCATCTCTGGATTGAAACTTTTAGTTCAATACTAAGGACAAAATAAAATTACACATGCTTACGAACTTAAAGTTAATGTCTTCCCAGGCGTCCTAGTTGAACTCTGTAAACATGGACACAATGGACTACAATTTCATATTTCGCTATTTGTTTCTATGAAACGGCTTCCACTGACCAACCAGCAAGAAATTAAACTAGGGTGCGAAAGAAAGTTATTGAACATATAAACATTTATTAAAAGTATAAATAATGTAATTGCTGTTTTAATTCTTTCGCTATAAGAGGTAAAAAAGCTGAGGTACTTACGCCACACTTAGTACTGGAGTTCCTTTTCCAATGCAACTTATTCTTTTTGGTGTCTGATGTTGCAACCACATTTGCATACGGATTCAACCGTGGATTCACATGTAGAAGTTTCTGTTGGGGAAAAGCACAAAAGTTAGTAATCATATTCACGATTATTACAACATTTGGTGTGTACAATACAAACTCATTTGTCGTTTAAAATATTTTCCCCTGTGTATTTCCAGTAAAATCCGATGTTTACTGTAAGCCTACAATTCCTTGAAAACAATTGCGACCGTAAGTATAAAAAAACATATCACTTTCAAATTCTCTAAAAATCAGAACTGGGAACTTATATTTTATCGTAATTACATCGAAAGAATACTGTTCGATGTATCCCACATGATGTATTCACCATGAAGTAACAGTTACAAAGCCCACAAAAATACCACAGGTTGATATACACATCTACGATAGCATTTGATGCTGGTCTCCAATGCAGCTTTCACAAAATCAAAATGGAGTAATTGCATGCAGCAGAATATTTCCCACCAATTTATTGTTTGAGGCGTAACTTTGTGAAAGCGATTCATTACTAAAATTAAAAAGAAGAACTTTGCGCTTACACATGAATATATATTCACAAATTTACGACCATGGTTTCAACGTTAGACGTCATCATCAGGTCCGTCTAACGTTGAAACCATGGTCGTAAATTTGTGAACAAATATTCATGTGAAATCACAAAGTTCTTCTTTTTAATTTTAATCCAACCAATTTATTACGTGCATAGTGTTAGCTTGCTTATGTTTGACTTTAATCATACATTTACGAGTCACTTAAGCGTGTGTCTTTCTCTGCCGGATCCTATTGCTCGATACATATTCAAGGTGTGGCCGGACGAGTGTGAAATAGCGCCTCTCGTCGACTTTCTCATCCGAAAATCTTCCCACAGTACGAATCCGAGCTCCTTCCAGGTTCTGCTACAAATATGTCTAATTTGCGTTCCCCAGAGTTGGTTCGAAGTTATCGTAACTTCCAGATAGTTCATTTCATCTGTTGCTTTAATGTTGAGACCATCCACAACATATACACGGAGATGGTTGGACGGACTAGGCAAGAAATGTACATTGTACATGTAATGCCTTGCATTTGCCCCGAATAAGTTCTATTCCTCAGTCTTGGCTTCATACATGAACGTTATTTAAATCCAATGATAGAATTTCAATGTCAAAGTGATCACTAATTTCGCGATGGATGACAGCGTTGTCAGCAAATAAACATATTTTACCGCTAATTTGGGAGCAGCTGCCCTCTTCCGCCTCTGTTCATTATGTACAGGGTGTCCCATTTATCTTGACCAGCCGAAATAACTTTTTGTCCAGATGCAAATTCAAAAGTGTGTCTAGCAAATGTCCATTAGCCATCAGGGGGACATTAATCAGCATGACTGCCTTCCTTGTAGCTTTGTTATTTACAAAGATATGAACAGCGGTATGACTTTTTCAAATGGCACCCTATATTTTTTATTCGGCAATTTATTTCCTCTCCTTAAGACTTATTCAAAAATGTAGCACAGTGGATCATTAACATAGTGTTATAAAAAATGACTGATTCACTAGCGCTTAGTGCAGGTACGCGGGTATTGGTACTACTCCACTTGCTGACGTTTAAAGTGAACATGAAAAAATAGTAAAATGCACACCAGTCATTCAGTCAACCATCGTCCGTTGAATTGCCGAATAAAAAATATTGGGTACCATAAAAAAAAACATATACTGCTGTTCATATCTTTGTAAATAACAAAGCTACAAGGATTGCAAACATGCTGATTAATGCCCCCCTGACGGCTAATGAACATTTGCTGGTCACATTTTTGAATTTGCGTCTGCACAAAAACGTATTTCGGGTGGTCAAGATAAATGGGACACCCTGTGCATAAATGGCCTATAGAGGACATTTATGGATGTAATGAACAAAAGAGGGCCGATTGCCCACCTGATGTAACTTTAGCTGCATTTCCAAGAAGGTTTGCAAGCAACAGGTTCTAGGTCGTCACAAGGGGCTCGATCACTACTTTTTTTATTGTTATCTATTCCGATACATTCTAAAAAATAAAGTCACCTGTATTATTCCTTTTTTAGATCCGTCGTCCATCTCTCTAACAATTTAAGGCCAAAAAATTTCGCCCCCTTCCCTTTCGCAGATAAGTTGATAACGTCACGAACTCTTGCCGACCGGATCAGTTACTTCTGCTTCTCAGTTACTCCTCGTAGTCGTGCTTAGAGTTTGTTGTTGTTTGCACTCTTGTGAACGGCTACTATCTTTGATTAAATTTTCTGAATGAACACGATAATGAGCCAAAAACGTAATTACGTCACCAAATTATGAATGTGGGGCGAAATATTTTTACGTTTTCTCGTTCTAATCTCACAGCAGGGAAGATATATTTTCCATCGTACCTCATCATTCTCTTTCAAGTACCGAATAGGGTAGTTTCCTTCATCAAAGAAAACGAAAGGCATTGATTGCGATTCGTTACCCACCATTAGTGTATTCTTAATATACAAATTATTTGGTTTTAGAAATACCGGTTTAGACGGATGGCAAGGGTCAATTTTATCCTCATTTGAAAAAGGTCAGATTGGCGGCCATGCGGATCCACTCCACGTGACGTCACAGGGACCTAGTTTCTATACGAGTAGATAGGAGTTTTAAATCGTCTGAGGTTACCAATGCATGCATGAGGCACAGTGCTCAGGGAAACATGTCTTTATAATCACATATTAAAACTGCCTAAGGTCGGAAAGTTTTCCTCGTTTGTTAAGGTATTAATAATCCTTATTAAAGCCAAGCGCTACCAGCTAGCATGGTACTCTGCTACCTGCTAGCATCCTGCGTCGTATCAGCGCTCAGAGCCTCGCCCCAAGGTCACCTCACTTGCGGCAGCGGGATCCAGAACGACGTCACACGGGAGTTTTCCCGGCATTCATACTTAGCGTTTTCGTGCGCTTGAAAATTTTCACTCTTCATTTAATCGCGAAAAATAGATATCGTCATTTAAAAATCTAAAAGCGTGAAATACGTACTCCAGGAGTAATAGTCTTTCTATTTAGGCAATAAAAATAATAAGAAACCACCCTTTTTTCATTATGAATTGCGATTTCGGGTCCGAGTGAACAACCCAATTTTTTAAGAATGAGATAACGCTGCTTACATAAGCCAAAATGGGCATCTTGGTCTTGGAGGTCGACGACAAAATCAGATCAAAATTTCGCAATAAGGTTCAGCTACCCGAGGACCGCGAACCCCACGCGACCCCCGACACAATGACACGTGGACCACACTTTTCTTTGGTACACTTTAAATAATGAGACGGCTAGTGGAGAGAGTTTATCTCTTTTAGTCAGTGCCATTATTATTTCCATGAGAATAAACTAAAATGGTAATCTTCCAGACAATTTTATTTACTAAACTAGCAACCCGGTTTCGACACGTGGTGTCATTATCAAGGTACTAAATATAAAGATATAGGTAAAGATAATGACACTGCGTGTCGAAACCGGGTCGGTACTTAAGTAAATAAAATTGTGTGGAAGGTTACCATTTTAGTTTATTCTCATGGATATAAAACATTTCCACCAGATATCGCCGGACACTGTGAATTATGTCCTTCATTATTTATTGGTAAAAGGCATACGGCAAAAATGCAGGTATTTGAGTCGCACGGTGCGGTCCGGACAGGAACAAGAAATTTAGTTCAATCTTGCGAAAGCACTGATGACAGAAAGTCTTGATTTATCAATTTAATTTGTGGTACTTTATAGTAAATTTACCACAAAAAATTCAGATCCGTAGCCCTCACAGCTTGGGCTATGATTTTGTATCAATGAGTAAATTGTTAATCAAAATGCAGCTTTATATTATATAAATAAATACAAGAAAGGTCACGTGGCTGCGCAGTAACCCTTAAAAGAGGCCAATATTGAAACTCCATCTTCAGTATTGTTATGGGAAATGGAAAAAAATAGAAAGTAAAATAATTATAAGTAGCTTTAATGAAAAGTATTGTGCTTCTTCTTCTGCGTGAGACGTAAATTTATTGAAAATAAAATTTCCAACCGAAATAAACAACATGAAAACAAATGCTAGTGTCGTAGTTAGCCAATTAGACCCATCTTGTTATCTCGAACTTTGCTATTGCAATCTTGGCCGCGTGCGCCGAAGACGAAAAACCGAAAGTTTTTGCTTATCTTTACTCTGAAGGTGAAACCTTTGAAATTAAAGGAATCTGAGCAAAATAAATGAAAATCATCTCTTTTTGGCATCAAGAAGAATAATATTGACTCGTAAAAACAATACAGCGAAGCATAAATCATTTTCCTGAATAGCGATAAATCTCGAAGGAAATTCCGTTACTATCGCATAGATATGAATTATCTGCCTCGAGTTCAGATTTTATTCTTGGCTAAAAAAAAGAGAACATCATGTTTCATGGGCGATAGATGATCCTCACGTAGCTTTCGAAGCTATGCCTATTTGGAAACGCTAGAATGGAAATGAGTGCGAAAATATTGTAATTTCTATAATAATCACAATTATTTTTCTTTATTTCAGTGTCATCATAAATACTTCGCGATTCTAGAGATAACTGAATTTGGGATAACGAAAGTTCTAGTTTTAGTTTTAATGAAAGCAACGCGATGCATGAGAAAATGAATGCGTGAAAAACTTCAATATCGGACCACGTTATTGCGGATGCTGATAACGATTTGACCTATTGAATCTAACTTCTACATACTTAGAAGTGATGTAAAGAGGATGCATCACTCCCGTTTGGTAATCCTTATTTGGCGATGCATTTCTTATTCTATAGTTAAGTTAACATATAGTGAAATCTCAGAGTATAGAGAGAAAACATATTTTCAAAATTCGGAGATGGGCCCTATCGAAAATACAATATTTGAAATGTGTATATTCCATAGAAAAACAGTGTTCATTTTGCATCAGTGGTAAAATTTCAGAAAGAAACGATAGCTCTTTCACTATGTAGTAACAAAAATACGTTCACAAAAACATTTGTGATTTCAAAACACATTTAAATCAAAATTTGTAGCTTAGATAACTTTAGATAACACTACCTTGGAGAACAGAAAATGAGTTGGGAATTCTTCTACCCCGCAGGGAAAAATCTAAATTTATGTTTGTTTGTATGGAATAATATAATTATTTTGAATGTTTGTTAAATATAGCACTGGCCTTACCTACACTTCACCAGCAGAACGGCTGATTTTCTTTGCAGGTTTTTTCACGTAACACCAAAAAAGTAAATTTTCAAACTCAGTGTTTGAAAATTGTTCACTTTTAAATGGAGAATAAATAATTTTGTGAAAATGAGATGCATTCCTGAGACTGAGATTCCTAGAAAATAATGCTCTGGCTTAGAATTTCTATAAAAATTAAATGCGATGGTGGTTGGCGTAACATGGTGAAACTCCTTCATAATGCACAAAGGTTAAGAAAAGACTTAGCTGTTTCACAAAATAAAATATATTTGCGACCGGTTTCGATACAGCGTATCATCATCAGATGATGATACGCTGTATCGAAACCGGTCGCAAATATATTTTATTTTGTGAAACAGCTAAGTCTTTTCTTAACCTTTGTGCATCTATAAAAATTGTTTTGATAAAAAAATTTGAGCAATATATTGTCTTAATCATTTCATTAAAAATTTAGTTCTCCCGCCGGGAAAATGTGCGAGGTTGTGCTGAAGCGATTCTTCATCATAGCGCTGAGCTAAAAATATCCTTGATTTTTCCTGTCCCATTCTGATGGCAGCAATAGAGTTAATTTAACGGTAGCCTTGGGAGAATAGACGAGCGTAGGCCAGTGGCGGATACATATGGGGGGCGCAGGGGGCGCCCCCCCCCCCCTTGCGGGCCTGCCCGCATTATAGATTCAGTTTCATCAGTGAATGCTTTGTCACAATTTTTGCTCCAGAAATACCTGTTTAACCTATCTCTATGCCTGGTCACACGATACATTAACACATACGTGTCAATGTCGAAATGTATGAACGCGAGAATGAACGCCAAAATGCACCGTGTAACCACTCAACTTGTGGGAATGCATGCACAGAAAATAGAACATGCTCTAATTTGGTTCATTCATTCGTATATATTCCGTTCCGTCCCACCAAAATCATTAACGCAAACGTACATTAACTTGTACGTGTTAATGTACCGTGTAACCAGACCTTTATAACTAAATATTTCTTCTAAGGAATATAAAAAATGTATACATTTTCAGCTCTATTCAGGAAAGAGTTAACTTCGTGTTCTTTTTTGCTGTAAAGTTTAATGGCGAAATATATAGCCGCCACAATAATTGTGACTGAGTTTTAAAAAAATAATAAAGTCTAAAAATTCAATTTCTCCCAGAAGTAGCTCTGGGTTGGAAAGGGCTGAAGGTTGATACAGGTCTTCTCTAAATGATATGCAAATTTCATGATGATAGCCTCAATTTGAAAAGAGACACCAAAAACGACAAAATACGCCTGCTCGATAGTGAGTTATGCATCCTTTTAGGGGAATAATTAATGTATTTTTTATTCAATAAATATTCATTCTAAACTAAAAAAAGTTATGGTACTTTTTCACAGGATTTATTCAAGACGACCGGATTCGTCGCAGAGGCGACATCATCAGGTACAGAAATCGTTATTTTGCTCCCTGACACTCCCTGCAGGGTCAAAATAACTGTAAAAATAACGATTTCTGTACCTGATGATGTCGCCTCTGCGACGAATCCGGTCGTCTTGAATAAATCCTGTGAAAAAGTACCATAACTTTTTTTAGTTTACAATGTTTTTTCACAAAGTGAAGCCTGAAATAATCGAGTTTAAATATTCATTCGGTAAAATTAATTATTTAATTCCTTTGTTAACATCATTTAATTACCATTTTTTGTTTACCTGACTCCCTTCACAGTTCATAAACATATCCGCTATTATTTTCGCAAATTTCTATTTTAATTCATTATTCATAACAATTGGTCGGTGCTCAAGCACCAACGCACCATCAGAGCGTGCCCATGGACGGAATGCACATACACCATAGAGTCTAGAAATAAAATAATTTGAATGTCATTTGCTCTAGACCACATGGCGTGACCTTGATGATAAGCGCTTGAGAAGTGACAGCAGTTAAGCTCAGCAGTAAACATTGCGTAGTTACGTCCTTTATCCCATGGAAGAACTTTCTGCGGCCAAGGTGTGAATAATTTGTTCACGCGCAAAAAGTGTCTGAGAGCAAATTGCACGAAAGAACCTCTAGGGATGAATTTGCGGATAAAGGTTAAGTTAGGAGGAAATAAAAACTCTCCAATAGCTTTTCCAGCAACGAATAATGCAATAATGTATAAGAATGAATGCAATCGAATAAGCATTTATTATTAATTTTGAAATAAAAATCACTCAGATCGTTCGTTTTTGGATAAGTAATGTTAATTGTATTATATCCATGAGGTAAACGAAAAAACACATAATAAATTAAAATAAATTCAGAGTGGTTCGTTCTAAATTTTACAGCGCAGGATGTGGGCTCAAACGAATGTTATCTTCTGCAGATACGAATGAAAAAAATGAATGAAAATTTGTGGCATTTTTGTGACGTTTAAAAATTTTTGGGCAAATCGGGAAGCAGGCAACGGATCAGCTAATGGAAAAAACGAGAAAATCTTTATTTTCAAACTCGTTCAGAATCAGTAATATAACTATTTGGCAGACGAATTTAATGATTCGAAAATTTGGTAGAATGATTGGGAATATGAGCTCGATTCATTGAAAACTGCTACGAGGTAACCGTACCAAGGGCGTTTCACAGCATTTTAGACGAATGAGATGGAGTAATTCTACAGACGCCACGTTAGGCTTAGATAACTAGTATACCTGATTCAAAACGTACACCTTGAGGTGTCTCAACTAATCGTGAAGTCTTCAAGTAAGAATAAAAAAAATTATTTGATACAATTACAAGTTTAGGCAATGAGTATTATTTAACTCACAACCACTGTAATAACATAATCCCTTCTTACTCCCTTATCGATTTTGCAATTTCTTCTTGCATGCCACACTGCCTGAAGAGATATCTAAATGGAAATAAGAGTGACAGATTGATGGACCTCCTATCATTTTATCGATAAGTGATTTTTTTAATGTCTCCTTTCCAGTCTCTATGATCTATTTTATTTTCGTCAACCAGTCTAACTATGATGATAATGCCTTCGATATGAATTAGAAGCATCTATTCGAGTAACTTGCCTAATCATTCAATATCAAACCTTTGTTTCTTGCGACAGTGTCATGGAGTATTTTTTCGTATCTTTACACAGGACTCGCGAGACTTGTCCGATCATCATATCGACCCATTGAGTGCCTGAAACGTTTTTTTGAAAATGAACAGATTTTAGCGAAATTTTTAACATGAGGTTAATTTTTGGTATCCCACGGTAACAGTGGAAAAAAAGTCACCGATTTCATTTTACAGACGTGCAAGGAAAGGTTAATGCCATAAATAGGGAGAGTGAAAAAAATGGCTCCAAAATGAAATAACTGATGACCATATGTCATCCTTAGTTAGACACTATACGCACACTTTAATTACGGAGCTTAAAAAGAAAAATCAACTTAGGATGAATCTTTAAATAATATTTGTGTGCACGTCACAGATAAGATGTAAGTCAAATCATTTTTTTAGGAACATTATAATTTTACCATGGATTTCATGGCAAAAAGATAGTGAGACCCGAATGGTAATTATCTGTCATCATGTGTAATATGGGCAAAATGATTTACGCACCCAGATATTAATATGGGATCCGGAGACTGCTGATTGCCTTGACAAACCTCGCTGCTCAGGGGCGCAGCTAGAAAGTAAGGCTAGGGGGGTTTTAGGCGCAGAACACTGGGGTGTTTGAGGGTGTGGAATATCCGTCCCGAGGTGCCACCACGGAATAGCGAGAGGTGCGGGGGCCCTCCCCTAGACAATTTTTCGGATAAATGGTTCAAAATGGTGAGTTTTACGGCCTTTTGAGCAGTGGCGGCTTGCCCATAAGGACTCTCGGACGCTGCCCCTCCCAAAGATTTGCAAAAGGAAAAAATAAATACCCATTCAATTATAATTATACATCCATTAACCAAGGTGCTTTTTCAATCGCATAAATTGAAAATGTAGGAAAAGCACGCAAAAATAGCGCGAGAAGTTCGCATTTGTAGCCGCGGGGCGCTGGCCAGAACGTCCCAATCCATCGCCATGCAGTTATATAAAGAGTGGTAGTGGTGGGGGCTGCTGGTGCTATGACGCGTCTAAGCTTCCTGCCCGATGGAAGTCTTGGGACGCCGCCCGAGCATGCGCAGAGCGACGTATCTAGTGAGATGACATCGCCGCTGCGGCTGGCGGCATTATAATCTGGCGTCTACTCGGTGCTGCAGTGTCACAGAATACCTTGTCCTGGTTATCTTTTATTATTATAAATATTTAAATTATATTATTTTAAATTAAACAAATTTAATACCTAGATAGCCTTAAAACTCACTAAAATACACAAAATATTCAAAATTTTTGACCCTCCGGTGAAGTGTGCCCCCCCGAGCATTTCACTCACGAACCGCCACTGCTTCTGAGGGATGTTTTATTAATATTTACACTATTCTATAAGAAATATTAATCTAATTAAGTGAAATGGATTAGACTTAAAAATTTCTCTGAGCTCTGGGGGGGGGGGGGGGGGGTTAATACCATAATCCCCTCGCTGAGCCATTGTCGCTGCTGATCCGCGACGTCACCTGAGTCTGAGCAGGGGAAGGGGGATGTATCGTAGTAGTAAGGTGATTGAAAGGGAGCAGTGAGTGAGGTCAATAACTTCCCAAGTTCGTCTCCGTTGACTTCCACGTCTCGCCGATTCGATTTTGAGAGTTTGAAAAGCAGGCAAATTATCAGAAAATGGACAAGAGCAAGGCTTTTGAATTTTCAAACTCAGCCACGAGCGGTATTAATAATAAATTGGTTGACGAACTCAATAACTCGACAGTTAGGTCGAATGACTGGGTGATTGATTCAACCGAAACTGCTTCGAGGGAACAGTAATAAGGGTTAACATCGATCGATTCGGATTTCACTCTGGGAAAATTCGTGCTTTTGTAAATTATAACATTTTTTTATTTGGTACGACGCGTTTCGATGCCAAGGTTCTCGAGTAAAAAGATATTTTTTAAATATTTTATAGGACATTCTTTCGTATTTTTTCACAAGACTCGCGATCCCTTATAATTAATAAGGGTCTTTCACAGCTAAAAGCTGGATAAATAAGAGAGATAACGTGGAGAATTGCTAGAGACGCCACGATAGACATAGATCGCTTGGAGCACTTCAAAACTGATTACTTCAAGAACTTCATCACAGCGTATCGTCTTCAGGTAAGAATAAAAAATATATTTGGTGCGAATATAAGTTTGGCCAAAGATTGAGAAAGGCATTAAGATAACAATAGCTACTACGGCATCAACCTACAAACTTTTCTACAGATGTAGGCATACACATTCATTTGCAACGGAAGATGACTCCATGCATGTAATTAAGTTATTCCGGTGAAGACAACCCTGCCAGAGATAAATTCGTGATATTTTAATTTGCCCCTTACCTTTTTCCATAAATTATTGAATTCGATGAAACTCACAACGCGATATCACTTTGGAATTTCACAACATTTTAGTCACGGTCAGCTATTACAATTAAGATGGCACATTTTTCTGAAAGTATAAGTACTTGATTAGTTTTTTCCATTGGAAAATAAGAGTTTAAAAAAATGGGTGGCATTCAAAACACTCATAAAATATTTGCTGCCTTACAGTTCTGATCTTCGGAAGCGTTAATATTCGCATCAGCAGGCACGCACGCATTGCTGGCTTTACTTTTATTAACACAAATGACGTCGTAAGAATCCCTGCCGCACGCTCGAAGGGCTCTTCGCGAGGTGGAATCTACATGTTGGTGTGAATCCTAATACTTCAGTTCTCATAAATTGTTTTCGCTACCATTCGAAACACAACCTCAGAAACAGTTTGAAAGTTGATTTCGTAAGTTACGCATAATGTGATGGACATGGATTCCAATTCCAGTCCGCTAGAATGATTTTTCCTATTTTAATTTCCACAAATTCCTGCATTCTTATATTAGTGAAAAACCTTTTGGGCTATGTCACCGGGAATGTATCAAAGGAATCTCTTGAATAAGCGACTAGCATCGATCGGGAAACGTTGGGGCCACCCAAAAATTGAAGCGGCGACATAGCCCAAAAGTTTTTTAACTAACATGACGAGTGCCCGCGAATTTTTTTAAAAATATTAACGAATAATCCTGTATCCTTGCTTAAGTGTACACATTGCGTTCTGATGTTTACGGAAAAATCTAAGAAATAAACAACTAAACTGGCGTTTCGATTTTGTTATTTAAACTTCACTACCCCACCTCTTTGGTCCAGCATGTATTTCTTATCTCACGCAAACCGAAAGACCTTAACGAGTCACTACTATTAAAATTGAAGAATTTGCTCTTAAGAGTCTCCGCCTAAATATTTTAACCCTTTCTAACCCAGAGCTTTTTCTGGGAGAAATCAAATATCAAGATTTTTCATTATGAAAACTTGAAAATTTTACACTCAATGGTAACTATCCTGGCAGCTAAATATTTCCTCATTAAAATATACACTACAAAATAATATTTAATTTACATATCTCCTAAATAGAGCTGAAAGTTTAAACATTTTTGATGTTGCTCAGAAGCAACATTGGGTTATAAAGGGTAAATACGCTTTCATTTTCTTTTTTATTCTATTTAAATTTGTAACCAATAATTATTCTTTAATTATTTAATATTTGTTGTTATAAGTGCACTTTAAATTGGCAATATTGCTGTATGTGTATATCTGTATTAAAATAAAATAAATAAAAAATAAATTTCAAGCTGGAAGAGAACGATTGAGATTCAAAGGCCCCCAGCCGCTGACGTCCTGCTAGACCCCGCAACATAGCACGATTAAACATCCTTGCGTCAGCAAAGAGGCTTGAAATTCTTAGAAGCTGGTATCACAGTGTTTTATTAACGCTGTAATCCAAAGTAGCACAAAGGTCAGCCCCATGCGCAAGGGCACAATCTTCTCAATGTACACCAACACTCATTGACATCGCTCGCGATGAATAGATCGCCCCCAGCTGAGGGGCGATCACACACATGGCCAAGCGTAATCACACTCCGGATGTATCCCGCTCCAAGGCCGTATCCAGGGGGGGGGTCAAGGGGGATTGATTCCCCCCCCCCCCCCCCCCCCCCGAAATGAAAAAAATAAATAAATAGATACTTTATGCTCGCTTGGTGCTCACACGACGATATTATATGTATAACGGCGCAGGGACATCTAGTAGTCCATTGCGACTTAAGTCAATAATTATCTAAGCGAATTTGTAGGTGCAGTGTATGTAGTTGTAGTGCATTGTGTGAAATAATAGTGCTATAAAGAGAGGTGAGTGACTTGTGAGCCTCCTGAGGGACCGCAGAATTGACATCGACACCGAGGAGTTAATTCATTTGGTCGCTGCAAAAAAAGCTAGAAGGCTAAATTCAATTTTATAATAATATTTTTATTTTTTCTTTCAATGGTTTATAATAAATATGTATTTTTAACCGTATATGCTATTTTATTTATCTTATAAAAATAATTTTATGTTTGTCTACTATTCCATAAACCCCCCCGAAAATATTTTCTGGCTACGGCCTTGGCCAAGCGTAATCACACTCCGGATACATCCCGCTCCAAATATCAAATAAATACACTACACTTCTTGAACGCACTGGGAACAATGCAGATCGCATAAATTTCGCAAGTACGGGAGTCAAGAGTGTCTAAAATCAACAACGTGGAATGATATTAAAAGGAACGTTTGATTTCAATCACAAAAATTTACGTTAAGCTTTTTTTGATCATAAATCTAAAATTACAGCACGGAAAAATTGGCAATAGAGCACTGACTAAGGGAGCAGTTCCATAGTAAAACGTGAATAAATCATACTGTCCCCAAATCGCATCAAATTTAACTCAAGAACCCTTCTCGTTCCATTTGGTGTGTTGCGAAAAGGTTAGTCAGTCGACTGAAACATCAGTAAGACTATAGGTATACACCGTCACTTGATTATGGCAAGAAATAGATAATTATTTAAATGGTAACAAAAGCCGATCAGACTTCAATAATTATTAGCGTATGAAATAGTTTCAGGCTTAACGCGGTGGAAATGCGATGCATGCATAATTGGATTGTACTATTAGTGTTTATGTTTTATCATGGTTCTATCATTATATAATTTTGCCCAGGAATTACATGAGCCATAAACTATCAATTAAATCAAAGTCTGATGTGATCTCCTCCTTTGTCAATGAAACCAAAGGTTAACACTAATTGCAGATGGCCGAATATCAATGCAAATTAAGTTTCCGCGTTTAGCACGTAGAATGTGCCAGCGTGTGTGGAAGTAAGCCTCTACGAGTGTTTGTAATGCGTGTGCTATGAGATCAGACATTAGTCCGATGTTCATGGTGAAACAAAACCCAGTACTGTTCCACAAAATTTTTATTATTAGCTGTCAACTAGTTTCGACGTTTATACCGTCATTATCAAGACTAACTTAATGACGGCATAAACGTCTAAACTAGTTGACAGCTAATAATAAAAAGTTTGTGGAACAGTACTGGGTTTTGTTTCACCATGAACATTTCATCGTTCCACCAAGTAACGAGCAAATCAGTTGATTTCATTAGTCGGATGTCAGTCAAGAGAGAAAATCCCAGGTATCAAGTAATTAAAAATACCGCTCACGCGTTCACTCAACTCGGCCGCCTGCTGCCTTCCAGCATTCATAAACAGACCCCAAGTACGCCCTCACCGAGATAATAGCGCACTTTGAGGCATGACTTCCGGGTAAATATTTTTACAAACACGCCTTTGAACAATAAAACCAAAGTGATAATTATGCCGCTCTAAATTTAAAAAAAATAAATAAATAAATGACATGCAATCACTTACTTCAATGTCGGGCGTATCCTTAGATAGTTTCGCAGACATCTTTCTTCAATGCTGAGGATTCTGCATCTGCCGGATAGCACAAGAGGGGGAAGACGTATGCTGCTGGGAAAGAAAGAGAGCGGGATCAGCCTTCTTCGCAATCTTATCAGCGAGATGTTTCCCTCTCCACAACTAGGCCAGACTTGTTTAGGAAATTGTCCCGGGAGAGTAACCGTCAAAAAATATACGACGATAAACGTACAGACGTACAGTACAGACCTTTTTGTCGTGAAGACGCTAAGATAGGAGCGATTCTCTAGAGGGTTTTCGCAATCCGATGGCACCGAAGAAGTCGCCGCACATGCCGAAGAGCGACACGCTGCCTCCTCCTGCGAGAGATCACCACGGGAACACTTCCTCGTGCGCCGAATACCAACTTTTTTTGGTCCTCCGCGCAGGTCCAGGCGATGATATTTTTTTAGCGTCCTCCCCGGATGGTGCTCAACTCATTTCATCTGGTCGTAGGCGTGCGTCACGCATGAAGTCCAAGGTTCCGCTAGAGATAAAGGGAGTCGAATAAAACGGATTGGGCCGCCTCGGCGCCCAGCGCATCTACCAGGCGCGAAGAATTCAGAGGAGGTCCCTCGCGGTACCTACGACACGGGCTGCGCGTGAACGGGCCGACTCTCAGAGTCCTTCACCGCGAACTCACGAACGCGTCCCGCGTATCTTGCGAAATTGCTCCAAGGTCACGCGACCGGCCGTGTCTCCAGCACGGCTATAGGTGCGTCCCATAAGAAGAGGACAGCCTCGCTTGTCTTCCGCGCGAGAGAAATGGTCCATTTTAAATGCCCGCTGAGGATAATGTGAGCATTTAAATCTACGGGAAGCATTTCCTTTAGCTTTTTTTACCAACCTCGAGGAGACAATCGTGATTATTTTTTTAGAATTTTTATCGACATAAAACCCTCACCAGAGAGGGATAAGTGGGGCGCCGTCCGTCCGAAAAGTTTTATGAGAATTTTTTTTTATTATTATATTATTTAATATAATATTTTTTAGTCAAAAACGGCTTTTTTCGATTTAAAAATATCAAGCTAATTACTAGACAACTATAAAAGGTGGAGGAAACTTTTGTGACGAAATTTTAACCCAAGATAGCTGATGTCATTAGGAACCGAAATACTGGTGATATTTAGGTCGAAAACGCCCAATTTTTAAACTACGGAAACTTTTAGCCAAGCGCTCCGATTGGCCGCGAGTTTGCACTGTCACCGGATGCTCTGGACAACTCATGACTTCGAATGCTTTGAATGCCGGAGATCGCGATGCATCCAAGGCAACATCTCCACATGCAAAAAATAAAATTATTAATTTTGCACGGGCCTTTGAAGATAATTAATTAGGTAAGATTTAGAGATTAAATTGTTGCATGGCAGGTAGTGTAGGAAGATAAGAAATGCCTAAAACTCAGTGTTGATGGTGAAGCAGTTTTTTCTCCTACTGTGGGCCTCATTTGAGGGAAATCCAGTGCTTTTCCTTTTAATGATGCTCAGTTTCATAGTGCTAAACTACTCGAAGGTTATCTTACCCTCACTGCTCAGTGACTCTACTACAGTAATGAGTTACATTGCTGATGCTGACTTTTTGCCCGATCCGATATCGTAAGTAAGTGAAAAGTTCAGTGGATGTAAGGGAAACGTATGTTGCGAAGCAAAAAACCTTCCTTATTCGGCCGTTTAAAATAAATAGATGCGAGTGTAGCCTACCACTTTTCATTAGTTGATGACGTCACTGGAATTTAGGTATATTCACTTGTTCAGGGAGAACGCTACTTGAGGGAAAGAATCGCTCCCAAGAGTTCAAGCGAAAAAAAACACGCGAGGCCGATACGAAGACGAGAGGAGCGGAGAATCGGTAACCCGTTCGGCAATAGATAGTGCGTGACGTCATCAACTTACTTGCGAAAGGGTTGAGGCCGTCGATTTTTCGCCGCGAATAGCTCGAGAATTGGGCGACGCGTATAATGGAACATAAACGAAAAAATTCGATGAAAAACATGGTCCGCCATTTTGTATCGCATCGGCCACAAACACAACGACTAAGTCGTGAAAGCTGTTGAGAATTAAAAATAACAAACCAAATATTTTTTTCCTATTGAATTACTACAAAAGGCGTGCCATTAGTTTTAACATGCTGAATTTCGGAAACAATTAAATGAGGGCAATTTTTGCGAAATTTGTTCAATTTTGAGGTCATTCAATTTGTTAAAAAATTAAACTGTAAAAAACAGTATGCGTCAAAAAAGGCTCTAATGTATTGACAACAGCAACAAAGTTTAAACTTCCACACAAAAAAAAATTTTTTTCTGCCAGATTTTTTCGATTTCAGCCCACTGTGCTAGATGTAAGAAAAACGGAAAGGTACTCATCTCTTTAATTTTTAAAACTCTTTCGGATCGGCATTTAAAAATTTGTGAACTCTTTACAAATTGAAAGTAGTGAGAGTAAAAGCATTAAATAGCTAAAAGGGAGTTAATATACCGGTTGTTCATGTTGTTACATAAATTTTTGTTTATGTTAGAAATGATGACGCTAGCAAACTTCATGAACTAGCAGAGAAAACAAATCTCCCCGCTGCCACCGTCTGGGCATATATTAAACCCAGGAATTAACATCTCGGTAGGAAGTCTCCCCAGCCACTTAGCCTTGGCCAGCGTCATAGCCTTGGGCCTCGTAGCATTCCAATTCTCCCATCACGAGTTCCATCGGGAAAGTCGTGAGGGTCAACGGCGACTCATGAATGAATGAAATGGTAAGGTGATATAGGCAAGTTTATGTGATTTAAATCTACATCTACATACTACCCAGCAAGCCGCCTCAAAAGGCGTGTGGCGGGCGGTGTTAGGGCACCAGTCGTCTATATCTATAAAAGAGGATATTTGTTTGTATGCCCGCTATGCGTTTCCATACGGCTGCACGGATTGCGACCAAAGTAGCACGCAGGTGCATCTTATGCTATAAAGGCCTGTTTACACGATACATTAACACGTACGAGTTGTCTGTTTTCATGAATGATTTTTGTGGACCGGAACGGAACATGTATGAATGCATGAACCAAATTAGAACAGGTTCTATTTTCTGTGCATGCATTCGCACAAGTTGGGTGGGTAAACAGTGCATTTTGGCGTTCATTCTTGCATTCATACATTTCGACATTAACACGTATGTGTTAATGTATCGTGTAACCAGGCATAGAGATAGGTTAAACAGGTATTTCTGATTGCGACCAAAGTAGCACGTAGGTGCATCTTATGCTACAAAGGCCTGTTTACACGATACATTAACACGTACGAGTTAATGTCTGTTTGCATGAATGATTTTTGTGGACCGGAACGGAACATGTACGAATGCATGAACCAAATTAGAACAGGTTCTATTTTCTGTGCATGCATTCCCACAAGTTGAGTGGTTACACGGTGCATTTTGGCGTTCATTCTCGCATTCGTACATGTAGACATTAACCTGTACGTGTTAATGTGCCGTGTAAACAGGCCTTTAAACCCCGTAAACATCTTTAAAATATAAATCTCGTAATTATTATCAAATATACCGTTATCATAAGTCAGCAATCCTATGACTGGTTTGACGCAACTCTCCATTCCGCGCTCCTATCCGTTAACCTTAACATAGCGACCTAATTCTTCTCTTTTACATCCTTTATTACCTGTCCTATGTAACTCATTTGGGGCCGTTCCTTGCTGTTCTCCCCCTTTATCATTGTTTTTTATCCAATATAAACCTCACGATGTAAGGAGGTTGAGGAAAAGGTTCTCCCTCCTTGCAACCTTCTTTACGATTAACCGAATGATCAACAAGTTCTAATATTTTCATCTTGGGAATAAATGTTGAGCCATTATACCATACGATTGCATCTATTATCAGGAATACGTTTTTATGGAAATGATCAGTTTAAGAAAGCTTCAGTTGCTTCTTCAAATGTTTTCCATGTTTTCTAGTTTGCTTCCGCATCCGCTAAATATAAAGAAGCCTCCAGAAACCCCAAAAGATCATTTGATTGAAATAGTACTCTAAAAAAATGGAGGTCCAGAGTGAAGTCTTCATTTTAATGCAGATGGTAGCAACTTGGGTTGCGTCCGACGCGTCCATTGCGTCTTTTTCTCATTACCGTTTGTTAGGACACATCAGACAACTTTAGCGGTTCGACATCCTACCGGGTAGGCACATCTCTTGGCACCCTCAAAAAGAAAATCCTGCTATGCGATTATGAGTTCCAAGTTTCCCACTTCACTGTGTGCTGCCCTTCCCGATCAACGCCAAGTGGCTGCCTATTTTACATGTAAAAAGTAAAGGTGGTATGGTATTTGGAGGAGGCGACCGACAGCTGAGGTCATTTGCGCCATGAGGGAAGGGTGTGGAAGGAAGGGTGGAGAGAAACCCGGCGTCGGCGTCAGCCTGCTCTTAACGAAAGGCGCCAAGGGGACCACGGCTTAACGTCCCATCCGACGGACGGAGTGTTGCGCTTGAAATGTCCTCCACACAACATTCAAGCAGGGATCGGGCAGTCTCTGAAAATTCTCTGCCACTGCCGGGATTTGAACCCGAGCCCGCCGGGTGGGAAGCCAACACTCTAGCCACCACACCAACCCGATCCCCGTAAAAAGTAAAGGCTCCAACGAAATCACGCCTAACATTTACTAAAGTCCTTTATCGTGCGGCAGAAAAACGAATACCTATCAGTCCGGAGAAACATCTCGATTAGTTAATCGTTTCTGTCTGACTTGGAAATGTAGTGGGGTTCTGCTATGATTTTCTACGTATCGCTCTTAAAGATATATGTACATTCTCAATTGCTCAAGAAATATAAGCCTAGCGCGCAGCCTCCGAGTCTCCAGCACCTCCCAGCCTAGTTCGCTAAACATATGTGCAACGCTTTCTGTTACAGCGTGCGGTGATACGAAAGTGTTTATTTGTTTAAAGTTGGTATTCGTTGGAATTTTGTAACCTATAATTCAGGCTGAAAACCATATCGACCGCTCCTAGCTGCAAAGTAATACCTCAAAAAATCATTCCATTCAGGTGTAACTTGAATTTCTAATCCAGAAAATCGTTAATGCACAATTTGACCCATATAATTGTAGGTCAGAATACCGCTTTACTAAGTTGTATTTCAAAAAATCAGCCCAGGTAGCTGAATCTTGACCAATTATTTTATTCTCGTTTTGGGATTACATTTTCCATTATTTTTTAGAAATTAGATATGCTTTACGAAAAAGTAACATTTTCGTGTCTTATCTCTAAAAAAATCCATTTTCTGGGTTTTAACTCCCTGGTGTATCGGAGAAGGAGATTTGTCATTTCTGACATTTTTGGCGGATTTTGCTTAAAAATAATAATTTTTTAAAACTCTAAGAAACTCGAGTTCACAAAACCGAAAATTGAATTATTGGCCGGCACACAGCTTTGTGGAGTGGTATTCTGACATACGGTTTTATGGACATAATTTCCGATAGTACGATTATTACGAGTACGCTCAGGTATTACATATACGATTTCGTGGTCTATGGATTCAAGATAAGCCTGAATAGAATTACTTTTTGTGATACTACTACGCGGATAGAAGAGGTCGATATGTTGTACAACAATGCAAATTTATTAGTTATACCAATGGTATTCCAAATCCATTATCTATACCTATGGTATTCCAACAATAATAATATAGTCAATATGGACCCACGTATTCGTGGACTTCAAAGTTATTTAATTTTTCAATGGGATATTCAAATCCGTTGCATGTAATAACAACTTAATGCATGGTTTTCATAATGTTTCTCTACGCAAAAATGTATGTTACAAACGTTTTTTGAGTATTTAAAATGCTAATGCACAACCGCATATTTCGCCTCTCCATATACTTATAATTATATCTCTATGGCCTAAAGCACTGACTTCAGATTTATTTTTTTGTATTATTTACTCAACACATCACATATTTTACAATTTGTGTTTCCACTATTATTTTAGCCAGCGAAAATAAATTTTATTTTATATTGACCCATCCAGCTATATTAATGGTATTTTATCTTCGATTTGTAGTCGATGAACTACCACATACATGCACTAAGTCATAATCTACATTGTTTTACATATAATAAAAAACGAGTTATCCTGTAAATAAGCATTACTTCAACTACGTTGCTACTCCTTCATGCACTAAAAAATTATAAAGAAAAATATCAGCTATGGAATGATAAAATGGGTAATATATCAGCTCTAATCAATTAAATACATTTATAACCTGGAAAGAGTGTCATCCACACAAAATAGTTATACACTTTGATGAGAATTAAAGTTCTAGTGGGAGCCTTTAATTCTGAAACTCCTATCGCCACAATATTTCAGGGGAAAAAATGGCACGCTGAAATCTTTCCATTTAATTTAATATAACGTTATTAACTTGTGTGTGGTGATGCAAGGAAAATATTTTCGGGCAAATTAAAAAAAAATTATGCCAACTTAACTAGGATGACTGAATGTTCACAATTCAGAGAAATGGATTCGATAACGGATAATGTCATAAACTCATCTCTCCGACGGACGATAGCAGGCCAAAAAAGAATGCGCTATTACCCAGAATCTAGTATTTCGCTAGGTTGTGTAGCTATCTGCGAGTAGTTTACTCCTTGCCCCATAGGTTTTTCCCTTAAATAACCATAGAAGCATTAAAAATTTGAAATGAAGAAGATTCATAAGACCTTAATTAAGAGTTGGATGTAGGCCAGTACTTTTACTAATACCCTAAGGGAATTAATGGTAAAGCTTCGTGAGAGACAAGCGCTGTCGTAAATATGGGTGTCAAATCGTGATACCAAGTACTTAAAGCAAAACTACATGAAAGTACCTTTAAAAGATAGATTGTGGGAAGCTAGCCAACGACATTACCCAATAGGTTGCTTGGTACCATGTTTGTATTTCAACATTTAACAAACGATGAAGTTTAGCAGTTAAACACGGATATAAGAAGTGCATTTAGGGGTTAACTTAGGATTTAAACATAAAATCCAAAATATTTAGGCTAGCTGACGACGAATGTTCAAAAACTCCAATTGCTTTGAAGCGTTTATCGTATTTTACCCCAAGGCTCTCAATAATTTTTAAGCAATACATGGCGATTTATAGTCAGTAAATTAATTAACTGGCCGGAAATGAAGAACGATTGCATATATAAATACAATAAATCATAACCGCGATGGAAAAAATAACTTCTCTCTTTATTAAAGAGGCTATTGTCATATCAGAGAAGAAATACGTTGCTATGAAAAGGCTAGCGGATACGAGAGAGGAATGTTGAGCTGCGTCAAATCAATCTTCGGATTGTTGACTATGATGATGATCATTTTTATATCACCACGACGAATTTCTTCACTTAACGTTAATGAAATATTCACTGCTGAGCACACAGGATGACGAGAGTTTTAATGAACTGATTATAAAACTTCCTAGTGATAAAATACTGAAGTTCTGCTTTTAAATGCAAAGTAAATGGCGCCGTAAGGCAGTGAAATGCTTCATGCTAATGCAATATTATTCCATACGAGTAAATAAATCCATTATGCAATTATGAATATGAATGACTTAGACGGTGTGAAAGCTGAAGCTTTAAATTTTAAAATGATTCATCAATGAATGCTTTGTTACAATTTTTGATCCAGAAATACCTGTTTAACCTATCTCTATGCCTGGTTACACGATACATTAACACATACGGGTTAATTTCTAAATGTATGAACGCGAGAATGAACGCCAAAATGCACCGTGTAACCACCCAACTTATGTGAATGCATGAACAGAAAATATAACCTGCTCTAATTTGGTTCATGCATTCGCACATGTTCCATTCCGGTCCACCAAAATCATTCACGCAAACGTACATTAACTTGTACGTGTTAATGTACCGTGTAACCAGGCCTTCTGGAACTGAATAAACGCTCTAAATAAATTAAATGCACACTAGTCCATTTTTTAAGCGTCGTTACAAATATTTTATCGTTATAGACGACGATAGGTCATTGTACGATATCACAGCACTTGTCAGATAGTGAGAGAGTATTCAATTACCTTATCCACGGCCACTTGTGAAATTTCAGCAGAAATCTACCGACACAGAGTCAATTGATAAAGAGTATTGTACCCGCACGAGGCCTTGAAAATACCACAATCCACACGTCTTGTCCGAATGTATTAGTTACTATGCCGAGCGCTTAAAATGTTTAGCTTAAAAAGAATGATATTGGAGGCATTCGAAGAGTTAGGTATAGGTAGATCTGGTAAAAAACACTTTGAAATCCCATCGCTAGATTCGATTTATTCGCGAATAAGAACGCTTTCACATCGAAGGAATCGAAACATTCGAATTACTGTCGACGGTTTTCGAATTGAAACACCAAGAAAAGGTTCTTTTGCGCGCGTGGAATGTGCTATAGAAATGAACTATTTTAAAATGAATTCCCTAAACTGTTGTTAACGTCTGTAATACTTAATTTCTGAATAGCATTTTGCTCGACTTTGGATTCGAAGCGGATGCAAATTCTTTCAGATCGACTAGATCGATTAAAAATTTCCAAAAATAGTTTCTTTTCGATTCCATTTTTCGGCGTAAACTTGGTTCACGCTATGAAAATTAAATGATACATTATAATGAAAATCAAATAGCACGACCACGTGCTTAATGCTATTCTACGGAGAAGAGTGGAATGAAGGAGATGTTGTCTAAAAGCCTAAAAGATAAAGACGAGACGAGTATGGCGAACACATTATCAGACATGACGATTTTATAAAGACAACCGTTGAAAGACAAGTGAGACTGAAGCATGGTATCAGTAAGCGTTGAATAAGAATCATAGATCTGGTGGCGAGATATGCAAAACTGAATAATTACGCAATGTGGACGTTCATCATTATTTTTTTTATTTCGATTGCGATAGAGTTTGAAAGATAAAGAGTATCATGACATTTCTCCTCTTTCCGATTCGTTTTTGCCTTCCTTTAGAGCTATTGCGACGTAAAATCGACGTCCATAAGCAGACGAGTTGATGGCGTCACAAACTCCTACTGAGCGGTACACTGCTTCTACTCTTCTCCTCGCGTATTGACATCACGTAGTTCGTTGTAATTTACCCTCGCGTGAGCGATTCCTTCCCTCGAGTAGTGTTCCTCCCTAAACAAGTCAATAAACCGGAACGAGCTAATGACGTCATCAAATCATGAAAAAAGGGCACCCCTTTTCTCTATCTTTATTGTAGACTAGTAAGAGAATGGCTGAATGGAGAAGATATTCATTGTAGGTTTTCTTCCCCTCTCTCTACCGAATTTTCTGAATGAATTGCAATTCCAGGTCTGAGGGAATGTCCATATTGTGAAATAATTAGGTGATTCAAGGACTGAGTGGAGACCTGAGCCAAATCTATCCCAGGATTGTAGACTTGTAATCATTATTATTATTATTTTCATACACAAATGAAATATTTTAACTCAGTTTTTTCCTGCAATTAGATCTCCTTCACGAGAAGTTTAAGCATGAAAGGTAGATCAGCATTTCTATCATTTATTATTTTCATTTCTAAAATTGGCCGCATTAATTAGTCTATGGGCCAAAGAGGGTGCATCTGCTATGAATTGGTGACAGCTGACTTAGGTACTTCATTCGAAACATTGGACAGCTTTGGAGCTCTGAAGGTAAGAGCCTGGCTATCCAAAACGACGCATTGCTCATTTCTTACATTTATTCATGCTATTCCTTTTTGTTTTTAATTATTTTAACAAGCTATTTATTCCTTCCACGTTTGATTTTACCGCTGGATTCCGATAGTGCCATAGTGTGTTGTGCCATCGCTGATTTCCTAAGTTTTTTTTCAAGCGCATCGTTGCGAAAGCAATGGGCGCGCATCGAAATCTCAAAACTAGACCGGATAAAAACTCAAGTGGTCCAAGGATTTTTTCATCTAGGCAAGGTCGCTTCCTATTCTCCCTTCCCCAATCGGACATAAATAGTTCACAACCGCGTGTGGCGTGGAGAACTCTTATCTGAACATGGGAAGATTTCTTAAGTGTTTGACTTTTTATAAAAGTCTGGCTCGTCCCAAGAGTACTTAAACCTCTGCATCTTAAAAGAACAACAAGCAAATAGTATATACAACTTAAAACTTTATTAAGACGAATATATACGTACATTTGCCGATTATTATTTCTTTAAATAGCCGAAATAAAGCGAGTAGCTATTCCATTCATCAACGCTTGCGTATTACTTGCATTGCATTTATTTTTTTCTACTGCGGTAACCAGCTACAACAGTACATGTATCCTGTATAACAATTACGACGAGTGTAATACCAAAAAATCAGCATTCGACATTAATGGCAAATGAAAATGTTTACATCTCATTCTTTTAACTCTCTTGTGGGATAGAAGAAATGTTTAAGGATTTGTTACCGCTAATGTGAATGAAACTATGAATGAAGCTGTGAATGAAACTACCCATTCCTATGGCTTAAGAAGCTGTGAATGAATCAAACAGCGGAAAAAACGAGTATTTTTATTTATCAGCCCGTTTCGGAATATACAATAATGAAACGCCCATGTATCAAACTAACGGAATAGAAGAGAGGGAAGAATAAATAGATGCTGCTCAAACCCAATGGCTCCTCAGGCACGTTAAAATCCGCGAAGGAAAATTAGCTCATTTCTCTACTCTTCGTTTTTCCCATCTTCCCATTTGCAATTCCATAACAAGATTAGCTAGAATATTAAACCTACTTCGAGGATTTTTTCTCTACGAGAAGCTACGAGTTAAGGCCGCTATACACGGTGAATGATCATGCTGAATGATCACGTGATCATTCACAGGATCATGCGTGCACAATAGAACATTTCTAATTTTCACTGAATGATCGTGAACACGAAGGTTCATTTAGCGAATTGTTCCGCTTTACATGGTGAATGATCATGCGCATGATCATGCGAATGAAATCATTCGCTGTGTATAGCGGCATTTACGATTTACATCAAGGCAGGCAACAAATTTAATGACTTTAAGTTCACTGCAGTCATTTTCACTTCACTACGGGCACTAATGGTGGATAACATTGTTATACTCACGGGACTAATATTCCGTTTGCATTTTTCACCCAAATTTTTGTATGAAGTGCAATGCATAATTGATGTATACACACTAACTCAATACACACTGTCAATATCATCAGTACGAATACATCATACGAGCCTGTATTCCATGTGCTTGCTGGACGGGACACGTGCAACAAGCACGTGTCCCGTCGGCTGGTATTTTCTACACGTGCACTCGAGTGGATTCAGAATCTAATTTTGCCGGGGAGGGGGGTCATGACCTTGGTCCTGGGAGTATGGAATACCCCCGGAAGAGAGGGGCGCTTTTAAAGTAGGGAGTGCTACTCTCTACGATAAATACAATAGGTAGTTTCCTTCATCAAAGAAAACGAAAGGCATTGATTGCGATTCGTTACCCACCATTAGTGTATTCATAATATATAAATTATTTGGTTTTATAAATCCCAGTTTAGACGAATGGCAATGGTAAATTTTAACCGCATTTGGCGAAGTCCAGATTGGCGCCCATGCGATGTCACTCTACGTGACGTCACAGGGACCTAGTTTCTATACGAGTAGATAGGAGTTTTACATTGTCTGAGCTTACCAATGCATGCATGAGGCACAGATCTCTCAACAATTACCTATTAAAATTGCATAAGGTCGGAAAGTTTTCTTCGTCTGATAGGCTTTCGCTTATTTCGTTCACTTATTTAACCCAAGCGCTACCTGCTAGCAGGGTAATTTGCTACCTGCTAGCATCCTGGATCGTATCAGCGCTCAAAGCCTCGCCCCAAGATCACCTCACACGGCGACAGCGGGAACCAGAATGACGTCACACGGGGTTTTCCCAGCATTCATACTTAGCCGTCGCCTTTTTGCGCGCTTGAAAATTTTCACTTTTCATTTAATCGCGAAAAATATATATCATCATTCAAAAATCTAAAAGCGTGAAATACGTACTCCAGGAGTAATACTAATACTAATCTTTCGATTTAGGCTATAAAAATATAATAGGAAACCACTCTATTCAAACTTGTCTCACGTTTGGGACTTGTAGCCATGCATTTGCAATTACACTTCCTTTATTCTTTTACAAGGATACAAAAACTATTGAACTAATTAAAATTAAAATTTTTGATAAAATTTGGGGGAGCCCAGAGGTTTGGAGGACCCCAGTGAGCTCCCCCCATAAATCCGCCCCTGCGCGACTAACCTAGTAATTAAGACAGTCTCATAAGTTTCCCAAACCTTTGTTTCCTTAAAAGTTTTTCGCGCATGAATTTCAATCTGTGAATCTAAATTAATCAACTCAGGGTTGCCTATGGGAGATATTAAATTTCAAGTCTTCTCATTTAAAAAAGTGAAAGTTTTCTACTCAGTCATAATTATTGTTGCAGCCACATATTACGCCATCAAACTTTACAGTACAAAAGAACACGTAGTTCAAATCTTTCGTGAACAGAGCTGAAAATGTATACATTTTTGATGTTACTTAGAAGCAACATTGGTTTTCATTGATTCCCCTCTTTTCCTCGAGTTTGAATGCTCATACACTTGACGTACATGTCAAAATGATGCACAAAACAACTGCACCAAGTAAACTTTATACAATCCGAATCCCCATAAAATTTCACTCTCTTACTCCAGTGGCTAGTCAAATCCAAGTCGATTTATGGCCTCGCTTATACCCGCCAATACCCGTAATAATAAAGTTCCCGTTGCCGTTCCCGTTAAAAATCAAATTGCCCAATTTTGAGCGCTTGGTATCACAAAAATTGATGGATTTGTTATGAGCGACGCAAATCTCTGCTAACTTCGAAACTAATGGATCAATTGTTCGATTGTATAAACAATTTGTTTTCTGCAAACTGTTAATAACTGTAAATGGCTTCATTACATAAAAATTCCTAGTTATTGGTTCGTAAACTACGGTAATACCAACTTGATTTTACGCGCAAAACACGGGTATTTTTTCAGAAAAAAATTAAGTACAGGAAATAATATGGGACCAAAAACTTTTCAAAGTAAATTGTCGAACGTAGAAATAATTTTTCTATCGTTTGCTTTTTGTTACATTGAAATTGATCGCCTCGTTTAGACGATAGAGCTCCGAGCTCCTATGATAGACCTCAAACTCGGGTGTCTTGCCTTTTTTTACAGAAAGTAATTCTCATAATTCTTATCACAGCCACAATATCTGGTCTTCTGTACAGGTGACTGAGCTCTCTGTTTTTCAGTATTCTTCACACGACTTCTTCAAATGTTAGCCCATGTATCCTTCTCTATATTTTATTTTCATATGTTATTAACTTTTTCTAGGTCTATTTTGTTAGGGTCCATACCTCAGCCTCATAGAAGAGAACTGGCAGTATTAGGAACATGTTTACTCTAATTTTTGTATTTCCTGACAGGAGTTTACTGTTCAATAATGTTGATAGGCTACGGTGACATCTACTTCGGAAAACTTTTTCATTAAGGTATGGTATGGTATTTGGAGGAGGCGACCGACAGCTGAGGTCATTCGTGCCATGAGGGAATGGTATGGAGGGAAGGATGGAGTGAAAACCCGGCGTCGGCATTAGCCTGCTCTTAACGAAAGGCGCCAAGGGTACCACGGTTTAACGTCCCATCCGACAGACGGAGTGTTGCGCCTGAAATGTCCTCCACACAACACTCAAGCAGGGATTCGGGGGGATATTCGAAAGTTTTTTGAGTCTCTGTATATTCTCTGCCCCTGCCGGGATTTGAACCCGAGCCCGCCGGGTGGGAAGCCAACACTCTAGCCACCGCACCAACCCGATCCCCTACTCTTTCATTAAATTTGGAAAAATTAGATATCTTCGAAAGTTTTTCGATTGACTTGAGTATCATCAGCAATATGGGGGGAATACACCTCTCAACGGGTTAACTCCGATTTTCCCCGTGTATATTATGGCAAAGTCAATCGAAAAACTGGTTGGAGAGATGTTTTAAGTTCCCGATTTCAATTGGCAATCGATTTTATTATATTCGAACGTTTTCCCTTTTCCAAATCAGCATATCAACTTCATTATTCTAAAATTTTGCTTGCTCATCCCTCATTTACCAATTGCTAAACGAATGGATCAGCCGTAAGAGATGATTACGCATCTTAGTAATATCACGAAGTTAATCTACAGGTACCACCTACTCAACACCACACAACGATACTCTCGTTTGAAAGGGGAAGGTGACAGTTGCAGTTCACGTGCAATTTTTGGCCACTAATTAACTATGTACCCCGTCCTGGTTAGTTAATTAGATTGGCGAAAGGTTGTGAACGTCATCACAGCGTGCTTGATTAAAAAACAAGAGAGTTCCCGTATCCCTCGTTAGCCGCCTGAAATCCCAAAATTGCTATGTTGCTTTTTTAAAAGACAAACTTATCTACGCATTCTTCCTAAGTCTTCTCTAATTATTGACTACTCATATAGCTATTATTAATAGGTGCCCGTCTTTACTTATGATTTCATTGACTTGTTATATTATTTTTATTTTCATAACCCTACACAGCTATGCCGTAACTGGCGTAATTCAAGAAGTTGAAATCTCTGCCTCATTAAATTTATGGAAGATATGGCCTAAGCTGTGCACCCTCCTGATTTTTTTAACGGCGGGCGGGATAGCATGCAGATGTAGATGGACCCTCCCCCCCCCCGAAATTCATTTAAGTACACCTCCATAAAAATGTTTTCGACCTTGCACCTCAGATTTTTTCTTCCGTTCCCCCGATATTTCTATAGGGTACCACCACGTATCCCACATTGGCTTACCGTCAGGTAAACTCAGTCATATGAAATACTTCAAAAATATTTAGAGATAATGCAATTAGGATAAAATTTAAATGAAGATGGGTGAGTTTTGATTATAATGGCTAAGTATGGCACAGTTCACTAAAATTTTACTTCTAATCGTGAAATTGTAATTTTTTTATAAAACAGCACGAAAAGAGATTCCACAACACTTCCCTGTTGCACTTAATATATTTTGGTGTATTTCGGCTTAAGCGAATACACCTGCTGTAAGGTGGCAATTTTAATTAACCAAGGAGCCATCTACACTGATCGCCTAAGGGAAATTCAACGCTATATAGTATAGTACTCGCGTATTTTTTACGAAGTATATAGTATATACTTCGTAAAAAAATACGCGAGTGAAAACACTTACCAATGTTATGCGTTAAAAGTTGATGATTTCTGCCCAATCCAGCGTACCGAAAAATAACCACGAAACATCAGATGGGCGTAGTGGTTAGAGGACTGACTGCTGTGTGTCATCAATGTGCTCGAATTCGCGGGTATCAGCCTGGGAGTTTGCACAGCGTGCGAGTAGAATAAATCATTTATTCCAGCGATCACCTACTCACAAATTGAAGTAGCCATGACATATCGACTCTTGATTGGAAATGCTACCGTTGCCCCTGGAAACATTATCGTTATTTATGACTGGACTAACTGTGGGAACATATGTTTTGAGAGAATACGTAGCATATACCACGGACCCTTTGATCACAACAGTCTTCTAATTCACCGCCTTGACTAAAAATAGGCAGCAAAACACATTATGCTCGTAAGAAAAGAAACTGACATTTTATAATATTAACACCTTATTTTCATTGAATCACCACGCGAACTAAATAAATAGTAGATTTATCGTCCGAAGATAGCGTATTTAGCGTATCGAGCTACCTTATTTACGATTAATCTAATAAATAACAAGTTCTAATATTTTCATCTCGGGAATAAATGTTGAGCCATTATACCATACGATTGCTAGCTTTATGCAATCTTTACTCCAGCTCCAATAAGACCCAGGAAGCATTTCAATACTTTTCCATGAAAAACTTCCCCTTTATAAAATTGACAGAGGCAGGCGAAATGAAGTGGAAATGATGCATATTGGTTGAAGAAAACAAGAGAGCACTTTTTTCACAAGTGTCACTTTGTTATTACGCGTTTTAACCGCTTGCTGTGTGCCTCATGATAACCTAGCGGTTAAAGTGCGTAGTACCAAAGTAAAACTTGTGGAAAAAGTGCTATCTTGTTTTCTTCAACCTTTCCCTCCATTTTTAAATATTATGTTTCGATCAGCAGCGTATGCAGATTATATCTTTGAGGTGGGTGAAGATTTATACAAGGTTAGGCAAAGTTTTTAAATAAGGACACCACACGATTTATAGGTAACAAATGTGAAATTGTAAAAATTAAGCAAGTGCGATGGTACAATGGTGTTGATAGGAAGTACCAGTGGCGCAGCGAGGTGGAGGGGTTTGTGGGGATAATCCCCCCCCCCTCAGAGGTCGGAGAAATATTTAAGATTAATCCATTTTACTTAATTGGATTAGGATTACTTATAGAATAGTGGTAGGATTAATCAAATGTCCCTCAGAAAGACGTAAAACTCCCCATTTTGAACCATTAAACTTAAAAATAATTCTGGAGGAGGGCCCCCGCAAATCCCGCGTTCCCTGGCGGGTATGCAATACCCCCAAACCCCTTAGTATTAGTTGCGCCTAAAACCCCCGCTAGCATTAATTCTTTACTGCCCCCCTGGGAATTGCCTTGTCCGACAGAAACATAAATGTTAAACACTTTCATAATTTCAGGGGGATGCAGCCCCCCGGGGCTTCCCTTATATAAGCATGGTATTTGGAGGAGGCGACCGACAGCTTAGGCCATTTGCGCAAAAGGGAAGGATTGGATGCTGCTCTTAACGAAAGGCGCCAAGGAGACCACGGCTTAACGTCCCATCCGACGGACGGAGTGCCCTCCACACAGCACTCAAGCAGGACTCGGGCGGCCTCTAAAAAAATCTCCGACAGCACCAGGATTCGATCCCGGAATCACAGGGTGGGAAGCCAGTACTCTAGCCGCCACACCAACCCGATCCCCAGTTACCTAGGAAAATGGGCTGTTAGCTTGCATTGGCTTAGGATATTATTTAAACGAGCTAACATCATTTGTGAGATGGGTTCCCTCAGGGTTATCACACCCTGGGCTTACTTACTCATGCACACTCTTTTACATGCATATACATTCATTCACTTATTTGTGTCTCTCGCGTGTACCTGGGATGGCATGTCCGTTGTTCGTGCCTTGGTGCAGTCCTCCTAGTTGTGCAAGCCTCTGGGCCTAATAGTGTGTGGAGCAGCGATGCCGTCTGTGTCCCCTGGAAGATAACACAGCTGTCTCGGCATCGCCTCTTTATCTCACGCCACGCTCTCATCACGTGGGAAAGAGGGGATTGTCTTGAATCTGGGCACAAATGTATACACACAACTGTAATGAAACAATTTTTTGGGTGAGAGGTACTGATGAACCATATGGTACGGAAAAAATAAATGGAACACGCGTTCCCGTTAACCCCAAGAGCGACGCGCGACGATATGTACAGACGTTTTTTCAGGGTTGGCACGCGGCAAGATCCAAAGGCGATATATGCATTCCCGCCGTTACGGTAGAAGCAGTTGTGAGGATTTCGGTACTAAGTGTTGTGCAATATGCCATCGAATTCATAGCAAGGGCGTACCCAGGATCAAAACTAGGGGGGGGGGGCAAGCCATGGTTGTTCAAGTTATAGGTAAGATTTAAGTATGGAAAAGGTGAATGAAATCAACATTTTATGGAAACTGTAACAGCTCTTAATTAGTTTTCAAAAATTGTTTGCTAGAAAAAATATTATTTTCCTTGAAGACATTTGCGATTTTTGCTTCTAGGGGGGGGGCAGCTGCCCCCTCCTGCCCCTCACTGAGTACTTCCATGATTCATAGTTCAATATGCTGTAGAAACCAGTAGTCATTTTGAATATGCATGAGAAATAGATGATTTACTGTTGGCTGCTGAAGAAATCACAAGAAAAACGGAAAAGTATTGAAATTATGATTTTGTACAGGCATTAAGAATTCCGTGTATAACATTGAGGCTTCCGAAAAAAGCCAAAATAAATATCGGTGGCACTCAAAGGACCAAAGTATGGAATGGAATATACTTGTACTGTCTATTATGTGCGGGTATCCATCTGTTATCATATCAGGTGAGAAGCTTATATAATGAATAGATAACGATTAGGAAACGAATAGATTTAAATAGATAAAACATTCTGATACTTGATTTCCCCCCAATAGATTATAATTGAAAAATTGGCATGTGAAGTAGACAATTGCATCATGATTAGAATTGAGTCATGGCAATGGCGTAACTATAGATATACTGTGGAGATGGATGAGGGGGCTTTGGTGGGGCAACCCCCCAGGAAACGGGGAGTCTAGGAAAATATTTGAAAAATAGCATGCCTAAAAATGCATTTTACATCATTTTGGCACTATAATTTAATATTAAGCAGAGGGAGATATTATGTATCAAATCCAGAAAAGATTTTTGACATATTTTTTTTTATTTATCTGAGGCTTTGGGGGGGGATAGATCCCCTCATCCCCCCCTGCCAACTCATAGGTACGATCTAGTCTCAAATACCTTTTCATTTTATAATAGCAGCTGTGACCAGTTGCGCAGCGAGGGGTGAGTTTTGGGGGATAACCCCCCCCCCCAGAGCTCGGAGAAATTTTTAAGCTTAATCCATTTCACTTAATTGGATTAATATTACTAATAGAATAGTGTAAGGATTAATAAAATATCCCTCAGAAAGCCGTAAAACTCACCATTTTGAACCATTCACCTTAAAATTCCGCAATTTATTAATCTCGCACGTACCGCTTATCCTGGTGGTTATTCCATATCCCCGCACACCCCGGTATTAGTTCCACCTAAACCCCCCCCAGCCTTAATTCCTAGCTGCGCCACTGGCTGAGACAAATACTTTTCTCATAGACTAGGCGTCCCAGGTTAGTAGAGCGGCTTGGCGGTTGGATTTGGCTGATGACCGGAGAGCCTCGTGGTCAAATTGGGGCGAAACTTAATGAGACTGCTAAGACAAAAATTCTCGCGGTTTGAGATGACCGAAGGACAGGAATAGACCCCCCCTACCCCGAATCTGCGACATTCACACCAGTAGCGCATATAGATTATATCTTTATGGAGGGGGAAGACCAATGTAAGGTTAAATTAACTAATTTTCAATAAGGACACCCTATGATACCTACATTGAATATGCAGCGAGCATGTGGAATCTGGTGCAGAGAGAATTAATCCTGGAACTGAATAAAAAAAACATAGGAAAGCTGCGCGATTCGTCAAAAATTGCTTCGGGTGTAAAGAAAGCGTTACACATATAATAATAATAATAATAATAAAAAGTTGTTCAGCGAATTAGGCTGGGAGCCGCTAGAGACTCAGAGGCTGCGCGCTAGGCTTAGGTTGCTTGAGGAATTGAGAATATATAAAGTCAATTCAATGTTAATTAATTTTAATTATAAGAAATTAAAGTTAAAGTATAACGTATAAAAGCGCCTATGTAGTTATAGTATTTATACTTTCAAATATTTATGAAAAGAAATATTTTATTTTTACAATGAAAATGTAATTTTTTGTCTTTAAGAGCGACTCGGAGAGCATATAAGAGCCCCACTATATATTTCAGGTTCGACAGAAATTATATATTAAGAGATATTTTGCCGAACACATAAGAATAGGAATTCGGTTTTCCCCCGAACCATAGAGGACTTTAATAAATGCTATTCGTAATTTTGTGTGAGCAATGGCTTTTTTATGTAAACGACTGGTGTCCTAACACCCCCAGCCACACGCCTTTTTTTGGCGGCTTGCGAGGTGGTATGAAGATATAGATGTAGATGATATTTCACATTTAACATAAATTTCCATCTATTAAAATTGAGGGAGTACAATAGTACCAGCCGAAGGATTAGAAACACTTTTGTAGCACTACGTGACTGGCGATTGCTTCAGTGTCATATAATTTTGTCCATGTCGGGGGATGGGGGAATGGGCTCTTGACCCTCCTTCCATACACTCTTGATTCACACGCCTCTAGTTTATCCTATGGTGAACTTTACCCTCACCAATCCACACTAATATTTACGTTTGAGCACTGATAGTGAATTGAGATCACTCAAAACCTATCATATACACTATACAGATATATACTATATATCAGGTACACATCGCCCAAATCGGCAATTGCCTGCATTGCCCCAATTGGAGTACTGCATTTTAAAATGTTGTATGGATGCGAGGAATAGAGGAACTTCCAAACTTACGGACGAGATAATGGCTTTCGTAGAGAACTGCCTGATAACGGATTGTTACATAACTTAATGCGACCTTTATCGAAACGATAAGCGGCATTCAACAACTTATATAACACGAGAACTGTAGCACAACGTAGTCGCGTTCGCCGCCAGTAAAAATTCGATTGCGTTCAGGAATTATTTTACGGCGTGCGGCGCACGCCGACGTCCACGCCGATGGTCTCTACGGCTATAATCGGTCCATGTATGAAGTGCTTACTTTCTAAAATTTCAAGCACTGGAACGCATAGCAAAACATTTAATCCACAAGATTTTCAAATTAAAGCCCCCTATAAAACTTCCGATATCTGAAAACTTGTAATAAAAGTTACAGTTAGGAATCATGTTTTACCAATTATAAAAAAAAAGAAGAAATTTTTTGACACGACTCAAATTTTTCCAACGCCGTTCCAGCGCGTTCCGGCCGAAAATAAGCACTGAATCTATGCATACTGTGAAGCCCACTTCCGACCACTGAGTCGCTCATACAAACGTTCGGTGTGAACGAGACAAGATACGAAAAAAAGTCATTAGAATTTACCCCCTCTACAACCGTCTAAAACCCTGTGAATAATTGTCGTTTAGTTTCTATTCATTAAAACACTAGTTTCTATTCATTAAAGTGTTTCCAACTGCCTCTACTTTTGGAGGAATTTCGGGGTCAAAAAAATCGATTTTTTTAAATGATATTTTTCGAATCTAGACCACGCGATTCGTCGAGAAACCAATTTTCAGACCGATCGGAGCAGTTTTAATTTTGGCCAAATCGTGCGATTTTACTATTTCGTGAATTATTATCTCAATAATGTAGGGAGATACGGTGTTGCGTCATGGTGTCAAAAAAATTGCAGCAACTGCCAGAGGGATCAGATAAGGCCGCAGCCCCCCCCCCCCCTCCAGCCAGCGAAAGCGAGTACATACCTAAAATTGTGTTCCGAGAAGTAAGAAGTGTAATGCTAAGATTGATGCGAAACACAAAAATCCATCCAGAAAACTAAGGCCATCGAGTATGCATCCTAGCACTAAGTATATTCTGGGAGGTTCGCGTCTTTTTTCCAGCAGATTCGGCTTCGGTGCCGCGTCGTGGATTAGTTTTCGGCGTCGGCAGCACCTACCACGAGTACATAACATCGCGTGTCAGGGATTACTAGTTTCTTTGAGTTTGTACGTTGATAAGAAACGTAGATAAGAAAGTATACCGATGAAATGAATTTGGTAATACATTGTAAAAACGCTAGGATAAAAATGAAAGAAATAGATGAAAAAATGGAACCGAAAAAGGCATTGCTCAAAATTTGTGAAGACTAAAGCTACAAATTTAACCATTAACCCCAAAATATAATTTCATAACCATACGGTGACAGATCTTCTCGAGTTAGAAAGAGGCTAAAATTATGGAATACGCACTCCTCAATCCAGGGATCAGTTTTAAAATACATGAAATAATAATTCAATGGAATATTTAGGCCATTAGAGGAAAAAAAATATGTTTTAGCGCCAAATATTCTAAAATCTAATTGAAAACGGAACAAAATGGTGGTATACTCATTTTGATTAAATTAGGAATACCCACATGGCCCTCGACGTGCCAATAACACATTCACCTGTAGCAAAACATGTAATGACTTCGAAAATGCTCTCGTCTCAAGATGAAGGCTGAAGAGGGTGTATATTTTCCCCAAAAAAATAATTGTCAGCTCCGAATAGGCGCGTCGCCGGTACCTTATATCCAAGCCTCGGATTTTAATTCACAATATTTATATTCCTCTGTATCCGACCACATAGATCATCCTATAACTTAGGCAAAAATGTTTTTGAAGTAAAGTCTTTCCCCAATTTCATGGGGAAACTTTAACAATTTCAAACATTGATCCCCCTCAATAATGGTAGAGGAATATTTTTTGGGCCACTTCGCTTCGCTGATCAGCAAAGATTTTTTTCACTTTGGTCACCAGAGGCCTCAGGATTTGAACCAGGAGCCGGGCAGTCGTCCAAACTCTACCAACTAAGCTACCATGCCTACCCTACGTAATCCCATGCTGTGGCGCGGCGAGGGGGGGGGAGTTTTGGGGGATAAAACCCCCTCAGGGCTCAGAGAAATTTTAAGTTTAATCCATTTTACTTAATTGGATTGATATTACTAATAGAATAGTGTAAGGATTAATAAAATATCCCTAAGAAAGCCGTAAAATTCACCATTTTGAACCATTTATCTTAAAATTCCGCAATTAATCTCGCACCTGCCACTTATCCTGGTGGGTATTCCATGCCCCCACACACCCTGGTATTAGTCGCACCTAAAACCCCCCATCCGTATTTCCTAGCTGCGCCTCTGATCCCAAGAAGTCCAATTTTTACTTCTTCGGATTGGACACCAGGCTGAAACCTTTGAAACGTTGGCAGCAATGTCCATCCTTACCTGGCTGATTTCCCGTGAAGATTTTATTTTCCCCGGAGTGTTCAGACATCGAGATTCGAGTTATCAGGGTTCTAATGTTGATCATATGACTCTTCTAAAATGCTTAAAAAACTTAAAACTCACTAATTATAAAATTTCCCGGTGTAAGATTCCCGGTTTGGGCCCCCCCAATATTTTTTGTAAGTCGGCATCCCTGAACACTCACGGTTGTTGTTTGGGGGGTGGGTCTTCACGACTTTGCGCGGCACCTTGGTGGTAAGCAATAATTCATCGATAATGCGTCTGTTATACTTGTGACTTACAGATATTCTCCAATTTCACAGGCCAACAAAAAAATTTTGCTTGAAAACTTTTTTATTTTAATAGCTGATCTTTATAGATTTTGATGTGCCGAATCCAAACCTGGCCTTAGTTTTTTTGTATCACCCATAGTTTCCAAGCAATATGTATTTAATATTTAGTCTAATACCCCTATACGGTATACAGGGAAATCAATGAAACACTGTGTTACATCATAAAATTGTTTGTATTTACTGTTCACTACATTGTGATAAAATTGTTTGTATTTACTACAGCGTGATAATACAGCGTTCACTTGTCAACTGGAATTGGTCTACATTTTCTTTCCCTTTTTTCCTTGAAGCTTCTTGTGTAGCTTTTTCTGCGATGAATCGCTTGCTGAACTTCTCGGTGAAGTACCAACAGTAATCCCCCATTATCTTCGTTCATTAGATTTCCTTTTTCAATTTTATTTTAACTATAAAAAAGCTACTAAATTTCTATATATATTGCGTGATTTCATAAATTTAACTGTAGAATGTGAATAAATGGTGGGTGATACAGCTTTAAAACCATCATATTTGGATTCAGTAACTTAAAAAACATAAGAATAAGGTATTTTCAGTAAAAAAGTTTTTCCATTGTTGGCCTGTGTAATGAAAGCTCGAGAGGAGTCTTATTACATTTTCTTTAGAAATCTCACACTTATATTTTTTGATTCATCATCTTGGAATACCACAATATATTACCTGAGCGTTCTCAATTCAACTAGTTATGAAGGGTTATAATATTTCGCTATTTATAGCAGTTACCAATGATTAGCACCATCAAACGGTTCGTAAAAGCAAAAAAATGTAATTTCAAAAAATCTTCCATCAAGTTTTTCGCATATACAGTTATATTTGATTTTGAAGCGCACAGTTCATGTGCCATAGTTGTTTTCCAGAGTTTCACTCTACCAGTGCACATATTTAAATGTTCTTCAAAGACTTTTTTAGACTTCATACGATTAAAATAGGACAAAGTTGCCTTTTAGGGATGGCATTCCAACCGAATTTACTGAATACCCAAGTATTGAATCCGAATCCAAAAAAGTATTTTCATTGTAGGCCTGTGTTATCTTACATTTTGTTTGGTAATCTAGTAAAATAAAAACCTGCATTGGAAAAGCCACCTTAATAATTACCACAATATTTTTCCATAATTTACAGGGGAAGGGGACCACTCCCCTTAATCTGGCCCTGCCTTCAAAGGCCCTAAAAACGACCCTTTCTACGACAACCCTCAGCCTTCCCACTCTCCGACACCCAAACCAATCTTCTCCTAGCCTCCTTCCCATTGGTCGAAACGACCGACAACATGAATGTATTTGATAATGTTGTATGATACTAAGAAACACGTTGGGCGTTAAATTAATTCAGAGGAAAACGTGCAATATCTTATTTAACAGCAAAAATCAATTACCTCAGAGTGACCTTCATGGTAATAATCCACGTCGAGTCGTGAATTTTGTCCATCAGAGCAGCGGTCGTCCGTGTGACGATTGAAAAATTGCCGAAGGAAAAAATATTTCTTACCTGAATTTCAGTGGACTATAATTGCATGGTCCACGGAGCTACTCAGGGTGAGAACTACTCAGAAAAGGCTTGAGGATCGCCTTCCCAAATGTAAGACCTACATCTAAGCCTGCTTTTAACATCCCTAATAGAACGTAACCAATGATAAAGAAAGAAATCCATGCCGGAAATTCGACACTTTGAATAGGTAACTAGAACTAATTTGTTTCTAAATGTAATTATTGTCAATCACAATATAGAAAATTAGCACACCTTAGGAAACGATCGAACCAATGGCGTACCCAGGATCAAAACTAGGGGGGGCTAGACATGGTTGTTCAAGTTATAGGTAAGATTTAAGCACGGAAAAGGTGAATGAAACCAACATTCTAAGGAAACTGTAACAGCTCTTTATTAGTTTTTAAAATTATTTGTTTGAAAAAATATTATTTTCCTTTAAGACATTCGCGATTTTTGCTTCTAGGGGAGGCAGCTGCTCCCTCCTGCCCCTCGCGCTGGGTACGCCCATGAATCGAACACATAGACAATCTACTTTGATAATTAGATGCTTGATATTGGTAGCTATAGAACTAAATTGTTTTCAAATTTAATTGACGTCAACCACAATACAGAAAAATTGTACATCGTTGGGACATAAACAAAGAGGAGGAATACATATTTCAGCAATTACAGATAACAAGAACGGATTTGCCACTTACTTTAATTGCTGCCAAACACATTACAGGAAAAAAACGCACACACCACTCTTGAAACAGATTACATCCGCCAGAAAGGAAAGTAACCAACCCCGAAAAGAGTTATGAAAATAAATAGAAAAATTAGGGTCCAGCTGCTTTTTTCCAATTGAAATCGGACCCATACTCAACACAATGACTAGGATGAGGTGGAGGAGAAATTGGTATTCAGCATATCCTCAGGCAGTCCTCAATCAAAGCGCTGCTGGCAGCCCAGCGAACCCAACCGTTTATCCCTCACACTACTAATGCTAGCCCGCTTTGATGATCGCGGGGGAAATTATTTTTATTTATGAATGGGTAGCTGTTGCGCGTCAAGGTTCCAGAGTGAACTTGCCCCACTGTTCAAAGCTGCAGTTAACACTGAGTGCCGGCCACTAATTTTAAAGCCCTACTGAAAAATCTAGCCATTTTTACTAAATTCGCAATTTTTTTAAAACATTAGCATAAAAAATGTATTTATATTTTATTTTTTTAAATTTTATTCTCAAACCACCGGATACAGCTCTTATTGGCCATTTTACACCGGGGTGTTCAACGAGTGTAACAATAGTAAACGTACACAAACGATGTGTATTTCAATAAAAATGGACTTTGCTCTTCTTTATGAATGAGTTGAGTAACATCTATTGCTTACGTTTAAATATATTTTTTAATAACGAAAACCTACTGTTTTTGAAAAATAAAAAAGTTGCAACAAATGATGTACCACCATAAAAAGCATAATGTTTTTATCACGCTCAATTTGAGCTATTTAAACCATGTAAATCATACAAAAGCATTGTTCCAAGCAAATCATTCAAAATCCTGGATGATAAAAAGGGTCACTGCACCCTCAAAGAACGGTTCTTTCCTCCAAAGAATTTTCACACATAGTAGGCTAAGATAAGGGTGCCGGTAACTACAGAGGACTTTTCGTCCTCAAGACATTAAAAGAACTCTTTTTCCATCGAGCAGTTGATTTTTGAAATAACAGAACCACTAAGCAGTAAAAGTATCACGGGCGAATTATTACATCTTCACGCAAACAAAGTCAATACAATAGATAGACGTAATATTACGCCCATGGCACGCAAAGTGTTAAGAGAACACGACTTTCGACCTGTGGTAATCTGTCATTTATCGTGAAGAATTACTCATTTAAAATTTTACCTATCACCTTCAAATTTTCAGGGTATATTGAGTTGACCTTTTTTGATAGTTACCCGGGTCATGGCCATATGCCATTTTTACATCTGATTATGTTCTAAGTAATGTTTTAACTTCTTTGAGATACAGGCAAACGTTGACAAAAATCTACTTCTTATATAGTACCCTGAAAATATCAAGATAGCCGGGGGCAGATTTAAGGAGGGGAACAGAGGTCATGCCCCCCCCCCAAATTTTATCAAAGATTTTCAATTTTAACTGGAATAAAACGAATTTTGGTGGTTTAGTTATTATATGAGAAATTGATAAAAATAAATAAACTATCCCGTATAATTCTTAGGAAAGCTTTAATCTTTTAGAAAATATGCGTTGAAGTTTATGGAAAACCATATTAAAGGATCACAAGCGAAAGTAAATACTCGATTTTTGCTGAAATTCAGTATTGAAATTTTTTATGATTTTTTATCGTCTTTAACGGCTTTTAATGATTTAATGGGCGAACGAAATATTTAAATAACCATAGTTCCTTGATCCTTGGACATTATTCTATCGGACTGTACCATTTCTGTTTGCCAAAAAAATAGTGAAAATTTAGTTTTGTCAAGCTAGTTTTGATTTCCGCCCGAAAATTTCAGAACAACAATTGCAACTTTTTTATATCATAAGATGGCGTTGTCTTGCACACAGGCGTAACCATGGAGGGGCAGGAGGGGGCAGCTGCCTCCCCCCCCCCCTAGAAGCAAAAATCGCAAATGCCTCTAAGGAAAATAATATTTTTTCAAGCAAATAATTTTAAAAACTAATAAGGAGCTGTTACAGTTTCCTTAAAATGTTGATTGCATTCACCTTTTCCATGCTTGAATCTTACCTACAACTTGAACAACCATGAACCCCGGCCAAAATTCAAAAAAGCTGGCCAAAAGTCGAAAAATGAAGTTGGTGCAAATCAACCAAAAACAGTTGATATTCATTATTAAGCATGTGCTATTTATGATAGGGTACCATACAGAGCATGGAATTCGTTAATATAATTTTTTCAGCTGGTCAAAGTAGAGCATGTCAGAGTGATTTTAGCGACCAAATTTTTTCCCTTGAAAATTGCAAAATTTGTTGCTTCATTGCAGAGTCGTCGTTAAGAATATTGGTTTCAAAGTATTTTTATCCATAAAATTGATCTTCATGAAATGAATAGAGGTAGTTTTTGTTTCATTGTACTAGTTAATTAATATTTTTATAATTTTTCAAAAACTGTGTTGATTTTTCATTGAATTTTATGTTTAACGGCAATTATCGTTTGTATTGACATCAGGCTACACGGAGTTATTTGCACTGTGAGATAGATAAAAGCATACCAGACAAATGAGAAACATGGAATTCATGGTCACAGAGCAGGATTGTGGATACCCATTGATCGAGTTAAGAGGTGTGCCTACCCGGCAGGATATCGAACTGCAGGCGTTGTATGATGTGACGTAAAAACTGTAATAAGAACACAACGAAAAGGACGCGTTGGACGCAGCTGAAAGTAATACCACGGTGTTTAGGAGCAGTAAATGCACCTATGTACTAACTTTGGTTGTAATCTGTGAAGCCCTATGGAAACGCATAGAGGACAGACAAACAGACATCCTCCTCTTATGCATATTATACTTACACTGATTACCTATATACTTAGTATACATATATAGAATCAGTGTAAATAAAACTTTCTTCAACTTTGCTAGGGACTAATTATTCTTTTTATTACGATAAAAGTAAAAGTAGCTCAAGTAACTTTTGCGGCCCCCCTTGAGTTTTTTCTGTATCCGCCACTGCCCGACCCCAGTCAAATTTTATGTTGAATCCACCCCTGATGATAGCAAAGTTGTAATAGAGTATCACGTCATGAAATAAGACCGATTGAGCTGGATTGATGCGTCCCCTTAAACAGATGACTGGCGCAGCAGTGTCGTGCGATTAGTTTCGTGGAAGCTTGATTCATAAAATCACTATACGAAGGAGAACTGTGAAGCATGCATGCCTCCTCTAATCCTACACTTATTCCTGAGGAAACTGAGGTCTGTCCAACATGTGTTTTCATTTTTACCATGCAAATCAGGTGTTTCCGAATGTTATGAGGTTACTCGTGTTTCACACACCATCTGTTACGAAGGGGTCACGAGTTAACTCACGTTTTCAATATTCTGCCTTTAAGTGCTACCTGTAATGGTACATCGCACCTACTTTGTCTGTACTGATTACATCAGTAGAAAATGTATTAAAATCTATTGCCTATGTTTTTTCATCAGCTAATGAGTAGTTAAATTAATTGTAGTAGACTGCAAAAACCAAGCTTTCTGAGATGCATACCTGGCCATAGGGGTAAGTTTGGATAAAAACCATCCATTCTTCAATGTGTGAAGATGAAATCCCAGGTGAAGCTTTAGCACACCCAAGAATAATCCTATTAGTGGGATGTGACACAGGCCCCCTATCTAGAATGTGTAACTCTTAGCTCACAGCAGGCTCTACCCTCATAAATAGAATTCAAACTAACCTTCAGGTTGAATCACTCAGAGAGGTTAACAAGAGATTATCCTCTAAAACATAGATAGTTTGAGCTATTCTGCTACTGAGCCATTTTCATTTTAATTATCTAGAAAATGAATACATGACAAAGTAAAAGAAACAAATCCATGCGATGGTCAAAATGATTTAATGAAACAGGATGATCTGTCACAGGTACATCACAGGACTCAAAAAAGACTGGAAGTTATGTGATCTACAAATGAAAATCAGATCAAAAGATCTGCTTACATGAATGGTTCACAATGCCAAAACAGCATCTTATGAGAATTTGAGATGGATTGGCTACAAACTGATCACATACACACAAAATCTCTCAATGAAGTACAAAATGAGGTCCGGCATACACGGGAATATGCAAAACCAAAAATAATACAAACATACTGTAAAATCAGTTTCATGAAATCACAATGGAACTTAGGTAGAGACTACAAGATCTTGACACTGACTCATCACAAGATTCGGAGGGAATTACAAATATTAAAAATGAACACTAGGCAGACAGTAACCAAAATGGTTCCTTTGAACATTGACCACAGATTTATTTTATAAAAAAAGATGCCATATAAAAAGAAAGTATTTACCAGGGAAGGAGAATTGCTTTCCAATCATCTACAACTGCTTTTAAAGTTACTGCACAGAAGGTATTATAGAAGACACTGAGTGTACGCTATAACAATTTGTCACTAAAAGAGCTTATCAAATGCAAGTCATTCACCAATAGGTACTACTTCTTCCTTCCTGCACTGTTTATGTCATATAAAAAGCAGATGTCGATGAAACTTCATAAGTATTCAGGATGATGATTCCAACAACAGAAAAAATTCACATGAAGTCAACTTTTGAGTTTACATGCAGGCGTTGAACATATGCAACATATGAATAATACATGAGATGTACACACTACAGACATACACACATACATACAAATCAGGCAGAAATATTATTAATATAGCATGTGCATTAATTGCTCATTTAAAACATTATTTACACTGGAACATTATTTTTCTCATAATATGCCACCACGACTAGGACTAAACACATTTGAAATATGGGTAACATAGAATAAAAGATATTTCCAGTGGACCATAAATGTGCATGTGCTACTGTAAGAGTATATAAAATATTTAGTAGCTTTGTTTCCTGAAGCAAAAGCAAATATGAACGGTATAAAAACTGAAAGACACAATTTGTTCCAGAGACACCCTCTGCAGATATGAAAATAGGGACTATTAAGACAACCACAGTATGGTTAATTCAGCATTAAAATATATTAACAGAAGCTTCACACTACCCAGCATAGTAAAGTCAATTCCATGCATTACAACTAAAAATTTGGCACAAACATACATACTCCACGGAATAAATGACAATTCTCAAAAATTCACTCATAAATTTCTACAGTCAAAAATAACCTTGTACTTCGAAGAACACAGCAATTGCTTTTTATGCATTTACCTCAAACATTTCAGGTATGTAATATTTTTAACACACTTTGTAGTTTGCTTTTTAAAACATTCAATACTTCATGTTTGTATACAAGGCAATTGAGCCATTTGTGGGAGATAAACCACTACTGCTAGGTTAACCATTATCATTCACAATGATAAATGACCTATTTGAGATAATTGTGCCAAAGGATGCTCTCAGCTCAACAGATGGTTCTAGACCAAGTTATTGCAACGCTTTTGAGGTGGTTTCTGAAGAGGGTAAGGCTATTAATTGAAACTCCAAAAAAAGACCATCCCAAAGCTCCAATTTATAGAATAATATTATACACAAAATAACTAGTAAACTGAAATTCTGAACAATAATGAGCTCATTACTGTTATTATAAATCATTAAGTTAAAATAGTGCATTCTATCAGGTTCATACCATTTAAAAATGCACCATAGAAGATACTATTGTAAGGCATGCACGATGTAACAAGGACAAACAGAGCAAATAAATCCACATGAAAACTAAATCTTTAATTTACCGCTGTTAGTAATTGTGTATTTTTTCTCTAGACTAGTATTGTTTTCCTTGTCCATAGATTCAACATCATGGAGTAATTCTACGTAGCCATGGCCATTAGTATTAATTACCCACACAAAATATAAGCGAATTTAAGAAGGTATTATCTAATTACAGAAAACTCCTGATTATCCGGTAGCAGTATATCCGGGTCGTAGTTTATCCGCGCCTGAGTTTTACTCTTTGATGTTTTCTGCGATCTTTAAAAAAAAAATTATCGGGCGCAAAATCACCAGGTAATTTGCGTTTTAATACAAGGCTACACTGGGCTTTTTATTTCCATTAAAGTCCTCTGCATGAAAGGGAATTATTTTATTTACTTTTTCACAGGAAATGTTTCAAATATACTTGCGACTTCTGCTCTAGCATACAGACGGTGATCAACAGCGGGGAAAAAACTCTTGATTAATTTTAGAAGATTCTTCAATGGTTAAACAATCGCAAATTAAGGGAATTGTTGTCTACGATCTATAGTTGTATATTTCATACAGCAACTGCCCAATTATTGCTGTGGCCTCGCGCTCAGTTGAATTCGGCCCAAAGGAACCGGATATTTTGTCGCTCTCGGACATATTTACGCCGTGACTATTCAAGGTCAAACTGGAGAGAAAGGGAATATTAGAAGTGAAGGCAGCAGGGGAAGTGGAATTACAGAAAGCATTAGTCATAGCCAGGCACTCGCCTGTGTAGACAAATTGCCAAAAGTCCTGGTTTCCTATAACCACTGTTGTGTGATGGGGTGATCACGCGGCCATTACTTTCATGGGGATGTTATCTAAACATTGCAGTGCACGATCGCATTTCGTGATTGCGGAACCGTGTCCCACATCAATTGCATGCTGGGCAACTTGTGCGGGACAGCTGTGGAAAAGACAGCTGTGAGTGATTTCGGAAAGCAACCAAAAATGACGGACAATGTGCATAAATAATAATAAAATTTTTGAGTCATGTGAACTATGAAAAATACATATTAACCCTTTCACTGCTGTGGACGTACCTAGTACGTCCGCACGGCAGACTGCGGTGGACGTACTTTTTCTTCCTCCCTGCCATGCAGTCAGCACTTTCGCCAAAGCACTTCGAAGGGTCGCTAATCCGCGACCCTATCCTCGACCAGCTAACCCACGCAGGACCGTCTCCTCGACCCAACGAGCAGGCAGCCTACCTCCCGAAAAGTGACCGCTATGACTGCAATTTGAAAATCAATCACTCAATACGATCATCAAAAACTTATTGTTTTCATCGCACTCCTTCCAATCATGCAATCAAGTACGTCTTTGAATCGTGTTTCTGCGATGAAAAATAACGGTTTTGTTAACTTTGCTAAAATGGCCATTTTTCCGGTTGTCCGCAGCCACATTTCTAGAAAAGTTAACAGAATCGTTATTTTTCATCGTAGAAACACGGTTAAAAGACATGCTTGATTGCTTGATTGGCAGGATTGCGATGAAAACAATAATTTTTTGATGATTGGATTGAGTGATTGATTTTCAAATTGCAGTCAGAGTGGTCCCTTTTCGGGAGGTAGGCCCCCGCTGGTAGAGTCGAAGAGACGGTCCTGCGTGGGTGAGCTCGTCAAGGATAGGGCCGCGGATTAGCGACCCTTCGGAGGGTGTACCACACCCATCCTGGAAGTACCTGCTCCTTGGGCCCAATAAACGCATTTTAACATTTTCGCCGCATGTGAGGAGTAGGTTTTCGGAGATTGAACAGCAGCGAAAGGGTTAAAGTGAACTTTTGGATTATTCGTGTTTTCCAATTATTCATGCCGCCTCTCCCCATCAATAGCCCGGATAATCGGTAGCATGCTGTAATTGCAGAAAATTAATCAATTACAATAATCAATTAACATAAGTTAAATGAATATTGAATTCCTAGCAAAGCCAAGTGTTGAGAACTCAATTGAAAAATTATTTTCCAACACCTCTACCATGAATTCATAAGCCTGAAGACAAAACAGGGCCTTACTAATTGTCATCCTCACATCTCAACATATAATTGAAAACATTTATAACACAGTGCTGTTGAAAAAATACCAAGACAGAAGATAATAGTGATTAATGGTTTCCGTATTGCTGTGTAACAGAATAATGCATGTCAAGTCAAATATTGGGGATGTTCATGAGCAATAGAAGTTGAACATTGAAAATGAATTACATCACAATCAGTACAAAACTAAGGAATAGCTGGAAGCAATTTGGATTGAGCTATAGCCAAATATCAAATTGAGGATAGTATTGACAATCCATAATAAAAGATGGGAAAACACGAGTGGATGATTACGAGAGACTGAAGAGCCATTCATGATGGTTTTATCTGAGATTTGGTTTCCATTGCATGCTTTTGTCTGCATATTTTATGCCCATTCCTTGAGAAACCAGTTTTTTTTGGATGGGGAAGGCTAGGAAAGGTCGAATACAGGAAGGTAGGAGAGGGAGAACGCACAAGTGGCAGTGAGGATTGGCTAGGGAAGTGATACGCAGAAAACCCACCCAACGGGCAATGGAACACCAAATAATCGAGGCTCCACTACGTGCTTCTGCACCATAGTTTACAAAATACTTTCGTCTCAAGCATACTTGCTAATTGTATACAAACACATTGGCCGTATCAGTACCCTGGGTGCCACTAGTGTTGAGAAAAATAACACTTGGAAAACACAAGGACTCACACTAAAGTATTTCCATGGCACCATTGTATACAATAAGAATTCATCATATGGACAATCAACACCATGAGTTGGAGCAATAACACTAATATAGCTTTTTAGAAGGCTACTCATGTCTTTCATTGGGTGAGCATTGACACGGCTGTTGACGTTACAGAAACCAAGTCGGTTCTTGTCTTCAGCTCTGACCTGAAGGAAAAACCGAGTAGCCTTACAAGACGCTATTCGCCAGGAAAACACAAGAGAATACTCCACTAATAAAGCTCTTCATCTGAAGCTTCAACTTACAGTCCTACACCCTGCGCAATCTTTTTCAATTGTTTTTAATTGACACACAGGCCACTCTGCTAAATGCTGAGTTGGTGGTATTACATTTTTGAGAATTGAATTAATTCACTTAGCACTAGGTTTCCAAGTTATACTTAGGATTCCCACATAGAGGCCACCCACAAAATGCCACTGTCTTGCATTACTTTTGGCCAGGACTACATGTTTCATGGCCTATTATGTGTGAAATGAAGTCATCCCATGGAACTAATATTTAATCAAGCACATTAAATAAAATGGCAGCCAAAACTGTAGTCTTTCAAGCTCTAAAATATATATATATTCCCCAATTAATACTCTTTTAAAATTATGGCTTACTTAAGGTTTTTGCAATAAATTGAGCATTTGCTATTTCATAAAATATATCTTTGCCCATGAGAACAATAACAATATCATCCAAAATACTGAAAAGGATACCTTTTAATTGAGGATCTGAAATACATATTTGCAGTATTTCAAGGCAATTAACCATTCAAAAACGGATAAAATATTTTAAGCTTGCTACAAAACGAAGCTCAACGAGTATATGCTTCATTCGTAAGCATAAAAATTATTAAAGATCCCACCGATGGATGGCAACTGTTGCCAGTGAGATTCCACACTAGGAAACGGATACATATCATCGAGTTGCATGATGAGCTTAACCATGGATTGCTCAAATACAGTGAAATGAATAACGTTCTCCGTAGCTCCAGCAAAATTGCAACGTAATAACCATGAGCTATCATAATAAAAAATAATGTTATGGCACTAATTATGCAAATTAATTCATTAAAGCTTCAGACCTAGGTCAACATTGTACCATCATTTGAAACATACACCTGCCTTGATCTTAAATTGTTACTCTTTGGGAAAAACTCTACAGTTTAAAAATACTAAGAAACATATTTAAGCACAATTATTAGGTACAAAGAATATGATCAAAAATGTTTTCTCTCATTCAGAACAGTACAAACATTTTAAAATGTTATAAAATATGGATACCAAAATAAATTAGTACCAATAATACATTATATAAAATTTCAAACAAATCCACACAAATAAAAACCAGTCTCTTAAACATGTATTAGAGATTTGCTCATTGTTCCAACTGCTCATTACATGAAATATTTTGACATTCCGTTTTGACTCTTCCCGATCTCACCAATCACGTACGCATACAAACACTTTCATTTGGGATTATTTTAAAAAGTATAATTCCATCACTTGACCATTCATATTAATGCAAAGCTAAGAGAAATAAATAAGTGAGTACAAGTGATCTTCTCATTAACTGTGCATACTTCCAAAAGACATCACAAATAAAACTGTGCCATGCCTGGATTTTTCACGAGAGACTCACAGGCAGTGAAATGCTTTCGCCATGCCTCTCCAAAGATTCACCCTCCGCAAGTGCTGGAATCGATCAATTGCCATATTTTATAATCACGATCTGCACACCACTTACACTTTAGCACTCCTCTTCAGTTAAATGATGCAAATCTACATAGTTTACAATGGCACGGTGCAAAAATTCATACTGAGCCTGAAAGAAGGAAAATTTTTGATTAGTAACCTGTGTACTAGAGCCTGAAAAAAATAAATCATACTTCCCTCAACTATGGGGTAATCATCCATGATTGTAAGTACTTAAAAATGTAAACAAAACTTCTCAAAGTTCACAAACAGTAAGGCATCCACAGAATATAAGCTTTACAAGATTCTTGGCTTTTCAAGTAATGAGTTCCAGTTTATTAATAGTAATGAAATGAGGAATGAATAACTGATATCACCAGAATGGTTGATTCTTCAATTGGAATGTCATCTTTAATTCAAAACTTTTAACTTCTACATTCAAACTTTCTTATTTAGTCTTCACAGAACTCAGTAAAAAAGGTCACTACAAATAACATGGTATGGAAACTGGGCTCTACCTATAGCAACTATACCATATTTGTCTGAATATAGTCCCCCCTTTTTTTCCGAAAATGCCCATGGTAAAAGTAAAGGGGGGACTATATTCAAACGCATTTTCTTTAATTTTTTCCTGAATCTCAAGCCTCAAAATTAGGGGGTGGACTATATTCAGAGAAATACGGTAAATAGCTACATTTCTCATGTTTACAACACTCCTTCATCACCATTTAAAATCCACATTCATGTACTTAACAGTTTGTCGCTTTACTTTGTAAATTCATAAAATAGGAAATGAAAATCAACTTGATAAATAGATTAGGGATGAGTCGATTCCACTTTTTTTCGATTCCGATTCCAGTTCCGATTCCTTCAAATCGATTCCCGATTCTCGATTCCGATTCCATCGATTCTTACTCCTTCTAACAGGTGGTATTTTGATTTATCTGTAGCATTGCTGTCATTAAAATTTAAGAATTGAATGGAATAAAATAACTAGGGATGGACGGATCCAGGATTTTTGGAACCAGATCTTTCGAATCGGATATTTTCGAATCCAAATGCATTTTCAAATTCCTGCCATTAAACAAATTCATTATTCAAGTTTATTCTGGGTACATACAATCAATGGAATGCTTTTTAGATTTTCATACACATTTTAATATTTTTATATATTAAAAATTATTTTATGGGCTTTCAAGTTGTTTTTTAAAAACATCTTTACATACTCAGGGCCTAAACTGTTACGCTTGGGTTTGGAAATGAAAATAGGAAAAATCTTAGGATGAACCACTGACCAGTGGCATAGCGAGAGGACCCCCAATAATTTAAAAGCACAATTACTTTCCTTCTTAAAAGGAAACAAAATATTTAAAAATCATGAATTTACAAAAATGAAAAAAATGAATATTTGAAAAATGAAGTTTTTTCAATCATGAAGGGTGTTAAAATTAGTTTGAAACACTCTTCTTTGTACCCTGTTGTTTAAAAATTTCCCCCCCTGGTTTTGGACCCCCCCCTTAACAAATTTCCTGGCTATCGCCCTACCATCGACTGAATTCAAATTTTCCGCACGCACGTTTCCCCCGAATTTTACTGTCTCATCGCAGTAAACGACAAAAGCGACGGCGTATCGCATGCGACGGCGCGCCGTCGCATGCGATACGCCGCCGAAGAAGAGAATCGGAACTCTTTCCATCCTGATGGGGCGTTGCATTCACTGAAGCTATTATTTAAAATTTCGGTCCAGATCCGATGTCTTCCGCGACTTTGGATCCGATGTATCCGATGAAGGGCAATATCCACGGATATTTGTATCCGAGGTATCCGATCCGACCATCCCTAAGAATAGCAATAGCCGCGGTGGCTAAACAATAATGTAGCGTTCATTGCGTCCATACATACCAGAGCAGCCTGGCGGGTGCGCGGTGGCGGCCGAACGCAAACTGTCGAGTCCGCCCGGAGGCCGCGGCGGCTTATGCCAAGCAAGTATCAACTTTCTCAATGGTTGCATTGATGAAACTGGGATATACAAACGCGAATGTGTCTAAATTTTTTATTATTGACGCAGACGCGTGTTAGTCTAAAAAAGATACATATACATATAAAAAAACCGTTCTCAGCGCGTATTTATAAGAAACTTTTTTTCACAGGAAAACTCGCTCTCTGCACATTTTTATTATCATCAGACTTTAAATATCATTCAAAAATAAAAGAATATATTTCGATCTATTATACTTTAAAATTGGAGGTCCAGATGAATTCTCCGAATGTGATTCATAATCGCAATAATTTGATTTGCCGTGATCAGCGGTTAATAAAAGAACGGAAAACGCATGCATTGCTTCCCAATCCCGTGGTTTCCAATTTTTTTTCTCTGGAAGTTGCTCATGAACATGCGCCATTTCAGGGTTTGTCGCTCTTGCCAACATTTTCATGTTTCCGAGGCCTCTTAGGCATGTTCGTCGCAGCACCCGCGTGTCGGGCATATCCTCCGCGCGGGCAAGGCTGACACCGCGGCCGCTTAGGTGTGTGGCAGCCTTTATGTCTCAAGCTTATCGTCTATGCTCAAAACATTTATCTTTCTGGAATCGATGGAATCGGAATCGACCTTAGGCGATCGATTCTCGATTCCGATTCCGTGCCCGAGAATCGGTGGAATCGAGAATCGACATTTGGAATCGACTCATCCCTAAAATAGATAACAGTGTCGAATTCATGGTCAGAAATAAGGTGCTATTGTGGAACACACTAAGTGAATTTTATCCCACCAATTAGATGGATAGTAGTAGGCAAGGAATGAGGAGAAAGATCTTGACAATGGGGTCTAGACATAGTTTACAGGCAGCTGAAGGAGGAAGGGAAGGCTGGGAGCTGGTATAGTAAGACCTCCATACAATAAATTTGATGGAATGGGGAAAAATACAACTCCGCTGTCAAGGGATATATTTAAGGAGGCAATTTTTGGGTGGTATTTTAGTGGAAAAGACCTTCATACTTGGCCCAATGCATGGTTTATGGACAGCTAAAAGGGAGGAAGTGTGGTAGCTGGTACAGTAAGTCCTCCACATCAGAAATTCGATGGTATGGGAAAGAATAGAGGATAGAGGCCTTTGAAATGTGGTGCTACAGAAGAATGATGAAAATCAAATGGATCGATGGAGTTAGTAACGAGGAAGTCCTAAGAAGGGTAGGAGAGAAGAGAAGCCTCATGAAAACCTTAATAAGAAGACGGAACAACCTTATAGGCCTCATCTTGAGACATGATGGCCTGATGAAGACAATCGTCGAGGGACAAGTGGAAGGCAAGAATGGAAAAGGAAGACCTCGGACAAAATATATGGAACAAGTAAAGAGAGATGTGAAAGAGAAGAAATACGTAGGAGTGAAAAGATTAGCTGATAGGACAACTGAGTGGAGAGCTGCGTCAAACCAATCCTAGGATTGTTGACCAGTGATGATGATGATGATGATGATGATGATGATGATGATGATGGGGAAGAATGCCTCTTCGTTACAAGGGAATTCATTGTATGTACAGCAGACTCCCGATTATCTGGCTGCAGTTTATCTGGGTTGCGGATTATCCGTGCATGAGTTTATGGTCCTTCAAAGTTTTCAGTGATCTTTATAAAAAAATAAAATCAGATGCGAAAGCACCAAGATAATTGCATTTGTAAATACAATGCTCAACTGGCTAATTATTTCTATTAGAATCCCCTTCTTAGAGTGGAATTATTTTATTTACTTGCTGACAAGGAATGCTACCCGTTTACTTCGGCAACTTTACAACAGATGTCTGCTCTAGCATTGCAGACGACGATCAGCAGTGGGAAAAATCTCTTGATTAATTTTAGAAGATTCTTCATTGGTTAATCATTCAGAAATTCAGAGGAATGTTACTTATGATCTACAATTGTATATTTTCTATTGAAAACATGCAATTATTACCTCGCGTGCAATTGAATACGGCCCAAGGGAATCAGAGATTTTGGTCGCACTCAGCATGTTTACACTGTTACCAGTCAAGGTCAAACTGGAGAGGCATGGAATAGTAGAATTGAAAGCAGCAGGGGAAGTGGAAGTAGAGGTAGCATGAGTCATAGCCAGGCACTCGCCTGCATAGATATTTTGACTTAAGCCCTGGTTTCCTATAACCGCTACTGCATGATGGCATAATTGCGTGCACGATGGTGTAATTGTGCGCCCAATGCCTTCATGGGAGTTCCCTGCTCCTCTTTTCCATGCATCATGGTGTAGTATCGGGCTCAAGTATTACGGGTCCGCATCCTGCAGCAGTTGCATCCAGGGCACCTAGTGCGAGACGCGACTACTTGGCATGGTGCCTGTCAGTGTATTTTCTGATGTCACGCATTGGTTTCGAAGCATTTGTGCAAGCCACTTTTCTGAAATCCTGATCACACAGCCACGGATGTGTGGTTTTCGAAACCAGGCCTTACATGGAGCATTAATAATATGAGTACAACCATATTTTCGCCAATAAAAATATCGCGAACTGGCAAAGAAAGCTCTCAATGAGTCCAGGAAGCACTCTAAAATAACGGAATACAGTAGACTCTCGTTAATACGAACAACGTTATTACGAAGTTCTCGTTATTATGAAGCAATTCATTGGTCCCAACGAAAAGGCCTATCCAATCTATAGTAAAGGAAACGTTATTACGAAATTTTCGTTATTACGATATTACGAACCTCAGTCCTGGTCCCAGCGATTACAAAATGAACTTAATTACGAAGTGCCACGAAATCGCAACAGCATTTACGTGGATATACACTTCCCTACATTATCATCATTGACCTACGTTTAAGTTCTCTTCTTGTACTGTGTCCGAGAGCGTCAATTTTGGTTCTTCCTTCAGCAGGAGATACTTCAATATGCACTTAACATCATAAAATAAGCTTCATTCCTGTGGAATTATGGTTACCCACTCATTAGTGCTTGTAAATTGGACGTACAGTCAGTCCTCTTCCTATTGGATTTACGAAATTTCAGAGATACAAATATTCGAAAAATTCAAGTGCCAGAAATTTCAAATTTGGCACCTTTGGAGTTTGTCGTTGCGACACTACGTAGCGTATAGGAACTTGCACTTTGGGCATAATCTGAACAAAGTATCATTTACTCTGGTGTGAAGTCAGGAACTGCTCAGCGTTTCGCCCATTCTTTCTTCACGCAGACAGCAATTTTTTTCGGCCCCAGCTACGTTGCAAGCTAGATCAGTTCGTCACAATCATGAGTTAATGCAAGATTGTGATGCAGTGTTGTATTCCGCAGGATAACCACTCTCCTCAATGCCTTGTATCGGTTTATCAACTCACGAGCAAAGTATGCAAAGCATCTTCTTCGTATATAGGACTTGCGCATAATTTAATCGTGCGTATTATACACTTGACTCTGAAGATTATACATGCGGGATATTGAAGACACAAGAAATTTTGACAGTGTGTTTTTTTTCTTTCGATGATTCTTAAAAGAAATGTTCATACAAACTTCGTTATTCCGAGCCTCCGGTTTTTCGGTCTTGTGAACTTTGTAATAACAAGAGTCTACTGTAACTGTAAAAGTAATAATATATTGTTTGTTTTACGTTAATTATGAACATTACAAGGCATTACAGTGAAATTTTGGGTTATCCGTGTTTTCCAATTACTCATGCCGTCTCTCCCCATCATTAGCCCGGATAATCGAGTGTGTGCTGCAAATGTAGGTGATTTGTGGGTTGCATCGTTACAGGATGAACAAAACCATTCAAGTTGTTTCAAGACAAATGTAGTAGCTGCACACCTACATGAGACACAATGATGTACATGGATGCAGGTTTCTACCAGCCATGAGCAAAAATATTGGATCATTATTTATCAATTTCCAGGTGATTGGTAACATGTAGCAACAATTACAGTAAGGATTACAGAACTCATGTAGGTGAACCAAACTTTTAGCAGAGCCACAAATTTTTCAAAAAATGCTCAAAGAAAAGTAATGGAAAGCATCAAGGTTGTTTTGGACAGCTGAAATTATTCCCTCATCATTAAAATCATAATAAATTGAATAATTTTTGCTCAAGAGAATATAATTTGTGATATCGCATTTTACCACATTACTTTTTTAAACAGCTCTGCTTTATTTAAGTTTAGTTTATTATATATAACTTTCTTTTAGTTTATCTAACTTAAAAGATGCTTTGTGGACAGGTCACTAAGTTAAAACCATTGAAAGAATGGCCCTGTGACAAATTATGACTATTTTATAGTTATTTCAGGCAAGTCAAAAGCTCTACATCCCACACCATAACCACAAAGAAATGATCAACTGGATAACACACTGATACATAAATATGTACACATAAATAAAAAAAATAAAATCGCTACTTACAAAAGTTTGCAGCATTCCATGCCGCTGAGATCTAAGCTTACGAGTTGCAGTAAAAATATCAACTCGTTTTTCCGTGCGCATCTGTTGTACCAGGATACTGAGAGCAACAAAAATTGAGCTTCTTTCAGCACCACAACTGTGGAAGAAATCATCATTAAACATAAAGGCTTCTGTTAACCTAGAATTAACGAAAAAGCATTTCCCTTCGTTAATAGACCTCTAATGGGAAAAACATTCATTCATAATCAAGGCTATAAAAATTAATGCAGGATACATTTCAAAGGAAGCTATATTTTCCAAAGGAAGGCCTCAACACTAAGTAAAACAAAATGGAACCTCCAAAATCAAATAATGAGCATTCAAAAAAGAAGTTAACTGCTAAGTTGTTGATATAGATGGAATAACTATGTTCCAATATGGCTGCGCAACTGTCTTTGGGCCACATCACATGCTGCTCGGCAGCAGACAGACTGACCATCATCTCACTCGTTTTCTCCAGTTTAAGATTACGTAACTAACAAAAATTCTATGCAATTTTCTCATAGTTACCATTAACAAGCCTTCTGATGTTCATTCACCACTTCTTGTTTCATCACTTCACAATTATTTATTTAACTTCCCAATTTATCACTTTCAAAAATGCAGTTTTCACTGAATTGTCCTATATTTACGCATAGTGATCAAGGGTAATTAATTCATAACAAGCTTTAAAAACTAAGAAAATATGCGATTCTAAGTAGAATTCATCTACAATTGTATTTTCAATGATTGTTCAATATCGTCAAGGCCTTCTTTTAACTGGTACAATCACCAAAGATGCTAACTGTCATCTGTGCCCATTGTGTGTCCCTTACGTTAGAGCACAGACACAGGGTTTTCCCATTATTCAATATAAATTATTATCCTGGGGTTACATATTACCTGCAATGGACAGTGATAGGCCCTGTTCCACCATTTGATTCCTGATGTGACTGTGTTTGATCAACCAGCTCTATGAGACCTCTGGTTACTTCTGGCACTTCACCTTCAACGGTGGGCCATCCATTGTACTGAAACTGGGTCACAATGAAGTTCTCATCAGTCTGAAAATAAACAACACAAATGCTTTACTGCCTTGAAGGAAAGGAAAATTTTGCCTTAAGTCAAAGTAGGCATCACCCATACCTTACTGTTTGTGACGCTGAATTCCCTTCTCGTATAATATGGACAGCTTTCACTCTGGATGTACTTGACCTTAATGTGATCGTGACTGACCTCATCATCAGGCCAATATCGCAAACACTTTTTAGGACCCTCTCCCAGCTATATTAGAAGAAACAAAGACATGACAGCGTTTACATGAAATCTAGGCCACAAAGTCAACAGCACAAATAGGTAAAATTAAAAACAAATGGAGTTTAATAACAAACCAGTAATATCAATGGTATTGAAACATTTTACAAGGCAATAAATGTAAAAGCATAATGAAAAATACACTAGAATGACCATGAGAAACAAATCAACCATGAAAGGTATCAAACCTCAGACCATTGACCCACCAAGTCAAATGCAATTACATACATTTTTTCTCTGACACCAGAGGAAACTTTAGAGATTTCAAGGCAAATTTTACCAATTGATGTCTATTACAGATAGTAGTATAAGGGAAATTAACCTACTAAGAGATACAACCTAAACCTTATACTATATCAATGGTAGAACTGAACCAAACAGAATATGCTTAGTTTTATACACCTATTAAAATACATATTTCTCCTTAGCTAAGCTAACACAAAATGAATATGAATAGGATGCATTCAAAGATTGGAAATAAGTAAGAAATGATATATGGGTACCATAACACCAGAATAACACAGAAATCTCAAGACAAAAATTTTTTTCCCCAAGAAAAATAGTGTTTTTAAGCTAAAGATAATTCACTACATAATCATTGAAACAAAGCATCGAAATAGGAATAGAATGTACTATAGTATAATGAGAATATCAGTAGTATAATAGGAACACTACTAATACCAAAGAATCTCACCGCAAAAGTCTACACTTCAAAATACTACTGATATGTCAAAACATAAAATTACAATTTTTTAGCACTACTACCCACACAAAGTATAAATGCACTGAATAATGAGTAAATTTACTGTCATGGAAGCATTGGTACAGTTGCTTAACTATTCCAGTAATGAAGTCTCACAAATAGATATTTCAAGATTTACATTCCCCAATGCAGATCGTCACAATTATAATTAATAAAGAAATAGGAAACTGGGCCTCATTTCGACCTTTGAATGAAAATCTATTTCACTGAAAAATTCTGCCATCATTATTTTATGCAAGATGAATGCCCACTTCAGCACATAATGGCATACATTTGAGTCCACAGCACAAGAAATTAGAAGTCTTTTCATTATTACCACAGTTAGAAAGTATTAGTTTTCGAAATTCCTTTTCATTCCTTTACAAAAATATCTATCTACACAACCACTCACAGCCGCACTCAATCATCATTCACCATCACTCATGCAACCACGGAAAAAATTACACCATTGCACTAACTTACATCAGAAAGCATAACCAGAGTCGTGATCCCTTGTTCGGATATCATTCTCCAAAAATCTGCAATCGTAACCTCCAATGGATCTTGAGTTATGATAAAAGATTCAGAGTTGTCATAGCCCTATGGATGAAATCAATTCATTCAAATAACAATCAAAAGGTATCAAGAGCAACAGAATCATAGATAAAATAGAGAAATACAAAGCTACACCACACTTACCTCAATGAAGGAGGCATTTATGTAAGTGGAATGTTCACGCCCTGGTACAGGAGTCAAAATTACCCTATTCCTATCATAAGGAATCACAAGCTCGCTCCTGTTTTTCATTTTATTCTCTTCACCACCACCGACAGAAAATGACTTCCGATCTTCTATAACTCTGCTAATTTTCTGTGAATTGAAAGATATGTCATGTTTCTGAAAATAATAATCACACAAAAAAATAAAACAAGGAGGCCACTCTAGTTTCAATATGATTTTCCCAAGCTTTTACAGAATTTCCATGATATCATTCAAATTGATCTAACAGTTTCATAGCATGCGCCTAACCAAATATCTTTAGAGCTGATAAAAATGAGGCCAAGTTAATCAAATATTAACCTTAAAATAAATTAAGCAAAGTTACCATAGTAAAAACATTTTAACTCTTAAGTCACCATTCAAACGTTCCTTTTTCCTCTCCATTATCGATGTCTCTTGATGACGTAGCAATCAAGCTGGGCTTATCCAATGGATTCAGATTGTATTTAAAAAAGAAAGAAATCCTATTCCTTTCCTGTTTCCTTTTCATGCTGATTTTCTTAGCAGATCAGCATCGATCATCGATCAGATCACATCTCATTGATCGATCGTGATTTGTCAGGATATCAACGGAGAGGAAAAAGGATTGTGTGAACAGTGACTTATGGAGCACCTTCTGAATGGAATGGAAATGGAATGTTCAAATATTGAAGATATGCCTGCGTATAAGAGGATGTGGAAACATTTTCAACTGAATTTCATAGCCAACATGATTTACGAAAACAATATTTTAAATTCATTTTCCCTGATATTGCTTTGACCGCATTTGGAGGAGGCGACTAACAGCTAAGGTCATTTGGGGCATAAGGGAAGGGACAGAATGGTAGAGAGAAACACAGCATGGGTATTAGCCAACTCTTAACCCTTTCGAGATGGCGGAGTTTTCGTCTTAGCATGACTGCTGTACTGAGCCCCAAAAGACTCTTCTGTCTCGTGGTATGGAGCATTTTTGGTGGACATTCGTAAAGAAGGGTCTCCCAGATAATCACACGCTTTCAGCTCCAACCTTTTTCGACCCCTCCCAGCGAGGACTCCGCATTATCTCGGACTCCAAGGGTAGTTGTGCTCCCTCCTTTCCGGGTTTACGGCCATACCTGTGGCATTGGTTCGTGGTCAACTTATGGATTGCTTATTTGTATTTGGCATATCGATAATTGTTGCTTGCATGTAAACTGCAGACTTTGAATCGAATTCCTCATTTTTTTGTGAGGATTGTCAAATTTTAAACGAAGTTCTAAGGTCAATATTAACGCATTTAATGCAGCAACAATTTCCTCGTTGATGTTCACACAGAACTCGAGATATATGTTAATATTTATCGTAGAATTTCGTTTAAAATTTGTAAACACTGCTCAAAAGACAAATGATTCAATTATTAGTTTATTTTTCTTGAGAAATGAACAAATATTTATTTTGAAAACTGACTGGATAAACAATTGAATGACCGCTGTCCCTTACCGCTAAAAGGAGTAATAAAAGACGAGGGGTCAGGGTACCTGCTCCCGCATTCCAAGGTTAAAACCTAAACCCTGCAGCCTTTACCATAGCAATGGATTTACAATGGATTTGGTGCTCTACCTGAAGTGCCTACCGACAAAGCAGTCATTGGCCAGCAGTCCCAAAGAGACCTCTGCCACCACCGGGATTTGAACCCAGACCCACAGGGTAGGAAGCCTAACCACCCCACCAACCCGATCCCTGATATCCCATGACTTTCCAAACACAATGAAATTCACTGGCTTTCTACATTCACCATAAGAATGGCCTCAGCTAACAGGGTATTTTACTTACCTCAAAGTCTTCCTCCATCTGACATTTCTCCTTCCCGTTTTCTCTCAGCCGCAATCTCTCCACTGCAGACTTCAGCTTGGATATCTTCAGTTCAGTGTCCCCAAACTGAGCCACTTCCATAAGTGCTCGGTACACAAAAATGTACTGTTTCTGCAAATAAAGAACAAACAAAAGCTAATTATCAGAACACAAATACTCCTTAGCACACATTGAGAAATAAAATGAAGCAAGTACCACAAGCAAAATTCTAAAATGGATTTTCATGACAATGGTGCAGAAATTAAGTACTGATTTTACGAATCACAGTTAAACCTCTATGCAGTGAACCTCTTTACATTGTTAACTTTCATACCTCATACCACCCCTACGGTCCCATCAGATTTACATGTAAATTTATAGGCAAACCTCTATATAGTGAACCTCTTTATCTTGTAAAACCTCCACTTATCATACCAAGAAGATACCCCTGAGACAGCCTAACTACCTCCGCAAATCGCACTGAGACAACTAGAGACCATTAATGCAGCCGCGATTACGTACATGGAATGACATTTTCAGCGATAAATGTTTCATGCTTATTTTTTTTTCTTTTACACCTTTGATGTACTGTGATTTTCACATTAACCATTAGTTGTGGCCATTTTGTTCCATATGAGAGCATACCTAACAGTAAATAAGAAAAAACGTATCAAACTATCCTAATAATTTTAAGTGACTGTTGAATTAAGAGCGCTCACATTGTTTTCTTTCGAATCATGGTAAAAATCATGCAGTAGCGCTCGCTTTCTGTTATTATTAATTAATATATATATGTTCACCAATGCATGCATGTTTGTTTAAACACATAAATATAATCGTTTAAAAGACAGTTATGCCTTTCATTTCCGAAGGTTATGAAAAAATTGTGCCTATCACTAAAACCTCTCAATAGCGAACCTCCATGCATCAAATTGCCCAAATTTTGGTCCTCTGGATTACGATGTACAGAGGTTTTACTGTATAAAGATAAATTAACCCTAGTACGGGCAAGGTGAGTCTCTTGGACTCATCGCATCACATTTTTGAGAATTTTATTATGTTATTGAAATGTCAGCATGTTGTAATTTTTTTACTTCTTCTAATTGTATACAGTGCAGCCTCGATATAACGACACCCCACGGTGCACTAATAAACACTCGCTATAGCGAATTGTCGCTTTACCGGAGGTGGAGCAAATAATAGCCAATATACCTGTTGCGAACAGATATACAGGAACAGGAGTGGTGCGGCGACAGATAAGCATCTATCCGATAAACGTAAGCATAAATCCAGACGAAAGGCGATGTTTTTTTGCATCACTAAATTTCCTTACTCAAATAACGACTAACTATTCAAACAATTCATTACCGCCGCACTGAATAAAAATCATGCAAAGCATTGTTTCGTCAATCATTATATTTATCGAACGACAGTTTACCACATAAATTTGAGACTGAGCACTCCATTAACTTCATTTCTAACAGATCGCTAGCAATTACAGAGGTTAAGGAGTCTTGATGAAAGTCTTCCGGCGGTGAAACCCTCGCTATGGCGAGAGCCAACAGCGAAAGGGTCTCGTAAAAACGAATTTTTTAACACGCCTATTATAGGGTCAATTGACGGTGCATCGGCTATCTCTCGTAATAGCGGGGGTGTCGCTATAGCCCGTACTCGCTTTAACGAGGTTCCACTGTATTTCCTATAAATTAGAGTAATTCAAACTTCTTTCGGAATGAAAGTAACTTAGAAATAATTTTTTTCCCAGAATTCCCACAAATCCGGGCAAGGTGAGTCTGTTTGCACGAAATGTAAAAAGTATTGTGCATTTTACAAATATTTGGTTTGAATTGTCAAAATATAGCCAAAAATTATCACTGTGTACATGTAACGATAAATATTTGGTGCTTTATGTAGTGAAAACAGAAAGAATTAGTCAAAAGTTCACTGTACTCGCTGTTTGACTAAGTATGAAATTAATAAGTAATGTAAAACTTTTGTTGAACAAAAATAACCAAATTTATGTTAAATGATTCTATAGTGCACAATATGTACAAATGGATGTGAAAAGTAATATTTTTCACTGTTTAATAGTTTAAATTAAAAGCAAAAGTTAAAAGAGTCATTGGACTCACCTTGCCCGATTACGTCAGAAAAATATGTTTCCCGTATTAGGGTTAACAAACAGGAATTCAAACATCAATACATGCCCAGAGCAAGGTGACAGATTCAGCAACAGACATTTTGGCACTGTTTAACCAGTTGAATGTCACAATGCTAATACAAGAACAAATTTTTAACAAAAGGAAGATATGAACAAGACTAACCAATGACTGGACCAAGAAATTTCTCTGGTGCCTGAGATCACAAACTGTGTTGAATATTGACACTTGGCCTTCATCCTCCAGTTGCTGAAGCAGGGAATCAAGGGCAACCAATGTGCCAGTTCGGCCCACACCCGCACTGTTCAAAAAGAGAAAAAGCTTGTGCATAACAATACGCAAACTTAAAGACCAGTAGAGCAACTACAGTTCACTCTCTGCCAAATAAAGCTTACAAAAGATTGGAACAGAAGAAACAAAACAGTAATTTAAAACTCAGGTAACACAGTACATGATGAATAAAAATTATACACAAGGATTAAGCAATTTTTTTCCGAACACGATCACAATACTTCAAAGTACTTAACTCTTAGACTAGCTCAACATATTGCTAATAAGATACTACTGATGCAGCATCCTATGTAACTGTCAAAATTTTCTATGGATAAATATCTGAATAAGCATAAAAAAAGTACCCAAAACAAAGACCGCCTAATTTTTACCTGTCTGATTTGAACTTAAGATCACTCACACTGTGTTTTCAGTTTGATTTAATAACTGTTCATGTTCATAAAGGCTTATTTTAGAGCTCTGTGAACAAATAATTTTCAACTTGGGTAGAGCTTGAGACGATTTGGACGATAGCTTGTGATTTTTGAGTCTACTTTACTTTTTTTAATGAACAATTACATTCCATAACCCTTTTACTACCAGTGTGGCAATATAACAACCTTTGCTGATTGTTGGAAGACGGCCACGAGCCAACATATTGGCTAGACTTTTTTTCATTTACTTTACTTTATGATTGCGGCTGTTTCACCGGCATCTCATTAATAACGTTTATAGCTCTAAGCTCTAATTATATCTTTAGTATTTGGAAAAAATCTAGATGCATTCTATAAAATTAAGTACTTATAATTATTTAAAATCTGAAATCTTACAAATTTCAGAAGATAGCCTTGGAAGTCTTTGCAAATCCCACATGAAACGGGCTGGCAGTAAAAAGGTTAAACCTAATTCCATATCAACTTTCAACTTGACATCAATGAATAAAATATACCAAACTACCTAACATTGTATCCAATTCAACTATTTTTTTTTTTCAAAATAACATGGTTAGATGATTATAGAGTGGATGTAGTGTGCAGTGGATGATAATAGTGCGGATGTAGAAATGGGCAGTTTTAATGAAAGACCACATGATTCACTACTGCGCTACAACTATATGCACTAGCCTTGGGAACTGCGATAATACCATTTATTCACCAAAAAGTGATATTTTTAGAAAAACACATATTGTGCATTATACACGGAGTTTCCTGTTCAAGCATACTCCATTAGCCCTCTGCTCTAGTAACAAACTTAAAAATCAGTTAACTCAAAAGTTTACAACTTCATTGCCTACAGTCTTTAAAAGTGATTTCATTTCTACATTTTAACCAAAGAAAAGCTTGTCCAAAGTATATTTTCAGCCCTTTTTCTAGATATTATTTTGAACCAGGAAAAGAGACTTGCAGATGCTTCAAGCACTCGGTGCCATCATTACATTTTTAGCATTTCACACTCTTGAATTCTTATTATTTTGCTGTATATTTAAATTTAGAAAAAGCTCATTTTTAAATACCAACCATTCACACTATCACAATCAATGGTATATTCTAAAACCAATATGAACAACTACATCGATTCACTCTCACAATCATAGCTAAATAGATAATGCATCATATTTTTATCAATTCAATTCCAAAAGTTTAATTTTGTACCTTTCATCAAACATTAATTGCTGGCAATTTTGTGCCGTAACTTTTGCTCGGTAATGGGAGAAGGTTCGCATCATCGTTACTGCCCACGACCAGATTCAATAAATTTTGTGCCATTGTCAAGTGGCCTGACCTGATTTCACCTGACAATAATATCAAACGTACTGAACTGACCGTGGAAGGAAAATTGAAGTATTTGCGGAAAATTTCAGTAAATTTTAACTTCCAGTCATCTCCGAGAAATTTCTGCAACAGGCTGCTTATTTCGAAAAAATTCAGCAATGAAGCAATTAAATTTAAAATTACTGCTGGCCACGCGTGCTCTCTGACAATAAAAAATACTATTATCAAGGAATACACCAGTTTTTTATCAACCACCGCCTTTCACTCAACCACTTTTTCATAACTTAACTGAGTTTTGAAAAAGTGGTCGAGTAAAACATTTTTCTTAACTCTGGAATTGGAATTCTAGTTGTTCGCACACCTCTGGCTAATAATATTTTCAAGTTCATTTCCTGAAATACTTAAAGGGATATCGAAAATAGTCTCGACAATTTAAACCAATTCCATTATTATTACCTGCAATGAACAAGAATGGGACCCTTCTCCAATGAATAGGCTTCATTCATTCTCTTAATAAATTTCAAAATCCCTGAAGGATGCTCCGGCGCCATGAAATCCTTCCACACCAGGAAATGGTACTGAATAATACTCCTCTCCTCTTTTTCTTTATCCGCAAAGGTCCTTGTCATCTTCAGCTCTCTAATAATGTAGTCTGAAAGTAAAAAAAATTAAAATTAATAATTGATCCCACTACCGACCGACTTATGTTCATTCACAGAGTTCTTCGAAATTTTTCTATACATGATACACCATGTTTCTCCGTATATAGTCCCCCCTCCGAATATAGCCCCCCCCCCTAATTTTGAGGCTTCAGTTTCGGGAAAAGTTAAAAAAATGCGTTTTAATATAGTCCCCCCTTTACTTTTACCATGGGCATTTTTAGAAAAAAAGGGGGGACCATATTCAGACATATACGGTAATCACAGTGCCTTGCTGCATCGAGCTGAACTCGACACTGGACATGATGCTAGCACTAGGTCTGTCGAGCCAGCCTCAACATTGGACTGCAAAGGGTTAAGATATGCAGAGAAATAATAATTAAAACAATAATTAATTGAATAATTAAAAAGCTCTACCATAGCTCTCAGCCAACTCCCTCGAGACAATGAAGCTGGCGATAGTTAACAGAAGGATGAAGAGTTCATGTTCAGTAACTTCAGAGTTGTTATGCATAAATTTGAATTGTAATGCTCGGTTACAATTTACTGATCGATTATCGATAGATTGATCTATATCAACGCAAAATGTAAATGCATTAATAATGGAAATACTCTAATTTCTGAGCTATAATAACTTGAAGAAGGTGTGATTTTCAATAAACATCAGCTATAACAAGTTAGCATTACAAGGAGAGAATTTCCAAAGTTATTCAGCAATCATTGTAACAATTTACAAAACCTGCCTAATCCCCCAGAGCATGTTGTATCAATTTTGGGACGAGTTAGAGTAAAACAACAAAATTAGCTGTAAAAGGATACTTCTTACCTACCTTCAATTTTGAACATGATTTTTACACTATGATGCAACTTATACAGTGCAACCTCGATATAACGACACCCCACGGTGTACTAATAAACACTCGCTATAGCGAATTGTCGCTTTACCGGAGGTGGAGCAAATAATAGCCAGTATACCTGTTGCGAACAGAATTACAGGAACGGAAGTGGTGCGGCGACAGATAAACATCTATCCGATAAACGTAAGCATAAATCCAGACGAAAGGCGATGTTTTTTTGCATCACTAAATTTCCTTACTTAAACAATGACTAACTATTCAAACAATTTATAAGCGCCGCACTGAATAAAAATCATGGAAAGCATTGTTTCGTCAATCATTATGACAATGCACAACCGACGAAGCCATTTTTCTATGCACTTAATTAGTTCATTTACGTGATCATTCTATTATTTTGGTATTTTCCACTGAAAATTCTAAAATTAATTGATAAAACAGTATCGCGGTTATTTAATGCCTCAAATGTTTCCATTGGTGTATGTTTATTGTTTCTGTACGTTATGCGGCAGTGAAGTGAAATAACGCATTGCATTTGTTTCTACAGGCGAAAACGGTGGAAGGTTGTATAACGTTCCCGCCTTGGAAGACTTTTTCTATCAAATAATGTAATACCTACATAATCTACGGTAAAAAGTTTGCTAAGCTTGAAAAATGATGTGATTAAAATTGCCGTTGTTGAAAAAAAGTTTCTTTTTGAGTGTTACGCTCGCAACGTATTTGAAGTAATACACCGAGTTTACCACGGCACTGCAAACGAGAGTTAGTTGTTCTGCGAGTTCTTCCAGCGGCCACCAGGGGATGCTCGGCTACCCACGTGACAAAAGAGAGCGCCAGTACGACTCCGACCACTGACGCGAATAGTTCACCCTTGTAAATCCGCAACGGAGAATAAATACGTCCATCCGGGCAATTCACACTGAGTATCATTGCTTCGTACATCCTACATCATCGCTAAGGCGCACTACCTACCTTCAGGGGCATCATTGCAAGAAATACCTCATACTGCAAGGGTTTTGTCGAGGAGTTGTATGTAAAAAAGTTCCGTTTCGTCTATGTTATATGACGCGGGGAATACTTCTAAAGATACTTGCGATCGGAGTCCTTTCTTCCACGACTTCGGGTTTACACCGCAGGCATCACCAGCAATTATGAGGGGAGATAACGCTTTGGTGCTTCGCATTAGTATAATCAACCTTCCGCACTCTTGAAATTCTCGATTCGCAATCTATCCCTGAAATAATCCGCTTTAGGCTTAGGCGTAGCCCCTTTCTCAGAAGTTCCCGCAGATTTGAGTGGGCAAAACTATCCGAACAAAGCTCCTTATAACTCTTCATCGTCTGCATTCCTTGGGCGCTTTTGTTTTTTTAATTTTGCAGAGCAAATAGGAAGAAAAATTAATTTCGACACTCTCATATTACTCCTTTATTTTTATTTTCTCACTTAGACGTGTTTGGTGTTTTTTTGGCCATGGTGACTGCCATCAAATGCTTTCTATTCACGCAACTCACGGACGTGCGGGTATGCTGCCGACTGCTTTCTGCCGTCCGAGGAACAAAAGAAGATGAAGCATTCGCGAATGCTAATGCCACAATATTTTCACCAAAATTAACTACTTATTTATCGAACGACAGTTTACCACATAAATTTGAGTCTGAGCACTCCATTAACTTCATATCTAACAGATCGCTAGAAAATACAGAGATTAAGGAATCTTGATGAAAGTCTTCCGGCGGTGAAACCCTCGCTATGGCGAGAGGCAGCACCAAAAGGGTGTAGTAAAAACGAATTTTTTAACACGCTTATTATAGGGTCAATTGACGGTGCATCGGCTATCTCTCGTTATAGCGAGGGTGTCGCTATAGCCTGTACTCGCTTTAACGAGGTTCCACTGTATTAGTTTTTGTGAAGACAGCATTTTTATTCTAGCTGCAATCTACATTCTTTCAATGCACAGAAGAGCATTGCCAGAAGCATGAGGAAAGTTTTCTATTCATAACATTTTGTGGGGTTGTGGTAGTAGAGGACACAGAAAAGGGCATATTTTGAAATTCTCATAAAAATGACATTTATACTCTCTAGTGGGTCCTCCTCATTTCCAAGGCCAGCAAATCAAACAACAGATTACTCATGCTATACTGTACCTCAGGGGCGCAGCTAGGAATTAAGGCTGGGTGCAACTAATACCAGGGTGTGTGGACATATGGAATACACACCAGGATAGGTGCGAGATTCATAAATTGCAGAATTTTAAGATAAATGGTTCGAAATGGTGAGTTTTACGGCTTTCTGAGGGATACTTTGTAAATCCTTACACTATTCTATTAGTGATATCAATCGAATTAAGTAAAATGTGTCGCTGCACCACTGCTGTACCTCACATAAAAATTATTATGTACATAAGAAAGACAAGGCATAATTACCTGAGTATCTTTTTTCTTGTACATGTGAGATGCTTATGTCACCGCAAACTTTATCGCCTTCATCTGGCCAATACTTAGCACATTTGGTTTTACTGTACTCCTCCAAATTTGTTAGCATTAAAATCAACTCCAAATGCTGTTCCCAGATCATTCTCCAGAAATCACAAACTGTATTGTCCATAGGTCCCTGAGCACATATAAATTTCTTTCTTTCCTTGTAACCAACCACAAAGTTGGCATTGATATAATCTCCTCCAATCACATTTTCGGCACAAGATAGCTTCACTCTTGTCTGATCATAAGCTTTAATGTCAGGGTACCTATTCTTGTACATATTTTCCCTTGCTTCAGATGCCCTCGTAGTCCTGTCTGGAAATCTATCCGGTAGAAGCTGGAAGAATAAGAAATCAACTAGATTTTAAAAACATGACTTAGACATGAAAAATAATTGCCACTAACCCAAACTGAGCATGAGATCTTGAAGACTCTATGAAGGTGGTATGAAGGAGTAAACTTTATCAAATATCTATGGCCATACAAATGACATTTTGCAGGATAAGGCATTTAAGAGGCTATGTAAAACCCTTTGCTATAATGGTGAGATATTGGAAATTAAAAAAAAACTTCTGTACGTTAAGAGAAGTGTTACCTGTAAAACCGGAGTCAATCAAAGAAAATGGAATAAAAATGTTGCATACAAATTAAGTTCCTAATTTATATGAAAATGCAAAGGAATCCTTAATTTTTCTCAATTTAAGCTGTTTCCAGGGATGACCAGATTTCGAACATAAAATTAGGACAAACATTAAAAGAGGTTTTGGAACTTGCAATAAGTTTGCCAATGAGGCTGATAACATTGAAATTAGGGTGCAATGGGCCCTGTGATTCATTTTAGAGGTGCTGAATCTAGCTTTAATTGCAGCTGATGATGAGCTATAGACATAGAATGCACTTAAAAGCAGCATGCAATGTTGTTATATGAGGAATAAAAATCAATTTAAGTTACTTTAATTTAAGTAGGCATAAATCTGAGACACAACAAGCTTATGTTAAATGCAAATGAACGTTCAATGTACAGATATAAATTCTCGATCAGACAGCATAAATAAGGTAGCATATTGAAAATATGATGTATGAACTTCATGCAATAAGATGAGACCTAAAACTAAACATCAGAGTCAGTAATTACGCCGGTCAACAAATAACCAATTGCTACCACTTAAAAATATGAAGTTTTAAAATAGAGAAAATTGGATTATTAGTAGAGATGGGTCAAATAGCATATTTCTCGAACTCGAATATTGAATTTGAATACTAAATCATAGCTTTAATACTCAAATATCTCAATTTTCGAATACCTCGAATACGAGAATTGCACAAAGCATATTAAATGTCATTCATCTATTTCACTTGATGAATACATAAATAAATAGGTATATACCAAATACATTTAAAAATCAACTTTTTATTTCAGATTTAATCAATTGCATCAATAACATCATTAAAAACCGCAATTAAAAATAACATTAAAACGAAGAATCATTAAAAATTAGAGATGGGTCGAATAGCAGATTTCTCGAACTCGAATATCAAATTTGAATAGTAAATCATAGCTCCAATACTAGCGTTGAATAATAGCGGTCCCTACGTATAATTTTCCTGCATCCATCGTTTGACGAAAATGAGACGAAATACATACAATGTGTCATTTATGGCTAATAACGACAGGCACATAGTTTTGAATCTTCCCCACGAGATGAAACTACCATAGGGAGAAGCTCAATGCCGTGGGATAGTAACATAAGCGCATTTCCCAATATCCGCTATCCCCCTCCAGTCAGCACTTGACTCCCCCTCTAAGCTTTCCTTTTCTCCAAAATCAAACAAAAGATTCAGGGTCACGCATGGATACCAAATACCAAGTTACATATGAACAACAAAAAACCTTTTTTCACACCTCCCCCTTTCTCGCCTGCTGACCTTTTTCATCTTACCCCCTTCAAAGTTCCCCATTTCTCGAGGTCAACTGCAGCATGAGTCACCTAATAGCCCAAAAGACGTCAAACAATGACTTTCGGCAATTGGTATTATTATTTTATTAGATTGAAATATTAGTAATGTGCACATCATTTAAAAAAGAATGAGACCAAACACGGCGTACTTATTAGGTTATTTATGCATTTTAAGCAAGGAAATACAGTCGGATCCGGATTTAACGTCTTCGCATTTAACGTTTTTCCGCATTCAGCATTTATTTTTTAGGGTCCCGATTCATTCCCTATTAGGGCAATGTAAAAATTATCCGTATTTAGTGTTTCCGCATTTAGCGTTTTTCCGCATTTATGGTTGTAAAAAGTTTTCCCGCACAAGATTATTTTGCCCGATTTAACGTTTTTTCATGACGGCTCATGCAAATGATTATCCAAATCTTCGAATTTCTGCTCATCAACAAGAAGAGTCTCATGAAAGTTTACCAAGAGTCAATAGAATCTACCGGGGAACGCTTCTTCAACTGCTTTCTTCCGCGAGCGCAGCGCTGGGACCTTCAACTCGCAAGCTAGGTGATTTGTCTTCTCGTAATGTTTCGCTCCCCTTCTGATCCAAACACCAGACACTTTTTGTATGAGATCCGATCTAATGGAGCAAATTCATCCCTTAATAACTTCTTAACTACCTTATCCTGCACTTCGTGAACTTCGATGATACGTGACGACTGATGACACGAGTTATACTCCGAGGGCCGCTACAATGATGGTTTCCTCGTAATGTTTTCAACTGACAGCTTATGCCCCTTTCAACTCTACTCTCTACGGGTGGTCCATTGTTAGCCCAATATTTTTCCAGTCGGCTACTTTCTCTTTTCAAAAGAGGCCCAATATCATTTGCGCAGTTCACTAGAAGATTCTTTTTATAATCCATTCCAAGGTCAGTTTCCACGGAGGAACAGCGAAAGAACCGAGGAAGTGTTTCCCCTGTCATGATCGTGAGTGAAAGCATTTTTTCCTAACGGAACAACATTATTTTACATCGTAATTTAGATATCCCGGAGCCCATATACCAACATGCGGCTGGTTGATATCGCTGCCGGTTCAAAGATATTTATCTGGTGCTATTTTATGTGAAAAGCGAATGACAATGGGAGTTTTGACGAACTATCACGGTCCATGACTCTAAATAAATCGCTCATGCTGAAAAAAATAACCGCATAACCACGGTAAAATAGATGAGCGCGGAAAAATACGAAAATCCAGCAGGTCCAGAAATCCCTTGGTGGTTGACTGCGACATCATAACTCGGACGAAATTGACAAACTCGGGAGGCACTGACAATTTTTCAGATGAAATCCAGTTCTATTGAAGATTAAAACTTTTCACTTAACAGAGTTTAGCTAATCGTTATTCAAGGTCCAACCAAATTTTATTAAAAGCTGCCAAGAAACGGTGAGTCGGAGTCAAGGTGATCAGCGCGCCGCGTACCTAAGCAACTTCTCCCGGCTCCATTCGTCCTGTATGAGGCCGCGGATATGACAACGAGTCTGGTGTTGTCATCGAGTTGAATCACCATCGACTTGTACGCATACTAGAAAAAAGATTCTCCATTTTTGGATGGCCTCGAAATCCAAAATGTGCGCACAGGAGGCTCATAAATCGCTCGTTTCGCCGAGGCAACAGAAAACGTTAAATTGGCAAAATTCCAGTAAATCTCCCTTTTCCTAGATATTCGGTAGTTTAGAATTCGGGATTAGCGATCTTCTGCTGTCCCTTTATTTCACTCATCTTCATTGATGAAATGACGATTTTTGCGAGTACCTACTTACACCTTTTTTATTATATTAGAAATGCTATAGTCACCTACATGTCACTTTTACAGAAAAAATTTTAAATTTTCTTCGAGGCCACTGAAATATGCGTAAAATGGAATCACTAATTTCCATAATAATATTCCGTGTGGGAATGCTTTTAAGTTGATGAATATTATAATTTTCTTAAAATATTTCATTGAAACAATTGTCATCTTCTGATCATTACTTATTTTTACTACCCATTTTTTTAGCTGATTCCTGAAAAGTATTATCCAACCTTCATAGGGCAAAGAACATTTCATTAAAGAATTTTTTGCTGCATTCAGCACCATTTAGTTACTTAAAATAATACTTTTTATTCATAAAATGCCATTCCAATCATTACAGACCCTAAAACCTGAAAAAAATGGCAGGTCCTCATTTAGTGTTTTTCCGCATTTAGTGTTTTAAATTGTGTCCCCGCTGAAAAACCTTAAATCAGGATTCTACTGTAGTTGGAAAAATGCAATGGAGACTTAGATTTCTGCCTTCACCCACGGTACACCCATGCCTCACCTAGCGCAATGTCGGTAGTGCAAAATCGTTCCTCAGGGAAACATCCCAACGCTGTGTAGCCTAATCAAATACCTTTAACACTCTCTTCATAAAATGTGAACTTGCGCTACGTAAACACGAAATTGCTATCATTTTACGCAGATAAATAGTATTGCTGGCCTCAAATCTTCTTCTTTGTTTATATTTTAATCGAAATCCATTGTTGAGCAATGGCCAAAAGCATTACTCATCATGCCGTCCAGATAGCCGGCCTATCAAAGCCATTTATCTCGCCTCCTTATGAGAATGACATTAGTGAATTTAGATCATTAATTTGGTGTTGAGCTAGTGGAAATGAGATTTTTGAAAGCAATACTGTTTGAGACGTAATTTTTGCCATCATAGGTTATTGGGCGAATTGACTTCAACGTAGAGGGTCTACGCCTCAAGCCTTCAAGGCCATCGGTATTCATGGGGGAGAAATAGAGCGGTGCCCGAGTTGCGTATGAATAGCATCAACACATAGAAGTGTCCGCTAGAGAGTCTCAAACACAATGGCTTCATTCCCTCCCAGCATCTGTCGGCCCTCTGCATCTCAAGAATAGAGTGCAGCAGTTGCCCAGCAGAAAGTGATTTCGATAGAGCCATACGGAAGACAAACCAAGGGAACAATGACAAAAAATAGGAATGGGGGTAGAAAAAATCAAGAAGCTATCACGAAAAAGCATAAACCTAGAAGAGAAATTTAATTTTGGACAATGACCGCAGCGGAGAAAGCAAGGATAGAGGCCTTTGAAATGTGGTGCTACAGAAGAATGATGAAAATCAAATGGATTGACCGAGTTAGTAACGAGGAAGTCCTAAGAAGGGTAGGAGAGAAGAGAAGCCTCATGAAAACCTTAATAAGAAGACGGAACAACCTTATAGGCCACATCTTGAGACATGATGGCCTGATGAAGACAATCGTCGAAGGGCAAGTGGAAGGCAAGAATGGAAAAGGAAGACCTCGGACAAAATATATGGAACAAGTAAAGAGAGATGTGAAAGAGAAGAATTACGTAGGTGTGAAAAGATTAGCTGATAGGAGAACTGAGTGGAGAGCTGCGTCAAACCAATCCTAGGATTGTTGACCAGTGATGATGATGATGTTTAAACTAGAGATGGGTCAAATAGCAGATTTCTCTAATTAAATCATACCTCGGATGTTCGAATATCTCAAATTTGGAATGCATCGAATACTAGAATTGCGCAAAGCATACTAAACGTTCATTTTCAGATTTTTCCCCCCGATCATTTTCAATCCCCCACGTTGAACGATATCTGTTCACCACTCTTTTCTGCGAATTTGATGTAGTTCGTCAACTTGTCTAATACAGTACCGCATGCACAAAACGACTAGAGTCATCTACGTTGTTTCCGAGTCAACTACTACCAACGTGCGTGCGACAGTGTATGGTGCAAAATTCAAAGTATTCGAGTATTCGAGATACTACTTTCAGCATAATTATTCGAGATCTCGAGTATCAAATACTTTCTGGTATTCGAGGTATTCGCGGATACTATTCACACATCTCTAATTATTAGCATGAAAACATGAGTTAAAAAAGGGACCTTACACACCTCAAATTCATGCTGGAATCCATAATCTGAGTCACGATGTCTCTCAATAAAAGCAGCCACCAAATTCTCTTTTGCAATGGGCGTCATGTCTGGTGGACTCGATGACACCAATACATGTCCACCACGCAAGCCTCGGCAGAGATGCCTGAAAATTATAAATTAGTACATCAATTTTTAGCCTACACAGTAATTCAAGGCAATTCATCCAAATAATAATAACAACAATTTCATTGTTCCTAGAGATTACATGTACATGTGACAATGGAAGTCATAAAAAAAGAAAAAAATAATAGATATGAAGTAAAACACTAAGCACTCTCCACATAAAAATTTATTAAACTACAGTCAACATGTTTGGCTGCACTGCAGCATTATCAAGACTCAAAGTCAAAGACAAGTCTTGATAATGCCGCAGTGCAGTGAAACATGTCGCCTGTAGTTTAATAAATTTTAATGTGGAAAGTGCTAAGTGTTTTACTTCATATCTCATAATGGATCTCCACAAAGTATCTGCCTCATCCATCCAATTCATTAAAAAATAATAGTTACAATAAATTAGGTATAGGAATAGTTACAAAATTTTAGTAGCAGATGGACAAAAATTAGTGACAGCCCAACATGAAATCCTTCAGGCTAGTACCTGTTGCTCATTAAATACTTCTTCGGAGCATTCTTAAATGGTACAGGAGGAAGACATTTGATATTATGTGGTAATTTGTCACAGATTTTGAATGGTCATAATTTGATCTCACTGCTGTTCATTTTAGCCATGTTTTCTTTTTCATACATATGATACAACTACTAATCACATTTACTGCTCCTTATACAACTGCAAATAGACCTGAATTCTGATAAAAGTACCATACACCCTCACTTTTTTCTTTAATAAATCCAATATCATGTAAATACCTGATCTTTTTCAGGGGTAACTGTAGCTCCCACAGCCTTTCTCCCTTCAGAAGCAGGCCATTAAAACAATGATATGAATTTCACCTTACCCTCAATGTGACATATACAGCTGACTCCCAATTATCCGGCTGCGGTTAATCCGGGTTTTGGATTATCCGTGCATGATTTTTACTCTCGCTCAATTTTATCCACGATCTTTATAAAAAAAAATAAAATCGAAAGCAAAATCATTGGAATTTCTGCATTAATGCTAGGATACATCAGGATTATTATTTCCGTTAGAATCCCCTTCGTAAAATGGAAGCAATCGTGTGCTAGCTGCATTCACGGGAGCAGGCCGCGCTCGAAATGACACTGCTTAAATACCTGCGATGATAAAAAATTTTTCCCATGCCTATGTTTGCAGCAATTAACATTAGTGAAAAACTTGTCGCCGAATGATCAAAATGAAAACTATAAAATATACTGCCGTAACAAAGTATCGAACCCGAGCCCCCCGGTAGAGAGCCGGACCCGCTCACCTCCAGACCAACTGACCGTGATGGAGGGATGGCTCTATTTTGGAATTATATAATGCTTGTTAAAAATACCGCTCAAAAATTAATTAATTACAGCCAAACCATGGCCCATTCAATGGAACCACAATCAGTTCAGAGATGTGTTCGCCATTCCGAATGCCATAAAAAATACGGCATTGAAAAAGGCGGAGCAAGGTACGTGGTCTCCCCTTGTAAGTGAAAGTTTGGGTTATTCGTGTTTTCAGATTAATCGTGCCATCTCTCCCCATCATTAGCCCGGATATTCGGGAGAGTACTGCATCTCATACAAGTGATGAACCCCACAATCTTTAATTATCTAAACAGACCCAACATCTGCAGGCTGCCTTTGACCAAGCCCACTCAAAACTGCAATAGAAATCTACAGGATTACCACACACTCACCTGAATGAATTTCTTAGAGTCATCTCCACTCCCTGAGCCTCCGCCACTTGCTTCGTATATCGCTGAAGTAAACAAATGGCTAGGAGAAGAATAAGCACCACAAAAATTATGGCACACAACACTTGCAAGATGATGGAAACCAGTTGAGATGATGACTCGGCTATTATCACCTGAGGACCCGGATTCAATTGAGGAAAATAATCGCTGTACGCTGTATAGACACTGTTGTTAGGCCCAAGAACTGAAAAATAATTGTAAGAGAGTAAATAGTAGCAATGAAAGTAGGTGAGTAATACATTCACCTCAAACTATGTAAATACCCTAACATATGTAGTTTTTTCATTTTTCTTTTGATTTACATGTGTGCATTAAAATGTTTAAATATTTGTTGAAATAATATCTCATATTTACATGACATTAATTTATATTTTATTTAACCAATATGGCAGGGGTAAAGTCTGAGCAATGGCAGTTCACTCCTGCATGAACTTCATCAAAAGAACATTTTTTTATAATATGAATGACAAATTCTGGCGGTCATGATAGTTTAACATTGAAGCAATACATCATATTAGCATGGCCTGGAGTAATTAGCACATCCAAAGACTATTATAAAAAGCCTACCTCATGTATTTCTAATGGGGAGAGCAGGAAAACAAGAATGGGAGAAAAATGTAAGGGCATAAATATTTTTTAAATTAATTTATGAGTTTCCACAAAACTTTATTTCTGGATTATTAAGAATGTTATATCTAGATAAGAAAATAAGTTTTGGCCAAGAAATTTGAGAACAGTTAATAAACAATGTTCGAAGAATTTACATAATAAAAACAGGAGAGGGAATTGCAAGGCTCTTGGTTTTTTTTAAGTAGATGAACTGTAAGGTGAAGCATGACACGTTTATAACGCAAGGGGGGTGCTCAACTTGGTCACATAAAAGACTTCAACCTCAGTAAAGAAGTAGCTTCCCATCAAGCAATTCAGGATTGCAAGAAATACATGCACAGGAAAATTCCTGCAACATTTATTCCACACTAAGCAAGACTGATTAAAATACATGGCCCAATGAAATAGAAGAAAGTAACATTTGAAACTCATACTGAACTTAATTTAAGCAGGAGCTACATTTAGGATGAAAAAAAGATGTATTTTAAATTAGGGATGGTTGGATCGGATACCTCAGATCCAAATATCCGCGGATATTGCCCTTCATCAAATACATCGGATCCAAACTTGCGGAAGACATTGGATCTGGATCCGAAATTCTAAATAATAGCTTCAGTGAATGCAACGCCCCAAAACTTGGGGCGTTAACAATAAGGGTGGAAAGAGTTCCGATTCTATTTTCGAATGCGCCGTCGCATGCGATTCTTGTCCTACTCATGAACCGTTTTGCTTGAAAGCTCTCGCAGAGGTTACATAGGAGAATTTCAGCCGTGGAAAATAAAAAAGGCAAAATACGAATGGCACAAAGGGCGACTCTTCCCAAAAGATTGAACAATCATCAGGGGAACCTCAGCGTCAGGAATTTGAAAATGCATTTGGATCCGAAAATATCCAACCCGAAAGATGCGGCCCCGAAAATCAAGGATCTGATCCGATCCGAATCAGGATACGAAAAAAATCCTGGATCCGTCCATCCCTATTTTAAATTCCTTTTGGAATCAAATCAATGCAAGAAGAGGCACCAATTATGCAAAACGGCAGGGCATTAAACATACCTGTGATTTCAACAAATCCTGTGTAATTACTTTTCAGATCCAGCTGCCCATCTTGTACCCTTGTCATGTAAGGCCTGCTTGATCTGAGTTCTCTCAGCACTCTTGAAATTATCGAATCCACTGAGGAACTCAAAGGAGGTCCAGCGGTGGTTACAGTCTCCGAAAGGAAGGCAGCTGGAGGTTCGGCAGTACTAGGTGGATTCGTTTCAGTCTTGATAACTTCAAAGGTTGTCGCTGGTGCAGGCGTGGTGGTTTGAGTGATGGGATGCTGTGTTTTGGGTGCAGACGTGGGAGGGGTTGAAGGGGTGGTCGTGGGAGCATTCGAAGAGACGTACGCAGTTGTGGGTGGATGGGTTGGGAGGGGCGCAAAGCTAGTGGTCGCTTCCTCAGGAGGAGGCTGTGTAGCCAAACAAGCTCGGCACTGACTTGTCTCCACGTTTGATGTGATACCATCACCAAGGAAAATTTCACTCGCAAGCTTATCACTGAAAATAAAGAGGAAGTTTGGTAAAAAAAAATTTAGCACAATTACATCACCACGCTAAAGCAAAGTAATACAGGGGCGCAGCTAGAAATTAAGGCTAGGGGGGGTTTCAGGCGCAACTAATACTGGGGTGCCTGGGGTGTGGTATACCCTCCAAGGTAAGCAGTAGGTGCGGGGGCCCTCCGCAAGAAAAAAAGTTAAGATAAATGGTTCAAAACTTTGAGTTTTACGGCCTTCTGAGGGATATTTTTGTTAATAATCACACAATTCTATAAGCAATATTAATCCAATTAAGTAAAATAGATTTAACTAAAAATTTCTGTGAGCCCTGGGGGGGGGTTTTATCCCCCAAAACACCCCCCTCGCTGCACCACTGATGTAACATATATTGGGAACCCTTGCCTTACAATATTGATCAAATTATGTAGCCAAAAGGGAGCCCCAGCAAAAAGTATGGAGACCTTGATGTTTTACATGTTTGATGTTGATTCTCTGATATAATTGAATCACTTTCCACTCCTAATTCCTTTAGCCAGAACGATAAGCAAGAGAAAAGGACTTCCACAGGTAATAAAACTATGTATTTAGCGATGCCACCAACCACTAATCAGGGTAACACCATAAGTTAATTTGGTGCTGACCCCCAATTTATAGGTAAAGGTATTCTTTCTGTGAGTATAAAAGACTGAATACAGATATTCTTTTATTTTTTCTAAAATGTCCTCGAGGGAGTAAGCACCAGAATATTATGATCATTCCCTGAGATTACTGAATAGCCTCAATAAAATATAGCTCACCTCTCAAACATTTCTGCAACATATGCACCTCCTTTCTTGTTATGGACATCATCATATGTTGTAATCAGCACATCTTGTGGGGCTGGGAGGAACGTAGTGGTTTGTTGAGGTTCCAACTTGATGAGAATTATTCTAAAAAGGAAAAATAAATTAATGCCTGAAATAACTGTAATCATGAAATAACTATGTACATACTAACTACAAATAATCCTGATAAATACCAACCTATAGCAACAAATAGGGCCATTTCTTTCCGAGACTCGAGGTAAAAATAATTTAATAAGCCCTTGCTCTTCAATCTTTTTCCATCTGATATCTTTCAGCTTATCTGGTGTTGTAGGAGGCATACTACATGTTTTGTTCACCTCAGGCCCAGGGGTTCTGCTACGAGTGAAACCTGATACCTGTAACAAAAACCAACTTACTTCAGGCCTTTGTTTAATCCTTAGCAGTACCTTTACTAGGCTAGACTTTCTTCATATTTGTAGATATTTTCCTATATTTTTTTAAGAGTTTCACATCAACTAGCATATACATATTGATTCACTTGAAATTTCATCTTGTATTCAAAGTAAACTCATGCAATGCTCAGCTGTAGTAATCCATTAATACTTAGCCATGCTTACATTCCTGGTGATGATAATCAGCTGATACCCAAAAAGCAACCATATATTCTACCCGTAACACCAGATACAATTTTGATGGATCAAAAAAAGCTGATATTTTGCCCTAATAAGAGGCAGTTTGAATATTCCGAGATTTTTGCTAAAAATGAGTAACTATACACGTTAACCTGAATGATGACATACGACCAAGAAATCTTATCTCATAGCTTAGTTCACCATATTAAAGAATTTTTCAAAGCAACTGATGGTTGTGAAGCAGGATTGGGAATCTACAAGAATCATCTAGAGTTAAAAATAGCAAGTGATAATGTACCCAAATATAAAACAATGGGAAACCTAGTTCTCTCACCCCCAGGAATCCATCGTACTAAAAGACTATAGGGCTGTACTGGCAATCAAAATCATTAAATACCATATTCACTCCAAAATAGAATTTCTATAAAAATTAAAAGGTGAATCAGAAAAAAAGCATGACATTTCATGTTTACACGTCGCATCTGCAATATAAATGACTACTAAGGAATTCTTTATACAATTAGTTTTTAAAAAGGAACAAATTTGCCATTTCAAAATCCTTAAAACCAAATAAAAACACCTTAAAAAAGTTTGAAGAATCACAAAACGAAAGACTCCAATAATGAGAATACAGGAGATTTTGCTTTATAAAATCTGAACTCAAGTCGAAATGACTGCAAATTTCTGGTGCAAGGAGCAGTCATTTGAAAAAAAATTTGAACATCACTATTTTCCTTAGGTTAATCACTGAATTAGTAATTCGATCAGTTAATCAAAGATTAATTTATGGGAATGCTTATGTAAAGCTTACCTTAACCGTGTAATTGGTATTTGGAGGAATGTCATCAAACAGGATGCTACGGTATTTCTCATCCACACTTTTTGACTTGATTGGTAAAGTTAATCTCCCCCAATCTCCTTTCTCGTTTTTGTAGATAGAATCACCTTCCAGAATAACCTAGAAAGAAAAAAAATATGAAAATCCAATTCAATGCTAATGGCTGAAATTTGAAAACGGGTAGAAATTTCTGAATTGTATTAGTACAAACATGCAAATAAGATGACAAATTTCTAATCACAAATAAATGATTTAGAAGAGAGAAAGTATAAAACTTCAGTCACTCCATATTTTACAAGCATCAGAAAATGTACGCAGGTTTTTTCCAGTCATTATGCACAAAAGTTGGTAACATTTTTCGTAAAGCAATATGCCCAACTGCAATTTCTCTCCAACAACCAGCTTCCATTTATGCATTGTGCAGCTATTTAGAAATCGCCTTTTTACCAGAATGTTATTCTTGCTTATGAGAATACATACTCTTGTATATTAGAACAATATCAGACAATGATTTATAATGATACTCGTTAATTTTCATATAATTTTGTCGGTAAAAATGTCCCGATTGTATGACAATCAATTTAGTTAAGGTAGCCCATAGGTTACAAGGGGGATTACATATTTTGAGGCTAAGAAATAGAATTTGAAACAAGCACGAAGAATTTCAGACAACATCATACACACTCACTGAAATTTAGACCCATTTTTCCCAATCTTAAAAAGAAATTTTTTTATGGCTTTGTCCCAAAAAACTTCATCTTATTCAGTTTCAAAATCACATTTTTGAGCACAACTTCTGAAACACTACACAAATGAGCTTAGTATTTAAAGTGTCTCAATAACTCCAAAGGACGATTCGAGCCAAAATTCATTGATTTATCTTTTGGAGGCCATCTACACTAATCATTCACTGTAATTATCCTACTGTGGCCTCCACTGAGCCATCATTTGTTGCACATTTAGGTGCCCAGAAGTTGTGCTAATGAAACCATAGATTATCTGCATAACATTTCAAATGCATTTATGCAAAATAGCATTTCATACAAACTCACCCTGTAGTGCATAATTTTTCCATTCATCTGAGTAGGTGGTTCCCATGATACGTAGACAATACTTTTCCGACTTATACTGTCAAACTTACAGGAAACATTAACATTTTTTGGAGGTCCAGGCTCTGGAATCATTAAAAATAACCCACTTTAGCTCATGAAAAACAAATACAGGAAGGGTAAACAATTGGAGAAAAATTTCTCACAAAATTTAACTCAGAACTTTTACAAAGAAATGTCAATAAAACAGACTTCTTATGAACTTCCTATATAACAATTACTCTTCCTAAAAGACTGAATGGGAACAATATGACCTTAAATACCTGATAAAGCCAAACTTGTGAATTACCTCCATCCATCGTTGTTCCATTTACTCCCTTTGTCCAATTCCAACAATGCCGGCCATATTCACTGCAAGCCCTAACCTTGAAGTAATATGTAGTGGCTGGTGACAAATTTTCAAATGAGTATGATGGCTTGGAATCTACAGGCGAGTCAGATGTGGGATAGTCAGCTTCTTCCTCAGTATTATTGTCCTGCAATTTTAGCTCATAGTAATGCACAAGATCTACAATTTCAGGAGGTGGGGCTGACCAGCCAACTGTCACTGAACTACGAGAGACACCTTTCACTTCAATATAAGGAACAAACTCAGGATCTGCAATAAAAAGAGTACAGAAAGTAGATTTTAAAAATTGAAGAATTGTTATGGTCACAAAATCATTTTATTGAGTTTAATATTTTGACACAGAAGAAGGAAGTATAGATATAAAATAAATAAAATGATTTGACAGAGTATTAATTAATGACTTACTCTTTCCACGGTTTTATTTTATTACAAATTTAAATCCATTCATACTTCATCCACTGTCTGTTCATCCAATGACTCCACTGTTCACCATTAGATGTGTGTGTACTTGAAATACTCTGTCAAACATAATCTTAACACCCAAAGGGGATCCATTACCTTTTTCTAACGTCCTGACCCATCTGCCATACTTTGATTCTCCATCCCCAATTACATTGCGGGCTTGTAGCTTCACATCATATGAATGATTAGGTTTCAGTCCAGTAATAATGGCACTGGTGTTGTCTCCTAAAATTTTCTCATTAAATAATGTCCATTGTGCTGATTCATTTGTCATGTACTGCAAAAATTAAGAAATAAATGTCAGCCAATTGCCCCAACTACAGCAAGAATAATGGCGAATATCTTTGGATATTATGCAATGATGATTTTCTCAAAATGAGAAGGCTTTGGAAGTACAGCACACTCCTGATTATCCGGCTGCAGTTTATCCGTGTTGTGGATTATCTGCGCACGAGTTCACAACCTTTGATGCTTTCCTCGATCTTCATAGAAAATTAAATTGGACGAAAAAGCACCATGATATTTGCATTTTAATGTAACACAACACCTGCTTACTATTTCCATTGGAATTCCCTTCATAAAATGACAGTACATATTTCATTTACTAGTTGACAAGGAATGTTCCAAGGTTACTTGGACGCATAGGTGGATCCAGGGGAGTGGGGGGGCTTGGGGGCACGTGCCCCCCCCCCCCCCCCCAGACCCTTAAGAATATGCTAGATTTTTAATATGGTCCCATTATCATTTCGTTCGTTTTGTATGACAAGGTATCCTTGTGCCCCCCCCCCCCCCCTGAACAAAATCCTGGATACGGCCTTGCTTGTGCCCCTCCCAGGAAAAAATCCTGGATCCGCCCCTGCTTGGACGTGAACTCTAGCATTGCAAATGACAGTCAGCGGCGGGGAAAAAAATTTTGATAGAAGATTCTTCAATGGTTACCAATTGTAAGTTAAGAAAAATGTTATCTACAACCTATTAATGTATATTTCATAGCGCAAATGTGCAATTATTGCGGTGGCCTTACATGCTGTTTAATGCGGCCCAAGGAAACTGGAGATTTCATTGCACTCGGACATGTTAACACCGTGACTAGCCAAGGTCAAACTGGAGAGGAAGGGAATAGTAGAAGTGAAGGTAGCCAGGAAAGTGGAAGTAGAGACAGCTCCAGTCCCGGCCAGGTACTCGCCTGCGTAGACAGTTTGCTGTAAGCCCTCGATTCTTATAACCGCTGCTGCGCAATGGCGTGATCGTGAGTCAGTTACCTCCATGGGAGTTTTGTGTTCCTTTTTTCCAAGCACAGCGGCAAGCAATCACCCTCACACACTCGCATCCCACAGCAGTTGTATCATCCCGGGTTGGTTGCATCCCAGGCAATTTGCGCGAGATGCAACTACACGGCGTGGTACCTGACAGTGTAGTTTCCGACTTTGTGCAGTGGTTTTGAAGCATTCACGCAAACCACTTTTCTGAATCCGTGATCTCGCAGCCACGCATGCATGGTTTGCAGACACCAGGTACTATATGGAGCAGTACAAAAATGAGTACAATTGCGCTATCGCCGCTAAAAAGATCGCAATTGAGAAAAGAAAGCTCTCAATGATTCCGGAAAGAAATCTAAAATCACAGACAATGTGCATAAATAATAATAGAATGTTTGATTTACTTAAATTATGAAATTTACAAGAAAATGAGGTGAAAGTTTGGGTTATTCATGTCTTCCAATTATTTGTGCCCCCTCTACCCAGTGTTAGCCCGGATAATCAGGATTTTGCTGTAGCTGAAACTCCTCAGCTCAGTTTGTCTGAAGTAAAAAAAAAAGACTGCTTTCATTACCATTTGCCTAGATGGTGCCATTACATTCTTTTGTACCATTAAAGGCAAGGTGCGCAGTTTGGCAAATCCAGCCAGAGAGTATTTGAATCAATTTCTCTCAGACTGCAGTAAAGATCCAAACTCAACATACACACTAGTAGTTGATATCCACAAGACTGCACCGATTCAAAAAGAATTTTCATCTCCACCCTCATCCAATGCCAAAAGAAATTATGTTTAGATTAAATACAATAATGAAATCATCTAAATACAGTCTACTGAGAAAATGTGAAGAAAATTTGGCCAATCTACAGGGCTGAGATACCCATAAGTATCCTAAATAATAAAGTACCAAATACTAAATATCATGCACTATACCCAGTTTTTTCTCAAAGTTAATTTATGCACATAATTACGAAGGTAAACGGAAATAGAAATATCTTTAAGCATTCCCGTACGCAATTCCTTTGAATTTTCCTCTACCTAAATGAAAAAATGCACATTTTCATTGTTCTGGGAATATGAACTTCTTCAGTCAAGGTTCTGGTAGTGTCCAGAGGGTAATACATGAGTGCACGTTATATTTGAAATTTTGGAGCCATGGATGAAAGCCAAATGTTGGCTTAAGCATTATGCATGAGTGCACTCTATAATTGGGAATTTAGGGTACTTGCAAATGTACCTCATAAAATTAATTCCACTCTATATTTAGTAAATAATGAAAATTTGTGTTCAATATTGGCACTAAATAGTTAACTTGACCAAATAGAGCTAATTCAGTTCAATACTAAACTTATAGCCATTGAAATTTGCCTTCCTATTTCATTACATCATTTCATGCAGTTGCCACCACTGCTAATATCAATGATAAAATTAGGATTTCTCGTAAATAAATTTCAAATATTCCTGACTTACTTTTTTATTTTATGTATCTCAAGGATCCCTAAAAACAGCACATGATGGCCTTTAAATCAAGGGATTGAAAAATTTAACAATGTACAATCATAAAAAATATGCCCTGGAAAGAATTAACCTACTCAGACAGGACTCGAACCTGAAACCTTCAATTTTACAAGCGAGGACTTTTTCTCACCACTGCAGACTGGAAGCAGAAATACAAAAATAAATCACACAAATTTCCCCTTTCTGAATATTTACAAATAAATATGAATCTCAAGGGCCCATGGACAGTATATTACTTCTTACCAACATTTACACTTTTGAACACTGAATAAAATAGGGGATGACCAAAAACTAATCCATAATGAAAGGGAAATTTGATTGATTTTTAGATACTAACCCAGATTAGATAGTTGAGGATGGGTTCGTTACCAGAATTTACCGTCCAATTCACATACATCTTCGTTGAACCAACTGCTTTTACGAAATCAATCACGGCTTGAGGTTTATCTAAAAAAGAAGAGTAAAAATGTAAAGAATCACATGTCACTGTCATTGGCTGAGGTTTATTGGCCCTCCCACTCCCACAATGGAGACTTGCATGCACAATTCTATCAATGCACACATAATAAGCTCTTATAAAAAAATTTTTTTTTAAAACCAGCCTTTATATTTAGATTACAGGGGATGAGCAACGTTTATATATGACACAAAGCAAAAAAACTCAGTGACCCCGAAAAACCAAAAGTGACGTATTAAAAAAGTCACTATATTTATTAAATTTTCAGTGAATGGTAAGCCCCCTATGTTTCAAAATGCCACCCCTATGCTTTTAAATGCCTACTATGTGGATATGCCTAAAGTGGATAACTTTTACTGTGGTCGCAAAACAAGAAAATCGACCATTTGGAACTTCTTAGATCAAAAACATGTTTTGGGGGGCTATAGGTTGACTGGGGGGTGGTAAAAGGGGGGTTGGAGAGAAAAAGTTATATTTTCATGTATTGTCATCGGAAATTAAGAAGTGTGCAAAATTTCAGCGTTTTTGCTTCACAGGAAGTGAGTCAAATTTGAGTTACAAGATTTGTACCAGACAAACAGACAAACAAACAGACAAACAGACAGGTTGGTGAGTTGATATAAAGGCTGGAAAAAGAAGAGCAAGAATCAAGGTACAAAGTCATTTAAACCAAGCATAGTACTTACGCCGAACAAAAAGAGGAACTGATCCGCTGACTTCTCCTTGAGGACCCATGGCTTTGCAGTAATATGTACCATTACTTTTCACAGATGTGTTTATTTTTAATTTCATCTCAACTAAAGTTTGGTTTTTGGTTTCTATTTCCATTAAATTCCTGGAATAGTAGAATAAAGTTAAGGGAATAAATGTAAGCACATTATTAATAATAATAATTATAAATATGAGGGTTTCATAGAATTATAAAAAAGCTTCTGCTTTTGTCAAATAAATCCTTGGGGAGGTAATCTAATAGACATATGGTAGAAAAAATGTTTTTAAAGTAATATTAAAGTCACATTTATGTTTTGGCAGCCAGCATGTAGGTGACCAACCACTGAAGTTTCACAGCAAAAAGACAGGAAGGGCGAAGAGCATCCTAGCATCCGCATAAGACTGCTCAGGACAAAGGTTATGGAGGGGAGCTTGGTGTAACACCTCTTCTAAATAGACTAAACAAATGAATTTGAACTATCGTCTATGCAGAACGCGTACGGATTAGGATCCCTCGAATAAAAAACTCCACCATTGACTTCAACAATAAATAGGCAAAAAGGAAAATAATATCTGGATTGTATTCCGTAAATACAGAAATACACATAAGCAGCTATTTTTACATTAAACTCATTAACCTTTTGAGGTCCATAAAGATTGCAGCCTTTAGATTGCATAACAAAATAAGTTACTAGGCTAATATTAATCCATAGATTTGAACAACATTTATATGAAAACGATATCTCTAATATTTTCTGAGATACAGTCTGGGATGTGAAATAATGTCTATTCTCGCTCCCTAATAGGGACATGTATGTCCCATAACATAAAACACTAATTTTGCGAAAATTAAAGCTCAAATGCATACTAACTCCACAGGCAAGGTACACATAAAAGATAAACAGAAGGTCCTGTTATAATCGACCTTCTCATTTATTTGTTCTAAACTAACACATTTCCACTTCATAAACAGCATTTCAAGTGAAAGTTTTTAACAATGTGGAAACTACAATATTTAAAGGATATTCCAATAAGAATTTAAAACTAGAAGCCTATAGCCTATTCTTCAATAGAACCAATTCTTACAATCCTACACCTTCTCATTTAATTTGGAACCAATTCATACTTTATATATGATTTTACACTTTCCCGGTGAATAACTTTAGAAAAATCTTCTCGGGATTGCGCGCGGGTTAGATTATTTAAGAGCGCCGACGTTTTGGGTACCGACTCGCTACCCATTCTCACGGCTACTGATAGAAAATTCGAAAAGACCGTTGAAGCCCAGCGTTAGGAGGAGCCGGATTGGTCGAGATCTGAGATTGGAATTGGACTATCTTAAGAATACCTTCCGCCAGAATGGGTACGGAGAGCGGCAGATCACTTTGGCCTTCAGAAAATCCTCCGCAACTGCAAAGAGCTCGGTTATGAAGGAAGACCAACCTAAACCAACAGCCAGGGCCTTTTTACCCTATATTTCCACTATTTCGGGCAAGATTTCTAGGGTTTTGAGGAGGTATAATATCGAAACCATCCATCGCCCTATGACGAGTTTAAGAGATCGCCTCGTCTGTGTAAAAGATCCAATTGGCCTTATGACTCCTGGAGTTTATAAAATCCCCTATGAGTGTGGTAATGTCTACGTGGGTGAGACTGGGCGAACAATATCTACTCGTCTCAAAGAACATCAAAGGCATTTCCAACTTGGTCAACCGGAAAAATCAGCCATAGTCGAGCATAGCTTGGATGAGGACCACAAAATACGGTGGGATGACACCAGAGTTTTATGGCGATCGGATCATTTCTGGGATCGTTTAACCAAAGAGGCGATTGAAATTATAGTTGAAAATAAGAAAGTAAACAGAGACACCGGATTTTCGATCAGCAGCTCTTGGAATAGAACCCTTAAAAGAGTTATGCTTGCCAGAGCTAAGTCTACGCTGGTCCACGGTCTTCCGCGACAACAATCGGATCTCGACCAATCTGGCTCCTCCTAACGCTGGGCTTCAACGGTCTTTTCGAATTTTCTATCAGTAGCCGTGAGAATGGGTAGCGAGTCGATACCCGAAACGTCGGCGCTCTTAAATAATCTAACCCGCGCGCAATCCCGAGAAGATTTTTCCCAACTCATACTTAATTTTTGTTGTGTTTCTCAGTTTCTATCTAACTAATTATTGTACAAAATGTGTCATAATTGTATTTTGGGCCGACTTGATCCTTAATCAGCGACAGATTGCGATCTATCGCAGTAGATGATACAATCGAATTGGAATTGATTACAATACTATCGAGATATTGGTACTCTATGTACACAAACTTCCACTTCCTCTCTTCCACTTCACCTATGTTCTTTCTATTGAGCTGACTTATTAAATAATTAGCCATGTGCATCACCTCTATTTTTGTGTTGGTCATTCTAAATATCCCATAATCTGCATTCCTAAAATTATTTCATGCAATAATTATACCTACTAAGTATCGTATTTCTCCGAATATAGTCCCTCCCCCCTTATTTTGAAGCTTCAGTTTCGGTAAAAGTAAAAAAAATGCATTTGAATATAGTCCCCCCATTACTTTTGCCACAAGCAATTTTGGAAAAAAAGGGGGGACCATATTCAGACACATACGGTAATACATGGAATAAGTTTTCAGGAGGCAAAACCAGGGAAATAAAAAGGGAGCGAAATTGGCAGTTGTTCCACTGACCATGTCTTCATCAGATGGACGATAGTAGAAAAATAGAAAAAAATGAATCCCTAAAAACTCGGGGAATAAAAATTAAATTTGATACGATGTCATCACTGCTACAGAAGAGTTACTCATAATGATGTACCACAGAGGTCAGATGAATTGAGTCAACAGGAAAAATAAGAGGAAAGTCGATTCTTTACTAACGGAAATGTATATACTCACTTGTATGTTTCAATTGTGGAGTCATCATCGCCCTTCTGCCAGTAAAAGAGAGAGAGTGGATATCCTTTCAATAAGCAAGAAAGAATAACCTCTTTATCCTCCAATTCTCTAGCACCTTTAGTTTCCAAAACTTCTGCAAAAACTGAAAAATACAAAAAGTCAAACACAGTACTAATGTGAGCTATATGCATCAAATAAAGATGGAAAATCAGGAAAGAATAATTAAAATTAATCCAAATCCTATACAACTGAAAGATAGTTTTAAGTTCCAGCAGAAGGTCATTCATAAGTATCACATGCATTTACTTAATTTTCAATATTGATATAATTCTTCGCAGCACTCATTTCCGACATTTGGAACCATATTGATGATTTAATGATATATGCGAGGGTCAAGTCTATCATGGAAAAGCTTAAGCAAATAAGAGGAATGTTAAAAAACAAAATATATGTCACAAACACCACAATACATGAACACAGTACAAAAAGAAGAAATCTTTGACTTTATACAATCAGAAGAGGTCAGACTTTAATATGCATGTATGTTGTTTCAGTGCCCTTATTGTTGTCAATATTGGATGATTTGTTCTATAAAAGTCAACCATATGTCCAGGCAGGCAGGATTTTGAAATAGGGGGTTTACTGAAGATTGCAGGGTCCTCCCCGGATGTATGGAAAACACTCCAGGGTTAAAGGGGGTTTAGGGATTTTTGAAGTTGAAAACGCTATTTTTAGGACTCAAAAAATGTAATTTTGCACGAGACTTTGCTAAAATAGAGTATTTTTTATTCATTGAAGCCATCTTACTTGTTTTAGGCACCTCTTTTAACACTTTTGCTGCTATTCAATCTCCGAAAACCTTCTCACATGCAGCGAAAAGGTTAAAATGCATTTCGTGGGCCCATGGAGCAGGTACTTCAATAATTGGCGTGGTACACCCTCCAAAGGGTCGCTAATCCGGGACCCTATCCTCGGCGGGCTCACACACACAGGACCGTCTCATCGACCCTACCAGCGATTTTGTTAACTTTGCTAAAAACGTGGCTGCGGTCCACCGGAAAATGGCCATTTTAGCAAAGTTAACAAAATCGTTATTTTTCATCGCAGAAACACGGTTCAAAGACGCACTTGATTGCTTGATTGGCAGGAGTGCAATGAAAACAATCATTTTTTGATGATCAGATTGATTGATTGATGTTCAAATTGCAGTCAGAGGGGTCACTTTTCGGAAGGGAGGCCACCGCTGGTAGGGCCGATGAGATGGCCCTGCATGGGTGAGCTCGTCGAGGAAAGGGTCCAGGATTAAGGACCCTTCAAAGTGCTTTTGCAAAAGTGCATGGCAGGGAGGATGAAAAAGTACATTCACAGCAGTCTGCCGTGCGGACGTACTAGGTACGTCCACAGCAGTGAAAGGGTTAAAGGCTCATGGGAGGGGTTCCGGAAACCCCCCCCGTGTCCTAGAACTACTCTAATATAATTTATATCATAGCCCAGGAGTGAAAGCTTCACACCTGGAGGCAGTGGCAGAAAGAGTTTGAGCCATTCTGAATTATTACGAGGAGAAGAGGTCGAATGTTGTAGTTTCCAGAATTCAAAACCAAATTATTTCTGGCAGTGAATCTAATCAAAATTCCCCTTCACAAAAGAAAAGCGAAAATGAATCTCACTGGATGAATAATCACCCAAAAAATTAAGGTCTACTGGAAAGGAAAATGGAATTAAGTACTTACCTTCTACATTAATTAGAAAAGCCTCAGTCACATTTTCAGAATAGGTATTATCGGAGGCATGACAGGTATAATTTCCAGCATCTTCCAGCCCTAAACACAGAATATGGAGGGATGATTTCACCACATCTCCAATAGTTTCATTGCTCATTATGTACCTGAAAAAAATTGCATAATTAGTTGAAATTATTAATAGGGTAGTTTCCTTCATCAAAGAAAACAAAAGGCATTGATTGCGATTCGTTACCCACCATTAGTGTATTCATAATATACAAATTATTTGCTTTTAGAAATCGCTGTTTTGACAAATGTCAGAGGTCAATTTTAACCTCATTTGTAAAAGGCCAGATTGGCACCCATGCGATGCCACTCCACGTGACGTCACAGGGACCGAGTTTCTATACGAGTAGATAGGAGTTTTACATCGTTTGAGATTACCAATGCATGCATGAGGCACAGAGCTCAGGGAAACATGTCTTAATAATCACCCGTTAAAACTACCTATAGTCGGAAAGTTTCCTTCGTTTGATAGGGGAATAATAATCCTTATTTAAGCCAAGCGCTACCAGCTAGCAGGGTACTCTGCTACCTGCTAGCATCCTGCGTCATATCAGCGCTCAAAGCCTCGCCCCAAGGTCACCTCCCTTGCGGCAGCGGGAACCAGAACGACGTCACACGGAGATTTCCCAGCATTCATACTTAGCCGTCGCGTTTTCACGCACTTGAAAATTTTCACTTTTCATTTGATTGCGAAAAATAGATATCGTCATTTAAAAATCTAAAAGCGTGAAATGCGTACTCCAGGAGTAATAATCTTTCGATTTAGGCAATAAACAAATAATAGGAAACCACCCTACTCCACAAGCAAACTAAGGTGAACTAAATCAATATAAAAAACTCATCTATTAAAAGAAAGCTTTCCCAAAATCTTAAACGGCTAAATTCCCAATAAAATTGTTTTATCAGTAGTCACATACAGAGATTTTATGGAAATATACAACTACACATGTTGTGAAATAAAATCAAGGAGTAGTATTAGAAATACCAGCAATGAAGTCAAGTAGACCCTGGCAACAAAAGAGATTTCAGGAATTACAGACCAGTAGTCATTGTGTCGTCTGTACCCCAGGTGTTAAAAAAACTGGCAGTCAACAAATCGCATCCAAATTTAAAAAATTATATTTCTGTTTTTTAAATAGATTTTTGAGGGGTGGATAAACTACAAATAATCTGTTGAAATATCTCAATTTTATTTAACTGAATCTTGAAAATGGGTATCTAATTGATGAAACATATACAGGCATCCCCCGAGTTACGTAAGAGATGCGTTCCGGCAGACTCTGCGTAAGTCGAAATTTACGTAAGTCGAACATTCTGCATTAGTGCTTCAGAGATTTCGATCGGTGGGGTGAATTCTTAGCGGAGAAATGCGCGGTAAATTCTCGGTGAAGCTTCATTCAATTCACTGTGATATTCATGAACTCTTCTGTGTATTCTTACGTTATTAGATACAAAATCAATAAACATTAATATTTATTGAGAGTTGCATCTCGAGCATTGCCAATGAAAATGCATACTATTATTCCCCGAATTGACCGATCGCGTGGATTTGGGAAAGTATGGTATCCCAACGCTACATTACTAAACTGAATAATTAAATCGATTCATTATGTTATACTGCAATGTAAGGGCCCATAGTTTGCATTGCCTAGTTACCTTTAATCATTATATCTACTGTCTTTTATATATTACGTTGATTGATGAATCTGGTGTCACAGTTAATACACGTAGGAGGGGTGTCGAGGAACACACAAAAAATACCAGTAAATCACTATATTCTTAGATACATTCACACGTACATACACTCAATCTTTCACACACATAAACATACTTTCATTCTCTCATATCTCAATAAAATGACGTGAAAATATCATCATTTGAATATTTAATTCACTGGAAACATCGAAGAGTATTTCCAATGCACGAAGCTAATTAAAAGTGAGCTTTTATTCAGCCAACTCCGTCATTAACTTGCAACAAAGTTAGTGGGGAAAAGCTTTCAAAACGCTGTATTAACCTCTTCCCTACGCAGGGCGTGATTTCACGGCCTGAATTTTCTGATGCTAAAGAAGGAAGGCCGGCTTTACACGGCTGGAATTTTTCGAAGCAAAAGGCCAAAGGCCGTTTTTTCACGGTTTCGCGGTCAAGCATGCCAAGTGGGTCCCAACCGCCATTAGGGTCCCTCAGCGTGAGAGGTTCGACCATTTCCTATTGTCCGCGTGGGGATTATCTCGGCCCATTCCGGCTCTCAGTGTCCCACTCAAGGAAGGTGCTCATGGTCACTTATTTGTTTATAAGGTGGAATAACTAAAAACGTAAATGTTGCATTTTTTGAAAATCAATGCGAGTAATTACATTTTGTATGTTCTGCTGATTGGTTCCATATTTTAAACGGAATTCTAGCGTTCATATTAACGGAGTTTATCATCACCTAGTACAATTTTTGGAGACGCTAAGGTTAGATGTTTAATTGTTATTTTTATAACTTACTAGCAAGTTTATAGGAGAGATATTGTAATGATTTACATCTTAAAGTATACGTTACTCTGTTAGCTACATTCTAAGTGTACATTTGCGGTGAAATTCGATAGAATATCCGATTTAACTTCTATGAAAAAAAGCCCTCGTAATGTAATAAAATTTCATTCCCTCAGTTCTTTGTCGTGAGCCAAAATTACAGCGGCTATTTTTAATAACCTCTTACCAACCTTTAAATACAAAGGTATTATAAACGAATTTCGCTATAAATACTGATTAATGCAAACCCTAAAAATTCGTAAATTTAATGTACCAATAGGGAATGTTTTACGTAGACACATGTTGTGAGAAGCATTCCATACCATTGCAGGAATAAGAACTGCTCTACCCAGGTTTCTCTCTATATTAAAATTACTCTCATATTGTAAGTACTCTCATTGGTGTAAGTATTCTCATACTGATATATGTACGTGGAAGATGATAACCTCACTCTTCTCGGAAAAGGTCATTTGGCTATAATATAGTGCCGTTTTGCTGAAAACCCTAAAAATAACCGTAGAACTTCGTTTAAAAGTTCTACAGGCATTGCAAAATAAAAGGAATACATTGATGAACTGACATTTAATGCAACAGTAACAATTTAAAAAATTAAAATTGCACTGGCAACAATAAACTGACCGCAAAAGTACGCCGGGATGGACTGCCTTCGGGGAAAAGGGTCGAGGATTATATTTGCCCAGTTGCCGAGGGACCCCGCTAGGAAAGGTCATTAAGGGGAGGAAGCGACTACCTGGTCAGTCCCGAGCCGAAAAAAACTCCGTACGGGGCGAAAAAGAAAATCTCAAACCCTTCGTAGAGCCAAAACCAACTTCCCGCAAAGGTGCTCGGCGCAAAAAGGTTAATTTACATTGGCACATGTGTTAACAACATTTAATATCGTGTGTCAACTTTTTCTTCACTTTTTCGCAGTGCTCATTGCCAACACTCAAAATTTCAATGCCTTTACGTCGGTACTAACCAATTCTTTTCCACAATAAGGATTTCTGCTCGAACTTCATTTTCTTTTAATTCCACAGATGGTGCTACAGAAGAATGATGAAAATCAAATGGATTGACCGAGTTAGTAACGAGGAAGTCCTAAGAAGGGTAGGAGAGAAGAGAAGCCTCATGAAAACCTTAATAAGAAGACGGAACAACCTTATAGGCCACATCTTGAGACATGATGGCCTATTGAAGACAATCGTCGAAGGGCAAGTGGAAGGCAAGAATGGAAAAGGAAGACCTCGGACAAAATATATGGAACAAGTAAAGAGAGATGTGAAAGAGAAGAATTACGTAGGTGTGAAAAGATTAGCTGATAGGAGAACTGAGTGGAGAGCTGCGTCAAACCAATCCTAGGATTGTTGACCAGTGATGATGATCCACAGATGGAAATGTCCAAACTTAAGGATACAATTTTTAAATAGTTGAAAGTCGGAGTTGTAACAAGCTGTATCGTACAGGAGTGAGTGCAACCACTTCCATTGCTAAAAATGCAAATTTTCACATTGATTGGTGACTTGGGATTTATAAGTGATTTTTCTACAGAAATTAATGATAATTCCTTCGAGGAATGATAATAATGGGTCACTTTGTTTTGTTTAGCATGTATTAAACTTGATAACTGTTCGATATTTTTTCTGCCATTGGTTATACGAGCGAATATCTACTTCATCGCGCTCGTATTCGAAAATTAACGCAATCACTTGAAATACGGTTATCACTTACGTATGTACGGATTTACATAAGTCGAGAAATTCGTAACTCGGGGGATGTCTGTACTGATCTAAGTAAAACCTTCAGATCTTTTTATATTTCTTTGGTGTCAAAAAAACTGAAGTGTATAGGTTTCGCAGGCAGCTTATTGTCTAGTGCTTCTTTAAAAGGCTGTTTCCAAAACAAGATGAGTTTTTGCTATCTTGCATAACAATATACATACAACTATTTGTAAAATCATGACAAAATGGCAATACAAAATGCCCTACCCCAGTAGACATAGATTGCTAATGAATTCTCCATAGACTGTGGTATTTTCAATGCGCCGTTGCCACCGAGAATGTGCCAATCCTTTCAGTAATGACACAGTGAAAGTATTGAAAAGTACTGGGTATCCATATACTGCAGACACTGTATAAGCAACACTCACGGATTTACTTGTTCTCCTCTGGATCTCCCTATCCTCCTAAATATTTGCAGATGTTTACACACTTAGGCTAACCTAGCACGCTTATCAGATTGCAAAATCTGGGAAAATCTCAGGTTTTGATTTGTTATGAAGAAGAGGATTAGTTATCTCCAAAAAATATCTTCCACCCAAAAGATTTGTACCTTGGTCCATTCACCAGAAGACAGCCCACAATCACTAAACCAGGTTCTCTAATTTATCACCAAGTCACCTACAATCAAAGTCAGCAGGTTTTTACTGTCTCCTTTCATTCAATGCCTTAATTTATAAAAGAAATAATTTATGGGTAAATATTGACTATAAGCTGATGTGTCAATTTAAATCATGAATTTGGCATATCACTGACTTAGAGTTTAAAGTAGAGATGGGTCTAATAGCAGATTTCTTAAACTTGAATATCGAATTCGAATATTAAATCATTGCTCGAATATTCGAATACCTCGAATACTAGAATTGCGCAAAGCATATTGAACGTATGTTTTTTTCTTCTATTTACCTTGATGAATGTATAAATAAAGAGGTATACAGTGGAACCTCGATCTGTCGTTTTTCTGGGGGGACGAAAAAACCGATGACTGCAGAAATGTTTGACTGGGTTGCCTATGCAGCAGGAAACCCAGGATTTTGGCGAGTAATTGAGATATCCTTTAGAGGATTCAAACAGGAATTTAGCTGATTAATGGAATATTTTAATTTTATGGAAACAATTTGGGCATATAGTTGATTCAACTAACATCTCTTTCAAATATCCTAAGGGGACACACCACCTCGTGAAAAAATGATTGCATGCCATCTCGGCCTTTACACTGCTACGATGGATTTCTGTCTCATGTATATACTCTTATCTACCAAACACCATTTCAGCGGCATGCTGATCTGATACTTGGCTTCATCGAATTTCTAATTTTCAACAGGAAGCTCACTTTACCCTCAGTCCTACTGTTAAGTGCTAGCGGACAATCTGAAGCGTATTGCAAAATACGCGCGCTTCTCCACTGGATTTTCTTCTTCGATTATTTTCAGTCCATCTTTGGAAGTTCTCACGAGATAAGCAGATGAATTCGAATTGCTAGCAGGGAGAAACCAAATATCTTGAGAAAATATCCCTTCGTCTGTGACTGTAACAGTAGAGATTTATAGCATTACTCATAAATTGTAACTTGAAATATGTTTTCGAAAAAAAATACTGCATCAACTTCCGAGAAGCTCAGCTGCAAGGATATCAAGTTTCACCAGAATGCTAAGTCTCTGTTGTGTTTTGACATTTATTTCCTTTCGTAAAATGCTTAAATAAAGTCAGAAATACATCGTGTTTGGTCTTATTCTTTTTGAAATTACGCGCACATTACTAATATTTCAATCCAATAAAGGTGTAATATCAATTGCCGAAAGTCATTGTTAGTCACCTTTTGTGCTAATAGGTGACTCATGCAGCAGTTGACCTCCAGAAACTGGAAACTTTGCAGCAGGTAGGCTGAAAAAGGTCAGTGGGTGAGAAAAGGGGGGGCGTGAAACACTTTCTATTGTTCTCATGTAACTTGACATTTTCTTTCGAAGGTAAGGTCTTCGTAATATGATCACTGAGTGAGCTGGGACCTTTTGTTTGATTTCGGATAAGAGGAAAGCCTCAGAAGGGGGGAGGTGAGTGCTGAATGGAGGGTGATAGCGGATCTTGTGAAATGCGCTAATGTTACTATCCTAGGGAACTGAGCTTCTCTCTATGATAATTTCATCTCCTAGGGAAGATTCAATCTGTGTGCCTGTTGTTATTAGCCATAAATGACACGTAGTCATTTCGTCCCATTTTTGTCAAACGATGGATGCGGGAAAATTATACGTCGGGACCACGATCTTCAAACTATCAATGTGGGAAAATGATACTTTGGGGAATGATAGATGCGGGAAAAAATTACATTGCCTTTACGGAACTTCATTTGGGACCAGGAACGGCGAACGATGCAATCGGGAAAACGATCAATGCGGTAACGATAGATTGGGGTTCCACTGTATTCATCCCTGAGGGGACTACCATTAGCTTCTCCAAAGTTTGTTAAGGCCAAAATGCAGAGTGTAACCTCAGTGACAAGAGGCAATCGCACCTATCAAAGCAATTCAAGAATATTCAACAAAGTCAGTAAATCAATTTCGGCTCCTCGGATTCGCTGTTTTCTATCTCTCACATGAACCTGGCCTAACAATGCTCAGCAATAACTTAAGTTCATGGATCAATGATAGATGCGGGGGGAATGTCATGATCACTGTAAGGTCTCGATAACTTATTTTAAACAAGGAGACCTCATTATACTTCACATTTAAATAAATAGGAATAATTATCCACATGACTGAGAATCACTTCATGCAACAGCTATTCCATCATATATAATTAATCAAACAAATTCAGATGACAGTACATAATATTTTAATTCTTTTCCTCATTTTGCAATAACGGGCAGGAGTTAGATTTCCCAATTACACACCACAGGCTCTCTACCAGGGCTCCCACACTAACTGAATTATAAAATTCACGGTTTTTTCCAGGTTTTCACGGTCTATATTGCGTCAAATTCACGGTCTGTTTGATATGCCATTTTAGGAAGAAATATTGATCTCATAAAAATCACTGGCCGCACGTTAACTAAAAACATAGCAAACGCGATAAACGCCAGGAATGCAAAACGCAGCAATGAAAGTGCTCTTATTACGTCGCCTATGGTTAGCAAAATTTAGAGCCGGCTAAAGGTTGTGAGTGGGAAATTGGAGAGAGCAGGGTGGTAGGGAAGTGAAGAAGTGTCTGATTTTTTGCAAGGATTAATGAACACTTTGGTTACCGGTCTTCCAATCACAGGCTTAAGGTCTGCGTCTCGTCATAGCACTCGGACCAATAATTGAGCTTCAAATATGCATGTGCAGGCAAATGCGTGGACGGTGTCTGCAAATTGCTGACCTCGAAACAAGATCGACATATCGATTTTTCTTTTGGACGGCCAATTGTAGTTCTACAATCAAGTTTGAGAGTTCATGGTTAAATAAAAACACAGTACTATTCCACAGCCATAAGGCTGTGGAATAGTACTGTGTTTTTATTTAACCATGAATATCTCATCGTTCCAAGAAGTAACGCCTAAATCTGTTGATTTTATTCAAGTTTGAGAGGTTTTTAAGGTTTCATGATGAATTTCACGGGTTTTTTCAGGTTTTTTCACGGTAGAAGAAATTCACGGCTTATTCACGGTTTTAAGGTTTTCACGGTTGAGTGGGAACCCTGTCTACTGAGCAACATGCTCTATATTCACAAAAAAATAATAACATTCAACACGGAAGATTGATAAACAGTGGCTTAGTGTATCTCCTTCACTCACTCAGTGGTTCAAACCAAAGGTTGGTTTAGATAGGTGAGGCTAGAGCTCACCCCCGAGTTATCACAACCACAGGAATGTGAAAATTACAAATTCAGGGTAGGAGGGACAGTTGCTTTCCCTGGGCCACTTCACTCTTGAGAGATTTCTTTTGGGGTGTCCAAATGCTTCACCTGGGATTTGAATCTGAGACTCTTTTATCAGAACCTAAGTACTCTACCCACAAGGCTACTACACTTCTGCAGTTACTCTGACCCCCATTAATATTCCTTTTTTCTAACCAAATAATGTTTTGGCCAGTTTGCCCTGGAATTCCTACAGCCCATGGTCTGTCATCACATTTTCCAGGGATCAGACCAACAGAACTTTACACACGACCATATGGTGAGAGATAAAAACCCACAACCCGAGAATTAGCAAGCAAGGACTCGAACCATGCCACCAGTGGTGTAGGCAATTCAACATCTCACACGACCAAAACATATTATCACGTAAATCCCTTAATTATTTCTTTGTGCCAACTGATGAATTTGGATATTGGGAGAAATTATCACACAACAGCGTCAGTGTATTGCTAATTATATGTGAAGTGCCTGGTGGCATTTACACTACAACATCATTGAGAAAGGTGCATTTTGTGAAAGGAGACAGAGAAGAAGGTTAACGTAACTATCAGAGAAGCCAATCACAGAAAACCAGCTCACACAATGACTAAATAGAGAAAAATGCATTATTAAAATGATGAACACAGTAAATGATACACATATTTACCTTCTATCATCTACAACATTCCTGCCATCACCATCTTCCCACCAGATGATGGAATCAGTAGGTGCCACTTTACAAATCATGGTCACATTCTCACATTCAGAGTAATCACTTCTCTCCAAAGGAATTTTTGTGATTTCCACCGTTGGTTGGTCTGAAAAATGACAATTCTGAATTAGTCTCTGAATTATATGGGTATATCATACAAATTGCATGTACCACCCAAAGAATTAAATTTTGATTGAGCCACTCAAACGATCGATCATCCATTAGTTACGTCCCCGCTTTGGTCAAAAATTTGAAACATGACCGTTTACGGTTAGAACTAGGGTAACTTTTGACAGTGACATAAGTGCACTTTTAGAATACAACGATGAATATTCCCACACCCAAAACATTAATGTATTCCAACACTAACATAATACAAGACATTCAACGTGTAAAATAAGCATAAGTGACGCATAAATCATTGAGATTTCCAGACCTCAAATCCCAAATTGACACCATGAGGGATTTTGATAAGAAAGCTGACCATTGCCACCATTAGCCATGAACTGAACTGTCAATCATCACAGCTAATCGGAACCTCAACTGCGTCAATATATTATAAACAGTAAACGTTTGAGAGTAACAATTGATACTCCATATTTTAACTGAACTTTCATCTTAAGATGATTCCATGAGGCCATCTCAAGATTTTAGCAACTAACTGGAAATACACATTTTGTATTATACAACTTAAACAATACTATCCGATATAATTTCGCAGGTCAGTGAGATACTCATGCATGAAATCTTGCAAACTTGATTAGACAATGATGACTTCAAGATAAATATATGTGATTCATAAGAGGAATAATTCGCCAAGGCAAAAATAATTCATTAAAATACACATTAACTATGGAATTATTCCAAAACATAAGAATTTTAAGACAAAATATAAGACAAGTATTCAAACAGCCCTATCAACAGCCATGTTAGTGTATCGTGTTTACATCGAAAAAAGTAAACAACAAACTCCATCGAAAATCCATTGGAAAGGATATAACAAGTAATACGTGCCAGCTGGAACTGACCTGCAGTAACATATATCTGAAGCACGAAACATGACAGAAAGATGACAACAAACATTCTGCTCGGCATCTGGGCTTGGCTTCCCATCATGGCGACCCACCGGTAGCTACGGTGTATATAATTTTATTTGAAGCCTATAGGACGTTATGCCGTCATGACATATAGGTTAAATCCCACGACGAAATATGATGCTTCTGGAGTCATACTATAGGAAACGTTAATACAGCAAGAGGTTGTTTTCTAGATCTTTAACTACGCTGTCCCATGGACTGTCCACTGTCAATCGTCTGAAGCGAGTTGGTTAGAAAATTGAAATGTTTTCGATTGGATGATAGGTTCGCGACAGAGTCGATACTAGTAGTCAAATCGATATGATAGTTGTCGATAGTTACTATCGACAGCCATCATATCGATTCAAGATTCAAGAAGAAAATGAAAGATTATACACTCACATCAGTGTAATCGACAGTGCTGCTACTGCTAATCAACGAAATTTCTGGCGCCCAATCAAAATTAAAATCCTCAAGGCAGTATCATAGTGGGCTGGAGCTATGCTTCAGCATACTACGATATTGACGTTTATAGCATATGTGAATTCAGGGAAGGCTTTTGACTGCATGAAGTGCCTGGTGGCATTTACACTACAACATAGAGAAAGGTGTATTTTGTGAAAGAGGGAGCAATTTGGAATTCAATACTTGTAATTCTGAACAAAATTAGACTACTTGATCATTTCCATCCCCGTCGACTCCTTTCTCTCTCAAGTGCACTTTCCACTTCCCTGATGACTATTCTGCTCGTTTTAGAGGTCAATAGGTTCTGAAGATACTCTTCCTGGGAAGCTGGATAACATGTGGTGAAAATGAAAGATGAAAGAAAGAAATGGTAATTTTGAAATAGCTGAGGCGGAGGGCATTCTGCAAAAAGAAGAAAAGCAAAAGCTGGGAGATACAACTTTATCATCATCACTTGTCAACAGTCCTCAGATTGGTTTGACGCACTCCACTCAATCGTCCTATCAGCCTTTTCACACCTACGTGTTTCTCCTCTTTCACACCTTTCTTTGCCTGTTCCATATATTTTGTTATAAGTATGAAAAAAATATCGGAACTATTGTACAGATCTGTACTCGAGTATGCTTCTCTATGGCATTGAGGGATGAAAAAACAGCAGCAGAGATTCTAGGGTATGAGGAAGCACCTAAGCTAGCTAAGGTGCCATGAAATAATGCATGTAGATCAAATGCATTGAGAGTAAAAAGTGCGAGGAAGTCCAAAGATAGGATGAAAAGAGATATTTTCTGAAAACCTAGTGAAGGAGGCAGGATAGCTTAATTGAAAGCATCAAGAGAACCATATGATGGTAATAATTTAATGGCAAGAGAACAGGCATTACTGCAAAGGAATCACTCAGGAGTCACCACGGTTTTCATTTACATTTTTACACATCAACTCATTAAGGTAGTAAATGGAAACTTTTGAAAATAATTCTTGTTTTTCAGCATATGTAAAATCAAATATCTTTATCTGGAAATCACATTAATCATGGTGCGATGGGTCACTATCAATCGTGGACCTTTACAACGCTTATAACTTTATCCGATAAATGTTGATATTATTTGATTGGGGCGCGTCGCTCCCGCGCCGAATTTGTGGTGATGCTGGCGCCATCAGCCGCCTCATTTTTCATTTAAAAAGAAATTGCGCATCGTGTCTTTCAAAGAAGAAAAAGAAAAGAAAGTACCCATTGTTGCAGCGTGGGAACATCTCAGGTGGGAACTGTTCTGTAAACAGCTGCAAAAATATACAAAAACAACAATTGCACCGATGCGTTGCCACTATGAAGTATTGGGAGTGCCACGGGATGCCGACTTACAAGTACTTAGGGCTGCGTATAAAAAGTGCGCCTTGAAATGGCATCCAGGTAATAAATCTACTCTAGAGCCTAAGCAGTATCTACATTGTAATAATTTCATGCGTTCTGTTTCGTATCTTACGTGATGAATACTTTTCTTGTACGATTGTATTTTAATTCACGTTATGTTCATTCTGTAAATACTGTTCCTTTGTCTCTTAAGATAAGAACTTGGATAATGTAGAAAAGGCAAAGGAGGAATTCCAAGTGGTGCAACAGGCTTTTGAAGTACTCAGCGACCCTCATGAGCGTGCTTGGTACGACACACATCGTGAGGCTATTCTCAAAGGAGGTAAGGAACAGTAGGCTTGTAAAGTTTTTGTGTTACTGCCAGCAAAATTTTTGCTTGAAGTTTTAGTCCTTGATTTTTGCTGTCATTTTGCCTAAAAAATTTAGCCTTTTTGCAATATCCTTTCACGACTTTCTACCCTACCATTATATTTATGAGGTATTATTTGATGGGGAGCCTTGTATAAATTGTCATGATTAGGGGTAACTTGGCGAAACTTGACAGTTAGATGAAGTTAGTTTCCTTGTGTATTGTTGAGCTATTTTTGGCAGCTGAACTTGCCCATTACCAAATGCGGTTGCATCTCCATTCAAACTTATTTGCCAATCAGGAAAGCTTGTCGTCATGAATCGAGGTTGCTTCTTGGCTAAAATTTTCACCTTTTTTTCTATGTGTGATCTGATGGCATGAATGATGCGTTCAACTTTGCTGTTTAAGACTAGAGTCCGAAAGAAGCAGTTCATATACTTCATTATACTTCGCTATTTTTGATTAGGATTGCATTGTGCGTATTAATCAAATCTTGATAATTTCCTTCCCTAATCAATAAAGAGTAATGCCCTATCGTCATTGATAGCCAGGAATATGCTGTGACAACCGGATATTTATAGTTTAATGTATTGATCTCTGACATTATCCAGGAAAATTGGAATTAATATTAAAGTTCCTTTCGTGTTAAATTTTATTACCCAGTGTTTCCCTCTCTTACCATTTTTCTCTGTTAAAATTAATTAAATTAAAAAGAAGGACTTTGTGCTTTCTCATTATATTTATTCACGACCATGGTTTCAATGTTAGATGTCATCATCAGGTGAACTCTATAGAGGTCCATCACATCCTTTTAGAGTTCACCTGATGATGACGTCTAACGTTGAATCCATGGTTGTGAATAAATATTAATGTGAAAGCACAAAGTCCTTCTTTTTAATTTAATTAATAATCGCTTTCATCAAGTTATGCCTCAAACAATCAATTCTGTTAAAATTACTTTCCCTCTTTAGTGGTACTGGACCATGTTACTAATTTCTTAATTTGATAGCGTGTTGTTTTACTTTTTTGGACGGATATTTGAATGTTCTGCATAGATATTTATGTATAGCCTTATAAATGATATCTGAAGTGTTTTGGACCTAAATATCAGTACTTAACAGCCATCTGTCTTTTATTTATAGGGTTAGGAAAGGACTACAAGGATGATAGCATTAATCTTTTCCCGTATTACTCCTCATCTTGTTATCAAGGATATGGAGATGATGACAAGGGATTTTATGCTGTGTACAGGTAAATATGTTCCCTACCACTCCACATTTCTTATGCCGGTGTCCCACGGTCAAATTTACATCAAAATATTTGCATCAAAATTTTTGTCCAAATATTTTGATGCAACTGGCCGGTGTCCCACGATGCATCTCATTTTGATAAAAAACAAACGAAAGATGATATTTATGTAAACAAATTTGGAAACTTGTGGAGGTGAGGGATTCTGTCTTTTTTTAGCAGGCGAAATTGTCTGAACAGGCCTCTTGAACATTAAAGATGCGGAAAAAAGAAAACAGAAGGAATGCTGAACTTGGCCTTGGCTGGAAGGGGGTATGAAAGCGTTGGGATAAGCATGATAAACATGTTGGAGAAGGAGTTGGTCGCCGATGTTCCCGTTTATTATCGATAGATAATAATTGACGATAAGTGAGGATATTTTCATGTCCCTTATCAGCAAGGTTGATGGCAGAATAAAACGCCAGGATACAAATGTGAGGCAGTTTATTCCCGCGAGGAAAATGTTATTAATAAATGATGGACATTGTGGTTGAGGAGATGTTATGAATAGTGCTGTAAGCGTGCATTTAAATCACATTTTTCTCTCCTAATCTAGCAGTTGCTAAAATAAGGTCCTTATCATAGTAATAGAAACGGGCAGCTGTAGTGTTTCACAGGTATAATCGTCAGTTCATATTAGTCATTTCTCCAGCTGCTCGCTCTCATTGTATGCCCTCCACAAAGCTAGCTTGTAAAATTCGGCCTCGATACCTTAAGTAAATATTTTATTCTTTCCAAAACATCCGTCCTTGTATTGCGATTCTAAAGATCGCTTCCTTCTTACTAAAGATCAACTAATTATTACGGATTTCCTAGTTGAGAGCTTCTATCGCCTATCATGAAGACCAATTTTTGCTCATATTTACTTTTAGGACCACACCAGGCGATGAAATAGACGATCACTAACGTATATATACATTTGAAATAATGTTTTGTGAATTCACTTCGTGGTATGGTGATGTTATAAATTGAAAACTAAACCTTTTAGTATTGCATACAGTACTAATGAAAAAACTCAACCAATTTCGACCTTTTCAGATCCTTATCTAGAGGTTTACAATTAGGATAACGACCTGAAAAGGTGGAAACTGGTTGGGTTTTTAATGCATACTGTGTGGATAACAACAAAGTTTATTTTTGTGTCCATAATATACATAATTATTAATTAAAATACTCATGCAGACGATAAATAAGTTTAACCTATTTGGCTTGTGTGTCAGCGCTTGGCGATGCTTTTTTGTCAAAGGCCCTGTGATTGGTTGGTTTCATCCAATTGGATGAAAATTTAGAACCTGTCCTATCCATTTGTACAAATCGGTGATTTGTACAAACGATAGGACCAAAAGCCAGTTGGATGAAATTTTGACCGTGGGACAGGGTGTGGGTCAGTTGCATCAAATTTTGATGCAAATATTTTGATGCAAATTTGACGGTGGGACATCAGCTTTACTCTTCTCTTTTCATTTCTACATGTTGTCAGAAGTTTTTGGATATTCCTTTTTATGAGTAGGTGGCACTGCTTTTTACTACCGTATATCTTCGAATATAGTCCCCCCCCGAATATAGTCCAGTTTTGGGAAAAATTTTAAAATGTAAAGGAAGGCAATTTTTCTGTGGTTAGCAAGTTAAGATTCTAGATTCGATAAAAACTATTATTTTCTGTGAAGATTAAGAACAAATCTGTTCACATATTTTCCATCACAACAAAATAACTATACCTAAAACATGTTGTGATCCATTGCATGTATCAGTAATTTATAGTTCCTTAACCAGATGTAATGAAGAAATGAGAAATTTTTTTAAGTATCCAAGGCTATTGTATTTTTTAAACCTTCACAAATTATTAATATTTTTGATTTCCAAATGACTACAGACAATGTCAATATATAAGCTTTTACTTAAAGCCCATAAACAGTATTGCATTTGGCCCTGAAACTTCCTTAGATCCAGTGTAACACACCCATCAAGTCATCACAAATCCAAGTGACCTGAAGAATTTAGGAAATCTAAATAAAATTGTGTTAAATAAATTATAAATATTATAAAAATATTGCTATCAAATGCCTGCTACGCAAAACAATTAAACTACAGGACTTACAAATATCAAAGTAATAAAATTAAGAAATAAACTTTTTCCAACAAACATTAAAACTGAAAAAAAATTATATCAATTTTCAATGCCTCGTCGCGAATCATTGCATAAGTTACACAAAGAGCTTCTGCTCTGCATTTGCGCACAAATTCGACGATATTTTCCTCTAATTCTTTGAATCTGCCGCATCGAGACCCCCGAAATGACTTCCGCGATGTATTAGCGCTTTGCTAGCGCTGTAAATACTATGATTTACGGCGTATTCTGCAACGGCTATTTTTAAATTGGCATCGAAACTCCGTCTTTGAAGGCCTCTAATCTGCGGCAGGATTGATCCTCATCTTTCTACTTGATCCATCACCTCACTGTTGAACGTAAAATAATTTTTAATAAAGAAAATATCGCGGAAATAATTGCGAAACGTTATGCGACGTAATTTATCGATCCTATTTACCCTGACGAATTGAAGATATTCCTCAATAAATTGATTACACTTTCGATGCTGAGTCGCTGTATTTCGATCAAATGCAGTAATGCCGGCGCTTCTGGTTTAAAGTCGTTGATTATTGCGCCTTTTCAGAAACAAATGCATCACCTATTGCGCATTCTTGTTCTGTGAAGGCGGTAAAGGCAGTGGTTGTAAACACGAACCGCACGGACGTATAGTAGCTACGGACGCAATGAAATGCTAAATCGTCATGAAAGGTTCACTTTATCTGTTTATTTTTCGCAATTATTTAAATCGTGTAGTTATTAAATGAGCGACGGGTACATATACTATTGATTCAATTCTAGTGTTCGATTAATGTAATGATAGTGTGTGTTTAGTTTTCATTTTAATTATTTACTGTTTTGCGTCATTAAGTGATCAGTGTCGATTGAATTATTCTAACAATACTTTTCCAAGAAAAATTAGCGGCTACCCGATGGATTCCGTGAAAACGCATATTCGATATGCTATTTGAATCGGAATAATCGTATCTGTACAACATTTGTGGTAAAAATTGTCTTAATTTCCGGTAAAACGTGGCAGTATTTACTAATATCTCCGATTATAATCCTCATAAATATACTCAAATAGAAAGACTACGAGAACATTAGCCATTATGCCGTTATTTATTACTTTATGGTCACCTTTAGTATGCTAAATTGGATTACACTCGATTATAGTCCCCCCCCTTACTTTTCCGCAGCCATTTTTGGAAAAAAAGGGGGGACTATATTCGGAGATATACGGTATTTGCATTCCAAAAGGTGTTATTTTTATGTTGTAATATTTTCTGCTAGCGCTACCTAGCAAAATGGGTGTGTAAAATGTCACTATTGTGTTCAAGTCCTCATATGAGATGTGCATTCTTTCTTTTTTATGTAATCCAGGGAAGTGTTTCATCAAATATATGCTGAGGATGTGGATTTTGATCCTGAGGAAAAACCGGATGAATCCGTCCCAACATTTGGAAAATCAGATAGCTCCTATGAAGAGGTAACATTTAATACTAATACTAGATTTTTCAAGTGCTTAATTCTTGATCAATAGGTTGTGAGTGCTCATTACTGAAGCTATAGACAACTGATGAAGTTTAGCCTAATCACACAAGTGTGGCTACCTGCTTGCTATTCGTGCAAAGGCTGGGTAAAAAAAGAAAGAAAATATTTACTGTTTCATTCTATTGGACTTCTTCACGCATAAAAAGTGCGGGGAAAGTATAGTGGTATGGATAATGGAAACAAATTGAATTTATTTGTTAAAAGTCAATGCAGGTAATTTCGGCTTTAAAAAATACTGGAACACTCACATTTAAATTCTTGGTGAGAATGGATCATGTAGGTACCCCTGTCCAACTTTGAAGAGCTTGCTCCCTTATATGTATTGTAGCATTACATATTTATAATTGGAGCTGAATCATTATGAAAAACCTCATGCCAGTATAGGTATGTACTTTCAATTTTCATGAGTCAAATAAATTATTGTAATAGAGGGGAAATTAAGTTTAATTTGAAAAGATCTTCGCGCATCATCATGAACCACTGTTGTTCTTAGTGCTATGGTACACTACCTGTCTACCTAGCCTATGTAAAAAATTCATTTGAATTTCTTCTTATAACTTTCAAACACTTGTATGACATTTTTCTTCCTCTTGTTAAGTGTATCAATAATATTTTAGGATGTAATGTCTATGGACAAAGGTAGCCAAGTGTTACACTATTATTGAACCAGGCTTTACTCATAAGGCAGCTGAATACCATTGATAAGAAAATCTGCAAACATAAACAATGAATGTCATAAATGAAAGGGATCTTGGGAATTCCAATTGTAAAATTGTATGTACTAAACAACGTGTAGTGAAGAAAATTTTTCTGCTCAATTCTCAAGATCTATCTCATTTATGATGGATTGGTTCCACCATATCTTGCCTTAAACAACCAGTTTAATTCGAATGAAAAATGAAAACACCCAAATTGATTGAATTGTAATTGATATGGTGGAATTATGAATAGAATTGTAATTGACTGTGATGATAAGGTTCAGGCATGGCTTCCATCTTTATGTAGTGGATTTTCTGCTTAACACATTCAATGTGGGCCCGATTTCCATTAAAGTCCTCAAAATAGGGTAGTTTCCTTCATCAAAGAAAACAAAAGCCATTGATTTCGATTCGTTACCTACCATTAGTGTATTCATAATATACAAATTATTTGATTTTAGAAATACCAGTTTAAACAAATGGCAAGGGTCAATTTTATCCTCATTTGAAAAAGGCCAGATTGGCGCCCATGCGATGCCATTCCACGTGACGTCACAGGGACCTAGTTTCTGTACGAGCAGATAGGAGTTTTATATCGTCTGAGATTACCAATGCATGCATGAGGCACAGAGCTCAGGGAAACATCTCTTAATAATCACCTATTAAAACTGGCTAAGGTCGGAAAGTTTTCTTCGTTTGATAAGTATTAATAATCCTTATTTAAGCCAAGCGCTACCAGCTAGCATGGTACTCTGCTACCTGCTAGCATCCTGCATCGTATCAGGGCTCAGAGCCTTACCCCAAGGTCACCTCACTTGCGGCAGCGGGAACCAGGATGACGTCACACAGAGTTTTCCCGTCATTCATACTTACCCGGCGCGTTTTCGCGCACTTGAAAATTTTCACTTTTCATTTGATCGCAAAAAATAGATATGGTCATTTAAAAATCTAAAAGCGTGAAATACATAATCCAGTAGGAGATCTTTTGATTTAGGCAATAAAAAAATAATAGGAAACCATCCTATTGGCCATTAAAATAAGAAAGAAAAGTAGAGGGAGGTTTCCACGCCATAACTTCCATTCAAATACTGCTATTTACAAATGGCGCACACGGTTTGAAAGAGGGAAGCTTGCTCAATGCCATACACTGAATCAGAAGACTCAGTAGCAGATATTAGTGACGTACGAAGGCGGTGAAAGGGCTCCCGGCCCGACAGGCAGAGCACGTCAATTGATGTGCTGCGCACTGTATGTGTTAATGAAGCCAATATTGCATTTTGAACTCCTTTGTAATCTCAAGTCCATACACTCTTCTGGGATTCCTGAGCATATGCTGTGGGAGTGGCAGACACAACCTTGTTGGCAGTTTGGCTTGGCATTCAAAGTTTGACTGCTGTGCGAATTTTGGTCTCCAAAACTAGGCTTCACTTTTGCCTTGATTTCCTGCCTGTTGAAGTATGCACAATCTCAGGGAAAAAAATGAACCTTTGGCTAGCAGCAAAAGGCAAAAATACTCTAGATAAGCTTGCTGGAAGTGATTTGAGGGGTTTTCTCTAACTCAAGGCTCAAGTTCTGATAGTTTCGAACTTGCTATCAGAATTGGGTAACAACCGTATGCTGTTACTTGGGGTAGCTTTCGCAGACTGAATATGTACATATATGACTGGGGTGGCCACATGTCTGGGAAATCAGGAAATTCAGGGGAAATGGGTCACTTGTCAGGAAAAATCTAAAGCATCTGGGATTTTCATGCTTTGTCCGAGAAAATCCTCTTGAGATTTTATTTCTCCATCGAAGTGATAAAATAGGTATGTAAGTTTACTTCCGGGATCTTGATTTTGGGATATGTTCTCCTTAATATCCCCTTCCTGAAAGCAAATTGTAAAATTCTTTCTTCATCCACTTCTTAACTGACTCCAACTTCCACAGGGTTTTTCCATCCATCCACCCACCCTCCCTCCATATTGTATTGACCATTTTCTTCAACCTACAACCCCATCCTTGCTAATTCTGAATCCTTTCTCAGCTACTCTTTTGGTGGACTTCCATCCCCATCCTCTCCATTTCTGATGACACACTCTTCTTAACATGCTTTTTTTTTACCCTGCCCTTTCTATTCTTCTCCACTACCTTGGCCCTCCTGTTTCTGTGGTTCTTTCCCCTGTATTGTTATTCTACAGTTATGACTAGAGTCCTTCCACCCCTGGGTTTTTCGGTATCTCTTTAGTTGAATGTTTTCTCACTATCACCCTACTGTACGCCTGTTTCCCACCCCTTCCTCAAACCTATCAAATCCTCCCCCATCCCTTCCTCAAAGGTATAAATGTGATTTTCTTACCTACTGCAATGTCGTGTACCAGGTGATGGCTTTGTAAGTCGAAATGCATCGTCCATATTAAATTACTGTGGAAAAGTGCTGCTAACTTTCATTTCAATTAGTAGAAATTGTAATGAAGCTAGTCAAATTTCTCAGGTCCCGCTCCCATGAGGTAGAGGGTCCACTTTGTAGCCTTGTATTAAGAAATGGTCGAGGGAAGGGAATGATTATAAGGGCATTGTATGTTGGCAGGAGTCAACCTTATCACAAGGTGGTCCCAACATAAGTGTTCATAGACAGAGAAACTAATTAGAGGATATGAATAGTAGAAAATCATACTGGCAATAATGAAGGGATGTATGCCCTGCATAACTATGTAGCTACTGTGCAAATTAGATATGTCCTTTGAGTTGATCTTGGAATTGAGCCACCTAGTTTCAGTCAGATGAAATTTTTGTAGAACATTTGGGACAGTCTCAATCTCGTAGTAGTTTATCATAGGCTGTATTTCAAAGATTCTTTTCCTCAATGTCCTACATTTTGTCACTATCAAAACAACCCCTTCATGGGAGTATTTTAGTGTTATGACAACTATTTCTCATCGTTAATCCTAACCACAATCTGAAAACTGATTTACTGCATTGGAAATTTTGGAATCACAAGCATGCAAAAATGATGGCAAGTCATTTGACTTCTGTATGAAAATTGTTTTTATTTCTTAACTTTTCACTATACCTTCCTCTTACAGCCCTTTCACTGTAGAGAATGTTCAAGAAACCTCTCTCTGAAAGTTGTTCTTGTAACCCTCCAGCAAGTTTTCGAATACAAAAAGTTTGTGGCGAGACTGCTATGATTCCCTCCAAGACGTAGGTTGAGAAAGCTATGTGGTAAAATCAGGGCCTCTAGCTGAGATATCTAGAGTGGTGCCCCCAGTCCAGACTCCTTAGTGGATATGATGGGAATTTTTGTCACAAACATGGATATGGTATTGTGGATGAAGTCTCATCTTGCCCAAGTCTATATAAATCTACTTGGCTGGGAGCCATTCTGGTTATTTCGACGATGCTGCGACAGATTGAAGCAACTCAAATTTGTAATTTTGCTGATTCATCATCCTGATGATTACATACATATTTATTTGGATGAAAATATAGTTAACTGAAAGGTGATGTGTAATATTTCTAATCCTGCCGTGTGAATTGAGGTGTAATATACAAGAATTGCCATGAGAAAAAATTCCCGTGGACTGGGAATCGAACCACAGACCTTTGGCTTCCCAGGACACTGCAGACCCCTACGCTATCCAGATTCTTTAATTCCCATGGCAATCATAGCGAGGCTCATGGTGCTAGGTGTTGTAGAAAAATCATATTTGCATGCTTGTTAGTATAATCATATGTGATGGTTGTTTGCAAGCTTTCTATATTTTAAAAGTGAATATCTGAATATTTAGCTGAAATAATGATTGGATAATGTGTGATTTTTGTAAAAAAATAGTGGCTGGCATTTAAACGTGTACTGTTAGTTGCTTAGTTCATTCTGTCATTTTTGTTACTTTTAAAAGTTATTTAGATTGATGTTAATGCTGAAATTTCAATGAATCATATGCAATTAATTCTCATTTCTTGTATGTTTATTCTTACTTCTAGGTAGTACATCCATTTTATGCATATTGGGAAAACTACTGCACTACGAAGACGTATGTTTGGCTAGATGAATTTGATGTCAGGGAGGCACCAAACAGGCGGGTGATGAGATTAATGGAAAAAGAGAATAAGAAGCTTAGAGAAAAAGCAAAGAAACAGCGCAATGAAGAAATTCGGCAGTTGGTGCGGTTTGTGCGGAAGAGGGACAAAAGGCTAGAGGAACATAGGGTCGGTGAAAGTACTTTAAATTAATGCTATTTACGTAATGGGTGAAAGATTTATTATTGAAGTTACTCATGGAAAGATCCCAGTAACTATTTAACGTTTGGTCACCTCCTGCAAGACTTCTAATATTCTCATGAATGTGATGCATGGTTCTATGTTAGAAAAAGTGCAGAAATTGTGTCTCTTATTCTTCTTTTTAAATTTCTGTTGTAAAAAGAATATTTGATTTGCCACCTATAGAAAAATTTGGCTGAAAAGGCTGCAGAGAATGCTAAGAAAGTGGAGATGAATCGTAGAAGGCAACTAGAAGAGAGGAAACGTGAAATTGCGGAAGCAAAAGAAGCAGATTGGGTGAAAATGCACAACATCGAAAGAGAACTCCAGGTAAGGAAGCATCCATATAATGCATTATTATCTTGTGAGACCCATTTTATGGCTGTATTTTTAGTTTTTATATGGTTTATTCAGATTTTTTTGAGTCTGTCTTAATCATAAATTCTGTGATATACAGTTGAAGTTGAAGAGAATATCAGTATGTACTTCAAAGAACAAGTAATTTAATGAGAAAATAACTATCTCACTACATAATGTATTGTTTATGTGGAACTAATAGCACATCATTTGCAAAATGCATCATAATTCGAGGTCAGCAACCCTAAAGGCCATTTTACACAGGGCACGGAATTGCGCAGGTTAGAACTGCACCAATTTCTAAAATGGTGTGGAATCGTGTGCGAATGAACGAAATTAGAATAGGGGCTAATTTTCCATCTCACGTCCACGTATTCTTGCATGTGTTCTAGCAATTCACCGCTTTACGCGATGCAATTTTGACTGCGCCTTCATACACATGTCAGATTGCGCAATGACGTGCTCAGTGTAAAACGGCCTTAAGATTGAGTAGAATTCTCCATTCTGTTTTTCTATGTATCAGGTAATCTTTTCACGCCTGTATAATTACGTTTACTCTCTCTTCATCACCTGTTTAATGTATTTCATCCCAGGCCTTATTTTCCGTTTTGCCTTCCACTTGTCATTTGATGGTTGCCTTCATCAGGCCAACTTGCCTCAAGGTGTTCATTATTTAGTTTTTTGGCCTTTTCCCAAAGGTTTTCATGAGACTTCCCTCTCTTATTGTTCACTCCATATCCATTTTGTTTTCATGGTTTGGTCAATCCATTTGGTTTTCATCATTTTTCTGTGTCACACTATACATTTGACTCCTGACAGTTTATTTCTTGCTTCATACGTCACGGGTCATTTGTATCCGCAGATTCTTTTTCATCTTTAAGGGTTTTTCCCCCATAATTCCAAATTTATCTTGGCCTCTTTTTTTCTGTTGCATACTTATAGGTATTTTAGTTTTTTTGTGATAATTTTAAGCGTACAAATTGCTATTTGCCGCTCATATATTCTAGAAGGTTCCTCAAATTCTTCTCTGTGTCTGCTACTTTGTGACTTCTATGGTGTTGGCGAATTGCAGTGTGCCTGTTTTTACCTCTTAGTTATTTCTCCTAGAAGTATCCTATTTGATTTCATTGATGATTTGTTTGTTTGTAAACATTGAAAATAACTGGAGGCAGTAGACAATCTTGACTCATTCTTTTCTATTTTCTTGCGTTGTTGCTACTAAGTTCAGATTTAATGTTTGCTACTTGGTTTTTATTTAAACCATTTAATTTGTTGGTTATTAGAGAGCGCTCTAATGTCTTTCGTAACCCAAAGCATTGAATTCTATTCCATCAAAAGTCTTCTCCAAGTCTGCAAGTAAAATTTATGTCAGTTTTTCTTCTCTATTCTCTTCTCTGTGAACAACCTGAGGGCCATTATTGCTTCTCATTTATCCTAGCTACATATTTTAATGAATCTGAATTGGTTTTTATCCCAAAATTCCTCTGCTTTAAGTTCTATTCTACTGTAGTTGATAAAAGTCATCATAAAAATCTTCTATGCAACTGCCATCATACTTGGGGTATATTTTGTATTTCTTTTATTTGTATGTACTTTCTGCTCTGTTATGATAGATTATTGAAATTCAAATGTATTCTCTGTGTGCTTTTTGATTGTTTTTGTTTCAGTTCATTATTTCTTGGCCATCACTAATTTTTGCTCTTTTAATTCCAGGAAATAGAAAGTCACTTAGCAGATGAATTTGGTGACCATACCACAGAAGAAGATATTGACGAGGAAGATGGTAATTCCAGTGCATCTAATCACCTGTATTGTGTGGCCTGTAACAAAATGTTCAAGAATGAAAACTCGTAAGTGGTATTTTATGTTTATGCTATTCTAGGAATTTTCTGAGCAAATAAAGTGAATTTTTAATTAAAGATTGGTGACTACTAGCTGCAATACCAAATGGTGCATCTCAATGCTTGAAAGCAACTTGGACTCCTTACAAATATAATAATTTTCTGACATTCACTGTGGAAAATGTCAATCTGCATTCATTGTCTACACTCTTGATTTTATTATTGTCTTTTATTCCATCTCAGAATTCTACGGGAACATTTCCCTTCTCGTGAAGCTAGCATGTCTTAATTTCTTCACCAAACGTGTCATCAGCCCAGATGGTTGAAAACAATACACTCCAACATTATCACCTACAGTGGCAATAGGAAATGTAAAAATAAACAGTATGCAAGATTGGGTGCAATTGAGTATCCATCTCTTAGAAAAAGGAAGAAAATTTAACTCACCAGCAGAGCATTAGATTCATTTTTCAAGTCTGTTTGAAAATTTCTGTACACATAAAGGTTTTCTCCTCTTGGAGGGCATATGGCTTGGGCATTAGTGAATTTTTTTAATCTTGGAAATCAGGGGAGGTTATTATTTGATTCATGAAATATATATGCTATTAATAATGACTTTCCGGTAAACGTATACCTTGATGCATATTTGACACTTTTAGAAATAACCACGGAGAATCAAGGTGTATACTTTCACAAAGTCTAGATGATGGTTTAATCGGCCTCAAATGGTGTAATTCCCAGATATCAGGAATGACAGAATTCATTCATCCATTACTGATTTCACAGAGTCATTGCATACCCACAAATCATGCATTCTTCGTAATTGCCATGAATGCAGAAATGGATTTGTTCTTTGCACCTAAATGTAGCATTAAAAAAAATATAGCAGCCTTAGAAGATGGTGAAAGCGATGCTTAAGTGTGATGAAAAATATGATGTATTGTTACTGCAATCAAGTATTAAATATTGGGAAGAAATGCTTGAGTGTTTGACTTTTTTTGTGATTTAGTTACAAAAAGTCATGTGCTCTTTTTCAAAATAGCAAAATACTCACTAATTTATTTAGGAGCGATGTTAAAAAAATAATTATAAATATGTTCGGATTGAGGTTATTTTCTCTGGGAAAATTCACATGGCTTGACTAAATTTTAACTTTATCATGTTTGACTTCTGTTCCTCCCATTGTAGAAATGAATGGAATCAAGTTTGTGCGAAATTTTATCTAGATATCAAATGTGCGACTAATTTTTCTGTGACTCTTGTACCCAAAAAATACTGTATGATAAGGAACTGCACTAATATTGTAAGAATTCAAATACAAGTGATTTCCTGGTCAGAAATTTTGGAGAGAAACCTTAGATTTTATGATCAGCATCCAAAAATAGGTGCCTAAAATCTTATCTCCAGTGCAACCTCACGGCTAGGTCCTTTTTTTGTTTAGCCCTTGCTTCTTGAGCTAAGGCTTAGTTCTTACATTTATTGTTTTATTTTTCAGTATGCTTATTTTTCTTTTTTCAGATTCGCGAACCATGAAAGTTCCAAGAAGCATAAAGAAAATGTGGCTGCTCTTAATCTAACTGTTGATTGTGATATAAAGGATGATGATCTAAATGGTCTGGAGGAGGAAGATGAGATTTTGAATTCAGAAGAGGAGGAAAAACCTAGCAAAATAGAAGAGGGTAAGCTAGAGAAAAGTTGTTGCTACTATGGGTCATTCCAACTCAATACAGCCAATGTTTTTGTCTCAGGGTCTCTGATTTTGATGAAAAAGCAAAATACATCTTGACCATTTTGCAAAAATATACCATAGGAAAAAAGTTAGCCTCCGATCAAGTCAAAGGGGATCATATTTATACAGAGAAAAATGAGCACTTTATTATGTACCATGGGATCACTCCTAATGATGTTTTAATTATATATTTTTAAATAATATCTCACCTGTACAAGAAAAAAATTATATGTTAACTAGTTATTGTTACTGGAGGGAAATAAAAAATTAAATCATTCTAGCTGATTGTCTCTCCTGAAGATTCTGTGTGACTTTCATGTATGGCTCTTAAAGATCACATTGTTAATAATATATATAGCAAATGTAGGCAACATTGATAGTTTATAATTGAAGCCAAAGGTCATAATACCGTATAAGCTTGTGTAAGAGGCGCACACGTGTAAGAGGCGCACCCCTATTTTGAGGATCGAAGCTATAAAGAAAAAAAATTTTGCGACATTTTTTTTATCCTATCGTGCGGTGTTGCCTGGAATTTCGACAGTTATCGAAATGTCCTCTTTCAGTACTATTTGAAAGAGGAAATTTTGATAACTGCGGCGGCATAAGAGGGAGTAGAAAGAGTTCCGATCCTCTCTTTGCATACGCCATCGCTCTACGTTGCTTGTCCCACTCACGAACAATTTTGTTTAAAAGCTCTCGCAGGAGTATTGCAATAGAATTGCAGCCGTGGAAAATTTTGAGGCAAAACACGACAGGCAAATGGCATGAGCTTTCCCAAGAGATTGAACAACAATCAGGGCAATCTCAGCGCCGTAGGATAATAACCACGTCGTAGATTTAAGGCCCCTTACACACGCACCGATTTTGGACGGCCGGTAAAATATCGGCCGTCCACATTCCAATAGTGAACAATGGGAGAGCATTGGAGCTTGCACACGTACCGACCACACGCCGGCACCGGCAAAATGCCGGTTAGCTGCCTGCTATTGTCACTGTGGATCGCCGACGCCGGCTCAAAAACTTAGCAACGTATCATTTGACCGGTAAAAATCCTGCGTGTGTGCAAGCATCGCTTCGCCGGTAAAATATCGGCCAATATTTTACCGGCCGTCCAAAATCGGTGTGTGTGCAAGGGGCCTAACGGAACTGCACTCGGCTCTCCATCAGCTAATGCCTCTGCCGTTTTTTCCTTTCCGAGACCACAGGAAAATATTTTCGGTCTACCAGGTTCAATTCCCCGAGTTTCAGGAGGTCAAATGCTACGTGAGTCACCTTCTGAGCTAGAGGATATCTCGATATCTTTCAGCAATTGTATGACACGCACGAGGTTCTAAAAAGAATTAGACCTAACGCGACGTATATCTTACAGCATTTAAGTTTTTTGAGCTCTAATTGATTGACACAAAGATTTATAGCTAAAATAAGGCTACTAATATTCAACATAGTCGAAACAGCACAATTTCGGAAGAAACAAGCGTAGCATAAGCGCATTCAAACAAGACGAGACGGACTGGAAACTCAGGCAACGCAAACTGCGTATATCACATTGCTGTGCCTTCGCCCCTTCGCTTTAAGGCAACGACGTCACATGCAAGATCGGACGTGTTCTTCCCTTGCTCCTTCGCTCGTAGCTTTAAATACGGAGGGGAGGGAGCCCTCTTCCCCTCGACCTCTCCTTCAGCGCTCTTCACTTATAAGCATTTCCGATTTCTTCTAACCACCATTAAGTCCAAAAATGAGCACACTCGTTCGAATTTTTTCAACCGCAGGTTGTGACACCAATATTACTATATGCAGTATAAATGCCGCGGGATGCCCACTCGTGGCAATAAATTTAGCGCGCGCTCCGGAGCGAATCACCCCGCGCGATCTTTTCAATGTTCACCTCTGGAGTACCGACGTGACGGCGCGATGCTTGCAAGAAATTCAAACAGGAGCATTTTAAAAATACGTCACTAAGGGAGAAACTCCCCTGCCTGCCGCTTGATTTTGACCCAGGGTTTCAGATGACTGACTCACGCTGAAAACCAAGGCCACTCAGTTCCCCTTGAACTTGCAACCGGTGAAGGGGAGGGGGGGAAGATAAGAAGTTTGTGTAAGAGGCGCACCCCTATTTTCGGCTGCAATATCTGGGAAAAAAGGTGCGCCTCTTACACGCGCTTATACGGAACTATGTATGGAGGAGTTATATCATTCAGTTGCTTCTGTTATAAGGCTACGGTATGCATTTCTAACGGAGGAGCTGGAATGCTGCATAGGAGAAAAATTAATTTTAATTTTTATTTTTTTTTAACTTCTAAATATCGAAGAAAATCATTCATGACTTACATCTAAATTTTATTTTTTTAATACGTCTAGGTGATAAAGTACAAGTTTGGGCCAGTTCTGAGGTGGAATATTTCAGGAAAGTCAATTAGAATTTTTTAAAACATTTAAATAAAAAATAATAAGCAATGGTATTTAATTAATTATTTACACATTAAATGCCTTAATTGAAGTGGAATGGCCCATATGTAAATCAAGGAAGATATGTATGTTCATGCAGGTTAGCTCTTGAATTTGTTTTCTTTACAGTCAAAATAACTGTAGCAATAATTGACCTTTACTTAAAAACATCTCGAGCTTGTCATTACCACCTTTTTCATTGCTTTTATCATAACATCCCCTACTGTATGCCAATGATGAGGTTCACAGGGCAGTATTTAGATGAATTTTTGAAATATCTTCAATTTATCATGAAAAAATTTGTTGGAGATTTCTATCTCTTTCCACAGATTTTCCAGTTTGGACATTTAGATTCCACTTTCCTTCTTTTTTTGCAGTAAAATCGAGCTCTAAGAAGAAAAAAAGCAAAAAAGTTCTTAAACCTATAGATGATTCTCTGAGTAATGGCTGCAGCCCTCATTTGGATCTAGATTCAAGCGAGGGTGAATCCTTTAAAAAGTCAGCAGAGCAATCCAAGAAGAAGAGCAGGAGGAGGGTAAGAGATGCATTATATGTATTTCTTTCAGCTTTTTAGGTGTAAAATGTTAGGGGCTTCAATCATGTGTACAACATTGTGCTAACCCTTTTCCTGCCAGCCCATTTCTGGTGGGATGTACGAAGACTGCCAAGGCTATTTTCTGGAATTAGCAACATTTCGCATTAAATAGTTTTACAGCTACTTAATTTTATTCAATATGTCTCGATTTTTTTCCCAGTTCTTAACACATTATGGTCCGCACACGTGTTTTTAAGTGTTTCCGCCGCCAGCGCTTATGTGCCGATCACGCGTTTTTACGTTTTCATGGTTTTAATGCAGTGCAGTCTCCTGCTGACCTCTACGGATTTTTTTGGAACTATTTCGACCTAGTTCTGGTTTGTGCGTCTTCAGGTAGCTTTACTGTTTGTTTTTGTGAAAGTTTTTCTTATTGACGTCTTTTTTATAGACGTTATAATAGTTTGAACATATATTGAGGCCTATGGCATATAATATGACCGGCCCCAATGGCTAGTCTAGTTTAAAGGGTGCCGGACCAAGAGGTGTTAAGATATATTTATATCTTATAACCATAGATAGATTATGGGGGTTTACATAAATTACAGCTGTTGAAAAGGCCACAATCATGAAAAAAAGTGAAATAATTCGGGCCCCTGGCAGTTTTCGCTCAACCAGCATGGGCCGATATATCGGCCCGGTGGCAGTGAAAGGGTTGATTATCTTTTGGTGAAATACTTTATTAAATTAGTTTATATTCCATGAAATAAATACCTATGTACTCTGAAACCGTGTGGAAAATTTTGTTGGTTGTTTGGAAAAGTGGATGAATTTTGGTTTGATATTTGAGTGACCACCTCAGAGATAGGTTGGGAAATGTCATTGAGATTAACAGCTGAATATGTACTTGCCAGCATATAGGTATCTAACCTGTGTTGTAGTTTTAAGCGTCAGAAGCAACAGAGAGAGGGACTGTAATGTAGCTTATACACATGTATCCAGAAATAGTTAATCGAATCTAAGGATCTAATGCGGTATATATGTGAAAGTTGTTAGTGAATGACCAACAGCATTCTAAACAGATCACTTACAAGGGGAGACCACGTACCTTGCTCCGCCTTTTTCAATGCCGTATTTTTTACGGCCTTTGGAATGGTGAGCACATCTCTGAACTAGTAGTGGTTCCATTGAATGGGCCTTAGTTTGGCTGTAATTAATTAATTTTCATGCGGTATTTTTCACAAGCCGTGTATAATTTCAAAATTTTTCACCACTCTGCAGACGGGTCAGGTGGGGTAGTGGCAGCGTACGTGATACCCACCTGGGGGGCCAGGGTCCGGGCCTTCGTCTCGGCAGTTAATTTTGTCGTCTTCATTGTGATCACACGGCGTCGAGTTTTTCGTTAATTTTAATTGCGGCAAGCATAGGCACGAGACAATTTTTTTATCATCGAAACTATCACTGAAACTACTTAAATGTTGAGAAATGGCTAACAAGTTATGTAATTAGTGCTTCCAATAGTTTTAAAATTATCAAAAATATATTTCTGATAGCTATTTAGACATTTGAACTTTTGATAAATATGAAAATGTGGGTAAATTACATACTTATACATGAAATATGTAAGGTATTATTTAAATATGTATTTGATTGTGAAAATGTTAGTATTGATTGGAATAAGTATCATGCCAAAGTGAAGATAGTAATTTTGTGCACAATAATATTTTAGATGTATCATGTGATGAGACATTTAGAAAACTGTGGAATAACATACATCCAAAGCAAATGCTTTAAGAATAATGAATGCGCCAATCAGAGTGAAGAAATGTCTAAAATACTTTAAAATAGAGCAATACATATATGTACAGTGATTGTATTTGGTAATCGTGTGTTAAAGACCTTATCTAGACGATTGCTAAGTAGAGTACTTTAATAATCCTTTTTCAGAGGGAATCCTCTTTCAGAGGGGTTCAAGGAGAACTTTTAAGGAATTTAGGGCTTGCGAAGAAATCCTCGGTAAGACTTAAGTGGATGGTCAAAGTCAACCTAGCTCTTACAAGGTACAGAGGGTATAAGCAATAAGTAGGGACATGCAAAAGTCGCAAATGCGATAACGCGAATCTTAACGCGAATTTCGGGATTTTCCCGCGAAATACGCGATTTCCGGGGTTTTCCCGCGAATACGCGAATTTCGTATTAATTGCGATTTTCTCCAATTCATGGGCGATTTTCACTAACTCAGACGCGATTTTCACCATTTTTTTCTTCTGCTCATGCTCCTCCCACGAAATTATTTTTCGAGACGTACATTTAAGCCGTAATTTTTTCACTGCATTGGCCGCTTTCCGACGCGACGAATTTCCATGGTCCGCCGTTCACGGCACAGCGCCGTGAGATGTCTCGTTTGAAAGTGGCCTGAATTTCACGGAACCGTGCCGTGAACGGCGGCCGGCGAAAAGTCGTCGCGTTTGAAAGTAGCCTCAAGGTAGCACGATGTGTATTTCACGGCATAAACGGTGCACCGCCGGGCCGGATTGAGCCTTGCCTTGCTGACCGTCAACAACGCCGTGCCGTCAACTGCGCGAGTCGACTCGCTTGAAGACATGCATTGAGACCAATGGTTATTTGAAAGCACAGTGCCGTGCCGTTGACGACGGCCGGAGCAAAGCAAAAGTCTGAAAGCGGCAAAAAGTGGCTGTGCGCCGTCTATTCCGTGAAATACACACCGAGCTACATTGTGGCAGCTTTGTGCCAAAACGACTTACCGCCGGCCGCCGTTCCCTGCACAGCGCCGTAAAATTCAGGCCACTTTCCGACAAGATGACTCTCTGGATTTCACGGCGCTGTGGCGGGAACGGCGGCCCGCGGAAATTAGTCGCGTCTGTGAGCGGCCAATGCCGTGAAAAAATTACGGCTTAAATTTACGCATCGAAAAACAATTTCATGCAGAGCAGAAGGAAAAAACGATGAAATTTGCGTCTGAGTTGGTGAAAATCGCCCATGAATTGGAGAAAATTCATGGTTTCCACAAAGAAACACCCTCGAGGAAATAAGGCGACTTGTTTGTCCGGAGGATGTCTAAACCGAATTCACGATGTCTACAAAGTAGCAAAAATGCCATGGGAATCTGATGGTTGACTTAATAAAATTACTGGAGGGTTCAAACTATCCAAATATGTCCTCACATTCTATAAAGAGTTGACCCTTTCGCTACTAATGACGAAAATGTGCGGCAGGATGTTTCTTGACCCGGGAGACGAAAGGCGAAAATTTTCGTCTGAGATTTTCCTACGCAGGCCTAATGCCGAAAATACGTTTCCTTGCTCTCCTCCTTTTATGACATTCGTGGGTTCGCAAAGTCTTAGTTTCGGGACCCAACACAGGCCAACACCATGGACTGGCAAAATCTGTAACTTCCGAAATCCGGAAGCATAAACCTAGACCCTCGTCTCTTATTACCCCTCTTTGTGGCAAGGGACCGCAGTCATACAATTGTTCATTCAGTTAGTTTGCGAAATAAATATATGGTTCTTTCTCAAAAAATATAAACGAAGAATTGAATTCTTTGTCTTATGGCAGCGTTTACAAATTTTTAAACGAAATTCTACCATAAATATTAACTTATATCTCGATTTCAGTATAAAATCAACATGGAAATTGTTAAGGCATTAAATTCGTTAATGCTAACGGTAGAGCTTCATTCAAAATTTTAAAATTCTCAGAATAAATCGAGGAATTCAATTGAAAGTCTGTAATTTACGTGCAAGCAACAATCATCCATGTAGCTATCCACATAAACAAAGCATGAGTTGACAGTGAACCAATGCTGCTGGTAGGGTTGTAAACCACGAAAGGAGGGAGACCAACTACCCTCAGAGTCCAAGATAATGCAAAATGCCCACTAGGAAGGATCAGAAAAGGTTGGTGTAGAGAGTGTTTGATTATCTGCAAGACCTTTCTTAACAGATGTCCAACATAAATGCTCCATACAGAGGGGACAGAAGAGTCTCATGGAGCGCAGTCCCGCATTCATGTTAAGGAGAGTGCTCCACCATTTAGAAAGAGTTAAGGAAGTTAAAAATGAGCCTCGAGAAAATTCATAAAGAGTACTTTTTTTTAGATAAAACCACTTATTACATCTGCAAAACATGAAAACCTCTAAAGCAGCTGCTGTAAAGTCAATACCTATGCAGATGGCTGAAAAAGCATCAACCAAACTTAGTTCTCTTATGGTAGAAGACCTAAGCAGAAAAATAGGTATTTGAAAAGATCTCAGTTTTTGATCCCCAAGAAGTTCCGTCTACAGACACTTAAAAACAAAAAATTCATGGCCTGGAATCAATGGAGACAGAGAAGTTGATGTTGGGGTTGGGAGAATTACAGAAACTACTACTAAAGCAAAATTCCCGCGGTTCAGTGGATGTAATTAAAGCAATCCAGGAGCTCAAATGTCTGAGACATCGTTTGCATCTAAGTGCCTTTAAGCAATTTGGATCCCTTCTGCAAACATGGACTGAGAAAGATTTCTTTCCTGCTATAGCACTGTGTTAACAGATAAGAGAACAAATGTAAAAGATGACAACTTGATCACAATAGCAATATTTCATTTGAAATTACAGACATTTAAAAGTAATTTCTCTCTATGTAAGCTAGATATATGTATATGTGAAGGATGAATATGTAAAATAGGTTAATTCAGTCAATACTTCATGTACATTATTGCTTTAATTATTCCCGATCAATCATATCCTAAATTTAGGGCAATGGGTGGGCCACTGGAAGGATGGCTCTCAATCAACATAAATTACTTTGCCGTTAAAATAACACCGATTTCAGGGCAAAATAACATCGCTTTTGTAGAAAAATAACACCACTTTTGGCTATAAAATAACCCCACCTTTTGCATGTCCCTAGCAATAAGTGATGCTCAAGCTCAGTGGAAATCCTACTCGTGCTGGCTATGGTTACCGAATTTTGAAATTGACTGTACAAATTCCAATACATACTGAAGCCTACTTTGAAGCTTCATGGTATTTCACCTGCCCTTGCTATTTTCTCTCAATGCAAATGGAGGACAATACCTTATTTCAACTGTGAATATAATTTTTTACTTTTTTATTGCAGAACTCCAAGGTGGAATCGGTAGATACTGAGGTAATTGCTCAACAGAATGATGATTCCAAGTGTGAAGAAGCTGAACAGTTTCCCAAACCAATCAGTAGGCCTGAGAAAATGCCTGAGACAAGGAAGAAAAAGGTGCAATCGGATAACCAGAACAAATCTGCAAAAGATAGTTCAAAGGTGAGGGCCTGACATTCCTTAGCTAAACTCACTCATCACTAGTTCTCCTACACCCTGAATACAGAGCAGTATTTGCCTAAAATGCATGAGGGAATGGTAATATTGGGAACGTATTTCAGTTACAGTCTCCGACCCGTCCTTAACATCATGACCAGGGTAAGAATGTCTGTCTAAGGGGTTGAAAACTCGACTTAGGGATGATTGATCTTTTATTTTTCATCGTATCCAGGATCATTTATTGTGTGTGTAGTGATGAGGGATGCATTGAAAATATAATTTCTATTCATTTTGATACTGATTTTCCTAATTCCAATTTCTTCAATTAAAATACAGTGGAACTACATTTAAGCAAGAATGGGCTTATTGCAAGACCCCCACCGTTACAAGAGATAGCCGAGGCACCGTCAATTGACCCTATGATTAGCATGTAAAAAAGTTCATTTTTACGAGGCCCTTTTAGGATTGACATTCGCCATAGCGAGAGTTTCCATTGCCGGAAAACCTTCACCAAGAGTCCCTAATCTTTAATTGCTGGCGATCAGTTTAGGCCGCTATGCACGGTGAATGATCATGCTGAATGATCACGTGATCATTCACAGGATCATGAGAGCAAAATAGAACATGTTCTAATTTTCACTGAATGATCATGCGCACGAAGGTTCATTTGCAAATTGTTCCGTGATACATGGTGAATGATCATGCTCATGACCATGCTGAATGATAATGTGAATGAAATCATTCCCCGTGTATAGCGGCCTTTAGAAATGAAGCTAACATGAAGTGCTCACTTTTAAATTCATGTGGTAAACTGTGGCTCAATAAATAACGTAGTTCATTTTGGGGAAAATATAGGGTCATTAACATTCGTGTGTGCTCTGTATTCAGGGTGCCCCTGAATTGGTATATTTTGAGGAATATGACACATTCATCTGTACTTTGGTGGCTATCTGGAGTTCGGAGAGACTGCGGGCTCCTACACACTTTCTCCTGTCGCTCTTCTGTGATTGGCTGGAAGAGTGGGTGGGTTTCGAGCACACTCAAGGTCAGCCACCGTCAGTTCAGAAAAATGGTATAGATAGCCACCGAAAACGTTAGTCAAGCCCACTTAAGACAGAAAAATGGCAATGGGAAGAAAAGCAAGCATTTTTTCGCGACTTGTTACAAAGGTTTGAAATTACCAAACTCAATATTACCTAGTGACCATTTTCTGGTCCCAGTGACGTTGTGTAATCGAGAGAGTACTGTATGTATATTGTTTCAAATTTTTTATAAGCTTAGAAAAATGTGTCATATTCCTTAAAATATACCAATTCAGGGGCATTTTGTCAAAGTGTATGTCTGCACGGCTCGAAAATACAAATGATCTATGGGAGAATTGTAGTGGAGAAGTTTCATGGTTACAAGTATTTGTTAAAAAAGAATCAGTTTTTCGTATTTGAAGTACTGGACTCTTTATTCCAATATTGGGTCTAGAATAAATTAATTGCATGGACCCATCAATACATACTTACTTGATAGAACTTTGCCCATGGTGTTCAAAAGGTAGTATTGAAATAATAGGAGCCACTTAATAACTTTTAATTTTCTCAAAATGTGAAGGGTTAAAACAGTTAATGTAATAATGCATACGGTTCCTTTCAAAGAAAGTGCTCTGAAAATTTAATTCATTATCAAATAGTCTTAGTGATTACATATTAGATGCACCTGAACAATTGGATTTATTTATGGCCATGAGTGTTTTGACAAGGCCTGATGTAGCCATAGAGTAGTTGATTTCAAGGAAGAATTTTTTGCTTGGTTGCTGCGTCATTTGCTGGAATGCATCCCTCACTCTGAAATGATTATTTTCAATACAAATGTGTGTATTGGTTGAATATTTTCCAGGATCTCAAAAACACTTGTGCTGTGTGCAACAGTTCCTTCACGTCCAAAAATAAACTGTTCAACCACCTTAAATCTACGGGACATTCAGTGTATATTCCAAAGTCATCTTCAACCGAAGAGGAAAAACCTTCTAGGCGTAGGAAGTAAATGAAATTATTCCCATTGTGTTGGGACTTTATATTGCAACGAAGAAGTTGTTGCGGAAGTGGAATAATTTATTGGACCAAGTAGGAGTGTTGCAGTTGCCTCTGTGCTTGTGTCGTCTCAATGGCTGTGAGTTCGTATAGTTAAATAAATATTTGTGAGAAGTGACCAATGAATAATTAGGAAAAAATTTATTCCAAATTAGCATTTTTTTAAATTTAGTAAATCCCAATGTCTTACCTTAAAAAAATTATCTGCTCAACAGTGTATTAATTAATGTTTACACTGTGTGAAGGCGTTCAGTTATTTATTTCTTAACGAGCACTTCTTTGTTACATTGTACAAGAAGTGTTAGATGCAAAATTTCAAGTTATTAAATGGTTTTTTAATTATGTCCATTTTTATTCAAATGAAACCCATTACCTATGAATGTTTGATAGCAACTGTTGACCCATCCACAGCCACGTGCAATCTCTTAAGGCCTGGTTACACGGTACATTGACAGGTACAAGTTGATGTACGTTTGCGTGAATGATTTTGGTGGACCGGAACGGAGCATGTGCGAATGCATGAACCAAATTAGAACAGGTTCTATTTTCCGTACAAGTATTCGCACAAGTTGGGTGGTTACACGGTACATTTTCGTGTTCATTCACGCATTCATACATTTAGACATTAACCCGTACGTGTTAATGTATCGTGTAACCAGGCCTTTAAGAGCTGCAAAAGTAACCTTTAAAACCCTAAGAATCAAGCATGAAAGGCAAACTTGAATCCTAAGAACTCAAAGGAAGAAATACATGGTGAACATCGACCAGGAAAATCTGGAATTATGCGTGAAGGTTTACTCCCTGGAATTAATCATGCTTTTTTGCTCCAACTGGGAATTTCAAAAATTTTATTTCAAATTCATTTCATATAAAATTTTGTCAGTTCAATACCCATTTTCTGGCCTAAAATGCGTTTCTCAACGGGCGTCGAATGGAGACTGACGGGTTGCCTAAATTCCGGGGGAGCATCCACGGATATGAATTAGCAGTCAGTGGAATAGCTCAGAGAAGATGTTGCGTGAAGAAGGATCTACGTATAGCGGAGAATTTATTTTACTATAAATCCCTATATTTTCAACCACTGACTAACAGATTCATACAAATATTTTGGGTGAACGAGACAAAAAGTCATAGAATCAAACCCTCTAAAATTGTCTGAAACTAGAGAAAATTGGCAAAACTCTAAAATTTCTATCTCTTAAAGTGTTGCCAACTGCCTTTATGCCCCTACTTTTTGGGTACCTTTGTGGGTCAAAAATCGATGGTAATGAGGAATTTGAACATCGCGAAGAGGCTTGTTAACGACAGCGAAGTCATTATGGCAGCCATTAGTCCACGCCTTGTAACAGAAAGTGAAGAACTATTTGGTATCTAGGATTCAATTTAAATAGGCTAGATATCACAAAAAAAACAATTCTCAATGAACAAACGGCAGACAAAATTGTAAGAATTGACAGTGACCAGAAGAGGCTGTAACAGCGAGTAAAAGCAGAGAAGTCAAGAAACTATTCATTCGATGCTACACCTACATACTACCCCGCAAGCCGCCTAAAATGCGTGTGGCAGGGGGAGTTAGGATACGAGGCATTTGCACAAAAAAGGAAATGCTCAAACGAAATTACGACTAGCATTTATTTAAGTCCTTTCTGGTTCGCGGGAAAAACGAATTCCAATATCTATCCGTTCGGCAAAACATCTCTCTTAATTTATTGCTTCTGTCGGGCCTAGAAATATAGTGGGGCTCTAGTATTATGTTCTCCGTGTCACTCTCAAAAGATATCCATTCTCATTTGCTCAAGCAATCTAAGCCTATCATGCAGCCTCCCGAGTCTCCAGCGGCTCCCAGCCTAATTCGATTACCATCTGGGTAACGCTCTCTGTGCGACCGTAGCGGTTTTTGACGAATTGCGAAGCCTTCCTTCGTATTTTGTTCAGTTCCCAGATTAAGTCTTTCTGCACTGGATCCCATACGCTCGCTGCATATGAAGGTGCGATCAAACGAGTGCGAAATAGCACCTTTCTTCTACTTTCTCATCCGAAAATCTTCCCACAATACGCTTGACGAATCCTATTTTTTTCAGGGCTATGCCGAAAATGCGTCCCCCACAATAGGTTCGAGGTTATCGTAACTCCTAGGTACTTCACTTCGTATGTTGCCTTTATGTTAATACCATCCACAGCCAGTGGCGCAGCGAGGGGGGATAAAAAACCCCCCAGAACTCAGAGAAATTTTTAAGTTTGATCCATTTTACTTATTTGGATCAGTATTACTCATAGAATAATGTTAGAATTTATCAAATATCCCTTAGAAAGCCGTAAAACTCGCCATTATTCTTAAAAAATTTCTGGAGGAGGGCCCCCGCAACTCCTGCTTACCCTGGTGGGTATGCAATACCCCTACACCCGTAAGTATTAGTTACCTTAAAGCCCCCCTCAATTCCTAGCTGCGCCCCTGTCCACAGAATTAACATGGTTATAGTTGGACGATTTCCTTGAACTTTCGCATTGATTTCTTGGTTATTGAGCGTTGTGCAGCGTAGCTCTCTGTTGCTTCAAGCTCCTTCGATTTATTACCTAACGTAATGGACTTTTTGTACAAGTTGTATAGTTTTCTCGTTTTCCTAGGGTCCTTTCTGACATTCTTGTTGTACCAGCGCGGTTTTTTATTATCACATTTCAGTTTTTGCAGAATATATTCGTCGATACCTTGGCGCAGAATTTCTAAGAAGTGTTTCCATATTACATCTATGCTTTTATCCTCTGTTTTAAAAAATGGTTCTATGGAGCCTCTACCTTTACGGGGGAGAGGTATGGGAGTTGAGAGCGGCTGAAGTGTCATAAGTGGACGCATTCGAAATGTGATGCTACCGAAGAATGATGAAGATAAAATGAATCAACCGAGTAAGTAGTGAGGAAGCGCTAAAACGAGTGGGGTGAGGGAGAAGTTTTCCATAACTACGAAACAACTTCATCAGCCAAAGCATGAGGCATGGCGGTCTCGTGAAGACTTAACGTCGGAGAAGTGAAGAGGAGGAAAGGTAAGGACCACCCCGAATGAATTACATAGGAAAAGTAATTACGAATGTGAAGCCAATCTTCAGATTTATGACTTATGATGATGATGGATGTTGTCTCTATCGGGAAATAATTTTTTTTAATAAGGGGGCGTTCATTAATTACGTGAGGTGTCTTTGGCGATTTTTGGAACCCCCTTGCCCCCTTAGTGAGATATCGTGAGATTTGGTTCGACCCCCTCCCTCTAATATCACGTGATATTGTTTAAAATGTGTATTTTCAGTGTAAATACATCAATGCATGCATGAGCGTACCCATCGAGGGGCAGGAGGGGGCAGCTTTCCCCCCTACAAAATTTGCAAAAATTGCAAATGTCTTTAAGGAAAATAATATTTTTTCAAGCGAATAATTTTAAAAACTAATAGAGCTATTACAGTTTCCTTAAAATTTTGATTTCATTCACATTTTCCATACTTAAATCTTACCTACAACTTGAACAACCATGACTTACCCCCCCATGAGTTTTGTTCCTGGGTAAACCCTTGAATATATGATTCATTGCGTTTTATTTATTAAAAATACAATCGTCATTATTTATATTTAAGATTAGTTAGGACTAATATTTAAGATTACTAAGAAGGCAATTTTACACTGTTTCTTGCGGAAAAAATTACGTGATACTTGCCACCCCACAAATTACGTGATTACCCCACGTGAGATTGGGTGAGAATCGGCGTGACCCCTTCCAACCCTAAACATCTCGCGTAATTAATGGATGCTCCCTAACATTAGCGAAAATTATTTTTGTGATCAAGTAGACGCGATACGACCTCATCAAGTACTGATTTGTAAAGAGAGGAATAATTAAAGCGCTAAATGAAAGCCGCATCTTACGGTCATGTCATTTGCGGATTTAGGGGGGATCAATGGGGTCATGACTCCAGTGGCGCAGCGAGGAGGGGTTTTGGGGGTTAAACCCCCCCCCCCCAGAGCTCAGAGAAATTTTTAAGTTTAATTTATTTTACTTAGCTGGATTGATATTACTAATATAATAGTGTAAGGATTATAAAATATCTCTCAGAAAGCCGTAAAACTCACCATTTTGAACCGTTACGCTTAAAATTCCGCAATTTATTAATGTCGCACCCACCGCTTATCCTGGTGAGTATTCCATACCCCCACACACCCCGGTATTAGTTGCACCCAAATCCCCCCAGCCTTAATTCCCAGCTGCGCCCCTGCATGACTCCATCCCCAATTTTATCAAATTTAAAAAAAATTGTATTAGTTTTATAGTTGTATTAGTTTTCGTGCCCTTAAATGTCTGAAATTGTTCAATTTCATCTGTTTTTAAGAATAAAAATTAAATTTTATTTTCCAAAATGTGTGGAGAACGGGTGTTTTTAAAAAATTTACACCGGAAAACCCTGGGGATATTCCATACTCCCCAACCCAGGTCATGAACCCCTCCCCCAAAGTCGCCCCTGGGTCTTATCCGTCGGACAGAGTGGAATACTTGAAGAATTCTCCATGTAACAGTATAACTCACAGAATAAGGTTAGGACAGCGCGGGAAATATTGGCAATAGTGGGCATTTTTGAAAGATTAGGGAAAAGATTCTTGATTTTATTTTTTGTGAGCCAGTGAAGAAGGTAGAACGCATAAAAAATGATGCTGGTGGGTTTTGGATCTTGGAACGATATTGGATTCTGAGTACTTCTTTCATTTAACCCTTTATAACCCAATGTTGCCTCTAAGCAACATCAAAAATGTTTAAACTTTCAGATCTATTTAGGAGATATTTAGACTACCAATTATTTTGTAGTGTAAATTTTAATGAAGAAATATTTAGCTTCCACGATAATTATAGTTGAGAGTAAAATTTTCAAGTGTACAAAATGAAAAATCTTGAAATTTGATTTCTCCCTGAATCAGCTCTGAGTTAGAGAGGGTTAAAAGGGACTTTGGGTGTCCCGTACGAAGGAGCATTGGCGGATCCGCAGGATAGTGACAGGGGGGAGGCTAGGTGAGGGGCCTAGGGCGTAACGTCCCAGCAGTAGTGGGGGCCCGGAAGGTTACGAAAATTTTGAGAATTTGAAAGCTTGTAACAACACTTTAAGGTTGTCTCTAGGGTTGGACGGATCCAGGATTTTTTTCGGATCCGGGTTCGGATCGGATCCTTGATTTTCGGAGCCGGATCTTTCGGATCGTATATTTTCGGATCCAAATGCATTTTCAAATTCCTGACGCTGAGATTCCTCCGATGATTGTTCAATCTCTTGGGAAGAGTCACACTATGTGCCATTGGTATTTTGCCTTTTTTATTTTCCACAGCTGAAATTCTCCTACGTAATTCTCCTCTCCTCTGCTAGAGCTTTTAAACAAAACGGTTCATGAGTAGGACAAGAATCGCATTCGACGGTGCATTCGAAGATAGAATCGGAACTCATTCCACCCTTAGGGGGCGTTGCATTCACTGAAGCTAATATTTAGAATTTCGGTTCCAGATCCGATGTCTTCTGCGAGTTTGGATCCGATGTATCCGATGAAGGGCAATATCCGCGGATATTTGGATCCAAGGTATCCGATCCGACCATCCCTAATTTAAAATTTGTACATCTTTTTTCATCCTAAATGTAGCTCCTGCTTAAATTAAGTTCAGTATGACTTTCAAATGTTACATTCTTCAATTTTATTGGGTCATTTATTTTGATCAGTCTTGCAAAGTATGGAATAAATGTTGCAAGAATTTTCCTGTGTATGTATTTCTTGCAATCCTGAATTGCTTGATGGGAAGCTACTTCTTTACTGACGTTGAATAATAGAATCGGAACTCTTTCCACCCTTATGGGGTTGCATTCACTGAAGCTATTATTTAAAATTTCGGATCCAGATCCGTTGTCTTCGGCGACTTTGGATCCGATGTATCCTATGAAGGGCAATATCCGCGGATATTTGGATCCGAAGTGTACGATCCGACCATCCCTAGTTGTCTCGTTACTAATTTTCCAAAAAATGAAGTTTTTTAAATTAACGTTTATGTACATTTGTTATCTGGTCAGAAATCTGTAAAATTGTAAATAATATTTGTATTAATGTTATTAATTCAAATATTATTTACATATTACAGATATTTATTATTTACATAGATTAATATTAATTAATAAATTTGTAATCTTACCAGTTTTGTATTCATGAGGAGCTTTGGCGTCAAATCTCTCACGTCCACTGCGTACTGCATCACTAATCAATATGCAAGACCTCCCTGTGAAGGAGAATAAAAATCATTCTAACTGCAAAATCTTCGCAAAAATATTTGATTTTCAGGATTAATTTTTTATAATATCCAGCATTAGAGCCCTAAACGACATTTTATTTGACCAATCTCTCAAACTCTCCGGTCGGGTCCCAATCACAGTACCAGTCTTGGAGTGTGCGATAGGGTTCTTCCCCTGATCAAATTTTCCCCATGCGAGAAAGTTGCGAAATGATATCAGGATCTCGCGCACAATTTTTTTTCAAAACGGATGATATTAACCACTGCCGCACGAGCTCAAAAGTTAAAAAACTCTGCTGAAATTTAGGCTGATATCAGAATCAAACGGTTATGAAGACTAATTTTATACAAATATGGGATAATGAATAATATTAAAGAGTGGATACATGCTTATAGTTTACAAAAATGAAAATTGAAGTTTATTTGACAAAATCTATGGCTCAAACATCTCTATGAATAAACAACAAAATTAGAGAATAAAATAAAATAAAATTACTTTGTTTTATTCCACTCTTTATTTTAAATAGCACGACCCGGGTTTCAGCATCTAATGCTATCATCAGGTCCAGGAAATTCCACAAAGTAACGCCTGAGACCTTGTCTTATAACAAAATTAGAGTATAGACCACCCGCGCAACACAACTCATTTTTTGCCTAGGTAGAGCATCGTTTCGAATATCCATTTTGGGGGCTATATTGCAGATAAAATAACATTTATTTCGAATGAATTTCATTATTTAGTAAATAAGTCATCATATAGTAGTAAATAATTCCACAACAAGTGATATTGAGGTAAATTATTTTAAATTAGCATCAATTATAATGACGAATAACGTACCTGTGGACGTATTTTCAACAAGAAATTCAGCAAAGGCTGAGAAAGAGCAGAACCTGAACACCAAGCATTTCACTAAGTAGCTTAGCTGTACAGTGTACAAACCAGTGGTGTCATGGTGCCGGAACGCGCCGGAACGGCACTGGTTAACAAAAGATATAATAGTCAAATAACACGTTGACCAATTTTGTTGCCTGAAAATTTCTAATATATACATTCGTTACCAAAACAAAAAATGTAATAAAATGTATATAATGATTTGTGATAAAAAACGCACAGAGTAATATTTCACTTGTAAAGAAAGTTAAGGAAATTGCGTTCCGGCACTACTAATTTTGCGATGACGTCACTGGTACAAACCCTTGCCTTTTTAATTTAGGCTATATAAAACTCGCAAAGTAATAACTTAACGCCCAAAAAAGTGCTAATTTTTAGAAATAAGGCCATTTTCAGCACGGAAAAAGTAATAAGCACCTATTTTGAAAAATTTACTTTTCAGTACCTACATTTTGGATGCTATAACAGACTGAATAGGGCTGGATTATAACAATTTTCGAGGGAGGCGCAAATTTTCCATTGGGAATGTCAGGCCATTGATGATTCAAGTCATTAGTTCTATTCACCAACTCTGTTCCTATCCAATAGCCCCCGATGATTTCGGACTCCCTTTGGTGAAGTATATTGACTAAAAGCAGATCATGATTCGCAGTTTTTCCCACAGAGAAACTGTTTAGATAATAAGATGGAAAAAATATTCTTTAATCAGGGGTGCCTCAGCGGCTGCCCAATAAAAACGTGACGACCAAACACCCAAAAAATCAGATGGCTTGCTTCCCCCTTCCAAAAAGTTTCAGATGTTTTTTTAAGACTACTGTTTGTAGCAATAAATTGGCATCAATATTATTATTCACGTATTATACTAATTTTATTTGCATAACAGCCTCAAACATAGCTTTTCGAACTCCTTCCCCAAATTGCAAAGGCTTAATGTGCGTCATCATCCATATGTGGTTAGTTTTGATCAACGAACGAGCATGCATGAAGTGAAAAAACAGGTTTATGCGTAGTCGGATCATAGATCATGATTTGTGTTCTCCACGAAAAATATTATTTATTTATTTTTCGTCACCCAGAAAACAGCAAACAGGCCTTTACAACAGGGAAGTTTTTACATTAATCAACAACGGAGGACGATCACAAACATCCATGCCCTAGATAAAGGCAACTACCCAGGCAGGACTCGAACCCGCGACCTTTGGTCTGGCAGGCGAGGACTTACCTCACCGCCACCGAGGCCGGCAACGATACTTAGAATGATTATAATCTGTTTTGCCCCCCTGGGGTAAAAGGCTACTTTTACTTCCCGTTTATAGCTGTCTATGACAGCCAAAAATTGATGTAAAAGAATACTATACTATACTACCCATTTTTATAGTCTTTCGGATTATTATTTCCTTCAGTTATATCTACATTTCACCAGTTTTAGTTTCTACAGTTCTCATAGAGTGATGGTACCGGTCTCCACCTATATAACATAGAATATTGACAACATCTTCTATTAAGGAGAGTATTTCTTATATCCGTAATATTTCATTTATGGCCGAAGGAAAGACATATATCATTCATTTTCCAGCTATGAAGTCCTGGCTACTACACGAACAAGTTAATCGGTAAACGCATGAACGAAAAAATGCACCTTGTAATCACTCAACTCGAACAAATGCACGGACAGAAAATAGAAACTGCTCTAGTTTGGCAGAAGAAAGATGTTAAGTAAAATATTCTTTTGATTAGGGGTGCCCCAGCGGCTCCACCATCAAAACCTGACGAGTAAATGCCTCCAAAATCTGACGGCTTCACATTTAGAACATAAAACATTAACAAAATCTTCGATTAAAGAGAGTTTCTTTCATATCTCTAAACAATATTTAATATATGGCCGAGGGACAGACTCATATCATTCACTTTCTATCTGTGAAGTCCTGGTTACAATACGAACGATTTCATGTGTAAATGCATGAACGAGAGAATGAACGCATAAATGCACCGTGTAAACACTCAACCCGTACCAATATACGAAAAGGAATAAAAACTGCTCTAATTCGTTTTATGCATCCGTATATGCTCCGTTACGGTCCACTAATATCCACTAATATCGTTCACGTGTTCTCACATTAATTCGTACGTTTTAATATCGTGCAAATTGTCTTTTAGAATTCATTATCATTTCATCATCCATTTTCAAACTCGGATGAACTTTTGAGAACCAGCAAGATAACGTCGTGCGTAGCGAATCAGCTGAATGCGTAGCGTAAAACCTGTATCCGAAGTGGATGTGGGTGGAAAGTGGATTTCAAGAAAGAATGCAACGTGCCAGCAAATGGGAATAGAAAAGGAGATAGCTCCGGTAAAAAAATTTAATGGATGAGTACCCTCTTATACACTGTCTTGGAAGCAGTATAGATTGGGTGAAGATATCGGAAATGGTAGAGAATCGATGCGTGGGATTTGAAAGGTAAATACTGTAACGGAATGCGGGAAAGAGAGTGGTAGCAGGGCGATGGAAGGCGATGCACGTGAAATGCAGAAGTGAAAATATGGTAGTTTGCTTCATCAACGAAAACGAAAGGCATTGATTACTATTCGTTATATACCAGTATTATTAATAATAATAATGATAAATAACAGGTTTTATTTACCCTAAGACCAAGGCACATTTGTCCAATGATATAAAACAAGTCAATCATAAACACTAATTGCTTAAAAATATATAATAAATCATTCTAAACATGTATCGCATATAATTAACATCCAATCCAAAAAAACATATCGTAAACATTTCTTAAAGCCCTTCCTTTACTCACATAAATATTCCTCCAAGGGATAATAACATCCTAGTTGAAGGAACCTTTTTAATTGCATTTTAAAGGTATTAAAATTTTAAATATTTTTTATATCAGCAGGAAGTTTTTTGTAAGTCGTCGTATCCTCATTTCCCTGGGGCAAAGTTTGTTAAGGTTTGTTCTTATGTTCTTATATTTGTGTAGTGTATATCGTGTTTGCTCCTCATGTGATGGGAGTGATGTCACTATTAAGGAGAAAGCTACCAATATTCGATTTTATGCTCAAAACTGTGATCATTATGTAAATTCAAGGAAGCGGTAGAAGGATTAGCCCTTTGAATAAGGGTCTGCATGAATGTTTGTATGGTTTTTGGGCTACGATTCTGACAGCCAAATGATTTCTGACGGATAATTTCAAATGATTGATTATTGGATATCGTGTTGTCATCACGAACAAGAAAATGCGCAAAATTTCAAGGCGATTTGACAATGGGAAGTGAGTTAAAATTCATTTACAAGATTCCAACGATGAAACAGACAAAGCAAGTTAAGAAAAAGTGTGTAATATCAGGACGATAGCCAACGCCTTATGGGGACCAGAAAAAATACCACGATAAAACATGATGATGCGTCACCTCATTAAAAATCATCTGAGATAAAATATCGTGATTGCGTGTCAAAAGTATAAAAAATCACCTCCTTACAAAATATCATCCCCTATCGCGATATATCGGACTATACATCATAGCATAGAAATTTATCGGATAACATACCGAAATATTTTATCGAGCGGCGATTTTTTATCGAATGGTATAGCAAAATATTTAACCGTCACATTTATTTTGATATTCATATCGGGCAACAGATCACAATTTTTATCGCACGACTAAATCTAGCCAATGCTCAAAACTCAATTTCAGATTTTCAATGCATGTCCTGATATTATTACATGCTTTATCTTAACTTGTCTGTTTCATCTATTTGTTGATATTTTTATGTATCGCCCAGACCTACCCTCGACTCCTAGTACCGCACTCGTGAGATAAATATAATTCGCGGTAACCAGTCAATTTTAGGAAGTGTGAGGAGGCCGCTGCTAATGTAAACACTGCATTTCCTTTTAGCGTGCCAAGTTGCTCCTATAGAAATTAGCACTCCATTTCATTTGTATCCTCTATCCATATATCCAGTGGACCAAGGTTATGCGATTTTGTTAAATATTAAGAGCTACGAATTTAATTCTCAAGTTAAAAGTAGGTGGGAAAAAACTTGAGCAGGTAGAGCATTCAACTATTTGGGCTGCACATTAGAGGAAAACGGATACAGCAGTAGGGATATCAGGAAGAGAATTGCGTTAGCAAAGCAGGCGTTCATGAACAGGAAGGAACTTATCAGAGGATCCTTATGCAACAGTTTAAAGAAAAGACACTTTCCCGCAAGCTACATACCTCAATTGGCGTGTGGTCTTAAGGCCGTTTTACACGGTACACGGAATTGCGCAATCTGACGTACGTGCGAAGGCGCAATAAAATTGCGTCGGTGAATTGCTAGAACACTTGCGAGAATGCGTGGATGCGAGACAGCAAAATAGCCCCTGTTCTAATTTCGTTCACACATTCGCGCAATTCCACGCCATTTTAGAAATTAATGCAGCTCTAACCTGCGCAATTCCGTGCCCCAAGTAAAACGGCCTTTACGATACTTGCATTAGTGCTATTTCGTGTGTGTTAGTTAGTTTATTTGAAAATAGTCGTGCGATAAAAATTGTGATCTGTTGTCCGATATGAATATCAAAATAAATGCAATCGACTAATCTGGAGTGTAGCGCTTTACGGAGCGGAAACGTTGGACACTTGGGAAGGATGACGAGAAAATACTGGAGGCGTTCGAGACGTGGGTGTGGAGAATGGAGAAGGTGAAGAGGACGGAAAGGAGGAGGAACGACGGACTGCTGGGCATGGTGGGTATATTCTTGATGAGATACGGAGGAGACATAAAGTGTGGATGAAGCCAGGGGGGGCCCAGGGGGTCCGGACCCCCCCCCCCCCCCCATCCCGAAATATAAAAACACAATCATTATCCTTCATAAAAGAAAACAAAATATTGAAAAATCATGAATTTAGAAAACATTTCTTTAACAAATTAAGTTTTTTCGATTATGGAAAGTGTTAAAATTAGTTTGAAACCCATTACTTAGTACCCTGTTTTTAAAAAATTCCCGCCCCCTGGTTTTGGACCCCCTCGAACGAAATTCCTGGCTACGCCACTGAATGAAGCGAGTGTTGAGCGGGGCGAAAATATTGAAGACGGTGCTAGAAGGTAGAATGTTGGTTACACGAAGAAGAGAATAGGGATGAGGAATTTGAAAGGAAAACTTGAAGGGAATAGGATTTTTAGATAGAACGAAAAGGAGAAGGCCTAATTTTGAATTGAATAGGGAAGCCCAGGTAGGGATGAGAGACTGCCAGAATACTTTTTAACTCATTATAACCCAATATTGCTCTTAAGCAGGGGTCTCAAATGTACTAGGCCACGAGGGCCACATTCTAAGTTCCGAATCGCCCCGCGGGCCGGATAGCAAATTTGCCGATAACTGAAGTATTCGATACCAACGTCTACAGAAGAATCCGGTGGCGTATTTCTTATTTACGAACACTTGAAGACGACTTTGACGTGCAGTACAGCGCTGCAATACTCCTAGCGGCGTCTCACAGAGTTAAACGAGCGAGAATCGCGCGCTACTTGAAACGAGTGCGCGGGCCGGATGAAAGCCCCCCGCGGGCCGTATTTTGGAGACCCCTGCTCATAAGTAACATCAAGAATGTATATATTTTAAGGCCAATTTAGGAGAGATTTATACTACATGTTCTTTCATTAAATCGAAGCTTGAAGCACGTACGTGGTGGAAGGGCTCCATATTAATAATGAAAGACACTTTGTTTCTTCCACAAGTTTATAAAAATTAATATTTTATGATCGGTTTCGTCTGTTACACCATTATCAAATGCCTATTTATATATAAGTCTTTGATAGTGGTGTAATAGCCGAAACCGGTCATAAAATTTAAATTTTTATAAATTTGTGGAAGAAACAAAGTGTCTCTCATTATTAATGTTCTTTTGTGCTGTAAAGTTAATTGGCGAAATATGTAGCTGCTTCAATAATTATGATTGAGTAGAAAATGTTCAAAATTTTAAAATGAGAAGTGTTGACATTTAATTTCTCCCAGAAGCAGCTCTGGGTTAGAAAAGGTTAAATACTATATGCAGGCTTACCAAATTCGGTAGAATACTTGAAAAAAATCTATATATCCATAACACCTCCCTTCAGCCCCCAGTTCCCCATTCCACTTTCCCTCCGTTCCTTCTCCTCCTTTTTTTCTTATCCCCAAGACCGTAATGACTTAATTCTCACCCACGCCTTTCGCCGGGCACTTTTTCCCGTAATGCTATGCGTGGTGCGGTCCTTTAGGATACAAGTGATTTTGGTGAAATCGAAAAATGGAATATTGACTAGATAGAGAGTGTTGAACTAGCATAATTTACTCGTGGCAATATAAAAGTTTTTCCTGCGGGGACCAAATGTTCCTTTATCGAGCCTGCCTGGTAGTATTCCAACTAAAGTGTGAAGCCGTATAAAATATCATATTTTTCAAAAAATGACGTTTCAATTCATTTTCCAATTGAATATAATTTGATTCCAAAACGTCAATATGCATGCTTTGGAATCGAATCGAATAAAATGGTCTAAAAATTGAAATATAATTTTTGTCTTGTTCCCTGAACAGATTCTAAGTCTATTGGCATCCTTATAAAAAAATTAGATGCCACTTCTAGGGGCCTGAAACTGACGGAACTGAAAAAAATAACTAACGTTGAAAACTTGGACAAATGGCAAAATTAGCACCAGCTTGTGCAAAATTTGGCTGTGTCTACGAAATGTGGCTGTCACTTGACTGTGGCTCAGGTTATAAATACTTAAAAATGAAGGAACAGATCATTTTTTACGATTTGAACCTCCTCAACACTTTCCCGCTAGATACATACCTCAATCGGCGTGTGGAGTTACGATTCTTGCATTACTGCTATTTCGTATGTGTTAGTTGGGCGATTTGAATTCTACCTAGCATTTATTGCAGTGATTTATTGTTCGGGTGAAAAGTGAATTCCTACACCTCTCCGTTCGCAAACTATCTATTTTATTTTATCGTTCTTAGGGAACTGGAAATGTAGTGCGGTTCTATGATGCTGTTTTCTGAGTCGCTGTGGAAGCTATCTGTTCTTAATAACGTGAGAGATCTATACCTAGCCCGTGTCGTACGAGTTTCCAACCTTATTCCAAAAAATCAGTGTAACACAGGTACAGAAAACAGTCTTCAATGTTTGGTTAATGGCCGGCCATAGTAGACAATTTTTTGCTTCACTATTGTGGCCGTGGAGCTCACCTTACCTGCTCTACAGTGTAACACTGTTTAAGAAGCAATTGATGTTCACAAAATAAGCGTTTTTAAAATTAAAAATAGGAGGAATGGGGATTATGGTGGACCCGTGGTTGGAACATTTGACAGCTGAAAGAATAGTCTTGAGTTTAAACCCCGGTGACGCCTTTGGGTAGCTCCTAACAAAAATCCTCGATGAGCGAGGTGGCTCAGAGAAAGAAACTGAACCCACGCCGGGGTGATCCGAGGTACTTAATCTCTAGCATCACCTCCAACACGGGGTGAGTGACTTAGAGAAGAATGGAAGTATCTCTATAGAGGAAGAAAAACTAGACCTTGGAGTGAAACACTTCCCCAGACTTCTAAAGATTGTACGCGGGAAGATTCTTTAGTGACCAATAAATTATAATTAAAAATATATTCCCACCTCATTACTGAATAAATAACAATTTTTGAGCAGAGAAATGATGGAAATCAAGCTTTGAATTTAATTCCCTGGAACGCAATGAATTGCAAGAACATCTAATAATTAAGGTTGAGTAGTACTTCAGGTTTTCAAAATTATAAATTTTCATCCGGTAACTGGAATGGAATTAATTTGAAAAAGCAACAGAAAGAGAGTATTCATGGTCTCTGACTTTGCTGTGGATGTCAAATCTAATATTAATGGAAATAAAGGAGTAAAACATAGTCAGGTTAACTATTATATTAATATGTGCACGACCCATATATACTCATATTTATTCAGGATCTTTGAGTTGTATTATTTCAGTTGTTGATTTGTCAATGTCTAAAGGACCAATGAGTCCATGTCAATAAATGTTTATTATTATTTGTTATTAAACTCCATATCGCACGGGGATTGGGTTGGTGTGGTGGCTAGAGTGTTGTATTCCCACTCCGTGGACTATTGTTCACATCCCTCTGGTGACAGAGAATTTTCAAAGACTGCCCGATCACTGCTTGAGTGTTGTGTGGAGGACATTTCAGGCGCAACAATCCGTCCGTTGGATGGAACGTTAAACTGTGGTCCCCTTGGCGTCAATCGTTGAGATTAGGAAAAAGTCTACGCCGGGTTTCTCTCTACCCGTCCTTCTATACCCTACCCTCATGGCGTAAATGACCTCAGCTTTCAGTCGCCTCCTCCACATAACATTATATCACGCAGCTTATTAAAAATTTCGGCTCGTTTGTTTGCAAAAATGAGAAAGTATCCATCAAAGTTCCCTTATCAGATTCGATTCGCGGCAAAATTGCAACAAGTGCAGGGAGTTCCATTACATTTCTGGGCGGAGGAAGATCTCGGCGGACGCCGGACCGACACTACACCCACGAGTGGGTGGCACGGAGCCAAAGGGGCGTGGTGACACGCGGGCCTCCGCCTCCACGGCCCCCCACGCCCCTTCCGCCCCCACGGCCACCCGCGCAAGTGCGTCGTCCCCACCGACGCGGCAGCGCCTCCGCATGGGAGCCCGCCAAAAAGATTTTACGGCCTGGGTGCGCGGCTAAAGCCTTCTCCGGCGGCCATTCTCCTCCATCGCAGTTGGCGGGACGCTCGGTGTGCACATGAAACGGCACTTTATTGGACATTATTATGCCTCATTCACATTACAATTGTTCCAGCGATCGTTGGAACTATCGTGCATTCATACGACTATGGTTAAAACCTGTGCTGCCCTCTAGTGCTGACATCTAAACTGAACGGGAAATTGAGGGTTAGCTGTTGAGATATGCAGGGTCAAGATATTACTGTGTTCAACGTGTATTTACCGAATAATTTTTCTTCCGCCCGTATTCTTCCTTCCTAGGACAAATCCATGAAAAAATAGAGCGAAGAGAGCTACACGAACTTATCGTCTTTGTCTTGTCGCTTCCTTTTCCGGTCTCCCGGCGCCTAAACCATCGTAAAGTGGCAACGTTCGGTACTACGTGAACTATTGTCAGGACATGCATTCACACGGCTAGTTCCGCCAACTATCGTTAGGACGATCGCTCCGACAATCGTAATGTGAACGAGGCATTAACGGACGCAAACAAAAGCTTTCGATTGCCTACCATCGCACGGGCTACCGCTAAAAGTTACGATTGCAACGAGGATCTGCCGCCACCATACGATCCATAGCGACTACTTTGTCCCATTCCCTCGTTAAACTTGTGCATGTTTACAAGATGGAGATGGCAGCTAAAATGTGCATGGATTTTCAAAGAAAACCAACCGATACACAATGCGTTGCAACTCATGAAATGCAAATATTTTATAATAAAATATATTTAGAATTACTTAGAGTTAAAAGACTGCAAACTTCAATGAGCTCGTCTGATTTATAACTGTCCATGCGTGGAAAATACAGAGTGTAAATGCGTGCACAATGGATATGCAAATATCCAGTTCTCATGATGCTAATAAACAAATTTAAGGCTAATAGAGTAGAAATGCCAAAAATATAAAGACATTCATTTTTTCCAGAAGTATGAACAGATTTTTTCGCCAGTTTCTAATTAGTAACTTATCGTGACTCAAATTACAGAACAAATTTGCCAATTACTTAGAGATTAGATGGGTGAACAGTCTGTTTCAAAATCATGTTCTAATACTATCACTGATTTACTATGTATCTTGCATCGTATGTAATTTTTTCCGAAAATACGCAAAAGCAGAAAGTCACCGCGAGTAAGAGCTAATCGAACTTTGCAGATTTTTAAACGTAATTAAAAACTCAAATTGCAATAAAATACTTTTATGCTATGGGTTGCGACGCATTAAGAATCAGTTTTCTTTGAAAATACATCCATGTCTTACCTGTAAACTGCATTACGCATGCATACGCCTGCATGGGCAATCATCTCTCATAAGAGTTCAGACAGTTAAGCGGATTTTTCAGCGTGGTTAAAAATATGAACAGTCTGAAAAGCCAGGCTCCTTAGGAAGTCAGTCAGAAGAGTTTAAGAGAATACTTTATGTGTACTTATAAGAGGACATTTATTTTCTTTCTCGGTTGAAAATCATCACGTAACACACCCGTTAAATCTAGTTCTATTATTTAATACCTACTCTATCATCTTGAATTACCCACATTATTAAATAGAGACAGCTTCTAGACGAGTTATGGATAAGACCGAAGGTGTGGATGGTGCGAGTACTTAGTCGGGAGGCGATGTTGAGAACAGTGTTAGTGGGTAGAATGCTGGTTAAACGAGGGAGAGGAAGGAAGAGAAGAGAATATTTAGATAGGATGAAAGGGAGTAGTCCATATTGTGAACTGAAGAGGTAAGCACAACTAATTTTAATCAATTTATTTTAACATAAAAATATTAACCTATGAAACAAATTTATTCTACTCCACCTATATGTTTTAGCAAAACAGATTCCCGACGAACCATCATTTGTGTAATTTTACTAAAAAAGTACTCCATGGAAACCTGCCTTAATCGGTAGAATAATTTAATAATAACCATTTAGAGTGTACCATATTTTATATAAGTCTGTATGTAAAATTTGAACATTTTACTATTTTTAAATTTTAAGTTCTACCATTAAAAAGTATTTTATCACATGCGATGCATTCATATTTTAGACACAAAAAACGATGACGAGGCTTCACTCCATTCACTTTGCAAATTCAATGTGATGGCACAAAGTTTCGAATGAGTAATTCGTGGAAAAAAAAACAAAATACGACCGTCCGAGCGTGAGTGATTCGTCTTCTTAAGGAGGATGGTGTTTACATTGTTCTTTGAGTGGCCATTCTCTTCCAGCTGGCGAAGCTCGTGACGAGCCGACGTATCGACACGTAATTGGAGAGTGACGGACGCAAACGATCCCTTTCAATTTCTTCTCGACTCACGACTCACCGTTTGAAATTAATGGCTCTTTGGAGTAGGGTAGTGTTTACGTTGTTTTTAAGGCTTCGAGTGGCCATTCTCGAGATATTGCGGATCGGGGCAGAGGTAACTGTACTTCGTGGAACGACAATGGGCATACATAGCTTACTTAATTTCATTCCAAAATTCGATTTACCGCGAAAAGTGAACGATTTTCAGACAAAGCATTGTGCGGCATGAATGTTGATATTTATGAGCAGCCATACTTAACCGTTCGCTTCTAAATACGCGAAGAAGTTACGATGCAGTGAGAGACATAAACGTGCGTAAAAACTCCTTTGAATTTCTTTCAAACACACATTCATTTACAGTTTAACGGCAGTTGTTTGGACTCATTTAATTGATTTTTGCAATTAAAATTAATATCCAAAACTATTCTGACACGTTCTTCGTCTTCGATATACCCCATTCATTTATGCTATGGATAACTTCGTAAGTACAGAATAATGGTATGGCATAAATGAGACATTCCAATACAGAGCTAAAAATTACCTCAGCCTACCATAAATTGATAGAGAGATTTCGAATCCCAAATCAATAAAGCTTAATATTCTGATAGCTTGCCAGCAGATTTCTTGCTCATGTTTCCCTTACAAGAGGTACTGAGAAAGAGAGGCTCATATTTCTTCAGCAAAATCGACAGTAGATATTGGAGCGCCGAAATGGTATATTTCCCATTACCGCCCACCATGGCCATATGGCTACATCACGCCGGGCTGAGTGTACGACAATGTTAGGGGTTGACTAATAATTCAATCGCAGTCAAATGGTAAACGCATTGCCACTTAAGGCTATACTCGTCTACTATTCTTGTTATTTTACTTTGGAAGACAATCATTGTGGTTACCGGATAGGACTGAGTGAGATGTTTAATGGCGGTAAGTGAATATTTACTCCATATTACCGTCCGTTACTTTTTAAAGTTAGTTACTATTCTTTCTCGTGTATATATGTACGTCTTCATCCATGTAAAACTTAATTTAACTTTCGGATCAAAAGACTTTATAGATTAATAAATGTCGCATTATCTATTTGCCTGCGCAGGATATGGGGTAATTTTGAATATGTTACCAAAATAATTTTATCGATTGGATTTACCATATTAGAAGCTTTTTCTACAATTTCTATCCGTTTGAAAGAATAAATATTTATTTTTCTGTTAAATGCGCGTCGGCGCCTAGTTTTTTTGTGGTTCTACACTGCTTTTGGGATATTTGAATTAATTCTGTGCTTAAAGTCTCTGCGATTCGACATATGTACAATTTGAATCAAATTTAGTAAACATATGTCAAATTTATTCTGGAATAATGCTGGAAATTGGTTCATTCTTAAAAATTGTGTGATCATTCGACTCATTTACTAGAAAATGGATGACGTCTTCATCGAAGAGCAATTCAAATAGATCTTCAGGAGATCACGTGGACAGATGCGTGTAGTTAGACGTCGGAAGCAAACCAACGAGGAAGATCTTTTTTCTTCCATTTGAATGCGATTATTCGTTTTCCTGGATATTACTTATACCACTTATTTTTACCCGGGTTTCAATGAATTATCATCATCTTCCGGCGCAAATAATAAGATGATAATAATATAAGATGATGATAATTAATTGAAGCCCGGGTCGCGCTCTGTAAAAATAAGTGTTATAAGTAATTGTGTAATATCCAGGAAAACATATAATGGAATACCACAAAGTAAATCAAGAGTTAGTGAATTTTGCTATTATTCGTCTTTATCTACTTTTGGCGTCCATTTTCTCTCTCGCTCTTTTTCTTAGAAAGATGTGTTCCACCTTTTGAAAGTGTGTATTTTATTCATTTTTACCAGATTTTTTTACACTTCTCCTATGGTATTATGCAGTGGCGCAAGTGGTGTTTTGGGGGATAAAACCCACCCCAGAGCTCAGAGAAATTTTTACGTTTAATCCATTTTACTTAATGGATTAGTATTACTTATAGAATAGTGCTAGGATTAATCAAATATCCCTCAGAAAGCCATAAAACTCGCCATTTTGAATCATTAATCTTAAAATTTTCTGGAGGAAGTCCCCCGCAAGTCCCACTTACCCTGGCGGGTATGCAATACCTCCACACCCCAAAGTATGAGTTGCAACTAAAACCCCCCCTAGCCTTAATTCCTAGCTGCGCCCCCTGGTATTACGCCACATTCTCCATCCTCCTCCCTCTCCATTGCTCCGATGACGAAAGTCCCTCCCAAGGGGACTTGAAAGAGGAGGACCCACACTGTCTCGTGGATGCTTGATTTGTTGCCACCGCGGTCGCTTTTTAATCGATTCTCAAATATGCTCGCTGTGCGAAGATGAATACAGATTGTCAGGGCTGGATCAAAATGGGGGCTTAAGAGGCCCTGGCCCTGGGCCACCCACCAAGCAAAAGCTTTCCACCAATATAGACGTAAACCTCACAAAATCGGAAAAAAACAGAAAAAACCATCATGTATGAGGGGATTCGAAGTGAAGCTGGTTTCTTTATTTAACCTTTTGAGTGCCACCCGATTTTCTGGGCACTATGCTAGAAGTGCTGAGGTATTGTTACCAATTTTGCAGTAGGTTAGGAAAAAAATGAGGTCTCAAAAACAACTAAAGGTATGTATTCAAAAACTCTAGGAAATATTTATTATGTGGTTTCACTTTTTTAATGTAGTATTTGACGAATTTTTGGTAATATGAGTTATTTTTTATAGTAAAAAAAATAGTTGCAGTAGGAGCGCCATCGCACTCCTGGCACTTTTAGCGAGAGCGATGGCGCTCCCCGGCGCTCTAAGGGTTAACATGCAGTCATCAACATTGACGTTAATAAATGATTAACGCCGCGGAAAAAACATTTTATCCATCGTCGTTGTTCATGTAGCTCTGAACGCAACCAGTGGCACGCCAAGTGGTGTCGTCGGAAGAATGAGTTCTGCGCGCAACTCTTTGTGTATTTAGGAAGACGAAGAGCTCAGTTTGGTTAATTTTGAATAAATTTGCTGAAAATTGTGTTACTTGCATTTCTTTTTATGATGATGTTACAAATTGGAAACACCTTGAAACAGTGGCTCTCCCACCAAAATGGTCTCCGGGCCGCCTACATCCTGTATCCAGCCCTGAGGAGAGTGCAGACCAAATGTTCTTAATTTCATCCCCTGTGCATATAATTATTACGAACATTAGGTCTGCACTCTCTGGCCTCATATTTGCACTGTATCGTAATGCAGTAACGGAATTAATTTTCTGATCACTACTTACAGTTTATTATCGTTGTTTCTTTATTTTTCTTCTTTATCTTTGACGCACAAAATTTATGAACTTCGTAAGGCAACGATAGAATTAATTCTCTGACCACTACTTACAGTTTATTATCTTTCTTTCTTTATTTTTATTCTTAATATTCGACGCACAAAAATTATGAACTTTGTCATGCAGCAATATAATTAGTTTTCTGACCACTAAATTAAAGTTGCCTAAAGTTACCTATTTTCATACTTACAGTTCGTTATCTTTCTTTCTTTTATTTTTCATCTTAAACTTTGACGTACGAAAATTATGAACTTCTGCGTTCTCTAGCTCCCGTCAAAATCAACAACGACCCATTATTGTTTTTTTCCAAGGCAACTTTGATACAACTTTGAATTTCTTTCAAACATATTCATTTACAGTTTAACAGCAGTTGTTTGAACTCATTGATTTAAGCAATTAAAATTAACTTAAAAAAATAATTTAACAGCAGTTGTTTGAACTCATTGATTTATGCAATTAAAATTAATATCCAAAACTATTCTGACACGTTCTTCGTCTTCGATATACCCCATTCATTTATGCTATGGATAACTTCGTAAGTACAGAATGGCATGGCATAAATGAGACATTGCAAAACAGAGCTACCTTAGCCTACCATAAATTGATACAGAGATTTCGAATCGCAAATCAATAACGCTTAATATTCTGATAGCTTGCCAGCAAAGTTAGTGAGGGTTTTCAATATCATTTAGAACATGCATACATACGTCAACTGCGAGCAATGCTTATTAGCTAATATAAATAATGCATATGAGCGAGCAACGCTTTTAAAAATTCATTTCAATGGTTTTAAAAAGTGTCTTCGACGCTTAGATCGGGAAGTCGTCGGACACATTTAAAACTAATGTTCCCCTGTTTTAAATATTTCAAAACCCATGGAGAATAAATCACTAAGTCCAAATAATAACCCGTGTTGGCCATAAAAAGTGATAAATATAACATTAAAGGTTATATTGACGAATATTAAAGTTTATCGAAAGAATTTTATGGTTTTACGATGAGCGAGAATGATCAACAAATGTTGACCGTATACAACCCGCGTGCCACCAAAAATGTCTGCTTCGGGTGGGGCGCGCTCACTCATGGGGCCGTATCTCGGGAACCACGGGTCAAAATTGGAAAATATTTTAGAAGCAGCACGCCTAATGTCCATTGTATTGAAAGTTATCATAGAAAATCAGTTGAAAAATACCAGCGCCTTCCTATCGCCATCCATATCCGAAAAACAGCCGAAAATACCAAAATTTCTCAACTTTGAGTGCGATGCAGCACGTTTTCCCGTTATTCAATGGCAATTATATTTTACAGGATATGTTTTTACACCAATGTGCATAAAATGAGGGGGTGCCCCGAAATAAATTCGAAAAATCGAAAAATAAGGACCACCCTATGCGAGCATATTAGAAAACCGATTAAAAAGCGATCGAGGTGGCATCATAAATCAAGAATCCACGCGAAAGTCTGGGTCCTCCTCTCTGTACTCTCCTTTGGGGGTGACTTTCGTCGGAGGAGGATGGAAAAGTTAGATTAACACAAGAGGAGGAGTGTTGAGAAAGTTAATCACTGAGGATCTAGATCTCGGGCCGTGTGCAACGCGGCCAGCATGCAGCCATTAAGTTGATTCGACGCGGGCAACACACCCCGGAAGTCCATTTGCATCACTTAAGACTGAAGCGGGCACTTCTTTGCTTCCGTAACTGCTAGTGGAAGGGCTCTTTGACTTTTCACTTTACAACATCATTTCAATTTTATCAATTGAACTTCTTTTTATGGACAGTCTTTCACATTTTCCTTTGCCTTTACAAGTCTTGCTCAAAATAATTGAGGCTTTTGGTCGAAATTTAAATTCGAGTTGATGTTATCCGTCGAATTCAAACATTTTTAAAGCTAATACTCGCGAATAAGTTCAACAGATTCAGGCTTCAGTTAGTGGAAGTTAGGCATATTTAAATAAATAAAAGATCGTAGCACTTTTCCACAAGATTACAAGATTCCACAAGATCCACAATCTTGTGGAAAAGTACCACGATCTTTTATTTTTTTAAATAATACTCGCGAGTTTAAGGAAGAACATTAGGTTTGCACACTCTACGTTGCGAGCATATTTCAAACCCGATTAAAAAGGACTGAAGCGGCATCATTAATCAAGCATCCACGGGACTGTCTGGGTCTAACGATGAAAAAATCGATTTCGTATTAAATCGAAAATCGAGTAATACATCGCTATCGAGGGAATCGACACAAAGTGGGGAAAACTAAGTTCATCTATAGGAAAACCTTTCTCCACCTGAAAATGACATTTGCAGCTTTTAAATGTGTCATATTAAAAAAAATACAATGATGGTTTAATACTGAGGGTACATTTCATTTTGACTCCGAAGTTTCAGTGATTTTGCCAGCAAACGTTGGTTTTCAGTTATTTGCTTAAACGAGCGTGATGCGCCCGCTCCCAGCGGGCTCCCCCGCTCTTTTCAATGCAGGTCCACAGAGGGATAGGCGCGTTTCTAATTTTAAAGTGTAGAAAAAAATGGCAGGGTCTTATGTACAAATTTAGTTGGAATGTTCATGTACAAATTGAGGTCAGAGGACCTCTTTAAACACAACCTTGGAAGTAATTACACTATCCTCTGTGAAACGCACATGATGACTCATACTTACGTATTAACAGGAGACTTGAATGTGGAATTAGCCGCATTTTGATAAAAGTTATTTAAAGAATGCGAGATATTGTTGCAAATGAACAAATGTATCAGTTTGCGCGCCGTTAACGTCAGGAATATTTACCGTTTTTTTTAATTATTTAAAAACCAATTTTAGGAAACTAGCAATATTTAGGAAGTAAGACATGCCGTTGCATGTTCTCTGATAAATTCTGTGCATTTTGGTACCTCATTTGTATAGCTTGGTTGCGTATAAGTTGAGAAAAAGGTATCTATACAGTAGAAATAATATAGAAGATTAAAATGATCGTTGCATTAATTAGTTAAATTTTTACCCCTTGCTTAGGAAGATACCGTTTATACGGCTCACATAACTGGTTATTGAGGTCTGTATCAACGGCGCTCATGGAATCTGATGGGATACGCATTGAAAGTAGCATACGTACCGGTCTCACCGACATACGGAGCACAAATAGGATTCAGCTAGTATGTCATGAGAATAATTGCTCTTTCAATAACTCAAAAATGTGCCCTTTGTAATGAAGAGATAGGGAGTGCAGAATTGTTGTTATCTATTATGTTGGAAGAAATTCTGCTCTTAACCCTTTACAACCCAAGGTTCCCATTCGGGAACATTTTTATGAAAATTATATTTCGTATATGTGATTACTTTTATAGCTTTTGTTGTGTAAATAAAGTATGGAAGTGTTTTTTAAAGTGAATCGCATGACTTGTGTATAAAGTGATGGTTAATTATATCTTTTCAAAATTGGTTATTTTCATTACTCCGTTGTGATTATGCGGTTTATTCGATATTTTCCCCTACACTCGCTTTCCAGTAACAAATGCTCATTTATTCGAAACATCAATCAATATTTATTGAATTGTTAAGCTGAAATTTTTGGTCAAGTGTATATTAATTTTTAATCAATAACAAAATTTTGTGGCGTGTTCCCAAATGGGAACATGCTTGAAAACGCATGTAAAACTTTTGGCTCGAGTTTTCTGTCACAATATCTTACAATTAGTTGTAAAATAAATTGGATGGGCATAAAAAATAAAAATCAGTTGGTAAGTCAGTTCGGTCTTTAAAGGGTTAATAGGAATATTCACATGAAAAACGCAAAAAAGAAGAAGTGTATTGGTTTGCTATCAGGTGTACATATATGGATATGCAAATACAAATATGCAAATATATCAGCAAAACAGCACTGCCAAAATACATATTAAACAGAAGGAAGTAAAAAATTTACAATAAAACGACCCAGTAAGTACGAAATCATTTCATTAAGAATTATATAAGGAGGACCTTTCCCGAGTGCAATGAGATATAAACAATAAACGATCACATTTTAAACACTTCCTGATGAGAGTTGCAAACCGTTTGTTCCCAAGATAGCAACCAAGAATAAGCAAAATACAAGGTTAAATTTTAATAGCTGATAACCACACAGAGTTTAAAAAAATATCATCAGAAGACAGATGAGCAATGGTAAATTATTTAGATTTTCTAAAAAACTCGCTAAAATAATACACTAAGAAGAACCAATTTGTGAATTCAGGCGATCCTTTGTGAAACGTGGAAACAATATACATGATCAAAATGTATGCTACAATTCCACTTGCAATACTTATATCCTGGGGTTGCGATGCCAATGAGCGGGATATTCTAGATAAACATGTTTCCTTCAGAATTGATGACTTCAAGGGTTATGCATAATATATCCAGGAGCATTTATGATGGATTTTCCAAAAACGAAACATTTGATTATTCCATCATGAATGATTGTTGTTTAATCATGAAAATGGGCATTTCGGTGCTGAAGAAATCTCACTGCAAAAACGTAGTGTTTTAAATAAAGTATTTAAAACATGTTTAATAAACAGTTAAACCTTCAATTATTCAGTGGCGATGAATTCAAAAAGTTTAAGAGTCAACAATCCTAAGCTCTCCATTCCTCTCTCCTATCCGCTAACCTTTTCATAGCGACGTATTTCTTCCCTTTTACATCCTTTATAATCTGTCCTATGTAACTCATCCGGGGCCGTCCCTTACCCTTTTTCCCTTCCACTTGTCCTTCAACGATTGTCTTCACTAGGCCATCGTGCCTCAAAATGTGGCCAACTAAGTTGTCCCCTCTTCTGCTTAAGGTTTTTAGGAGGCTTCTCTTTCCTCCCACTCTTCTTAGCACTTCCTCGTTACTGACACGGTTAATCCATTTTATCTTCATCATTCTTCGGTAGCACCACATTTCGAATGCTTCCTCTCTTGTCTTCTCTGCTGCTGTCAACGTCCAAGCCTTGCTTCCATAGAGAAACATGCTCCATATGTAGCATCTGATGAATTGTTCCCTTGCTTCCATGATTTTACTTTTAACTGTAAGAAGATTCTTCTTTACGTAGAAAGCTCTCTCTCCCTGCGCTATTATACTGACTATTTCTTTCTTGCTTCGTCCATCGAACGTAATTTGGCTTCCCAGGTAAGGAAACTCTCTCACCTCTTCAAGCTTATTAAGAATTACTTGCATCATGTGTGTGTGGCATCTGATGAATATTTTCCTTGATATCTGGTGATTTTTCGGGTCTTCTTCCGCGTTTATCCATTTTGTAGGACAATATTTCGCCAACGTTCCAGTTGGCTACCTCAGGTCCACTGAAGTGTTGATGCAGAAAGTTGTTCATCTTATATACACCCCGTTTGCCGCCTTTTTTGTGGAGGTGTGCCCTGATTGGTCAGGATCTTTGAAGACCCTTTTCCACACGCTGGCGAGATAAGATATAAGATGAACAACTTTCTGCATCAACACTTCAGTGGACCTGAGGAAGCCAACTGGAATGTTGGCGAAATATTGTCCTACAAAATGGATAAACGCGGAAGAATACCCGGAAAAATCACCAGATATCATCATAATCTCCGCGGAATCCTACTTGGAATATTTTCCTTACTTCTATGCTTGTATTTTTTATAAAAGTATTATTTCTTCCGGGAAATAGGGTGTATGAGGCGTAAATACTAGGGAGTCTAAACACTAAGGATGGATCTTGAAAATAATCCGACCTTAAATCTTGAAAATAGGTTAATCACGCGAAATTGACCGCATTTCTCTCATCTACACCTTGAGACTCGGAGATTTTGTGCAAAGCTTAAAAGTGCTTGAGTAATTAAAAACAGATATATTTCAGAGCGATACGGAAAGCAACATCATACGAGTAGAACACCACAATTTTCTTAATGCGACAGAAGCCATAAATAATAGAGATATTATCCCGAACGGATAGCTAGAAGAATTCGCTTTTCCCAAAACAAACAAACGAGAAACAAAGGATTGAAATAAAAATTTGGTAGGACTCATTATTCACGAATCTCCCACGCGCATCCCTCTAAAATCGTCTGAAACCCTAGAAAAACATTGCCGAAACACTGTTTTTTATATTTTCTACCAATTAAAGTGTTGCCAACTGATGCTCTGCCTCTACTTTTTGGGTACATTTGCGAGTCAAAAACTCGATGGCAATGAGGAATTTGAATATCGCAGAGAAGTATTAACAATAATAGACACTTTGTCACTTCCACAATATATTTTAAAATAATTTTCGACCGGTTTCGGCTGTTACACCATTATCAAGTACAGAAAATATGTATTCGGTACTTGATAATAGTGCAACAGCCGTAACAGGTCGAAAACTAATTTCAAATATATTGTGGAAGTAACAAACTATCTGTTATTGATAATATGGAGCCCTTTCTCCACGCACAAGCTTCAAGTTTCGATTGAATTTCGAGTACGAGTTCGCCACATAAAATGAAGCTTCATCTCGGACTGTCAGTGAAGTTCAAAGTAGCAGAACTAAATATCCACTTCAATCGCAAAGAAGCTTGTTTACCCATTATTCCCCAGACTGGATTCAGAGCTTTTAGCTTCGGTTGTTTCGCATTTCCCGATTTCTTTGGCCTAATTAAAATGAATTTTTGGAATAAAAATATTTTCATCATATTATATGATTTTCATAATGCTGCGTTTACGTAACGCTGGAAAAACTCCGGTAAATAAATACAAAAAAGTGATTTTTTAAAACTTGGGTTAAGTCTTTTATTTTTTATCTTGATTTGCACACTCGACATCTTCGCCGGGAGTTAATCAGTATTCCTTTGGAGGAAATTCCCCATTCTGCCTTTCAACGGACATGCAGGGGTATGTCATTTTTCCTAGCGTGTCTCGTATGTACGCATCGATTTTTATGCCAAACGCCATCAGTCATAAAAATACAATTATATGAATGAAAATGTTGGTGGAAATGACAACATTAGAACTAGAGATACTTAAAAAAAGGTCATTAAATCGAAGAAAAAATTATTCTGAAGTAGAAAATTGTTCTGAGAATTAGGATTAAATAATGTTGCGTTAACGCAACGCTGGGGATTAATGGGTTAATGGCACCAAAGTCATTGTGGCCAGGGACGCAGCCAGGAATTAAGGGTGGGGGGGGGGTTCAGGTGCAACTAATACCGGCGTGTGTGGGGGTATAGAATACCCACCAGGATAAGCGGCAGGTCCTAGATTAATAAATTGCGGAATTTTAAGATAAATGGTTCAAAATGGTGATTTTTACGGCTTTCTGAGGGATGTATCCTTACACTTTTATATTAGTAATAACAATCCAATTAAGTAAAATGGATTTAACTTAAAAATTTCTCTGAGATCTGGGGGTTTATCTGGTTTATCCCCCAAAACCCCCCCTCGCTGCGCCATTGATTGTGGCAGCCATTAGTCCACACCTTATAACAGTCAGAAAGCCTGGAAGCCAAGAACTGTTTGGTATTCCTAGGATTCAGTTTAAGTAGGTTACATATCACCGAAAAAACTATCCTTCAGGAACAAACGGCGGGAAAACTGGCAGAGTGACCAGAAAAGGCCGCAGGGCGGGCAGAGAGAGCGAAAGCGAGTTCTTTTTTGTAAACGGCTACTGTATTGACACCCATCGCTACATCGCCTATTGTAGTGAGGCGGCTTGCGGGCTGGCATCTTGGCAAAGAATCTTCCCATTCTTCCGGACTTAATGAGGATTAGTATATAAAAGAGAAATAAAAGCAACTTTGTTTGATCCATAAAGTTCGTTGCATGTATGGGCGTACCTAGCGAGGGTCAAGAGGGGACAGCTGCCCCCCCCCACTAGATGCAAAAATCGCAAGTCTTTAAGGGAAACCAGAACTGGATTGAAACGAAAGTTTTCTAAAAATTTTCTTTGAACCCACGAAATATATTTTTATTGGTATATGACGTGACAAATTTTTTCAAGCAAATGATTTTAGAAGCGCTGTTATGGCATCCTTATAATGTTCATTTCAATCACCTTTTCCATGCTTAAAGGTAACAACTTGAACAACCATGGCTTGCCCCCCCTTGATTTGATCCTGGGTACAACCTTGGTTGCATTACTGATTGATAACTTGCCGAATTGTAATCATGGTCTTGATAATGGCAATTAACTCGCCGAAAACCATGTCGGTTAAATAAAAATTTTGAGGAAATTTACATAACTATTTTTTCGTGTTAAATGACATTTAGCTAGTGAAGAAGCCAGAGACTTTGACTAACAAATGTTTAATCGCGCTGTCAAATTTTGGCTTCTGAGCAAAGCATCCTACTCCCTGGATTCGAGTCACGACTGTGTATGTAATCACTGTTTAGGGCGTTGGTGTTATTGCTCGTTTATTATTTATCATTCGAAACATCTCCGATGTAAATGGGGCTTTTTGCGGGGAGACTGGAATAAAAAATAAATGAACAAATTGAAGATGCAGGAGCTTTCTTATTTTTGACTTAATTCTAACTCCCCCATAAACAGCACTTTACGATTTTTACAACAGAAGTTCGAACATTAACAACGCACAAAAACATCCCTGTCAATGATACCAGGCGGGAATGGAACCCGCGACCTTCGGCTCGCAAGACAAAGACGGATAGTTATTTCTTTGTTCCGTTCAGTTTTTTTCTCCGAAAAATAAAGGAATTCAATAAATGTTGGGTGGGACTTAGAAAAGTCCTGCTTCTCCAACGTGCATATTTGCGTTTTTATGTTTTAATAAAGCATGGTGTCTTAACACACATACCATAAGAATTGAGAATGTTTCCTTTCATTTCTATGAAACTTGATATCTCTATTAGCATGAAGAATTTTTTATTTGCGTGTTTTCATGTCCATCACATTTATTTCTATTGCAGCATGATCATTGTATGATTTTAGAAATATAAAAAATATTTTTTCATTTGTTTTTGATGAAATTTGATTTTTGAATCGGCATAAGGATTTGCTCTTTTCGTTTTCCTATTTACCAAATTTATGCCGAGTGTATTTACGATTATTTACGCAGCATCTTCATAGTCTGAGTATCTACGTATTTATATAGGCTCCATAGGATTTTAGCAAGAGCAAGGGTGGGCGCATGACTCTAGTTTTAATGAAAATATTTTTGATATGACCGACCATCTATTTTGCAAATTGTAACTTCATCACACGAGCTTGTTAGTATGTACTCAGCGCCAGTTGAAACTGTTATTATGCCCTTGTTGTCAGGGGGCGGATCCAGGATTTTTTCTGGGGGGCACAAGGGGCTGACATGCAAACGGTCTTCTCATATTTGAGATTAAAAACAACATACAACAATTACTGCACGAAATATTCTCTTTATTTTAACATAAATGTTTTTAATATGAAATTAAATGATTGAGGCTTCGTGATACACAAAACAAAACGAACGTAATGATAACAGTATAAAAAACTATCTCTTTTTTTAAGCGTCTGGGGGGGGGCACGTGCCCCCCCCCCAGACGCTATTGCTCATCGTTGCTATGCCCTTCTATAACGTTGGAACTCCCGTTATGCGTGTCTATCCCTAGATCCATAAAAATGCGACTCTTTAGGTTGAAATTGACGATAAAATGCTTCTGCCTTTCTACCAGGTGATGTGATAGAGCTTCCGCTTGAACTTGTTCGAGAGTTCGATATATTGAAATCATGATTGCAATTTATCGAAATTATCGGCAACACTTTCGATCAAGCGAACAATGCGATATACTACACTCCGTAATCTCTTAGAGCCTTTTACAATGCAATATTGACATTGATTGAAGAATTTCTGGCAATAGCTGCTATTTTGCTTGATATTTATCAATCTCCAATTTCTGCATCATAGCGATTTAAGATTAATTTCCCTCTCTTTAGGACTCTAATACACAAGTACTAATTTTGTTTGAGCATTCGCTATTTATATGTAAACGGCTGGCGTCCGAACACTCGCCTATTGAGGCGGCTTGCGGGGTAGTATCAGGGAGGAGCAGGTAGAGGAGTCCTCGGTAGAATGTAGCTGTAGATATAGATAGTTATGAACCACCGGCACCGATGGCTCATAGTGTGTATACCGTAAGCTGGCGCACGAGCCCGCGAAGTACCTGAGCCGCGAGCGAAGGAGGGGAGGAAAGGACCGTTAATATAAGACACTGTCTTAGGCGTTACTTTGTGGAATTGCTTCATTATAGAATAAAATAAAATAACTTTGTTTTATTCCACACTTTATTTTAAATAGCACGACCTGTCGTATAAAACAAAGTTATTTTATATATACATAAATAAACAAAGTTATTTTATTTTATTCTATGAGGAAAGGACCGACCATAAAAAACTGTATGGGACCGACACAGGTAGTTGGCGGGTCCGTTCGCCCGTCCCATTCCTCCCCACGACGAAGGCAACAAGCACCTCTAATAGAATTATTAACTTCTTTTTCCTTTCTCATAATATCTCAATCTAAATAGCATATTTGTAAAGTACTAAAAAAGCTAAGAAGAATGATATAAAGCACGAAGTGCTCTAATCATAAATAACGAAATGGTCGAAAGTTATTTTTTAACCGTTATACTGAATGTTTTGTTTTAACTTTCGACCATTTCGTTATTTATGATCGGAGCACTTCGTGTTATACGTCATTCTTCTTAGCTTTTTTAGTACTTTAAAAATATGCTATTTAGATTGAGATGTTATGAGAAAGTAAAAAAATTTAATAATTCTATTAAGGCCATTTTACACGGTACACGGAATTGCGCAATCTGACGCACGTGCGAAGGCGCAATAAAAAATTGCGTCGTGTAAAGGCCGTTTTACACGGTACATGGAATTGCGCAGTCTGACGCACGTGCGAAGGCACAATCAAAATTGCGTCGTGTAAAGCGGTGAATTGCTAGAACACATGCGAGAATGCGTGGATGCGAGACGGCAAAATAGCCCCTGTTCTAATTTCGTTCATGCATTCGCGCAATTCCACGCCATTTTAGAAATTAATGCAGCTCTAACCTGCGTAATTCCGTGTACCGTGTAAAACGGCCTTAAAGCGGTGAATTGCTGGAACACATGCGAGAATGCGTGGATGCGAGACGGCAAAATAGCCCCTGTTCAAATTTCGTTAATGCATTCGCGCAATTCCACGCCATTTTAGAAATCAATGCAGCTCTAACCTGCGCAATTCCGTGTACCGTGTAAAACGGCCTGTAGAGGTGCTAGTTTCCTTCGTCTGGGGGAGGAAAGGGACGGCAGAACGGACCCGCCTGCTACCTGTGTCGGTCTCATACAGTTTTTTTTGTCGGTCCTTTCCTCCCCTTCTTTGCTCGCGGCTCTGGTACTTCGCGGGCCCGTGCGTCAACTTACGGTATACAAACTACAGGAGAGAAGGGTCGAAATATTGGACCGGTGAAGGCGAGTGAGAATACGTCTGGGGTGGGTCGATGGAAAAGGCTCATTGGGATGGGACGGTTGGATTTGGAAAGTGAATTGCGTGCAGTAACCGAATCTGAGGGGGGGAAGCCTCCGCCAGAAGAGATTCCACTTGGGAGCCTGCGGCCGAGACAGAAGGATGAAGCGAAGGATGTTGACCGGGTTAATTCCGAGAGAAATGGAAAGGCAGGCAAGTGCTCCGGAAGAGGATCGCCACCACTCGTTGGGCAGGTTTCGGGCAGGGGCGTGCCGCGGGGAGGGACGCGCTTCAGGAATACCCTGGCCGTGGGGTGGGGGTTGAATGAGCAAGTCTTACGGTGGCTGCCAGGTCGGGTTTAAGGACGAGCAAATATCCCAAGTCATGACGGTTAAGAAAGTCTCCTCGAAAGCAAGATTTAGTATTCGTTGGAATTGGCAGTTCATTGGCGCTTGCAAGCCGAAATCAATGCTAACACGAAACATAATCTCAGATATACTGATAGGGTGGTTTCATATTATTTTTTATTGCCTAAATCGAAAGATTATTACTCCTGGAGTACGCATTTCACGCTCTTAGATTTTCGAATGACGATATCTATTTTTCGCGATTAAACGAAAATTGAAAATTTTCAAGCGCACGAAAACGCGACGGCTAAGTAGGAATGCTGGGAAAAGTCCAGGTGACGTATTTCTGGTTCCAGCTGTCGCCGTGTGAGGTGACCTTGGGCCGAGGCTTTGAGCGCTGATACGACGCAGGCTGCTAGCAGGTAGCGGAGTGCCCTGCTAGCAGGTAGCGCTTGGCTTAAATAAGGATTATTATTACCCTATCAAACGAAGGAAACTTTCCGACCATAGGCAGTTTTAATAGGTGATTATTAAGAGATGTTTCCCTGAGCTCTGTGCCTCATGCATGCATTGGCAATCTCAGACGATGTAAAAATCTACTCATATAGAAACTAGGTCTCTGTGACGTCACGTGGAGTGGAATCGCATGGGCGCCAATCTGGCCTTTTTCAAATCAGGATAAAATTGACCCTTGCTATTCGTCTAAACTGGGATTTCTAAAACCAAATAAATTGTATATTATGAATACACTAATGGTGGGTAACGAATCGCAATCAATGCCTTTCGTTTTCTTTGATGAAGGGAACTACCCTATTCACTTGTTCTATGCAGTTCTTTGCATAACGTATATGTTTGAAAACAATTTTGTACATTTTATGCTGGGGATGGAGAACCTTTTTTGAAGTGGAAAAACGAGCGAATTCAAATGAGCCTCATCGCAAATCAAGCGAGAGTATTAGCACTGGGTGTTGGTTGGGGAACTCGTGCAAGTAACGCCGTAAGGGAAGGAGAAAGACAATAGGGCGGCAATGTGATCGTATCGCGTCGGAAACAATGTTGGCGTGGAAGTTGGAAACCCTACCTACTTTCTCTTTCACTGGACACACTTGGAAGCTGGATTTAGAAAAATGAATCATTGAAACAGCGCCAATAGTAACTTTTTGGAGATTTTCCATGATTAAAAATACTTTTTACTGTGTTTTATTAAAATTTCCATACAGTAAACGATGATTTAATAATTTAAAAAAATAATATAGCTTAATTGGCTAAAGCACTCGACCGGAAATCGAGGGATCCGGCTTCGAATCCCGGTCAATGCTTAAATTTGTTTCTTCAGTGGTATTATCGCACTAATGGAATGCATAAACATTTCTCGGATTACAGACGGGGTGATTATTTTTTCTAATGACGACAATGATAAGTTTCTTTCTAACCGCTGTGTCAGAATTCACATATATGCAAACCAACCGTTTTCCCCCCACAAATCGGGAGGGGGCAATCAGAACAGGAACAATTACAATAGAAATAGGTTAGTTTCCTTCATCAAAGAAAACGAAAGGCATTGATTGCGATTCGTTACCCACCAATAGTGTATTCGTAATATACAAATTATTTGGTTTTAGAAATCCCAGTTTAGACGAATGGCAATGGTCAATGTTAACCTCATTTGAAAAAGGCCAGATTGGCGCCCATGTGATGTCACTCCACGTGACGTCACAGGAACCTAGTTTCTATACGAGTAGATAGGAGTTTCACCTCGTCGAGATTACCAATGCATGCATGAGGGACAGAGCTCAGGGAAATATGTCTTAATAATCACCTATTAAAACTGGCTAAGGTCGGAAAGTTTTCTTCGTTTGATAAGGTATTAATAATCCTTATTTAAGCCAATCGTTACCAGCTAGCATGATACTCAGCTACCCGCTAGCATCCTGCGTCGTATCAGCGCTCAGAGCCTCGCCCCAAGGTCACCTCACTTGCGGCAGCGGGAAGCAAAATGACGTCACGCGGAGTTTTTCCCGGCATTCATACTTACCCGCCGCGTTTTCACGCGCTTGAAATTTTTCACTTTTCATTTAATCGCGAAAAATAGATATCGTCATTTAAGAATCTAAAAGCGTTAAATGCGTACTCCAGGAGTAATAATCTTTCGATTTATGCAATAAAAATATAATAGGAAACCACCCTATTATCACTTCGGGCAGAGTATCCCCTTGCCTTTGGAAATCACTTTTGAAAACGTCGACATCAGTACACAACCTCACCCGGTACCAGGCCCGGGAGACTTTTTGGGATTCAATTATCCTGGAAAATCAAAATCAATTTACACTTTCAATGTAGCAATGGGATTTAATTTCATACGAACCATTTTCAAATCATGCAAGTCATTTTTAAGGGACGGCAAGAATGACGGAGTCAAGAAAATGGGAACTTGATTTTCGACGAAAACTCAAAGAGTGCTGTGAAGGGCTTAGCCGATAATTCCTCGAGACGGCCGAGAAATAATGAGGTCGTTCGCTCAAAAGCGGAATCGCAATTCATAACAATATAATTCGGTAGATGGAAGGGAAGGATAAGTTAACACAAAAAACTACCTTAATCAGTTTTTTTCAATAATCGAATGCTTGTAATTCATAATGGTGCAAGTGCCAATTTTCTTTTTCTTTAGTTAGCATCTTCATCTGTTTGATATCCCATGCTTTTCACTAGAGTTGGGGTCTATATCATCTAATGGGGACTCTAGGACCAAGCAAATTATCAATTTGAGCATAAAACCCTTGGATTGTCGATTAGCTTGGCTTACATATCCTATTTAAATGCTAACTATAAAATCATGTTTACACTGTGCATTAACCAATACAAGTTAATGTCTAAATGCATGAATACGTGAATGAGCACGAAAATGCACCTCGTAACCACACAAATCGTGCGAATGCAAGTACGGCAAATAGAACCTGTTCTAATTTGGTTAATGCGTTCGCACATGTACCGTTCCGGTCCACAAAAATCGTTCGTGAACACAGACATTAACTTGTACGTGTTAATGCATCGTATAAACAAGCCTTAAGAAATTGGCCATTATACCTTTATAAATTAAAAATTCTTCAATTTTAAAATCAAATAATGAAATGTTGCCGCCTACTTTTCATGATCTGGTGACGTCATTAGAGTCCTGATTCGTTAACCCATTCCGCGATAACCGCTTGTTGAGGGAAGGATTCGCTCTTTAGTGTGAAAACAACGCCGAGTCACGAAGGAGCGAGGGGTATCTGGCAGTGATACGATCAATACGTCATCAACTAATCTGCGAAAGGTTTTAAGAAGTCAACGTTACGGCATGAGTAGCTCAAGAAGTAGATGACAGATCTAAAAATGTTTAAGTTCGGGTATTTTTTAAAAATATATTACACACTCTTTTTCTTTACATGCTTCGTCTTCCTGTTTCATGGATAGAATCTTGTGCTTGATTTTTAACCCACGTCCCTTTATCGGAACATTTATTGAAATACGGCAAAATTGATTGCAACCGATGACGATACAAGACTCAATAATCAGAAATTTGAAATTTTGTTCCATTAAGCTCTAAATATTTAAATAGATTTTTAAGTAGAAAAGTAGTTTTAAATTTCCTCCGAATATGGATATAGTAATGGATTATTTTGGCGAAAATTTCTTCAACAGCTCTGGTTTGAATCGATTACATGACTCACCACTAAAAAGTAGAATATAAAAAAATTTAATAAAGATAAAAATACGCTTTTTACAAAAAACAGTATACCATGCACTAAAAATAAAAAAAATTATCTTTTCATCACTCGGAGAATAAAGCGTAGGTGCGAATTAGGTTTAGATATAAATATTGCGTGCAAATACTTGCTCACCTATCAGGCTCTTCTACACTCATTTTTAAATAAATCTAATCAACATCAACTCTTTATTCTCCAAGTAAGTTAAAGCTTATTTTTTAACTGTTAGTGCAGAATATACTGTATATCGAAAAAGCGTGCTTTTTAATATTTTTTATTTTTTAAATATTTACTGTTCAGACTCTCACAGCCGATAAAAAAAGGTGAATGAGCTCATTACGTCAATCGCTGCGCCCACGCCGCCTAGATGGCGCTAAAACGGGAAGTATTACAATGGACTCGTTCGCCGATTTTATTTTACTGCCGACCTTGTAAAAAAGAGACCAATATTTTTCCATTATTTGATCCGTCACCCACTTCTCGAACTATTTACGACGGGCAACGAACTGCCTCAACCCTTTCGCAGATAAGTTGATGACGTCAAGAACTCATGCCGAGCGTGCCGCCACTTTTCCACTACTTCGCAGCCACGTGCATGGATCGCGTTTGGCTCGTATTTATTGACACTATTGTGAGTGATTCCGTCTCTCAATGAAAGGTTCCTCCTGAACGAGTAAATGGGCTAGATGACGTCACCAACTCATGCAGAGAGGGCAACAATCCGCTAGTTTTTTTATCTTAATTTTTTGAGAGGGTGGCGGGATGGGGAAGACTTTTTGTGGTAACTTTCCTTTGCATTACATCTACCCAAGTGTTCAAATAAAATTCCTCTTTGAATCTGAGATGAAGACTCAATTTATAACAGGGTAATTTCACCTCAGCTTAAAAAATCATAGTACCTTAGGGTCTCGGAGTTAAATCGAAATTTGGGTGAGGGTATAGGAAATCAGCTCATACTCAGAAACTGAGACAGTGTCATGAAACAGATTCATTCGCCTCATCCATATTTTAAATTTGTATTTTTATTGCCCAGAATCCGTACCTTGAATCCCATTTTTTCGTTATTTATCTGCTCCTTATTATTGTTGAGCAATGATTTATGCCTCGAATTAAAGCTTGGAATTGAAAAGAAAACAGTTTTAAGTTGACATATTTCCATTCCTCAAAAATTTCAATTTTAAAATATCATTTAACATTTAATATTTTTTCGAAAAGAAGAAACGATTTTCTTCAAATCAATAAACATCATACTGAGTCAAAGGAAATTATACTAGACTAAGGTAAGCAGAGCAACGGCATCATCTTATTTGCTTCATTAGCAATTTCTGGGAACAATGACTACGTGACCCGTAGAGCGATAGGGTGGAATTGAAGAAAAAAAACATTTAAAATAGGAACAAAGAACATTATGAAGGTATGAGGCAACAGAGTCAATAAATATTAAAAATAAAATTAGGAAAGAAAGCATAAATAATGGGTTTCGTTGGTGGTAGTAAGAATCTCCAGGTTTTCAATGCGACTGAAACGTACAAAAACTATCTCGGGCCCTTTTCTAGGCTAAGAAGAATATTCAACGTAAGACGTGCGAATAAAAATTATTGTATGAATGCACCCATTAATAGAATATGTATCATATTCAGTACAATTTCAAGAGAATTAAATATAAACTTGACTAAGGAAATTTTTCGCCGACAAATGTCGTCGTTGTTAGCGACATTATAAATGTGTACAGTATTTTGTATGTGACATTCAGTAGGTCTTGATTGCTATTGGTTATTAATTGCACCATTAGTGTACTAAGTTCTTTTTGTATTATGATAGTAACTATGTTTGATTGTGAAAAAAGTTTACCCTATTATTTTTTCATTTTGGTTGAACTTAAAATTATTAAATAAATAAAAGTATAAAAATTCGGGGTAGAAATAATTCGCGCAATCCATAAAAGAACTAAAAAAGTATTATTCTTCCCTTTTTTGTCATAGTTATCGACCAAAGTATGGGAGAATAATCCAGCCTATGACATATTAAAATATTTTTGGCTTGTCCGGATCTAGACTAGTATTGAACGCAACTTTATTTCATTTAATCTATAATATTTGCTCACCATTCACACATTACTACCAGCATAAAAAATAAACAAACTCATTTTTTCGGCTCCATCCATAATATTATTCCCATTTGCTGAGAGAGTTTATTCCTATTTCTTAAATAAACGAGTAAGCATCGTAAAACGCTTTGCAGAGATTCATTAACTTCAATAGGACTTCAACCAGTTCCTTATAAAGTGCAATTTTAGCTCCTTATAGCCATAACGCGAAAGAAAAATGAAGCCACACATGCAAGTTAAGAGATTGTTTCATTGTTATCATGTCATAAATATACGACTGCAGCGGAGTAATTGCGAATTAGCTCCGAATGGCTGTTTTTGGTACTCTTCTCGCTTCTTGCTACACGACGTTAAATAATGAACTCAAGAGAGAAACCGGTCAAGCGAAGGAAGTGAGTTGCGGAAGACTTGTTCGATGAAATGGAAAAGTGACAGTCTCGAAGGTAACTATGATTCGCAGCTATTGCATCGTCCGCTCCGTATTCCGTTAGAAGCTCTATCATACTTGGAGAGCGGTGAGAGTTCTACAAAAGCCCTGCGAATAACTCCAATTATAACTGAACTAAAGGCAAATCTGATATATTTTAGTGAATCTCTGGCAACGAATGCAAACCAAACCATAACTAATCTCTGGAAGTATGAACCAAAATTATCAGATAAGCACAAAAAACCCCAAACACGCCTTTTTTCCCCCACTCTATCCCTTCCTCTTAATTATCTCTTCCTGCCACACTAAGACTATTCCGTGATATTAATATACCTGAAGCTACATTGATTGAAACATGCCGTGGACAGCCAATGGCTGGGAATGGTGAACCAACAACTAAAAGATATTTCGGCATGGCGTGGCTCTACAAAAGTATACTCCTCTAATAGTAATGCATTTGTATTAATCGCCTCAGCTTGCAAAACATTCTAATATTTTAACGGGTGGTAAGCACAGGCATAAAAAAATTCCAATCACAATTAATCCTTGGGACCTTTTGCACTATTTTTAATTAAAGCAGTACAGGCAATATTTTAGGAGCATTAGAGGGTTTTATCAGAATTTTATTTACACTTGAAATGATCCAATACTGAATTATGTTACCTCGGTCAATGATCTGCGTTACCTTTTTCCGTTCTCTCGTCGCAATTGACAGTAAAGAATTAAGTAATAAACTGAAGTAGTGAGAAACCGATCAAGCATTATGGGTAAAGAAAGATTTGCTTGATGAAATTGAAAATGTACCATCATTACAAGGAACCATCAATCACAAGAACTAACTGTTCACAATCAACCTCTTCCTAGGCTCGATTGATTTTCAAGATCATTTCAAACCAATAAAACCTGTTATTAGTGGTATTATGATATCATTTCGACTTCTACAATTTAAGGAGTGTCTGCAATAGAGCCGAGGTAGTTTTTGTATCACTCTTTAAGTCTCTGAATACAAGGAAAAAAGTCACATAGTTTCTCATTGCATGGGAATGTTCAATGTTTTATCGTAAAATTACTGTTGAATTTGAGTTTTCTGTTTTCCCTTCCCCTCCCATGTCCTTACACTTTATTTTCGTTCATTTTTGGTGTAGGTAGTAAAATGCCCTCTAAATATAAAAGAAAGCCAGGAGCCTAGTCTTAAAGTTGATACATTCTAACATATAAACTCTTTAAAATACTCCTATGATGTTTCATTTCTCTAAAAATCTTTCCTTGAGTGTATTACAATAGGAATAAAATGTTGGGGAAAAGTCACCCGATTCCCGCCTGACTTTGCTCCAACGACATTAAAAAACAAAAAAGAATATTTTTAATACTTTACTGATCTAAAAAGGTGATTTTAAGTAACTGTAAAATATCACCAATCTAACCTGAAAGAAAATAAATTTTAAAAAATATTTCAAGCAATTTAAACAAAAAATAAACTGAGGAGTCAAAATATTTGGGGCAAAGTCAGGAGTTTTACGGTAGTAGTAGTAGTGGTAGTAGAAAAAAATATGTAGTCCACAATTTTCCAGAGGGGAGAATGACGACTCGGTAACTTGCTAAAGCACTCGGCCGGAATTCGAGGGATCCGGGTTAAAAATCCTGATCAAGGCGATGCTTTTTATGAGTGCATTTTTCACACAATTGGTGCGTTTCGGGTGGCTCCGTAAAGTTATCACCTTGGCTAGTCCCGGTATACTTAAATTTAAAAGAATAAACGAAATGAGCCTAGGAAGGGAGTCGTGAAAGATTTCTGCGAAGAAAATGAAAAGTTAACATTAAAGTTCATTATTACTCCCAGGAAATGCATCGCTCGCATTGAATATAGTGAGGCTTCAATTATTGTGCGGATCAATTGGGACCAACTTTGCCTCTACGCACTTTCAATCGGTCACTACAGCCTTCAAAGCATAGGCGCAGCGAGGGGGGGGGGTTTGGGGGATAAACCCCCCCCCCCCAGAGCTCAGGGAATTTTTTAAGTTTAATCCATTTTACTTAATTGGATTGATATTACTAATAGAAAAGTGTAAGGATTAATAGATTATCCCTCAGAAAGCCGTAAAACTTACCATTTTGAACCATTTATATATAATTTCCGCAATTTATTGATCTCGCTCTTACCACTTATCCTGGTGGGTATTCCATACCCCCACACACCCCGGTATTAGTTGCACCTAAACCCCCCCCCCCAGCCTTAATTCCTAGCTGCGCCCCTGCTTCAAAGGACAGCTCGAGTAGAAGAACACTTTACAAGAATAACTGAACTCGTCGCCATTCTTGCCAATTTCCTCGCCTCTCGTTGCAAGACATTTAACAATACACTCTGCAGAGGAATTGATGAAGCAGAGGAAATCTATCGGAGAATACTTAGAAAGAAAAAGAAAGCTTACACTTAAAGACAAAAACCATTTCTTGCAGGCATTACGCCGTTCATAGAGACTTAAGCCAAAAGCTCCAATTATTTTGAAGACCAATTAGTACCAACATCATCTTTATCAACATGGTGACTTAAGGAAATAAAGGGAACTTAAACGGGATCTGCAAAGGGCAGTAAATTCAAAGTAGTAACTAAAATTTCCTTGTCACTTTTTATGTCTCTTTCTCCTTGCAAGGTTCTCTTTAATTGCAGGAATGACGTCGTTCACAGTGAATTTAGTGAAAAGTTACAATTATTTTGGAGACTAATTAGTACCGACGTCATCTACTCCCGGATCGTTACTATATCAAATAAACGGAACCTAAACAGAATGTGCACAGGAGAAAAAGTTCAAAAGAGTAACTAATCAAACCCCGTAAACTTTTATATCTCTTACCGTTGCAAGGTTCTCTTTAATTGCACCGTTCACGGTGGATTTAGTCAATAGCTCCAATTCTTCTCCAAGTACCAACATCATCTCCACCCAAATCTTTACTACAAAAAATAAATAGAAAGATATCTGTGACGAAAATGAAAAGTTACCATTAAAGCTAATGACTGCTTGCAGGCAATGCACCGTTCACATTATATGTAATCAAAAGCTACAATGCTTTTGGAGACCAACTATTAGCAACATCATCTACACCCAGATCGCTACTAAAACAAATAAATGAAGCCTAAACAGAATCTGCAATGGACAAAAATGTCAGAAGAGTAACTAATCAGGCCCCGTTACCTTTTATTTCTTTCTTCCCGGTGCAAGGTTCTCTTTAACTGCATGCATTACATCGCTCACAGTGGATTTAATCAAATCAAAAAAGTCACAAAAGTCTTTTGTAGTCCAATTAATAACAACATCATCCACACCCAGACCGTTACTATAACAAATAAATGGAACCTAAACGGAATCTACAAAGGGCAAAAAAAATATCCTAGGCCCCGTTACCTTTTATGTCTCTCTTCCCGTTGCAAGGTATTAAATAATAAACTCGGGAGAGAAACCGATCGGAGCGGAGGAAGTGAGTCGTGGGGAAGACTTGTGCGATGAAATTGAAAAGTTACGGGCGGAGGAGGAAGTGAAAGGGAAAGAGGCAAAAACGGGGGAGCCATTTCGAGCGGCTCGACAAAAACGCGCGGACGCGGCTCACGTGAACAGCTGTTGCGGCGGCGGCCGTCGCAGCAGCGCCACCGCCTCGGGGGGAAATGGGGCGGTGTCGGGGGACGGGACGCGCCGTGGCCCAGTTTAACCCGCGACGATGGACGGCGGATGCGTGTTTCGCGGCGGAGAGGGGGGCTGGGCGGTGGTGACGGGCGGAGACTAGAACGGCCGGCCGCCCTCTGCGGTCGTCGCCGTCTTCCGCTCCCACTGCCCTAATAAGGCACCCGCCGCTGGAGGCCATCTTGACTGATCGCTCTCGCGTCGAAGGTCCGAAATACGTACGCTGTCTCGACTACTCCAGTTAAACAGCTCTCTCGTTGGACATCGGCAGAAGTGTTTCACTTCCACGCGGTAGAAGCGACAACACTCGTGTGATGTCAGCAGAGCTGAGAAGTATTTCAAATACATGTAGTTTAAAATACGTATTTGAATTACATTTGTAATTTGTATTTGGTATTTCAAGTACACGATCTGAATGTATCTTGTATTTTTTTGTATTTCAAATACAAATTTTTGGTATTTTCCCATTCTAAAATAAAAAATACATTTGTAAAATACTTTTAAAGTAGCACTGATAACAAATTTGTAACATTATGTTTCAGAGATTACTTCGTTTTCGTCACGTTTGCGACTATCCATAACTTGCCACCGCAGGTTAGACTTTTTTATAAGATCTCTTAGTTTCCATACAAATGTATTTTTTATTTTAAAAGGTGTTTAAAATACTATTTTGTAGCTTTTTTTCAAATAGCCAAGTCAAAGGTATTTTTGCATTTTAAATTTCAAATACATTTGGAGCAAGATTTTGTATTTCGTATTTCAAATACTCCTCGGCCTGTATTTTGCCCAGCCCTGGATGTCAGGAGAATTTTGAATCCACTCTTCACCTAAACTAACACGCATTCCAATTTATACTCCAAAGAATAAGTTCTGAAGATTTGCCTTAGGTGTTTCAAGGTGTTCCAAGCTCCAGGAAGAAGGTTTCATAATCTGAGCCTGCTGGACTTGAATCAATAAAATAGAATATGAGATGAGTACGTAAGTACTCTGGTGTCGAACAGTGGCGTAGCCAGGAATTTCGTTCGAAGGGGGTCCAAAAGCAGGGGGGAAAATTTTTGAAAAACAGGCTACTAAGTAGAGGGTTTTAAAGTAATTGTAACACTTTTCATAATCGAAAAACCTTCATTTGAAAAAAAAATATTTTTGTAAATTCATGAATTTTAAATATTTAATTTTCTTTTATGAAGGATAATAATTGTGTTTTTATATTTCGGGGGGAAGGGGGGGTCCGGACCCCTCGGACCCCCATCCTGGCTACGCCACTGGTGTCGAACGTGCAAAGCACGTATGTTTCCGCTGTCTCGACCACTCTAGTCCAACAACTCTCTCGTTGAGTATCGATAGAACCGTATCGCTTCCACAGAGCAGATGCGACAACTCTACGCGCATAATAAATAAGAATCGTCGAATATTCGAATTTTACATTTATGCAACACCGCTGACAAAGCATATCCCAATGGATGTACGTACATCAAGATTGAGTATGAAACATTTGTAATATATGTTCCAAGGATTTCCAATGTCTCGCAGAAAGCGCTGAGTTAACAAAATAGACTATGAGAGAAATATACACATGAACAAATGCAAACTGTTACCGTGTGATTATGACGTTTTATGCGTCGTCTCTAGACAATAACTCTATAGTATACCCTGTACTAAATTACCATTGTGACTCGGTTTTATTGCTGGATATATTCAATACGTCGTGTTAAGACGATAGTTCCAATTACCGACTCAATATGTTAAAATGGGCAGTGATAAAAATGTTAGGGAAACAAGCTCCTTAAGTGATTGAAACTTTAGTTTTCAAACAATAAATAATTAAATTAAGAATCACCATGGTTAAAAGCCTACGCTATTGTTAGAAAATGTGGCTTAATAGTTGATCCGTTATCAAATAATTTCCTACTAAAATTCCGAGTAGATCAAATATTGCCGGAAATTACTGCTCAGCCAAAGTTGTGAGACATCCCTATGACCGCCACTTTTGTAACATTAGGTGAGCTTAATGGAACTTGTTCTACGCTGAATGATATATTGTGCCGGAAACGAAAACAACTACGCTAGCGTAATTGCGAATAGAGTGAGCTCTCTCCAAGTGTACTCTCATGATTCTACCTGCTACAAACTATTCGATCCAAGCAAGCTACGGGAATATTTTAGCCACTGGAAAGCAACGACGATATGTAAATTGTGTTCTCTCTCGAGCGCTCGTGGGCATATTATTTGGGAGAAGCTAGATATCCTATAAACTTAATTACAGAGCTGCCTTCACCAAAGTTTCGGGTCTGACCACTTTTTTATGGTTGAGCTGCCTTGTTTTCGGAACAAGTATCTCGTCAATTACCGTATGTAAAATTTCCTGCTTCTTTAAAGCATGATGAACTCGCCGTTATGCGTCACATAAACTGTGTTATAGTCTCGTTTTATTTTGGAGTCGTCGTTAGGAATTCGTGAACCAGTTCTGTTTCCTCGTATTCGCCATCATGTTCCTGAAAAAGGAGAAATTTCTAAAGAAAGAACCGAAGTAATGACACGTGCAATCTGTTCATGGACACATTGGAAGAGGAAGGAAGAATATAGTCAGTGGATGAGAAGTGATAGGACGCAGGAGGAACTAAACAATTATATCATGATAGAAGATTCGCAGCTATTAGAAGGTTAGTGAAATAAGTTGAACGACAGCTAATATAACATGTTCCTCAGTAGAAAGGGGAGAGGATTCACTTCGGAAATAAATCTTACGCCGGTTTTATCCGGCTCTAAACGAATGGCACTAGGGGGGAACGGCTTAACGTCTCCTTCGACGGACGAAGAAGTGTTATTGAAACATTTTGCTCCCAAATGACGATCAGGATTCCACTGAAAACATAACTGAACCCCTACCGGGACTGGGTTGAGGAACTTGGATTGGGAAGACAGGAGTTTTCCATTCTAGGAGCCCCGTGGGTAGATGCTACTTCTGATAATGTTTATTTCTAGAAAAAAATCGAACCAACAGCTATATTACGCCCAAATACATTTAAAAAATGTTCATTCAAAAGTACTGTATAGTTGATTTGTGCCATTGAGGAAAACATGGCTTCAATTTTATGAAATATCGCTATTTTACATATAAACTCATAGCAAGGCTTGTATACGAGAAAAATATGTACTTTACGACTTTAATATCAATATCGTTTTGGCAACAGAAACTTATGTAAGATCCGCCATTATATTATGATCAAGTGAAATACAAAAAAACATGGGCGCGTTACTCTGTTATCTTCTGGATAATTACCGAATGAATTATTCAACTGGAGTACATATGAGCTGAATGAAAATTGAGCTTGCGTCAACTGAAGCAGCAAGAATAACTCGGAATTGAAAAACATTAATCAATTTATCTGCATCTTAGAAAGAATAACTTCACTTATTATCAGGACGAGGTATGCGTCAGTATAATGGCGCAGTTGAAGAGGGCGTGCAACAAAAATAAGAATATTCCTACGGTTGAGAATGCAAGCATAAAAGTAAGGAAACAATTCATCAGAAGACTTCGTTGGCCACACTAAGAGATATGATGGCCTGATGAAAATAATCGTGGAAAGACAGGTGGAAGGGAAGAAGAAGGGCAAGGGACGGCCCCGAATCAGTTACATAGGACAGGCAATAAATAGGGATGGACGGATCCAGCATTTTTTTCGGATTCGGATCGGATCCTTGATTTTCGAAGCCGGATCTTTCGGATCGGATATTTTCGGATCCAAATGCATTTTCAAATTCCTGACGCTGAGATTCCCCCGATGATTGGTCAATCTCTTGGGAAGAGTCACACTATGTTCCAGTCGTATTTTGCCTTTTTTTATTTTCCACGGCTGAAATTCTCCTACATAACCTCTGCGAGAGCTTTCAAACACAACGGTTCATGAGTAGGACAAGAATCGCATGCGACGGTGCATTCGAAGCTAGAATCGGAAACCTTTCCACCCTTATGGGGCGTTGCATTCATTGAAGCTACTATTTAAAATTTCGGATCCAGATCCGATGTCTTCCGCGACTTTGGATTCGATGTATCCGATGAAGGGCTATATCCGCGGATATTTGGATCCGAGGTATCCGATTCGACCATCCCTGGTAATAAAGGATGTAATAGAGATGAAATACGTCACCATGAAAAGGCAAGCGGATAGGAAAGAGGAGTAGAGAGCTGGGTCCAACCAATCTTGCGATTGTTGAATAATGATGACGATGATGATGATATGACATGCAAAAGCATCATAAAAATTATTATTCATTGAAGTTTTTTCCGGATCGCAGACTCGTGGTTGAGCTCCCTCAACGTTTTTTTAGGGGAACCACTAGTAATTACTACCGCTAAGACCATTTTCTTGGGGAGCTACAGTCTCGAAGACTCACACACGGCTGATTATCGAGGCCATAGGTACGAAGGTTATTTTTTTCAACCTCAGATGGCACATGTAGCAAAGAAAAGTAAGGGCGAGGAAATGTTTTTTTCTTATTGCAACGAGCCAGGTACGACGAATGCTACTTTTCAACATCACCACCGTGAATCATGAAGCATCCATCTCAGGGGTAGACTAGTGGATCAAAATCCTGATCGCAGACTGCTGTTACCAGTGTGCTGAGATGGGTTCTCACGTTCTTTCCAAAACGAGCTGGTTCACATATTTTTGTTTATTGTCGATAATGATGGACTTACAAAAACAAGGAGACCGTATTTTTACGTTTCTCAATCCGTCGCCTACTTTTCGAGCCGTTCGCAGAGAAAATTCGATGGCATTAACCCTTTCTCATATACTTTGATGACATCACCAACTTATACGGAGGGTGTCTCCACGTCTCAGCTATTCCTTGGCCTTGTTCATGGGCCTCGCGTTATTACGTTTTGTTTACACTCTTGTCTTTGATTCTTTCCTCAACGAGCGGTTCTCCTGCGTAGAGCGCTAGGCTGCGAACGACTGCCATGAAGTAAGTTTTCGACTAGCTATAATCGCACCTCAGTAGAACTTCATTGGTTACGATATCGCCACAGCGCAAAGTTATCTAGGGATTTGATCGATGGGTTTTTCTTCCTCATAGAATAATCCTCCAAAATCGCTAGAATAGTAATGGCTTTGCTTGGTTTCGCTATTTAGTTGGGCCCTCTTCGCTTCTATAGCATTGAGGTGTTTTTCCCCGTCCCATCCCTTCCGAACCTATCCTACCCCATAGGCGTCGACGTGCTCCTATCGCGGCGGCGCCTTTTTCCTTTTCCCTTCCTCTCCAGCCCCTCCCCGGGTGATCGGGCGTATAAGTCTCTGACTTGGTTCCCGGCCCCGGTGTGTTGTTTCCCTGAAGGGCTCCCCTTGAGCCCTTAATCCGTTTGCCATGAAGTGATTTAAATGAAGCTCGTAAAGCAAATTTATTTTTTTGTTATTCATTTGGTCGCATACAGCTATAGGACCAGAAGCAAAATATGTTCGTGAATATAGAATACATCAAATTCATTACTTTACAATGCCATTCTTCGGGGGAGCAAAAACTGTATAGCATATATCAAAAATGAATTGATCGCTCTGGACTTATAGCTGCGCTGCGGACATTTTTGAAAACCAATTAAAATGCTTCCTATTTCGCAACAGAAATCAAGCTTCTAAGTGCTTCCTCTGCGCATCCCCTTTCCTGGGACACTTCCGTATGGATTCCGTATGGTAACGAGATTTCGCTACGTAGCTAATAACAGTAAACTCAAGGCGTGTAAACCAAGCTATGCGAATTACTATGAGAAAAAATTCCCCTGGACCGGGAATAGAACCACGAACCCATAAGTTTCCGGGCCATCATGGGTATCAATGGCAATGCGTAAAGGACTATTTCGTAACCGAAATTGAGTGAACGGACAGTTCGTAACCACGACATCTCGTGACTACGAGAATTGGTAACCAGACAATTTCTAACTGACTATTTCGATAAAAAAACCGGCGGTTCGTATTAAGACGTTCCGTAACCGAAAGTTATGAAATAAAATCATGGAGAGTATGAAAAATATTAATACCAAAAACTACTAAGTATGCAACAGTTGCTTATATTTGCTATTTTCATAATATTTTTATCCTCAGAACACGTTTTGGATTGTGCTTACACCTTATCCTTAACCGAAACCTTTGTTTTTGAAGATTTTGATCCGCTGAAGTCGAGTTTGCACTTATTTTCGCTCATATTTGAATATCACTTTTATACTACCAAGTTATTTAAACAATAGAATTTTTAGAAAAGTAAAATATATATTAAAACAGCTATTTGTGAATGACTTCGAGCCGCTAAAGCGTAATTTGATATTATTTTTTTTACCAACCTTTGACTGCCATTGTTTTTAAAAATGCAAATAGTTTAGACAGTTCAATGTCCCTCTTTGAAAACCGATCAAAACAGTTGTTTCCAAATGATTTAGAATCGCTGGAGCCAAGTCTGCAACTATTTTTACGCACACCACTGCGATATCCAGATTCCTAAATTCCCATGGCAATTCATGCCAACTAAAGTTCACCGCCGTTCACGCGGAAGGCTCGAAATATTGCACATTACCGTCATGCGTGGCTTTAGCGCAGGTTTGAGGCTCTCAAACCATTGTGACTTCAATAAAGTCCTTTCACCCTCGCGTTGCCATCCTTGATGGACCGCGACGGCCTAACAGATAGTACCACGAGCCAGGGGCAGCCTTGGGTGTTTGGGGGTTTTATGCCGAGGTCCTCCTTACCGGAAGTTTTAGGGATTAAGGCTGGGGGGGGGGGGGTGGTTAGGTGCAACTAATACCTGGGTGTGTGGGAGTATATTATACCCACCAGGACAAGCGGTAGGTGCGAGATTAATAAATTGCGTAATTATAAAGATAAATGGTTTAGAAATGGTAAGTTTTACGGTTTTCTGAGGAATATTTTATTCATCCTCACACTATTGTTTTTAGCAATATCAATCCAATTAAGTAAAATGGATGAAACTTAAAAATTTCTCTGAGCTTTGGGGGGGGGGGGGTTGTATCCCCCAAACCCCCCCCCCCTCGCTGCGCCACTGGTGAGGACGATCGATGCGACATTCGTAATCGGAACGGGGCATTAGAAAAGCCGCTCCTCCGCTACTTGTTTGTGTGGGTCATTGCGAGGAACTGTCTCACTCGAGTGGTCGGAAAGCCGCCATCGGAGCTGTCATCCTTCCGTCCTTTCCCTTTCACTCCAACCACTCCTTTCCCGCTTTCCCTTCCATGCATTACGACCTTCATCATCCCAACGCCTATTATTACGCCCCTTGAGCATTTCTGCTGCTGCCTTCGACGTAGGCAACCATCCCTGACGATTAAGGGGGGGGGGGGGGAAATACGAAAGGCAGATTACGTAAGCACAACTTGGTGACCGGGTTGACAACCACAAAGAAAAGAGGCGTTGTCACTCAAAGGTCCGAGGGATAGGGTACGCGGTGTGAAGGAGGCTGAGAAGATCGGCGATCGCGTGGGAAATGTTCAACTGCTTGAGCACAGGGAGTGGTGTGTACCGTGAAGTCAATCCGGAGCAAGGAGGTTGTAAATATACTGGAGAGGGCACCACTGGTTCCGGGCGTTGAGCGCAGTGTGGCAGGAATGGGGGTGCTTGGGTAGGATAGATGAAATTTTTCTAAGTCGAGAGAATCCAAGATGGCGCTGGGCGCAATATGCGCATGGAAGTTAAACAATGATATAATGTATTACATTATTTATTAATCTTTAACATAAAATTGCACATCACCAAACACACCAATGGAAGCTGTATCTGGGGTCATATTGCTTTTACAAAATACCATTAAACGATCTTCAGGTTTAAACCTTATGCACCTTTTAGATGTTAAAACATTCGAAGAAACAGTAGTACAATACTCCTTCTGATAAGATTGAAAATTATTCATTTGAATAGTTTTAAAACACAAAACATGAGATGATGGAAAACTCTCCAAGCCACCAATATTCATTGTTACATTATTAGGTATCCTTGCAAAGCAAATAGTGAGCCAATAGGAACCTTGTGCATTGTGATCATTACCAACAGCAAAAGTAAACTTAAATCCAAACAAAGTTCCTACTTTGACCAAAACATTGATTATCCCATAAGAGCCAATGCTAACTGTTTGGTGAAATATTCGGTCATGATCGTTGTTACGTTAAAACAAACTATCGCAAACGAACAATGTAAACCTTTTTTTCTATCATTATGGGAAGGCTTTGTGAAAATATGCCTCGAATATCTTTTCCCGAGGAAAAATTATTGTCAATCACCACGGTTCCGCTGTGCAACTAGTTTAGCCGAAAATAACATTTTAAAAGTGTAAAATATCCATTCCCCTGCACTTCTACCGGTAATTTATAAGATTAAATCTAATAGTGATCTTACGATAGCGGACCGGTCGCAGTTATAGTATGAAAGTATGTTCACGACGATATACTATCACCACGATATGACTATATGGACAGTTTAATATACACAATGGTATGACGAGCGATCGGAAAACTCCAAAGACATTCAAGAAGTAGTTGTTGCATTTTCATTTTATAAATCAGAGGCGATATAAAGAAAAGACTACTTGATCATATACGTACACGGTTTGAGACTAAGTCCGAAAATGGTCAAACCAAGATGGCGGAATTCTGACCACGCTTAAAACTCGAATACAGCGCCTCCAGTGTATTTACAACCTCCTTGAGAGGAACCAAGGCAGTGAAATGTTCCCACCTCCCCTCATCCAATGTTTCCACGACGACCATCTCGCCCTCGTCGGGCCCCACCCAGAGTACGCTGCAAGCATTTGGGAGCAGGCATAGAGAGATAATGCCTGGACCGTAATGGGATGCTAACAGTGGCGGATACATATGGGGGCGCAGACGGCGCGCCCCCCCCCCCCTTGTGGGGCCACCTGCACAGTGGCGGCTCGTGAGTCAATTGCTGGGAGGGGCACACTCCACCGGGGATTCAAATCTTTGTTCAAATCTTTGAAAAAATTCACATATTTTGTGAATTTTAGTGAGTTTTAAGGCAATCTGGAGACCATTATGACTCAATAATACACAAAACAATCACTATCACTAAAACACTAACAATCACTAACTTGATTAACTCAACTACAACTAGGCATATTTACATTAAAACAATTTACAAATAATAAGTCGACTGGTCACCAAAACAAAGGAATTCTGCAACACACCAAGATTATACGGCCGCTGGGCGTCGCGGCGATGTCAACTCACTAGATACGTCGCTCTTCGCATACTCGGACGGCGTCCCAAGACCTCCATAAGGCACAAGCTTAGACGCGTCATAGCACCAGCAGCCCCCACCTCTACCACTCCTCGTATAACTGCATGGTGATGGATTGAGACGTTCTGGCCAGCGCCCTGCGGCTACAAAAGCGAACTTCTCGCGCTTTTTTTGCGTATTTTTTCTGCATTTTCCATGTATGTGATTGAAAAAAACACTTTGATTAATTAGATGTATAATCATAATTGAATGGGTATTTATTTTTTTCCTTTTTCAAATATTTGGGAGGGGCGGCGCACAGTGGTCTGAGATGCCCTTTTCGGCGGACAAAAGTCGATTTTTCGATTGCGTTCAAACTATCCAAAAATGCTAAATATGTGAAGCTAAAACATCATTCCATTCTAAATAGAACTTTATATCTTCCTTTACTGCCCATTTTTCGAATTACAGGAGTGGTTTTTAGCGAAAGTTGTTGGAGTGTAATTTCTCAAATTTTTGACGGCTTTTTAACTTTATAAATACCATAACCAATTGCCATTTTTTGTTTTCTTTTGAGTTTATTTCAGCAAACTCACCTTTTTTATGATCCATAAACCTAATTACTAATGTTATGAAAGCGTCCGGGGTGTCAGGATAGCGCGCTAAAATATCATATGCCAATATTTTTTTTTAATTATGCACAGTTAGAGATATAAAAAAACCACGCTCTACCACTGTGTTCTCATGTAATAGGATGCAAAGAAAATACTATCCTTGAAGCAATTTAGAAAGAATTATCTGCCTTTAGTTGCCTTTTTTAAATTTATAAGCCGAAATGTGTTACAGAGACGCCTGGCTAACCTAACGCCATGGCGCGCTATCTCTCGGCAAGTCGCTTTCGCTGATAAAATCCTCCGTTTTGAGTCTCTCTATCAGACGCAATTTGTTCATTTATTAGCATTATCAGCAACAATTTTATCCATGCCTAAACACTACATGATTCAGTGACCATATCAGCAACAATATAGCCTATTTGACACGGCTTAAACTAACAATTCGGCTGCCACTAGGCTTCTCCCAGTGTGCGACAACTCCAGACATTGTTAAGATTCCTCTAATTGTTCAGTGAAAATTGAATACTTATTTTCTGTGAACCAGTCTTCGGATATGGCACTCGTGAAGGAATTTTTTTTCAATTTACGAGAGAAGTGGGCCGAGATGGTCAGCGTTCGTTACAAGCATCTATACGAGTACATTTTAAGGTAGGTGGAAGTGATTTAATTCCGAGGTGCAACGTACTAAGTGGATTCATTAACCCATAGCTTGCGTATCATATCATTTTTGTGTCTTATTCTAAGGTCACAAGGAAGGTCGGACGTGAAAAATGACAGGAAGCTAAGAATTCAAAACTGGCTGTTTTCTTTCATTACTCGGGCGACACTGAGATGGGAAAAGAGCCGAAGAACAATAAACGTGTTTTTGGAGAAAAAAAATCTGTGGCTTAATTCAGATATTGATTTTTTGGCGGGAAAAAATCGAGCCCCAGATAACGAGCTCGGAAACTTCTCAACCCTCTACCTCGGGTAAGTTCAATGTTATCAATGGGATGTATTATAGCATTTACGTAAATGAGAGTATTACCTATCAGAAGATTGATTTTATTTAGGTGTGTAGTCCATTCAGTCGTCCGTGTAAGAATTCTGAAACGTTGTGCGAGCGATCAAAGCGGAGGAGAACCACGGAATTGCTCGACACAAAAACAACTGAAGAGCTGGTTTATGCGACGAACGCAAGTCTTCGGCCAAACAAACAAAGCGATGCAGCTCATATGGTAGATGAGGCAATTCATATAAGCCCCAGTAGAGCCAGAAATATAAGGCAAGCTTGTAATATCCATAGATCTGACACCAAGGTAGTTCTTCCCTACAATGCAGACGAGGCATTAGGCTTAATGATTGAGGCAAAGTTGACTAAACATCAGTATACTATGTCCATCAGGAAAGGGGCCAGATCTCTAATGGCAGCAAGTCTTTATCCTCCCTAAGAAGAAATTCTTTCTGTAAAAAAACCTGTGCAATTCTTTTGGTGCTACGACTGCTTTCATCCCCAAACGTAGACTCGGCACCCGTGTACAAAGACAGTGAAGAAACTACGGATGAGAAGTAATTGTTTTACTTCCTCATATCCATTTGCTTCCCTTAATTATTGATTCATTAATTAATAATTCTACGAAATACTTTCATTAAAGATATCATGTAATTATCTCTAAGTGAGAAAACATCCATTCATTCGTGTAAAACTGGATTTGGCGACTTATAAATGCGTAAGTGTTTTTCATACCACCATTGCATCACACGTCGTTGTAGAATAATTATTCAGAAAAAATAGCGAATGCGTATTTATTTTTTGAGAAAGTCATTATGCATGCATTAGAAGATATATTTAAGTTGTTTAACACCAACATATACCTCTACAAATGGAACAGTGGACTTTTGTCCGGAAAAAAGCGCTCCCCAGACCACTGTGCGGCGTCCGAGAGTCCTTATTGGGCAAGCTGCCACTGCACCTGCATTGCCTAACATTGCAAAACAATAATTGTAACTTTTTTACGTCATCAGATAGCATTATCTTGTATACGCGTAAAATCATCTTAAATGAAACTTTCTCAAACTTAGCATGCGATTTATTGTTCATTCCGATATAAGTAAAGGTAGCTCAAGAAATATTTTACGCCCCCCTCGAGTTTTTTCTATGTCCGCAATTGGATGATAAGGTCGCTTTACAGATAAAATTAACGGAAACTCAAGTTAAGTACTTAGGGAAAAATTAGTTTAATGGCTCTGGGGAATTTATTAACACGTTCCATGCAGGTGGCATCTTAAGACGTCACGAGTTTTTTTTCTGCAGGTGGCGGGTGACATCATAAAATGTCTTCATAAGCATAACGTTTTATAAATTTTTCACGCCCGGTTTTGAGCAACAATGCCTTTTTTCCACGCACATAAGTAAATTGCGATTCGTTCTTTGTAATGGCCATTTTTGAATTACTTGAGAGCTGTCTCCGAATCAAAAGATTTTTCAGTTACCAAAACCTTTTTTCTTAGGCTGTTTTTCAAATTTTGTCAATATTTTGAGTTATGCGCCTGGGCCCTGTATGTAATATTTATCTTGTTATTAAAAATAATGCTATCAATAAAATTAAATTATGTAATAGATGTTGGACGGATAATGGAACAAAAATTGCAAGAGAGGAACCTACAGAAATGTAATGGACACCATACAATTCTTGAAAAGGTAAATGGAGTTCATACTGATGCACAAAAAAGATAATTACATGCATTTAAGTTGTAATTAAAAACTTTTATACATTATTTTAAATACTTAAAAATTAATAAATTTATAAATTGGACAGAAATTTTATTTTAAAAGTGGTGATGACTAAAGCTTATTAAAGCTAATTTGCTACCTAAGACATGATTTCAGTTGTCGTGTAAGAAATACTGTCCTTAGCATACACCCATCCTGACTTAGAAAGCGTAGGAGCGTGCACAAAAGGCCCGCATATACCCTCTAATTGCGTCCCCTAAATTTCTCCGGCTATGCCAAATATACTATTTTCATAACAGTTCTCACTCTTGTTGCATACATAGTGTTTCAGGAGGAATCTGCAATACTTCAGGGGATGGTAGAGAAGACAATTTTAAGATTTGTTTACCCATGAGCATGGGGTCGCAACTCCTTCGTTACTGGGCTATGACAACGCAATTATGTTTTTGGATGCACTCAGCAGATACCATGAAAACGGTTTTTCTTGGGCATCCAACCTTTTCGACATTTTATTAATACTTTGGATCTTTGAGGGCATTAAATAATTAGGTTGGACGAAAAAGTTGCCATTATTTTTCTGAAATAATTATTCTCAAAATGGGTAATACTGCGTAATCGTATTTCTGATAATAGTGTGGTTTCCTACTATTTTTTATTGCTTAAATCGAAAGATTATTACACCTGGAGCACGTATTTCACGCTTTTAGATTTTTAAATGACAATATCTATTTTTCGTGATTTAATGAAAAGTGAAAATTTTCAAGCGCGCGAAAACGCCACGGCTTAGTATGAATGCTGGGGAAAGCCCGTGTGACGTCATTCTGGTTACAGCTGCCGCCGTGTAGGTCCACCTTGGTGCGAGGCTATGAGCGATACGATGCAGGCTGCTAGCAGGTAGCAGAGTACCCTGGGTAATTTTTATAGGTGATTATTAAGATATGTTACCATGAGCTCTGTGCCTCATGCATGCATTGGTAATCTAAGACGATGTTAAACTCCTATCTGCTCGTATAGAAACTAGGTAACTGCGACGTCACGTGGAGTGGAATCGCATGGGCGCCAATCTGGCCTTTTTCAAATAAGGTTAAAATTGACCATTATCATTCGTCTAAACTGAGATTTCTAAAACCAAATAATTAGTATATTATGAATGCACTAATGATGGGTGATGAATCAAAATCAATGTCTTTCGTTTTCTTTGATGAAGGAAACTACCCTTTTGCTGCAATGCTTTCCTTAAATGAAGCTCAAATATAAATTGTTTTCCGATTAATTGATTAATTGACACTGGATGATTTATTTTACGTCCGTTGAGCAGTCGGCATAAATGAGGAATACTTTGAAATGTCCTTACAATATAATTTGTTTGACGGAACAACAATCGTAAAATAAATCATCTTAAGGAAGTGTGCACATATTTTCGTGTTGGTTCAGCGTGTATTTTTCATATAACATGAAAATTTCAAGAATATATTTTTGACCAATTCAATGTGATGGGGTTTTAAACCGGTAATGTGGTACTAAAAATATTTGTCGAGCTGGAATGATACGTCCTCTTAATTGTTCTCAAAATTCTTCCCATAAAATATGCTTTTAGCCATTCTATTTGGTTCTCAGAAAAGTACAAGCACCTAAGAATTCATTATGATCCTTCTCTTTCCTGTGGAGCAAAACGAAGAATATGAAAGAGTTTGAAGCAGGGATGGCAAGTGAAACGAAACGAATGCAAAGATTCCTTTAAATAATATTTTCGCAAACTCCATGGGGTATAACACTTTATCGTCAAATCAGGAAAATAATGAACTTCAAACATGTCCTTTGTGTGAATATTTAAGAAAAATCTACTTTTTCCTCACCGTTTCTCCGTTTTTATCCTTAACATACCCATTTCCAGCGTGATAGGTGTCAGTTATTTATCCCCTTTATAAAGCTAAATAATCACGTTTTAGTGGTGAACTTTTTGGATCGAGATGATGCTATTTATTTGGTGCTTTCGATTGCCGAAAATGTGGTAAGAAGTAGGTATTCCAAATAATGAATCCATTTGAGTCTATTGTGTGCAGAACTGATTATGTCCGTGTTCACATTGTAAGAGAAAGCGTTCCTGCAAGTCACCACTAAAGTGTTTGGCTGTTATAAATATTAAATATGATAAGGTACGTTACAAATGGATTCGAAATCCATTGCATCAAGATGGGGGTATATCAACAGAGGTATTTCCTCACCAAGAACCAGGGATCGCAATAGAAACTAAACGAAAGTCAAAACCAGTAAAATATCTTAGTGAAGAGTTATCGGGATCGCCACCGGGTCAGGAACTGCATAACTGCCGACGTTTCGATGACCGATTCGGCCATCGTCCTCAGGGCGGTGAGGACGATGCAGGGCTGTTTTTCCGTGGATTTCGTATTGCTCTCGAGAAATAGTATTGAAATGTAATGAACTTGATAGATCACATCATCATGTGTATAAATTTCGGTCAATACCCCTATTTATACTTTATTTTTCCGAGTAACTCGGGTCAATTTCTCCGTCAGTTACGCGAGTGGTGACTTTTGTAATCCCATTTCATCTACATCTACATAATACCCCGCAAGCCGCCTAAAAGGCGTGTGGCAGTGGGTGTTAGGACACCAGCCGTTTACAGCTAAAAAAATGAAGTGCTCTAATGAAGTTGGGACTAGCGTTTATTAAAATCCTTTATGGTTCGGGGGAAAAATGAATTCCCATATCAATCCGTTCGGCAAAACATCTCTCTTAATTTATCGCTTCTATAGGACCTGGAAATATTGTGTAGCTCCAATATTATGTTCTCTGTGTCGCTGTTAAAGATAGCCATTCTCAATTGTTCAAGCAATCTAAGCCTAGCGCGCAGCCTCCGAGTCTCCAGCGGCTCCCAGCCTAATTCGGTTAATATCTGGGTAACATTGTCTGTACGCCCGTAGCAATTTTTGACGTAACGCGCAGCCTTCCTTTGTATTTTATTCAGTTCGCGGATTAAGTCTTTCTGCACCGGATCCCATATGCTCGCTGCATTTAAACGCGTGGTGGGTGAAAACACATTTAGAGGCCGACTTGAGGATCTTCTTTTGTAATATTCGCGATCTAATATACCGTAGTATGTTAGCGTTCATAAGATATGGCTGAATTCGTCAGAAATTAAACTGCTCCTGAATGCAATGAATTGTGCGAGGAGAGTAAATGGAATAAGTTATAAGGAGAGGACAGTCATCGTCAGTGAGGGCGGGTGGAGGTGGTGATCAGATGTGGACCCATCTCAGCGGAAACAGGAAGAGGGGACTGACAAGGGTGCGCACTTTCTCTCTTGATGTTCAATGCTTACATTGAGAAAGTGGAGGATGGAGTGAAAGAAAAAGCCTCAGGAGGGAATCGTCATGCCACGTTTCACAAATCGCAGTGCGTTGACAGCGGAAACAAATGGAGAGATCCGTGGATTGATCGATTAGTAACCTTTGGTAAAAAAAAATGAAGATGGACGGTAAAAAATATAAACCAAACCAAGACACGAGTCTTGATCGAGCTCAATTAAATTTTATGAAGTTGATAAAATGCATGAATCCAATAAATTTGAATCTCAACAAATGTATAGTGACGAATTTTTTGGAAAAAGAAAGACTTTCACCACGAAAAGGCATTCCATTAATCAAGCAAAGATATTTTGTGTTACGGAACACCTTCATTAGTTTTTTGCCATTTATGTTCCAGTTAAAATAAACCATATTTTATTCATATGACCATGCACCGCCAAACGAAATTAACCAAATGAGCGAAAATTAGGAATTAAAATTTAATGCAATAATGTGGATCACTTAATTTCCATGTAATCGTTTTCCCTTACATGTTGTAGGAGTCCTTATACCGTGCTGAAGGTGCCCTCACCATACGAAGTTAACGAAATTAGTGAAACATTTGAATCAAAATGCAACGGAAGAGTGTGAATCACTTAATTTCCATGGAACCGTTTTTCCTTACATTTTGTAGGAGCCCTTATACCATGCTGAAGGTGCCCTGACCATACAAAATTAACGAAATTTGCTAAAAATTTAAATGAAAATGTAACGCAATGCTGTTAAATCACCTAATGTCATCGAATGGCAGTAAGAATAAAATAATAAGGAATGCACACTTTAAAATTTACCACAAAATGGCATTTGAAACGAAGTAAGGGACATTTTTGGAAAAGTTTCTAAGTATGTTCCTCTATATAATTTTCGACTCGGTTGGTTTCCCCTCTTTCTCTTATTAGTTGGAGCAGTGTTCGCCTGTTTGATTAACTTCTTCTCTCCACTTCGACTTTGACAAACGGATCATATTCTTTACTCACCGCGGCGGGACCTTAGCTTTGGATTTAGTGGGAGCATTTATCATTCGTCACATTTCGATTGTTTGCTTTATCGTCTCAATGAGGGCTATAGCTTTCTTCTCAAATATCTATTCTGACGTCCTTATCTGTCCCATTTATGGGTTCTTGGTTCCTTGAAAATCAATATATCTTCTTCTTAGGTGAAGAAGCACGTGCGATAAAGCACTATCTGTCCTTTTGCCAAATGCTCATTCAATTTTTTCTTTAACCCTTTGATGTCCATAAGGATTGCAACCATTAAGATACATAACAAAATTTGTTTTAAGGCTAATATTGATGCGTAGATTCCAAAAACGTGATATCTCAAATAGTTTCTGAGATACAGTCTGGGACAAATATGTTCCTATGGACAGTAAGGATAAAATTTGTTCAGAATACGAATATCATAAGTGCAGATAATGGAATGTTTTATTTCTGTATACTGGGCCAATGACTATTGTCTATCGGTAATTATTTAAAACCTTATATGAAATGTTAAAACTCCATGCATATGGTAAGGTATATCATGGCCAATAATTAATTAAAAATAATAATTAAGCAAATGAAGCAGAAAAATATTCAAAATTTTCAGAGCATCCATCAACGTCAACCATAGCAAAATTTTACAGTACATTGTTTAAAATACTTATTATACTTTATCCATTAAAAATTTATTAATAAACATCCATGTCATAAAATGTGGGATGCAAAATGTAGTTATTCTTGTGTGATACAAGTACTACGAAGAGTAAAACAATGCGTAGGGGAAGGTTGCCTGAATCGCACCAGTTTAGGAAAAAAACGAATCAACTCAAAAATAAAAGACGCAATATACGTTTTTGACGCTGATTAATACGAGGAGGAATGTCTACTTCTCTCAAAATTTTTGGGGACAATCAATTCCAAGTTGAACACATGATTAAAAATTCAATTTGAAACCTCTGCAAACGGTGCAATTTAGGCAGCAGGTTTCTCAAATCGCACCACTGCACAGTGGTCCCAATTACGAATCTAGCGGGACAAAATTATTTTTCCCAAATAACTTAGAGCTTTTGTCGTGAAAACATTTCGAATTGCCAAATTATAGACAAAAACACAAAATAACACTATCATAGGTCTTTTCAAGGTGGTTTTTATGAAAAAAAAAAGAAATTTAATTTACAAAATAATTTCGTGTTACTCAACACTTAGAAATATATGCAGAAAATCATTTAAAAAATCTATAGTAATGCGGTTTTCTTGATTTAATGAACTAATTACGTTAAAAATATACTCCTAAACACAGGATTTACACATAAAATCGTTTTTCACAGAATGTGAACCGCGGAATATTAGTCACCTTCATCATTATTACTCTCCCAACTCCCTTCATCTCCGAAATTTACCGACTCCACATCCTCCATATCTTTAACATTACTCACTTCATAAGATAAAGGTAATTTTGGTTCCCTGAGAAGCTGTCTGACATCCACCGAGAGGGAATAACAATGCCTTGGGTGCAACGAACTAATACTGGAAACATAAGGATCAAATGTGTCTAATAGTAGGTTAAAAACATCTCTCATTTTGTCCTTTCTTGAGTATTTGGGTCTTTGAGGGTAGGCAATCCCAACGCGTGATTTTGCAGCTGCATAGCATTGTTATAACTTATATAAACGTTGTAAAAGTTACCAATCATGATGAAGCATTTAATTGCGGATAATATTGCTACACCTACGGCGACTTTATTTTTAAAAGTTGAAAAACTGACTTTTGTCCCGCTAGATTAGCGATTGGGACCACTGTGCACTGGAGGCCAAAATTTGGAGATCATGTTTCAACGACAATGAGAAATATAGAGGCAACTTTTTCGAGGTCATTTTTAGATCCCAAAACAGAGAAAACATGTGCATTAAAATACCCCTAACATAAAGAACGGAAAAGGTTAAATAAGTCATATCTTTGACATTAATAATAGATGTAGTTTTTTTGATAAAGAATCTGAAATAATTGATACATAATTTATAAGTCTTTTGTAGAAGTGTTTATGCTGTAGAATAGTCTTTTCAAGGCAGGTTTTTTAAGACTTCTTACATCGCACAGGTATAGAAAAACGTGGTGCGATTTAGGAGCGACTGCCATTTCATATGAAATCATTTCCACTGCCTAAACACGTGATTATTCCACGCTGTCAATAGCACTAAATGAAACACAATAGTCTTCAAAAATATGATATGTAGCTAAAACTATGTAAACACAACTTATTTGTTTTCAATATTCTTGTAAAAAGACGAAAGAAATAACAGAGGAGACACTTCTTTTCTTAATACCTACGCACCTGACGAGTCACTTCTCAGGTGGCCACAATTGAAGTGTGGTGTGCTAAGTGACACAGGAAGCTCCATGGTATGGTATTTGGAGGAGGCGACCGAAAGCTGAGGTCATTTGCGCCATGAGGGGAGGGGTAGGTAAGGAAGGGTGGAGGAAAACCCGGCGTCGGCGTCAGCCTGCTCTTAACGAAAGGCACCAAGGGGACCGCGACTTAACGTCCCATCCGACGGACGGAGTGTTGCGCTTGAAATGTCCTCCACACAACATTCAAGCAGGGATCAGGCAATCTCTGAAAATTCTCTGCCACCGCCGGGATTTGAACCCGAGCCCACGGGATGGGAAGCCAACAATATAGCCACCAACCAACCCGATTAAAAAAATCCTTCCTCCATTAGCCATTCGCTCATATGTTTAAGGACGCGAAAGATGCTGCCCATTTATCATGAGATGCTGACGTCATTAGAGTCCCAGCCCATCGGCCATTTAAGAAGAATACTTCATTGAGAGAAACAATGGTTCACAAGATTGTCAAAAACAACGAAGCACGTGAGGCCGATGAATAGAGGCGAGGAGTGGCTAGACGCGGTGTTGCTGTGCCGGTCTGTGCAGTGCATCCCTTAGCGAAAAAACTGTTGGGTTTTAACAGTTAATGTTGGATTTTCTACAGTTAATGTTGGATTTCAACAATTACTGTTGGATTTTAACAGTTACTGTTGGATTTTAAGTTACTGTTGGATTTTAACAGTTACTGTTTGATTTTAACATTTACTGTTGGATTTTCTACAGTTACTGTTGGATTTCAACAATTACTGTTGGATTTTAACAGTGATTGTTGGATTTTAACAGTTACTGTTGGATTTTAACAGTTACTGGTCGATTTGAACAGTTACTGTTGGATTTTAACAGTTACTGGTCGATTTTAACAGTTACTGTTGGTTTTTAACGGTTACTGTTGGATTTTGACAGTACCTGTTGGACTTTAACAGTTACTGTTGGATTTTAACAGTTACTGTTGGATTTTAATAGTTACTGTTGGATTTTCTACGGTTACTGTTGAGTTTCAACACTTACTGTTGAATTCAACAGTGGTCCCAATTGACTGTTGAAAATTCCAACAGTTTTTTTAACAGTTTTTTCACTAAGGGATGTTTAACAAGAGCTTCTTTTATAGCATGATCGTGGATATTCCAGCAATAAATACTTACGTTGCCGACCAATATTGCATTCAAAGGGCACACGATGCTAAGAGACCAAAATTCACCAAAATTCCATAAGAGATGAAGATGCTGAAGTATCTTAAACGCTGAAAAACGTCATAAACATGGCCTTTCTAGGTGTTACTTTCCTGCTATGCTGAGCGCACCTTTATCTTTTTACAAAGACTCCTAAAATGTTTTTAGGAAGATCGAATGTAGTTTCATCCTGTCAGCGAGGGATAAACCCAAAAACCTGCCCAGCGAATGGCCTAAACGCAGTTAAAAATTTTGTCAGAAATTTGTTTAAAGTTTATTAAAATGCTGCAGACGCAGAATACTGCGGTGACATGATTTCGTGACGTCATCGACTAATTTGTGAAAGGGTTACGACCGTCGAGTTTTTGCCGCGAATTGCTCGAAGAGTAGGTGATTTAAAAATAGAAAAATACGGGTCAACCAATAGTAAATATAAATGAGGACGTCTGTTTGTCTGTCCGCTATGCATTTCCATACGGCCGCACGGATTATGACCAATGTCAGAATATAGGTGCATCTCATGTTCCCATAGCCCGTAGTGCTACTCCTGGTTGTGTCCGACGCCTGCTTTGAGTCATGTTCTCATTACTGTTTGTTACGTCACGTCATACAACTTCTGTAGTTTGATGTGGATGGATCCTTCCGTGTAAGCACACCTCTTGACACGCTCAAAGGGAAAACATAACTCAATGGATTCTAGACTAAACTAATTAACCCCTTTGTGCAAACCTTTTTGCTGGGATATACGTACCTACACACGACGTTTTTGGTCTACGCACCCACGGACACAATGATCAACGTTGTGGAGTGGGATGTAAAGTAATCCCGTGCGCGGTATACGAAAATCGTTTTTTCCCCATTGTTTGCTGTTACACATGTCCACCGTCATCATATCTGCTTTGTTCCTTTACCAAAAATCCTGCCATGTGACCGTGAATTCAAAATTCCAAGATTCCCACTTCACTGGGTACTATCCTTAGTACTTACTACTACTACTTAGTACTAATTGCCTGCTATTTTACTTACAAAACTCTATCGCAATTGAAAATAATAGAAAATTGGTCGAGCCCTTCATGTTATCCACTGGAAATCATGGGAAGAAGAAGAAGAAGAAAATAGCGCCCCTTCCTTCCATTTTTATCTCGCGACATTGTCTTGATTTACAATAGGATGCCGCGCAGTGGAGATAGTCCAGCTCCTTTGTCGTCTCCTCTCTTCCATGACGGTGCTGGATTTGTTTTGTATTTTATGTCTCCGTCACACTCGTGAATTTACGACTCAATTCGGATCCGAGCCCTTGACTATTACTCATTCGACCTCGAAATCTTCTTTCGGTTCCTTTAGCCCATCAGACAAATTAGTTCCAGGCAGAATGCGGCGCATCTTGTAATAAAGTTCCGCAAGTGGTAAATCATAGTATATTTGTTTTGATTCCTCAAAGAATGAGCTCACCTCTTCATACCTGAGAATCTAATCTCTAACTCACTCAACGTGATTATTTCCTTCCAAACATTCGCGAAATGTAAAGGAATAGAAATCATAGTGAATTGCCTCAGCCTTAATCTTGTGGAATTTATTAAATCAATCAATTGCACATAACTTCTAATTATTTAAATATGAACCAGGTTGGTATGGTGGCTAGGGTGTACACTTCCTACCTCGTGGACTCGGGTTCGAGTCCCCAGTAGTGGTGGAGATTTTTTAGCGACTTTCCGAGCCCCGCTTGAGTTATTATGTTCACATATCCGTCTATCGGATTGGAGCCGTAGTGCAAGGCCAACTGTAAATATTATTTGTGTTTATCGAACTCTTTCAATTAGGTTTTCGATGTAGAAATGATTATAATGGGTAGAGCTCAGTCCAAACTACGCAACTGAAGAATATTATGGGGATCGGGTTGGTACAATGGATAGGATACCTACCCATTGGGCCTGGGTTCTAAGACCGGCGATGGCCGGTCTTATTTAGAGGTTGTCCGATCCACAATAGGGCGGTTTCCTATTATAATTTTATTGCCTAAATCGAAAGATTATTACTCCTGGAGTACGCATTAAATGCTTTTAGATTTTTAAATTACGATATCTATTTTTCGCGAGAAATTGAAAATCGAAAATTTTCGAGCATGCGAAAACGTGACGGCTAGGTATGAATAATGGGAAAAGGCCGTGTGACGTCATTCTGGTTCCCGCTCCCGCCGAGTGAGATGACCTTGGGACGAGGCTTTGAGCACTAATACAATGCAGGCTGCTAGCAGGTAGCGCTTGGAATAAATAGGGATTATTAATACCTTATCAAACGCAGGAAACTTTCCGACTGTCCGCAGTTTTAATAGGTGATTATTAAGAGATGTTTCCCTGAGATCTGTGCCTCATACATGCATTCGTAATCTCAGACAAAGTAAAACTCCTATCTACTCGTATAGAAACTAGGTCCCTGTGACGTCACGTGGAGTGGCATCGCATGGGCGCCAATCTGGCCTTTTTAAAATAAGGTTAAAATTGACCATTGCCATTCGTCTAAACTGGGATTTGTAAAACCAAATAATTTGTATATTATGAATACACTAATGGTGGGTAAGGAACCGCAATCAATGCCTTTCGTTTTCTTTGATGAAGGAAACTACCCTATTGAGTGCTTTGCGGGGGAACTTCAAGATCAGCACTCCGTCCGTCCGAAAGGAGCCATGGTGAAGGTCTAAAAATAAGAGCAAATATTATTTAGGTTTATGCATTTCACACGCATCCAAATCAGGTTTTCAATGGCAAGAATAATTAGGATTCGTTGAGGAGTGAATGTATAATGCAAGTCAGGGCGTGCTACTTTATGTAAGATATTTTATATACCTTGTTTCTTTCAAAGTAAGAAAACTGTTATGCATTCTTCGGCGACGTGATATTTTCTATGAAAAAGACCTCAAAGAGATAATATATTGGATATAAAAGAGCCGGAACTGTTTGGGAATTTGAACCGGTGAACGTTCCTCCATTGTTTCAAAATTAGATGTTCGCTGTGCTGATGCAAAATATTTCGATGAAAGGGAGTTAGAAGGAGTAGTAAATTAGATAGAAGACGTATCTTTGGATACCGTTCGGTAATGCGATGGATTTTACATATCCCCTTTTAGGGTAAGGAATTTGAAGAGGATTCTTTGGTGGCGTACATTTTTCTGTGAAAGAGAGCTCGAAGAGGTAATATGTTGGATGTAAAAAGAGCTCTTCTGTCATCTGTCCTTTTTCAAAATAATACGTACAATTCTTTTTTACATTATTATACGTATTATTTTGAAAAAGGGCAGGTTTAAAAGATCCTTCCCACTTTTTCTTCATTTGCATTCGTTTCCGTTGAGGCACCTATATTTTTATAAGGTCCTCGGATGTTTTTATGCTAGAAGCGGCAACTCTAAAATGTTTCAGTCCCTGCCTTCTCCCTTTACCCTGCGTAAAATAAGTGTGCCCTCACCACAACTAAATTTGACTTTGTTTAAAAGGTGTTTTTTGTACGTAGGACCAAAGGTTTTTAATTTGTTACCCCAGTCATGCTTTATTTCAAAGTCTTTGAAAAAGGTTTTGCAAAATGCACATTCTTGGCTTCTCACTAAAGAAAGTGTAGAACAAATATTGTTATAAATATTGATGCAAATGAATTATAAATACTACTTTAGCTGTTTTTTATGTACGCACTTAAGCTTTGTTAGTATAGATTATCAATGTAACACAAAATGAGCTACACTAAACGTAAAGGATAATGTATTATCATTTTGGATGGTAGCCTCAAACAGATTATCCTTCGCGGCTACCTAAAACTACTATTGCCATGTAATTTGTGTATGGAGTAATAAAATTATTTATTATTATTATATGAAGGATTCCATTAACCTTGCTGAATTCATATTTTTTAAAATAAGTTTTCAGGCGCGGAATCTTTTTGAACGGAAAATTCTCGATGATTTAAAGCTCACCCTAGCAATGCAATTGAAGAATGGCATGGGGATAGGGATACTCATCGCACGACTTAAGAGCTAGTTATTGCCAAAGCTGGGTTTCCCTCCACTTTTCTCGACTGAAATACTCTCATTGCCTCCTCTATACATTATAACATGCCAAGTCACTAAAATTATCTAAAACATGGAAGTCGTCTGAATGTAACGAAACAATTCCAAAACATCATACTAAAATATACGGGGAAAATGTTTTTAGTATGGTGACGAGGATAATGTGACCAAACGCTTGACTTCATTTAAATTGCATGAGAATAAACTGTGTACGGAGAAACTTCTGGTTGGAACTGTCCTTCTTTAAAACATATTCCTTCTTCTACTCTCTTTCGTCGATAATTTTCTGTTCAAAAAGATTCCGCACTGGAAAATATGAAATCAGCAAGGTTTATGGAATCATACATATGACAGAAGAGCTCTTTTTATATCCAACATATTACTTCTTCGAGCTCTCTTTCTTAGAAAAATGTACGCCGCCAAAGAGTCCTCTTCAAATTCCTTACCCTAAAATGGGATATGTAAAATCCATCGTTTTACCGAACGGCATCCAAAGATACGTTTTCTATCTAATTTAATACTCCTCCTACCTCCCTTTCATCGAAAAATTTTGCATCGGCACAGCGAACATCTAACTTTGAAACAATGGAGGAGCGTTCCACGATTCATATTCCCTAACAGTTTCGGCTCTTTTATATCCTATATATTATCTCTTCGAGGTCTTTTTCACAGAAAATATTACGTCGCCGAAGAGTGCATGACATTTTTCTTACTTTGAAAAAAAACACGGTGCATAAAATCTCTTACATAAAGTAGCACGACCTGACTTGCATTATACATTCACTCCTCAACGTACAGCCAGAACAACTCAAGATACAATGGCGATACTTTCTGGATGCATTCCATGTGCCATGCATGCATAAGTATGTGCATTAACCCTCTCCGCGGTCCGATATATCGGCTTTCGCTACTCAGCCGAATAGCGCCACGGGCCTAGATATAGGCTTTGAGGTAGTTGCTTTTCAAAAAAATACTTATTCAGCAACTTAACTCTTGAATACAAACTCATGATTGGCCGAACACAGCATTTCCTCCGACCACGCCATCTGTTGGGAGAAGACCAAGGTCCTATTATAAATAAATACTTATTCAGCAACTTAACTCTTGAATAAAAACTCATGATTGGCCGAACACAGCATTTCCTCCGACCACGCCATCTGTTGGGAGAAGACCAAGGTCCTTTGTCGCATAGAAAAATTCTGGGAAAGACTGGCAAGGGAGGCCATTGAAATTCGTCTCAGCACCACCATGAACCGTCACACTGGCTACACTCTGAGCGCCTCATGGAAACCAGTGCGGAGGAGCATTCGTGAGGAACGAGGAAAAAGGCGGGAAGCTCTCGACCAATCACACAACACCTGCCCCGGTTGATGTCGCCGTCTTCCATATATAAGGAGGACGATTTTCTAGACTCGACATGCCCTGAAGACGATGGACAACCCGCCCATCGAAACGTCGGCCGAAATGGAGTTGGAGAACCTGACCCGGTGGAAATCCCGTGTAACCTTCCACAACTCTATACGCCGGGAAAGCCTACGATCATTCTTCAAACTCATGATTAATTTCACAATTAAAAATGTATAAAATAAGTGCAAAATTTAAAAAATGTCGATATTCTAAATACCAAGGTATTATAATTTTTAAAAAAGGATGACGAAGAGCACAAATGGTAATTTCCACACGTTTTCATTGAACACTCAACAACCGACCATGGTTTCAACACTTTGTGTCATTTTTTACCTTGAAAATTACACAACTTGTCGAAACAATGGTCGGTTATTGGGTGTTGAATTAAAAAGTGTGGTTATTACCATTTGCGTTCTTCATCATGGATATAGCGAACTTCCACAAATTCAAGCCTGAAACGATTTTATACGTTTAAAAAAGTTGTTGCATTTTTTTAAATACCTTCCGCATTTCTCACCAGTGCCACTTCAAGTAGGTAGCACTGAGAGGGTTAAGAAACTATTTATATGGTTACTTGTATCTCCTTAAATATTATCGTTTCAACCCTTAACCGGTGACGTGCAATTCTTGTTACACTACCAGTGACGTGCGGTCTGGGAAACCACATTAAAACAAAAATTCATGAAACGTTGCGAAGTCATTTTTATAGCTTAGTTTAATGTTTCATTGACCTCTAACGTATTATAAAACTTACGTTTAATATTATACATTCCCAATACGAACCAAACTTTTCAGTAAAAATTGTTACTTGAAACAGGTTCAAAAACTGATATAAAAAACACTTGAGTTATTATTTTTATCGTGGTCCTTTTTCAATTAAGCACTTAATTATCCACTTTATGCAAATAAAATGATTCCTCACAAATTATTAATTATTATTATTATTCTTGAAAAATCACTAGGAATTGTTTTTAATAACTTCTTGAATCATTTACACCAGTATTACGTTTGTCAGTTTTTCCAATTTAGTGACGTGAAGTCTCACAGACCGCTACTCAAATTCAGCTGCAAATTTTCAGGCATAAATAATAATAACGTTAATTTTTAGAGTGCTATGTCCTAAATATACAAAATTAAGACGCTACCGGGGATTATAGATATTTTGAAATATTAATTTTGAAAATATTCATAAAATTAGAAACGCAGCGGTCTCTCAGACCGCATGTCAACAGTTAAGGGTTAATTCCCAGAAGGAAATCATATAAAGCCACGCAGGCTTTAAGTTACGTAAACGCTGAGAATGTGTATGGCGGCGCGCAAACACGTAGGCTGAAAATAATGCTTTTAGAACCATTTAATTTCGCTTCTTTTTATCCAAATTATTGAGCTATAGAGTCTAAATTTATCAATTTTTCTTCTGTTTCAACAGTAAAACTACAACTTAGTGATGGGTCGATCATGAACGATTCGATCAAAAAGATTGAATCACTAGGTGAATCAAATCACTCATGATTCATTTCGTTAAACAAGTCGATCATCAATCTTCAATCACTCCGACTTCCGGTTTCATATCAATCATCCCGGTTTCCGGTTTATTTCAAAATTTGGAACGATCGGTGCTTGATCTCTTTTCGACAGGGCAGAAATAGTGGTGAGAAAATTAAATACTATGTTATAAAGAACTGAATACTTGTGTATTCTTTTTCTTATATGTTTTCCAACAGTTATAAGTATTAATAACACCAATACACGTAAAAGGAAAATATTAAGATGACTCTTGTAGGAGAACGTTAAGAAGTAGAAGTTAAAGCTGTTAACATTTTATTGTGCCGTTAATAAAATTATCCTGCAGATCAGATTCATGGGTGTGGTGTACTTTGTGTTATATTTTGAGATATATAGTTAGAAATTCTTCTATTAGTGTTAAGAAACTGTGGCAGTTTTGCCTTCCCAAATATTTTCATGACACTATTTCCTTCATTTTTGCAATCTAATTTACTCATCTAGGAATTCACAATCAAAATAGTATATGAAATGATAATATGGATAGCAATCAGCGTTACCAATGCTCTTCGCAGATGAGGCAGTATTTATTCGATTATTCAAAGTGATTTATTACATCCATTGATTGAGTCTTTTCGATCTTGATTCCTTTTGAGTCTTTTCGATCATGATTCCTTTGAGTCTTTTCAATCTTGATTCCTTTGAGTCTTTTCGATCTTGATTCCTTTCAGTCTTTTGAATCATGACTCCTTTGAGTCTTTTCGATCTTGATTCATTTGAGTCTTTTCGATCATAATGATTGAATCAATTGATTGAATCATTTATGTGACTCGAGTCAAAATGATTGAATCACCAAAATGATCGACTTTGCCCATCACTACTACAACTTCCATTTTAATCAAATGGTGTATGTTTTGTGGTAGTTCACCTCTGTAGGTGGCCTATCGGGTATATGTTGATGTAAAAAATAATCCATGCGTGCAACTATACATTCAAGACGTACAAATACCGCTTCATCCCAAACCTGCTGTAAGCTGTTAACCACATATAGTCATATTTTTATATTCACTACGCAATGAAATTCTAAGGGTGTCTTTTGCTACTCCATGTTCCCGCACGGTAGCCAAAGGGACGCTATTATTTCCGGAGAATTACTCACAAATATTACAAGAGATGATTTCAAAGTCTACCTCCAGATCTACTGACACCCACCTCGCATATGAACGTGTTTACAAAAGTCGCCAATCGTGTCGCTGACGGGTAAGGCGATCCGAGTCTCAGTTCAGGAGAAATTAGCAATAATCAGGGCTGATTACCAAAATTTTTTTCTGATGATCTATCAAATTTACAACTTTTAAATGCTATTCCTCGCACGCGCATTCACTATCATGCATAATATTGGGAAAAGGGGGATCGCTCTACACTCAGCGCCGCGCTGCGGACATTTTTGGAAACAAATCAAAAAGCGAACGAATTCGCGTCAGAAATCGACCTACTATGGGATGGAATGGAGGCTCTTCTGTGCAGTCAAGGAACAACGAACCGCACGAGGTCGATGCGCGAAACCAAGGAGTAGCAAATAAACGGTGACCAGGTCGGTAGGATTACGTGACGTCAACAACTTATCTATTAACGGGCGTCTTCGGCCGCCGTTTAATTTATGAGATTTTTCTTTGTGAGCAGCTCCAGAAGGAGGTGACGAGAAACAGCGGCCTCTTTACATATCGAACTATTTATTTATTCATTCCTGTACCACCGAAAGCAGCACCATTGGCCTATTAAATCGAGGTTTTTAACATAACAATTAAACGTACACAAATATCCATGCTCTGGATAGGGGCAACAAACCCAGGCAGGACTCGAACCCGCGACCTCTTATGTGGCAGGGTAGAACTTTACCCCGCCGCCACTGAGGCCGCTGAAATCAATATTACTACCATCACAAAATTACGTGATTATTAAAAAACAAGTCTATTGAAGCCGTTATATCTAAAACCGCATTAGTATTCAAAGCAAATATATAGGATGAGCAGTTAACGAGGACCTTTTCGAGAATACCTACTAGAGATGTCACATGGATTTTTTACCATGAATAAATTTTACAAGGCATAAGACACGGTCTCAGGCGTTACTTTGTGGAATTGCTTCATCATAGAATAAAATAAAATTGCATTGTTCTTTCCACTTTTTTTCAATAGCACGACCCGGGTTTCAGCATCCAATGATAGCATTCAATCAGCACCTGATGATAGTATTAGATGCTGAAACCCGAGTCGTGCTATTTAAAATAAAGTGTGGAATAGAACAAAGTAATTTTATTTTCATTCTAAAATTTTACAAGGATTTTATCGGACTCCTCTACGCAGCCTTCTTGGTATTACCTCTTCGGCTTCCCTTTCATCGGAAAAATATCGACCGACGAGCCCGCAGCGAAATTCCTTACAGAAAAACAAGCGAGATGGGCAAAAAATGCTCAAAATTGTCTTCCCTACCACTTCCCTAAGTATTGCAGATTCCTCCTGAAATACCCTGTATATGGAATAAACTGTTTATATGGACATTTTTGGGGATAATCAAAATGTTACACCGATTTTTCCTAAATAAAGAGGGTCCTAAAATCTTTATAAAATATAATGTATTCATGAATCGATTTATGTAAAGAATTTTCTCGTGTGAGTGTTAAGGCCGGGTTACACGTACGGGTAAACGCCTAAATGTATGAACGCGAGAATGAACGCCAAAATGCACCGTGTAACCACCCAACTTGTGCGAATGCATGCACAGAAAATAGAACCTGTTCTAATTTGGTTCATACATTCGTACATGTTCCGTTCCGGTCCACCAAAAGCATTCGCGCAAACGTACATTAACTTGTACACGTTAATGTACCGTTTAACCATGCCTTTAGGGTAGGAAAGTAGAAAATGTTTCCTACCCTATGAATTTATTTGTATGTTTACGCTTAAGGCGTCCTGTGAATGAATGATGTAGTATATATCTAAAATCTATATACATAATAGTTCAATAGGGAGTCACTGTCACTGAAACAGAGCACATACCCACATAGTAAGAAAAACTTACACGGGAAAATCTTTTCTGTTTTAGTAACAGTGACTCGCTCTCTAGTGATAGTAACCGAGTTTGTGTTTCTGTTTTAGTGATAGTGACTCGCTCTTCAACTATTATTATGTCCTACGCGCATCATATTTTGACTTTATTGTGTTTAAATAGTCTATTTGGTATTAATTCTTCGGCTTCCCTTTCATCGAAAAAAATATAAACGATCGACGAGTCCGCAACGAATTTGCTCACGGCGAAACGATCGCGTCACACATGGAGTGCATCATATAACCGCACTTAAAGAGTGCTGTTCACTGGCATCACTTTCATCCCCCTCGCACTGTCAGTGCGCGCAAATCCCAACCGTGGGCCTGGGGCGGCCGCCCCGCCCCTCGTGAGGCATCCGCCCCAACCGTAAATGGAGCAGAGGGCGCGGCGCGCGACACATCCTTTCCCCGGACGCGTCAAGGGCGCGGCCCGCACGCTTCCCCGGTGGGCGGACACGACGGGGTGCGGCGGGGGGGCGGCGGGCACCGTTATAGAAGCGGCCCGGACCGTGCGCGGGTGCCGCGTCCTTGGGCGACCGCTTCTTCGCGATTACGCGCTCCGGTCCGCGTTATGCAAGGGGTGCCTCGCGGCACAGCACGGTGGACCGCATTTTTATTAGGCGTTTGCCCTCTCGGCACGTAAACAGCACGAAATAATATCGATTCCTGTCAATTCTATCGCCATCGAACCATCTGTCACCATAGAACATCTCACCTCAATAAATCATTCATGGTTACAGCGGCTAGAATATGGAACTCACTGCCGATAGAAATAAGAAATTTGCCATCAATACATGTATTTAAGAATAAAGTATATAAGTTGTTTAATGATAGTTCATGGCAATTCTCGGTGTAACTAGCCATGCTGACGTGATTGAGTACTGATGTGATGAGAGGAGAATATATTCTGCATTTATGATATAATTTTATATTGGTTCTACATTTTTCTGTTACACCTGAATATTTCTCTTTTAACAAATTGTGATACTGTTTCAAATGTATTTAATATGTCTAAAAATGTTGTGTGGCTAGATACCCGGATATCCGTATTCGGGATGCAATTGTATGTTTATGCTTGTTTAGGTTTATATTTTGTTTTTAGTTTTTTTTCTCTATTTTTTGCATTTACTGAGTCTTGATGTAGTGGTTTTTTTTCCTTTGAACCTTTGTCAAATGATTTTTACTGAATTGTTGTGCACTTGTAAATTATCTCATGGGCCAAATGGCCCACGATAATAAATTAATCGAATTGAATTGAATTCTAGCCTTCTTTCGAAAGGTTTGCTTCTGCGAGTAAAATTAGTCCCTCTATTATCTCACTCTTTCGGGGTGAATCCGCGTCTAGTTGTCAGTGTTCACATATGTGGACAGTATCGAATTGTCCCTGTTCCCATATGTGAATATGAGACGTGGCTTCACCTCGAAGACCGAGATAGTGCAGTGATTAATTCTCCCTTGTTCATTTTCCGGCCTAAGTTTGGACAAATTTAGCTTGTCATTATCAAGGTGCATAGATGCAGATGAAATGTAACGATAAAAAATTCCCTCGAACCGGGAATCAAGCCACGGACATTTGGCCTTCCTAAACACTGTGCAGAAAGGCCGTTTTACACGGGGCAAGTACTTGCACAATCTGACGTGTGTGCGAAGGCGCAGTCAAAATTGCGTCGCGTAAAGCGGTGAATTGCTAGAACACATGCGACAATGCGTGGACGTGAGATGGCAAAATAGCCCCCGTTCTAATTCCGTTCATGCATTCGCGCAATTCCGCGCCATTTTAGAAATTAATGCAGTTCTAACCTGCGCAATTCCATGCCCCGTGTAAAACGGCCTGAAGAAAGATTTGGAAAATAGACTGCGTGAAGAGCTCGAGGGATCGCCACCGGAATCATAGCCCTGGGGACCAGGGGCGCAGCTAGAAATCAAGGCTGGGGGGGGTTTAGGTGCAACTATTACCGGTGTGTGTGGGGGTATGGAATACCCACCAGGGTAAGCGGTGGGTGCGAGATCAACAAACCCCCCCCCCCCAGAGCTCACAGAAATTTTTAATCCATTTTACTTAAGCGGATTGATATTACTAACAGAATAGTGTAAGGATTAATAAAATACCCCTCAGAAAGCCGTAAAACTCACTATTTTGAATCGTTTATCTTAAAATTCCGCAATTTATTGATCTCGCACCTACCGCTTACTCCGGTGGGTATTCCATACCCCCACACACCCCGGTAATAGTTGCACCTAAACCCCCCTCCAGCCTTGATTTCTAGCTGCGCCCCTGGTCCCCAGGGCTATGATTCCGGTGGCGATCCCGAGAACTCTTCACGCAGCAGAACACTTCGCTATCCAAGTTTCTGATTTCCCATGGCAATTGCAACGAGGCTAATGGTGCTAGATGTTAGGCCCTCGCAGTCCATCAAGGATGACAACGCGAGAGAGAAAGGACTTCAATGAAGCCACAACCTGTTGAGAGAAGCACACCTGCACAGCATCACGCAAGGTCGATACAGGTAAGGCTGCTGCTCATATTTTTATGCACCTTGGCAATAACAAACTACATTTTTCGAAACCTATGTTAGAAAATAAATAACTGTGGAATGGACTGAATTATTATTTTTCGTAAAAATGAAGGTATCACTATTCATACTTTTAGAATATGAAGGTATCATATTCTACAAAGAAATTCCGTCAGCCATATATAATACGTAAGCAGATGGCTTAATAGGGAAAAATATTGGCTCCAACCTTCCATCATTATCTCGTACATTAAGCTAGATGTCATGAGTAATAATTTACTCATGAACGCACAGTACAAAGATACTGAAGTAAGTATGAACGCACAGTACAAAGTACTGAAGATAAAACAATGATATTCCCGAAATATATTCCTTCCCCCAAGCATAGGAGCTTTAAGACAGGGTTTTTGCAACAAGCAATTTTTGAGGTTGATTTTACCCATGGGAATATTTAGATCGCTATTTTTGGGTGGTCATCATTTTTCGCGGTGCATTAGTGGTAGGCAATTCCTCTCAGTGATAATGCGTCTGAGATTTAATATGCGTAATCATATGGCTTTTTGACACTCGTAAGTTATTGTAAAACATTGCTGGAACTATAATTTCCGTGATGATGGTTTCATCCCTGCATTTTCTGGTTTTTTTCCGCGTGAGTTGTCTAGTGGACAGCAGTTTAGCTGGCTATCCTGCCAAAGTTTTCAGGTCAGAGATATTTGTGATTCAGGTGCTGCGAATAAGTAATTCATTGTGCGAAAAATACTCGGAGAAAAAATCATTAGCTATGACCGGGATTCGAACCCTGATCTCCCGAGTTCCGGTTGGGTGCTTTAACCAGTTAAGTTACTGAGGCGTCTTTCTCCTCTCTGTAAATTTGTAGACTTCTTTGGTTAACGCAGGAAAGTAATTCATTGCTGTACGTACTTATACAAGGAGCGTATAGAAAGTACGTGGTATGTAAAAATATTCATTGCCCGTATTTGATGGCGTAAACTTACTTGATAACTGCTGAACCTTAATTATGACTCGACTGATTGCTAATTACGGTTAGTTAAATGACGAGCCACTGGCAGGCTAGCCAGCGATATTGTTATCTTCAAGCCAACTGATGCTGAAGAAAACCCGGCAAAAATGCAGAGATCATGTTAAGACATTATTTCATTAGCTGGTGAAATTATAAACTTTTATTAGAGAGCAACCTGTAATGTTAGTATCTTCTCAATTTTTCCAGAAACTAATCCCCCCTCCTCCCTTTATCCGACAGGTGAATCGTAAGTTGTCTATTTCGCGAAAAAATTAGACGTATTGCTCGCTTCAAACTTAGGCTAATATCTTGCAATGCTTAGGGCATGTAGATCAGATCTTTTACGCCACTCAACCTGCCCGACTGTCTTAATGGAAGGAGTGGTGTTGGATCGTGCTGGAAGAGGTTGACTTAGAAAAGGATACCTGTGGGTAACCCAGTGGGAAAAGTTTGCGTAGAATTAAGTTTGAAGTACTTCAAAAGAAGAGATTTGAATGCCCTCCACCCACCTAGAGTTGAGGAGGTGAAATGACTGGGTGGACCTTTGCCCACATGCACTTTTGTCTCATGCCCTCCAGTGTTAAACAAAATCTTTTTTTTACCCATCTCCGCGAAAATTAAATATCTCGCAATACATTCAACGGTTTTTCACTGTTTTTGATTTTTTATCGATTCCTCAATACTATTCAGCTCTGATTCAAAACATGACAATCTTATTCGCTCTCGTCGGATTTTATTGCAAACTAAAAAATGTCTTAATATTTCTAACATATACGTCTAAATAAAGTACTCAAATACTCCATACTAAAATTTTACATCAGAAATAAATACTAAGGTTAAATTTTAATTTCGGAGGCACTGGTAAATACTAACCAGGGCCTACTTAATATAGCTTAGAAATTTCAAAATGCTTGTTAAAGTATTTTAAACGAATACGGCGTCTCAGTATATTCCTGAGGCGCGATCAATCATAGCGTACGGAATAAGGCTGATCAGATAACCTGACGAAGCTAGCATAAGGACAAGTGAAATATGACCCACACTTTCACAGTCATATTAATAGCCCATTTTCAATGTAGCTTTTCCGGCAAGTTTTGGAATTGGTTCCATTTCTTACTTTAACCATGTTTTTGGCCGTACTGAATCCGAATATGGGTTTTGCTGACAATGTTTCGTGACGCAAAAAAACAGTGAGGCAAGGAAAGGTATTATTTTTATTTTTTTAGAAACTTAAAACTCAACTGCCTATCATATTTTTATAGCTTCCTCCTCCGTTGAAAATTACGCAATTCAAGTGCATTCCAATTCATACCTTGGAATTGCGTCAGAAAATTCTCCCAGTACGATAAGAGCGTCGTGTGAAAACCTGTTTTTTTGCCTCTCTCCGCTAAAACTTAATGCCATTATGATTAATTCAACTATTATTCCGTGATTTCGATTTTTTACAATCGAATCCTCCTTATGTTTACAGTGCTGAGTTCAGAATGTCATCTTATTCCGTCACGTCAGGTTTTATAAAAAAAAATTAAAATTTGCTAATGGTGGACAAATTTATGAAATGTGTAACTTCACAAAGTACTCAAATCCTTTCATTATTATTGATTGGTAACTGGAATGTCAGGAATGAGAGGAAGGTGTCTCATTGTTCCATAACTTGCTATAAAATTATGAAAAAACAGCCTATTTACTACGATTTCAATTCATGATTTGTACGAGGGACATTTATTCCGTGCAAAATAATTCTGTCATAAAGTTAAATTTAAGCACCCTTGATTTAATTATTCCGCACAGAAAATGTAAGAACAGAGCAACACATGTTCTCAGTGCAACACCCAAAAATAATCATCAGCACAGTCGGAAGAGGGATATTCAGGAAAACACAGTGACGCTTTCCCGAATGCGGGTGTTACGATCCACCGCTAAATTATCATTTAACGCGAATCCTTGTTGATGGAAGCATAAAGTATGATGTAATTTAATTTCTTTTTCCAAGCTTCTCATCAGACCTTTCATGGAATCCGCGTAAGAGTGAAGTCTCAAGTTCGCGTTCTTTGAATCAATTTTTAAAATGGATATTTTCCAGTTAATAAGGCTGGATGTTTTTTCAGAGCAGTTTTCATTCATAAATTAAATATTTCAATTACAGCATTAACTCATTGATAATTCAAGAAGTAGTTTGGTGACCTTCCACTGTTACATTCTTGTTACTCTCATGCTTTAATACACGTTACGCCAGTTTATTTCCAAGAAAGCATTTAAAATATAGATATTGTAAAATTATTATGGAATGTTATTATCCTCACATGACTGATGTGAAGAAAAAAATAACTGTCCTTGACCCATTGATCCTTACGCACAATAAAAGAGTAAAGTAAAATTGAAAAAATCGCCGACGTACTGGACTAAAGTCAGAATAGGTACATAGAATATGGTAAGTATAAAAAAATCGACTTTCGCCACTATCATATCAAATTTCACCGTTCGTGTTATTGTGTTATAAAAGAGTTTGTGGAAACACACTTCACAGGAGTCCGTGTGGAAAAACATGTCATATGCATTGCCACGTATTTCGTGTGACCACTGTCCATACCGTCTCACTACAATAGCGGTGAATTACTAGTGGGATAAACAGCCTGCCTGCGTCGAGTAAGAGGCAGATTTATCACAAAAAAAGAGAATGCGCCAAAGACATCCCTTGGCGTCGCACCCTCGACAAAGGTCGCGGTGGATGGGCTTGTCTCACGAGTGGCGCTGCAGTCACGCCCTGCCACGCCCAGCCGCGCGAAGACCGCCATTTCCGAGAAAATAGTCCCTGAAGCGCGGTCGATGCCGCCCCATCTTGCATTCATGCACATGGCACCGTCGGGGCTTCGCTAAAACGGTTTCTCTTCATTTGCATCAAGCAGGAACACACAAGCCTTGTTCACAACGACACAACTTCACTAAACTTGGCTGTGAGCCGTTAGTTATTCGGAGGCTACTCACTAGATATTATGGGATATATACAGGATGTCCCATTTATCTTGACCACCCGATGTAATTTTATGTCCAGGTGCAAATTCAAAAATATGTGTCAAGCAAATGTTCATTTGCCGTCAGCGGGACATTAATCAGCATGACTGCCTTCCTTGTAGATTTATTATTTACAAAGATATGAATAGCGGTATGTCTTTTTTTAATGGAGGAAATGAATTGCAGAATAAAAAATATAGGGTGCCATTTATAAAATAAATACCGCTGTTCATATCTTTGTAAATAACAAAGCTACAAGGAAGGCAATCATGCCAATTAATGTACCCCTGACGGCTAATGGACATTTGCTTGACATATTTTTAAATTTACATCTGGACAAAAAGTTATTTTGGGTGGTCAAGATAAATGGGACACCCTGTATACTACATATAGACACTTTTTCTCAACGTACATTGACGAAAATAATTGATGTATTATATGATTTTCAACATGTTCGGACGGTGGCAGGTAGATATGGGAGGTAAGGGAGGACGCACCTCCCTTGCAGTGCCGCCCGTATTGCCTAACATTGCAGAACCACAAGTGTAACTTTTTATATCATAAGATGGCATTGTCTTGTACATGCGTATTATCTGCTTAAACAAAACTTTCTTAAACTTTGCATGTTTGCTACTTAATTATTTGTCATTACGACAAAATTAAAGGTAGCTCAAGATATCTTCTGCAACCCCCTTGAGTTTTTTTCTGTATCCGCTACTGTGCTGGGATAACCTGCTGGTATTTGATGCGATGGATAAGATTTTAAGGAGCATTCATGCGTTTCCCTTTTAGTTTCTTCAGTTTATTCACCACATTTTGATCATCTTTTACGTGTGCTGGGAAGGAGCAATGTTGGATAGAATTGGTGGGATAGGTAAAAGGAATGTTTTCCCCGCAAAATGATTTTCTAGGTGTGACTCAGTTGTCACGTATCTCCAATGACATCTGATTCTCTATTATTTTTTTGCTATCGGCTGGTCTCCTAACACCACACGCCTTTTGAGGCAGCTTGCGGGATAATATGCAGATATAGATGAACTTGGCGTGACTATGGAGTGGGATACTCACAAAGATCGCCTGTTGGTTCACAATAACTTAAAATTTCGTAACTAGGCTAATGAATTTCCCTTGACCTATGATGAAATGAATGGTTGAGGCTGTTACTTTGCGGAAATCCATTCCAGGATATGAAGCAAAGATAACTTGCAATTTTTCCACGCATTTATTTAAAAAGGAGTCAACATGTTTCACTGCAATGCAGCATAAATTAATCTGGAAAATTGCAAAGTATCTTTATTTCACATCTTATCTTGAAATTAACCTGTAGCAGGAAAGGTAGTTTATTCAATTAAGAAGATTAAAAACTATCCTAACCCATGCATCAACACCGAAATCGATTCCAAGATTAATGCACGGTTTTTTTCTGTAAGGAATATTCTACCAATTGGTCCGGCTCATGATATCTCAATTCATGCAAAGATGTTGTGAACGAGCAGTGCGCATTGACATGGATGCACAGTGACTTGTAAATCCGTGAATTGCTGATTGACAAAATTTCATGTTACTTGCTGATAAGATAACTGTGTAATGGGTAAAATTCGTCATTTGACATAAACGTTAAAACGCGTATTTATAAAAATTCTTATATAAAGGCCTGTTTACACGGTACATTAACACGTACGGGTTAATGTTTAAAGGTATGAATGCGAGAATGAACGCCAAAATGCACCGTGTAACCACCCAAATTGTGCAAATGCATGCACAGAAAATAGAACCTGTTCTAATTTGGTTCATGCATTTGTACATGTTCCGTTCCGGTCCACAAAAATCATTGACGCAAACGTACATTAACTCGTACGTGTTAATGTATCGTGTAAACAGGCCTTAAAAGTATTTGATGAGCAGTTTTACTTATTTGGCTCATAAACTTCCTAATACAATTATGATAGTGCGAACCGGTGCAGAAATTGATTCATAGAACAATGCAACCCAAGCACATGACTATATATGAATGAAAAAAATACTGATTCATTTAACATCAATTGGAGCATGCGGACCAATTTGGATATTATTAAAAATGAAATATTCAGATTACCAAAGAATTATCCTTAGCAGGGTGATCGGAATTGAACAATCAAAATATTAATATTTGTAGTTTTTAGGAATCACATAAAAAAGGAATTTCACCAAATACCATACTCTCCGAAAACATAATCAGTTACAGGAAATACGAAACTCGCACGGATGTCGAATGTTTTACGGATGTTGCAATATATTAAAAATAAGGCGCTACGTTGACAAAAACTTACCGCTTGAAATATTTTTATTGACGTAGCCAACAATCTACAGTCTTTTTTGCCACGTACGGGTGAAGGCGAGGGATATTCCACGTGACTTCGGGTTTTTTCTCCCTTGGCCGCAAGCGCATAAATCATTAGTCATTCTCCTCTATACTTTCTCATGATCTGCTTTACTTCACGAGTCTTTTCCAAGGGGCAAATCCGTTTCTAAGAAAACCTGTGAAACCCATATTCTTTTGTAGCCCATTAAAACATACTGCGATGATGTAGTATAAATATATATCTATTTTAAGATAAAAAATTTATCGTTAATGTATTAATTTCATTTCGAAAAAAAATGAAATTACGTACCAACATTAGATTTTTCTTTGATTTAGATGATTTTGGATACAATATAATAATTCATCTGAAGTAGTAAATGACATTTTCATTTTGTTTACACGTTCAGACTCCTTCTTATCCTGCGGCTTGAGATTCCAAAACTTACAGTTGGCATAGGAGCTCAGCGTTTATAAATGTTCAATAGGGTTGAATTTAGTTCTTCCTCGTCATTTTCAACCACTCTTCTTTCAAATTTTCATTTATCCTCTTACTTTACCACAATGCTGGCTTATAGACCCAAGGCAAATGAGATATTACAGACAATGCTTTTTCTCAACATACAAAGACGGAAATAATTTATATTTTCAACGATATCCAACATTTTGAGATTAGATTCAGGTATTTTTAACCCTTAATAACCCATTGTTGCTTCCAAGCAACATCAAAAATGCATAAAATTTTCAGCCCTATTCGGGGAATATCAAAACTACAAATTACTTTGTGGTATAAATTTCAATGGCGAAATATTTAGATACCATGATAAACATGATTTAATGGAAAATTTTCAAGTTTTCAAAATGAAAAATCTTGAAATTTGATTTCTCCCTGAAAAAGCACTTGGTTAGAAAGGGTTAATGCGATGGATAGGATTTTAAGGTGCATTCTTATGTTTTCCCTTTTCGCTCCTTCAGTTTATTCATAATATTTTTTGCCTGATACAAGTGCTGGGAAGGAGCATTTGCGGCGACCTATCTATCAAGGCCGTAGGTGCTACGGCAGGATCGCTAAAGATATCGCAACCTTGGACCTTTAACTTGCGTAAAATGGGGAAAAGGGATGAACTACATCGGCAGATTGCGTCGATGCAGACAATCACAGAAGGCTCGCCCAACAATTATTTGTTATCGACTCGGATATAGTTTGAAAAAGAAAAAAGGGCGGCCTCAACCTTTCGCTGATAATACTTTGCCGGTCTTGCTGGGCGACGGGGTGAAGTCCTCGGCTGACAAACCGAAGGTCGCGAGTTCGAGTTCCGTCTGTGTAGGTTGCCCCTATCCAGATTATCGCCGTTTGTGATGCTTGCGCGTAATATTACGCTGTAGGCGGGCGGTAAATGTTAAGCTCCAAATCTCAAAAAATATTCCTAAATCTCTTGGCGGAGAGTATAGTGAATTTATAAAGATATGGAGAATAAACCACTGCTACTAAGCCCATTTTGGCAATAAAAAGTTATAAATATAGCATTCAAGGCTATATTGACGAAGTTTAAAGTTTATCTATAGAGTTTTATGCTTTTACGATGAGTGAGAATGATCAACAAATATTGAAAGTATGCAACCCGCGTTCCACCCAAAGTGTCTGACTGGGGTGGCGCGCGCTCACTCTCGGTACGATGTCCCGGGAACCAAAGGGCAGAAATGAAAGATATTTGAGACGCTACTCTACAAATGTCTAACGAGTCGTTGTAGAAGCCAAAAAACTGAAAGAATAATCCAAAAGTGACATCATCTTCAGTTATGTCCGAAAAACACCCAAAAATACCAAAATTTCAAAACTTGAAGTGCGATGCGGCACGTTTTCCCGGCATCCGATTGAAAAAATAATTTGCACGATTTATTTTCTCACCAAATGAAACAAAACTGGGGGGCTTCCCAAAAGAAATTCGAAAACTTTAAAAATGAGCACCACCCTAATGGTGAACCACCCCATTATACACGTACATGTCTTCACAGATCGGAATCCGAAGCTCTAACCTCGGTTTCGTGAAGTCATCCACCATCCATACATTCAACTCTAGTTCATGTATTTCCTCAGCGACCAAGTCCTCCTTCGATCTCTTCCGGGTGCAGCTGCGGGTATCGCTTTGTCTATAGGGTAATGCGTGCGATTGATTCCCTATTCACGCGCTTCGCATGATTGCAAAAGCTTGAGTAACTTAGTGCAACACGCAGCTCCTCTCATAAAAAGACTGATGCACATGGGAGCTTTGAGCCAAGGCAGTGATGACAGACTGAATCGGTTGAACTCGCAACATCGCTATGACGCTTTCGTGAAACAATTTTGTTGTTGAAACCGATACTTTGCCCTGATAACGTATCTATTAGTTTGCATGTTCGAAATCCCTATAAAAAAAAACAAACTGAGCTCAATTTTTCTCCCTATATTGATGTGGTCACTAAATTTACGCTGGAGGCCTCTTGTTGCGTGGTCACCCACTGAGCATTAACACTTACCGTACTGACCTTAGTGCTGCAGATCTGCACCTCCATGATAGCTATTTTCAATACTTTTGTTTTATTTCTTAATAACCAACGTCAGGATGCGAGGAATAAGTGTTTGTTATCATTTTAAAGAATTAATTTTGTTTTTTAAATTAGTTTATTTAAAGGTTTACCTCTTTGTTAAAAAAATGGCAACTACGATTTTTCAAAAGACGGATGGCTTAATATTACGCCCGTAGCTAAACTCGAAGGAATTCACGTGGCGCAATATTACGTCCGCAGCACGCAGAGTGTTACAGGTATACAGAAGTCATTACTTGCGTCACTGACGTCAAAGCCAATCTAATTTTCTGGGGCAATTAGCTAAAATTAATATCTGAATTAACATTTACATTCGTCATGATACAAACCATCAAATTAATAATAGGGTGGTTTCTTATTATTTTTGTATCGCCTAAATCGAAAGATTATTACTCCTGGAGAACGCATTTCACGTTTTGAGATTTTTAAATGAAGATATCTATTTTTTGCGATTAAATGGAAAGTGAAAAATTGCAAGCGCGCGAAAACGCGACGGCTAAGTATGATGCTGAGAAAACCCCGTGTGACGTCATTCTGGTTCCCGCTGTCGCCGTGTAAGATGACCTTGAAGCGAGGATATGTGCGCCACTGTGATGCAGGCTGCTAGCAGATAGCAGAGTACCATGCTAGCAAGTAGCGCTTGGCTTAAATAAGGATTACTAATACCTTATCAAACGAAGGAAACCTTCCGACCATAGGCAATTTTAATAGATAATTATTAAGAGATGTTTCCCTGAGCTCAGTTCCTCATGCATGCATTGGTAATCTCAGACGATGTAAAACTCCTGACTACTCGTATAGCATCTAGGTCCCTGTGACGTCACGTAGAGTGGCATCGCGTGGGCGCCAATATGACCTTTTTCAAATGAGGATAAAATTGACCATTATCATTCGTCTAAACTGGCATTCCTAAAACCAAATAATTTGTATATTATGAATACACTAATGGCGGGTAGCGAATCCCAATCAATGCCTTTCGTTTTCTTTGATGAAGGAAACTACCCTCTTTTTTCAACTGCATTTCTCGCTAGCGCAAATACTGTGTTACAAATACAAAGAACAAATGGATCGCTTTGCTTTCACCGTCACAGGGCGGAAATTTCAGAAAACAGATTACAATGAGCCTCAAGTCACGCTTCTATGGTACGGGACCTTTTTCGCGGTTTCCACGGGGATAAACTACCGAAGCCGGGTCTACAAGTCAAAGGACCTTTTTAACTTGACCTTGGGTGGGGAAGAGGGGAAAAGAAAAGGTATGAGGCGGTGCGCCGCAGAATTGATGAGAGTTAACAATAACAAACCGTTCAAGGTATGGTATGGTATGTTATTTGGAGGAGGTGACCGAGAGCTGTGGTCACTTTCGCCATAACGGAAGGGTATGAATGGAATGGTGGAGAGAAACCCGGCGTCGGCATTGGCCTGCTCTTAACGAAAGGCGCCAAGGGGACCACGGCTCAACGTCCCATCCGACGGACGGAGTGTTGCGCTTGAAATGTCCTCCACACAGCATTCAAGCAGGGATCCGGCAGTCTCTGAAAATTCTCTGCCACTGCCGGGATTTGAACCCGAGCCTGTTGGGTGGGAAGCCAATACTATAGCCACCACACCCACCCGATCCCCCCGACAAACCGTTCGACAGCATTGTGAATTTTTCTAAGATAATTCACAACAAAAGGTGTGGCATTAGTTTGAGCATGCTGAATTACGAAAAAAAATTCAATGCGGTCAATTTTTGCGAACTTTTTTCCACTTTGAGGCCATGTATTTTGTTTAAAAAAATTTTCCTATGAAAAACGGTTGGCGTCAAAATATGCAATAATTTATAGACAAAACTGTGCCAAGTTTCATCTTTCATACTCAAAAACAAAAGAAATTTTTTGAGGTCTTGTCTAGATTTTTTCGATTTCAGTCCACTGTGCGCCGTCACTATGATGGGCCCGATGATGCCTCAAGGGGTTAGGATAGGCGCGGAAGGGAAAGAGTGGAATCATATGGTTTATATTATTATGGGAGTTGAGTATGAGAGTGTAGAGTATTTATGGGTGAAATGATGGCCGCCATTTGGTTTACAGGAAGTACCACTAGAGAAACAAAAATGTACTGTTCCTAAAAAAATGCAAGGTTATCCTCTGATGAGAATAATCCAGAGATTTATTTTATTTTCAAACCACCGAATACAGCTCATATTGGCCATTTTATATCGGGGTGCTCAAAAAATCTAACAATTAAACGTACACGAATATCCATGCCCTGGACAGGGGAAACCTACCCAGGCGGGACTCGAACCCGCGACCTCTTGTTTGGCAGGCGAGGACGTTACTCCACCGCCACCGTTTTCTCTAGATCTCGGAATTTTTACGGAAATGGAACCCAGGGCGGGCCCCCGGGGATAAACTCCTGAATTAAGACTCGTGATTCAGTGACTTAAGCCTGATTCACACTATTTTCTATCCATTTCGCGGGACATCTCCAGCTATCGCTCCAATGATGGTGAAGAAAATGACCGTTTATGCTATCATTTTCCGTGATGGGTGGAGGGATGGAAATCCCATCATTTTTTCCATGTATCGGCCCGTCCCCTTTTCTGTTGCTGAAACCATCGCTGGCACCGTCCTTCAACCAAGCAGAAAGCACTGCCCCTAACAACGATTGGAACGCCACGCCTGGCTTTTAATTTAATTACAGTAGTAAATACGGAAAGTGACGGAATAAGTGATGGAACAAGGGACGGTGGGAATGACCGTGTGATTCAGAAAATGATGGATCGAACGATCACTCTTTAGGTACCTGAATACCTATCCCTGGAGCTATCATTCTGAGGGACGGGAAAAATGATCATGTGGTATACGCTTTACACGCCCGGACCTCAAGGAAGTGAAACAGGGAAGGAAAAAGGAAGGAGCGTCCCCCCCACGATAGGAGCCCGCTCAAACCTCTGGAGATGGAGAAGTGATGGTAGAATCCTGACGCCGTCATTCCGGAGACGCGGGCTACCTCCATCAAAACCAAATTTACCGTTCCCAGAGAAATTTAGATCATTCTATTAAGGGAATCAATGGCGTAAATAGGAATATGCTTTGTGGATGATGTGGGGTGGAGAGTCCCCCAGGAAACGGGAGATCTGAGAAAACTTTTGAAAACTTTTTACAAGTCACAATGCACGAACAAAAATTAATAAAAAACGCATATTTGAAGTGAGATTTTGGATAAAACAATCGAATCGGGTTTTAACTTGTGGAATTATTCTATCATGATGTTGGAAGAAAAACACTTCTTTAGCAATTATCTTTACTTTTTGTTGAAATAATTATCCCCCAAGTAAACCATAATGACTTTCCTATATGCTGCCCCGCAAGCCAAATAATTTACGTGCGGAAGGTGGTCATTATAAGAAAAATGCCAAGCAAAACAGTCTATCATGTTAATGTAAAGGCCAATTACCGTCATTATCAATTTCATTCTAACTGTTAAAAAGGAAGAATTTCTGGAACACATGGAACGCATCTTTCAGATATTTTACGCTTCCTTTTACCCAACAGATATAATTAACAATGAAAACACTTTGTTACTTCCACAAAATACACAGTTTCTATTTATTACCGGTTTCGGCTATTACACCATTTTCAAATACAAAAAAAATATATGGTAGGGGCAGGTATATATATAGTGGTTGTTGATTTGGGGGTGGGAGGAAAAAGTTTTGGAATCAAGCTGGGATTGGTAATTCGTAGAAAGGAAAGGAATAGGGGGGGGGGGCACAGTTTGTCAGGTGGGTTGTTGGGGTGGAGGATTCGGGAGGGTGATGAGTAATAAGGGGGATGGGTTGGGAAAGGTTATGTCGTTGACAAGGTTTTAATTTATAACTATTTCTCGTATTCCCAAAGGCATCCATCCTCCTTCCTTTACCAGTAAAATGGAGTATTTCGGGGTCGAAACTACTTCCGTGCCCCATTTCCAGGAGATGCCGGGCGAAAGCTGACGTGTCGTCCTTGTTTTTCCAACATGCCCTGTGTTCCTTTGCCCTGGTGTTGAAGTCTCGTCCCGTTTGGCCGATGTAGCATGAATCACAATCATTACATTTTAATTTATAAATTCCAGATTTTAATGTTGGTTCAATAACATCTTTAGCATTATTTAACAATCTACCCAAGATGTTATTATTATAAAAAGCAAAAAGCGGGTAGCAAGGAACTTGAGTCAAGTACCCGTCGAACCAAGAACTTCAACTTAATGGTGTAAAATACCTTTTATAGGCCCTTTGTCTAATGCTGTATGCCAAGCTATCCTCAAAAACAAATACAAAGTTGCTTTTTATAATAATAACACCTTGGGTAGATTGTCAAATAATGCTAAAGATGTTATTGAACCAACATTAAAATCTGGCATTTATAAATTAAAATGTAATGATTGTGATTCATGCTACATCGGCAAAACGGGACGAGACTTCAACACCAGGGCAAAGGAACACAGGGCATGTTGGAAAAACAAGGACGACACGTCAGCTTTCGCCCGGCATCTCCTGGAAATGGGGCACGGAAGTAGTTTCGACCCCGAAATACTCCATTTTACTGGTAAAGGAAGGAGGATGGATGCCTTTGGAAATACGAGAAATAGTTATAAATGAAAACCTTGTCAACGACATAACCTTTCCCAACCCATCCCCCTTATTACTCATCACCCTCCCAAATCCTCCACCCCAACAACCCACCTGACAAACTGTGTCCCCCCCCTATTCCTTTCCTTTCCACGAATTACCAATCCCAGCTTGATTCCAAAACTTTTTCCCCCCACCCCCAAATCAACAACCACTATATATATACCTGCCCCTACCATATATTTTTTTGTATTTGAAAATGGTGTAATAGCCGAAACCGGTAATAAATAGAAACTGTGTATTTTGTGGAAGTAACAAAGTGTTTTCATTGTTAATATGGAACCCTTCCACCACGTAAATGCTTCAAGTTTTGATCCAACAGATATTGTTAAAAAAACGAAATGTTAATCTCTACGCCACAATGGGATGAGCATATTCATTTGTAGGAGGTAGCTAAACCTTTGTGCACCCTCCAGTGCAGTAGCGTAATTAGGAATATGCCTTAGGGGGGAATGAGATGGCCTGAAGTTGCGCAAACTGCTAAAATATTTGAAAAATGACATGCCTGGAAATATATTTTACATCATTTTGGCAATTAAAATATAAAAAAATCACTAATTCTTGATTTACTTTGTGGTATTCCATTATAAGTTTTCCTGGATATCAGACAATTACTTATACCACTTTTTTATCAGACCAATCATCGGGCGCAAATAAAATCACAATTTGCGCCTGAAGATGATGATAATTCACTGAAACCCGGGTCGCGCTCTGTAAAACATAAGTAATTGTCTGATGTCCAGGAAAATTCCTAATTAAAATTTAACTTTAAGCAGATGCAGTTATTGTATGTGAAAACTAGACCATAGTTTTAAATATTTTTTTATTTCGTAGAGGCTTTCGAGGGGGATCTATCCCTTCATCCCTCCATAGTTACGCTACTGAAGGGAATGATCCAGATAATTTTTATCTAGATTCATATATTATCAAAGGTCACACGTAGTGATGGGAAGCGATTTTTCGAGCAATCGATTTTTAATCGAAATGAAAAGCTTTACTTTTCCCCAAAAATCGAATTTTGAGCCAAACTATCGATTAATGGAAAAAATCGACGAACTTTAAGAAAGTTTTGCGCAAAATCATGTTCATTATTCATTATGAAGACACTCATAATGCACATTGTAGTAACTAAAAAAATCAACTCAGAAAACATGCTCGAAGTATTGGGAGTAAAAATTTACAAAAGAACGCACATTAAATTTCTGGGTTCACCATTTGCGAATTTCCTTTTCCCCTTAAAATTTTTAAGCAAGATCAACAGAATGAGATGTTTGCTTGATGAATTTAGGGGCGTCTTTCCAATTTTACCGGCATTAGGGAAAGGTCCTTCACATTGGACGGACGACGTTATCAAGGGCCGGTAGTGACCTCGATGGGAGCAAACAAAATGGTCTAGATCGAAGTTGAAAAATCGATTTTGGATCGAAACTCGATCTCGATTCCCTCGATCTTTAACTAATGTCTCGTTCAGATTTAGATTGTTCCAGCGATTGTTGCCACAATCGTGCATGCACACTACGATGGCTAAATCCGTGCTGCCCTCCAGTGCTGAAATCTAAAATGAACGAGAAATTGATGGCTAGCAAAGCTGTTGAGGTATGCAGGGAAAGATATTACTGCGTTCAACGTGTATTTAACGTATAATTTTCTCTTCCGCCCATATTCTTCCTTCCTAGGACAAATTCATGAAAAAAATAGAGCGAAGGGAGCTTCACGAACTTTTCGTCTTTCTCTTGTCGCTTCCTCTTCCGGTCTCTCAGCGCCTAACCATCGCAAAGTGGCAACGTTAGGAACTACGTGAACTATTGTCCAGACATGCATTCACACATTCACACACATTCATTCTATCAACTATTGTTAGGACGATAGCTCGGACAATAAACAATCAATGATATAAAGGATTGATTTTTTGAAAGGTGGTCTCAGCCAGAGATTTTTCTCTAGATCTTGGAATTGGCAATGAAATATTCGGGTCAACGATCCCTTTGTGGTTGTGGTCAGTGGCGCAGCGAGGGGGGGTTTTGGGGGATAAAACCCCTCCAGAGCTCAAGAGAAATTTTTAAGTTAAATCTATTTTACGTAATTGAATTAATATTACTAAAAATAGTGTAAATATTAATAAAATATCCCTCCGAAAGCCGTAATACTCACCATTTTGAATCAATTATCTTAATTTTTTCTGGGGAGGGACTCCGCACCTCCCGCTTACCCTGACGAGTATGCAATAACCCCAGGCCCCCAAGTATTAGTTGCGCCTGGAACCCTCCCTAGCCTTACTTCCTAGCTGCGCCCCTGGTTGTGGTGACTGCAGCTCCACCACGGCTTGGGACACGCGTGTGGTTCGTCCAAGCGGACGCGTTGTTGATCACGCTTTGCGACAGTTCGATGCCGTGGTCCACGTGCTAGCTCGTCCCAAGGCGAGCGGCCCGCGAATGTGAAGAGGCCGCGGTGGTTCCCGTCGTCCTTGCAGATCGCGAGGTGCTTGCTCTTGGCGCGACCGCTTACGGCAGCCGCCGCTTCCGTCCGCCCGGGAGGCCGCAGTGACGACACCCGACCTCTTCCCGCGCCTCGGCAGAATCCCCGAGTCCGAGCGCGGAGCCTCGTCCTTGGCGCGCGGAGCGGCCGCATCGGCCGGGAAGAGATGGATGCAGCGGCGACGCCGCATATGGCCGAAGCCCCTAGTCAACCGCGGGGGGGGGGGGGGGGGGGCACTTCCTATCCCAGAATGAGGAACTTGGTGTCATTGTAATTGCGTGTTCGCGTGGCGGATATCGACCGTATACTCATGCTGCGTGGGACCGAAGTCTAGCATCCTTCCTCATGCATGATCGATTCTGTGAACAGTGGCGCAGCGAGGGAGGGGGTTTTGGGGGATAAATCCCCCCACCAGTGCTCAGAGAAATTTTTAAGTTTAATCCATTTTACCTGATTGGACTGATATTACTAATGGAATAGTGTAAGGATTAATAAAATATCCCCCAGAAAGCCGTAAAACTCATCATTTTGAACCATTTATCTGAAAATTTCGCAATTTATTAATCTCGCACCTGCCACTTATCCTGGTGGGTATCCCATACCTCCACAAACCCAGGTATTAGTTGCACCTAAACTCCTCCCCAACCTTAATTCGTAGCTGCGCCCCTGTCTGTGAAAGCCTATATTTTAAGATGAAATGAATTGATTTTCTTAAAGTTATATTGGGTCAGATGTGGCACATAAGCCTTCTCATCCCCTTAACATACTGATAGACTAAGGCAGGGGTCTCCAATTTACTGGGCCACGAGGGCCACATTTCAAGTTCCGAATCGCCTCGCGGGCCGGATAGCGAATTTGCCGATTACTGAAGTATACGATATTCGATACTTGAAACGAGTGCGCGGGCCAGATGAAAGCCCTCCGCGGGCCGGATCCGGCCCGCGGGCCGTATTTTGGAGACCCCTGCACTAAGGTATTTTTAACTAGTAAAAAGAGGCATGTTGCGACATTACGGGAACTATTATTTTTATTTGTTATTTTTCAGCAATCTCTTTTTCCCTCATTACTTTTCGCCAGTAGAGGACTTTAAAATTGGCCGCGTCAACTCCACGGTTACGTCTACATCATGAAGTTCTAATTTTTGGGAGGCTTAGGCCAAAAGCTTCTGTGAAGTTTATAATTTCAATCCAACCCGAAACTTATAGGATGAAAATTGAAGGTGATGAACGACATTGATTGGGAAAAACCATGACGCCTAAAAAGTGAATGATTTCGTACTATCCTTGTGAATCATCTCAATGAATTTCTCATGGAGTTCTTACCATATTGAGCAGTTTTTAACTCTTCCGTGTTTGAGACGACCACCGTCATCAGGGTTCTAACTGAAATTATAATTAACATCCATAAGTTCAGTTTTTCTAATAAAAAAATCTGTTCGTTTACGACCTTGTGACGGTGACAGGCTTAGCTACGGAAACTTTAACAGCTATAAACTGCTGGCCCTGTTGTTAAATCTGAGAGGATTTATTAATACCAACAAAATACTTTTCGATAGATTGTGACGGGGTAATATTTCGCCGAGAAAATGTCTGAAAATACTTTAAAGTATGTTTTTTTTCAGATTAATGTAGACAGTTTAAAAACGTTTTAGGTGATTTTGAGCTCGAGAGAACTTAATTAATTCCTGCAATATTCTCATTCATTGGATTTGATGGAGCCATTTTTCACCGAGAAAACGCGGAAAAACACAAAAAAATTATTTTTTAAATCACATAATTGTAAATTTTCAATCAGGAGAGCAGAAATTTTTCTGAATGATTTTAAGCACTTAAAATTAGGCTGATGAGAAATTTTCGTATTAGTAAGTGAAGCAAAGAAACTCTGTTATTGCATCTAAAACAATACATAGCTTTATTTTGTGAATAGGGTGGTTTCCTATTATTTTTTACTGCCTAAATCGAAAGATTATTACTCCTAGAGTACGCATTTCACGCTTTTAGATTTTTGAATGACGATATCTATTTTTCGCGATTAAATGAAAAGTGAACATTTTCAAGCGCGCGAAAACGCAACGGTTAAGTATGAATGCTGGGGAAATCCCGTGTGACGCCATTCTGGTTCCCGCTTCGCAAAGTGAGGTGACATTGGGGCGAGGATGTGTGCGCCGCTGAGATGCAGGCTGCTAGCAGGTAGCGCTTGGCTTAAATAAGGATTATTATTACCCTATCAAACGAAGGAAACTTTCCGACATTATTCAACTTAAATAGGTGATTATTAAGAGATCTTTCCCTGAGCTCTGTGCCTCATGCATGCATTGGTAACCTCGGACAATGTAAAACTCCTAACTCCTTGACCATGAACAGTCTGAGGTGTGATTTCTAAAACCAAATAATTTGTACATTATGAATACAGTAATGGTGGGTAAGGAATCGCAATCAAGCATTCCATTTCTTTGATGAAGGAAACTACCCTATTGTACCTAATTACCCTGAGATACTAGGATTGCATTAGCCAGACGTAAATGAAAGTCCAAATCATAAGCTACCATTTTGTTTCATCTGAAGCCTGTTAGCCGTTTGGAAAATATATGAAAAATTTATCCGAAAACGCGTCGACTCGCGTCCTCAGCTGAGCGAAGCAGAGGGTGGGGGATTTGGGAGAGTAACGCGGGTTGCACATGCCAGGCGCAGCGCTACTATATTTTGTGCATTAAAAAATCGCTTAATCACCATAGATCTCATGACTTTCAGGTACTGTTAGCGTAAATGGTTTTTAAAATAATATGAGACGGTAAAGAGCAAATTATTCACTCACTCAATGAATCAACCCCTGGATACCTAATGTTTTCCACATGTTTTTAGCGTAAATGGTTATTAAATGATAACGAATGGAATATAGCCAATTTTTCACTCATTCAGCGAATCAACTCGTAGATCCGTCATGCTTTCTTCATATTTTTGACGTAAATGGTTTGGCGTACATAATAACGAATGGAATATAGTAAATGTTTTACTCACTCAATGAATCAACCCCTGGATCCCTCATTCTTTCCACATAGTTTTGTTGTAAATGGTGGTTAAAATAACAAAAAGGAAGACATTAAATTATTACTTCGCGCAGTAAATCAACCCATTGATCGGTTTGGATCGGAAAGGGTAGAACCTACCTAAAATAAAACCAAAGGCGTGTGAAATTAAAACATTGAGTGTAACTGGGCCAGTTTCATTTCCTGGGCTGATACTCTGACGACGAATATTTACGTGAAGGGTGTCCGAAGGCTTCACCTGTATTTAGAACCCAGAACGCTTCGAGTAGTAGGCAAACTCTCTCTCTCCCTCTCTCTACATACTAAGACACCACCCTTTCTATAGAATGTCATTGTGCGATGTGCAAATGGACGTTGAGATTAGCAGAGAATTCAAGAGTGGAAGTATTGGAAATGTGGATCTACCGAGGAATGATGGAGATTAATTGGATCGACCGAGTAAGTAATGAGGAAGTGCTAAGAGGAGTAGGAGGAAAGAGAAGTCTTATAAAAACCTTAAGCAGAAGACCGGACAACTTATTTGGTCACATTATGAGACAAGATGGCCTGATGAAGACAATTGTAGAAGGAAAGGTGGATGGGAAGAACGGTAAGTAAACAGTGACAATACAAACATAGAAGTAAGGCAACAATTCATCAAGTACTACATATGGAGCATGTTTCTCTTTGGAAGCAAGGCTTAGACGTTCACAGCAGCAGAGAAGACAAGAGTGGAAACATTCAAAATGTGGTGCTACCGAAGAATGATGAAGATAAAATGGATTGACCGTGTAAGTAACGAGGAAGTGCTAAGAAGAGTGGGAGGAAAGAGAAGTCTTATAAAAACCTTAAGCAGAAGACGGGAAAATTTGGTCACATTATGAGACAAGATGGCGTGATGAAAGCAATCGTAGAAGGACAGGGGGAAGGGAAGAAGGGTAAGGGATAAATGAGTTATATAGGACGGGTAATAAAGGATATGAAAGAGAAGAAATATGTCGCTATGACGAGGGTATCGCACAGGACTTGACTGACTGACTGAAGTTTATTTTACCTGGGTTGGGTGAGGAGAGAGGAATAGAGACCTGCATTAAATCAATTTTAAGATAGTTGACTAATGACCAGGGAGGCCGACTTACAAAAAATATTGGGGGGGCCCAAACCGGGGATCTTGCCCCGGAAAATTTTATAAGAAGTGAGTTTTAAGTTTTATAAGCATTTTAGAAGAGTAATATGATCAACATTAGAACCCTGATAACTGGAATCTCGATATCTGGACACTCCAGGGAAAATCGACAAGCCTGACACATTTTGTTCTCACACCCATAACGCATTTTTGAGGGGCTCGGGCCCCCTCAGGCCCCATGGAGTCGGCGCCACTGCTAATGACGTTGATGATGATATTTGAATTTACAGTGCCGGTAATTTACTCTTAGAATTGCTAGCAAAAGGCAAACTTTTTATTTGCGTGGGCAGTAGTGACTTACAAAAAATATTGGGGGGGCCCAAACCGGGGATCTTGCCCCGAAAAATTTTATAAGAAGTGAGTTTTAAGTTTTATAAGCATTTTAGAAGAGTCAAATGATCAACATTAGAACCCTGATAACTAGAGTCTCGATATTTGGACACTCCGGGGAAAATCAACAAGCCTGACACATTTTTTTTTTCTCACACGCATAACGAATTTTTGAGGGGGCTCGGGCCCCCTCAAGCACCATGGAGTCGGCGCCATTGAATACGTGGGTAATTCCCGTCGACATGTCCCGAATAGTATCTCACGGTTGTACTCGAGTTTGATAATGGGACACACTTCAAATGGGTGTCAGTACAGGGAAAGGAAAGCAAAGAATCAATGGATGTTCCCATGTATAGATTGGTTAAAACTCATGGCTCTTTGATGGACTTTATTTTTAGGAACAGCATATTTTAAACGGTTACGGAAGGTATTTGAAGCATGACTTGTCATGGGAAATAACATTTATTTTCAGTCACACCCATGTCTGTCAGTTAAATTTCCCAAATATACTCTAAGACCTGAAAATTTGTTCACAATTAAGGGCCAGCAACTTTCCATCGACCTGTACTCGGACAGGGAAGTTGGGTGGGAAGGAAAGGAACTTTCTTTTCGCGATCCTCCCAGTAAATCATTCGCGTGACAAGTATTATGAGCCACGGGTAATTTATGAAAATAGCGATGGGATAGAAAAAGTAGGGAAAGGAGGATCTTTGGGGTCACAGTAATAACTAAAAATACAGAAGCTACTCCCCACCGCGAGCGAGCGAGTATTTGGGAACGAATCAATGCGAAATAGATTTAATATTACATACCACACCACACAAAACCATACCTACATCGGACCACTGACCATAAAAGCCCGTCTCGTCGCTGGGTCGGCAAATATACCATCTCGAACCCGGGGTCACTCCGCGGCAGGCTAGAATTAAACCAATGGAAAGCGAAAGAGAAAAAACTGTACTTAAGGCCTAGTTACACGGTAAATTAACAGGTGCAAGTTAATGCGTGAATGCATCAACGATTTTGGTGGACCGGAACGGAACATGTACGAATACATGAACCAAATTAGAAAAGGTTTTTTTTTCGTTCATGCGTTCGCACTAGTTGGGTTGTTACACGGTTCATTTTGGCGTTCATTCTCGCGTTCATAGATTTATACGTTTACCCAGGCCTTAACACTCACACGAGAAAATTCTTTGCATAAATCGATTAATAAATATATTATATTTTACAAAGATTTTAGGGCCCTCTTTATTAGGGAATATTAGGGAAAAAATCGGTGTAACATTTCGATTATCCCCAAAAATGTCCATATAAACTGTTCATCCCATATACAGGGTGTTTCAGGAGGAATCTGCAATACTTAGGGAAGTGGTAGGGAAGACAATTTTAATCATTTTTGCCCATCTCGCTTGTTTTTCTGTAAGGAATTTCGCTGCGGGCTCGTCGGTCGATTTTTTTTTCGATGAAAGGGAAGCCGAAGAGGTCATACCAAGAAGGCTGCGTAGAGGAGGCCGATAAAATCCTTGTAAAATTTATTCATGGAAAAAAATCGATGTAACATCTCTTGTAGGTATTCTCGAAAAGGTCCACGTAAACTGCTCATCCCATATATTTGCTATGAAGACTTATGCGGTTTTAGAAATAACGGCTTCAAAAGACTTGTTTTAATAATTGTTGACTTCAATAGACTTGTTGTTACACTTTGTATTTTCGTGTTCATTTACGCGTTCATGCATTTAGACATTAATTCGGACGTGTTAATGTATCGTGTAACCAGGCCTGTACAAACTTGGCGCCAGCAACAAAACGCGCCCTGTAAATGTTACACTACACCCACATCTCAATTCGATCCGACGCGGGTAGCCTCGGATGGCGAAGTTAACTGCGCAGACATTTGCTGTCAGGAGTTAGGTGATGCAACAGCCGGTCAGTGCTATCTAGGGAGGCCGCAACGAATGAAGCAAGCCGCAACGGATTCAACTGGCTTCAATTTCGTCAATGTTAGGAAAACCCATCGGTAAACGAAGTCAAAGGAAACGCATCAGGTGTTCGTCCAGTGAGAGAAATAATCAGCATGTCAAACACGCCAGACGTGATCTGTTTCAGTTAATGGAAATTATTCATTGTGAAATTTAACGTGACACTATCCGCCGGCTACATAGCGTAGCAGAGTAGCATCTAAAGTGGTGAAAAATAATTTTTCTAATTAAATGAGAAACTAGTACGGCTCCTTCCATTTGTATTAAACTGATCACGAAGGAGCAGAGAGGCGAGCGAGTAGGTGGGTTAACTTCCTCTACTAAAACAACCGTCTACTCTTCCAATCAAAATCAAATTCCTTGTCTAAAACGCAGCAATTAAAACCATCCATACCTACGCTTCTCTCGCCTGACTGCAGACTGCTTCTACGAATCAAGAAAAGCCAGACTAAAGAAAATTAAATCAATAGGAAAATCATCGGCGCACCGTAATTCATGAGCAATAAAATATCCGAAATGATATAAAAATGATGCCCATTCCAACTCTTATGAAATATGAATGTATTATATAATCAACATTTTCAAAATCCCTCCCCAAAATCATTAATGAATTGCTAAGTTACCTCTGGGACTTAGCCTTCTCTTAACCCTCGATAAAATCGATGCCCTCAATGAGCCTTTAACCCTAACCATATCTCAAGCTCCAATTAACCCGTAATTAATTATTTAAGAGTTAATTATATGCCATGACTCATTATGTGCTACAAAAACGGTGATTTTTAAATTTTGCGAAACAAATCTAACGCGAAATACCCAGGATACAGTCATTTGGCTCTGTGGCAATTAAATCAAAAGAGAAATATACTTGGACTTAGATCTCCATCAGCACCAACTTCAAATCTTTATTCTCCATGTCCCAAGTTTATTAGCCAAATTCATACTAATTTTGCTTAATTTAATTTCAAGAGTAACTTTACAATACATTCCTCTGCAAATAATTGATGAATGACAAGGGGTTTGATGAAAGATGAGATTTTCTAGTCCCAATCCCGACCAATTAAGACTTGTTGTTACTATTATTATCATCGCCATCATTGTCATCCATCATTGCTAGTATTCTATTTTTCTTTTTCCTCTCGTTCCATTTCATCTTCTCCTTTTTACCTAGATATTGAACGCTACAGGGGATCAAAAGAATAGATTTTTAAAATAAATCCAACTCATTAAAATAGTGGATGAACCAACTCAAAATAAGTGAAAAATTAATGTGAGTCCAAAAGGTCCTTGACCGTCTAAATGGAGGGGGATGAAAAATCTAAAAATACAGATTTTTATGGCCTTCCCCATCAGGTTTTGCCAATTTTAAATCATATGAGACAAAAAAGATTGTCCACATTTTCGTATCGACGACCATGTAGCCAATAATTGACTACTTTTAGCACTTGGGTGGGGGACCCTAGGCTACCTAGATGCAGCACGGTGCCATGACGCGATTATTTTACCATTTTAGTTAGTCCCAAAACTTTTTTTAATGGGTCAGGTTTCTCCAGAAAAAATAGAGCCAAATTTTTTGATCCACCCGTCTGGACACCTCGAGC